>NC_086101.1:6247383-6850716 GCF_963921235.1 Mobula hypostoma | reverse complement strand
TGGTTCAGAATGCTTTCACGATCAGGGAGCTGCTGAACGCCGGCGGTACCGCAATTGTCCTCTAGGGGCGCTGCAGTCTCGGGAATGAATGTTCCTCTTCAGTGAGCAGGAATCGTGTTCAAATCCACAGCAGGGATCAGAAACACATTAAACAAGTCTAATATAAATAAAGCCAGAGACAAGAGCTTGGCTCAGTCTATGGGAGAACTGAAGGGACAAGTCTTGAAAAGAGAGGCATAAGGGGCTGTAAATGCAGGAATCTGGAGGAAAAGAGAGCAGTTGGAGGAACTAAGCAGGTCAGACAGCATTTGTAGAGAAAAATGGACAGAAGATATTCCGGGTTTAGACAGTCCAGATGAAGGCTCTCGAACTGAAATGTCGATTGTCCATTTCTCTCCACAGATGCTGCCTAACCCTCGGTGTTCCTCAAAAAACTCGTGTTTTTTTTTAGATCAAACAATAAAGAGAGTCAGACTGAGGTGTAAAAACGGTGATTAATGTAAATTTATAGCAACTATTAAATCAGTTAATGGTATGGAACACGGGATGTAGAGAGAATCTGCTGTGAGGAGACTGATGCTGTGACAATGGCAAAGAATCACCACAGGACTGGACATTGTACGTCACAGTGTGGAAAACATTCAACTCCTTATTTCCATTTCCCTTCTTGACTGCACCACATACAGCCCGGCTCCAAAGGTCTGGCCTCACTTGTTCTGAACAGGGCCCACTTGTGGAAAAACTTGCCTGTCTTCTAAACCCCGTCAGCCCCAGACAGCAGGGGCACTGGGATGAAATCTCCACTCACAAACACAAGAGATTCTGCAGATGCTGGAATTCTAGAGCAACCAGTCAGGCAGCATATGGAGAGGAATAAACAGCGTTGAAGGTTCTCGGTCTGAAACGGTGACCGTTCTCCTCTCCACAGCTGCTGCCTGACCCCCTGAGTTCCTCTAGTATTTTGATTGTGTTTCTCTGCAATCTCCACGTCACTGAGTCTGACAGTCTTCATCTTGGCAGCCTTTACAACAGCAGCTCGAGGGACAGAAGGACTGGGGGTTGGGTTGTGGGTGTGGGGACCAGTCCCCCACTTGAATACGGTTCAGATAGACCAGCACAGAAAGAACCCGCCAAACAGCAGTGGTGAGTTTCGGGAACAGGTCAGTTTATTCAGACCCTTTTACAGTGAATATCAGGGAACACTTCGAGTGTGATCTCAAAGATACTCCATGGAGTCAATTATCCTACGGGTTCCTGTTATACAATGGTGACATGCGTATCCTACAAAAAATCATCAGGAATCTACATTTCTCTGTAGTATTTGATCTTTAATTGTTCCTCTGTGGTCTATCTCTATCTCACTGACAGTCATTTCGCAGTGCTCTCTGTAATTCTGTTTTCATTATTGACCCTGTTTTCCTGCCGCGACTCTCATTATCTGATGATAAACTCTCCTCCCGTGGTCTGCAATCCAACCTCCACCCGTTTACCTTTGTTCCAGTGAGCTTCGCCATGCTGACTGAACACATCCACAATCTAAACACTGCACTGACTGTCATATCGTCACCTCTCAGTGATCTTAAACATGGGTCTAATTAATTTTACTGCCATAATTTCCCAGATTGTAAGGCACCTAGCTTAAACATTTTATAAGTTTTCCCACTTCTCTTATGATTCCCGAGATCGCTTCCTCAGATATCACTGCCTGACACTGTTTGGTGTGATTGTCACTTGCCACCTGTCAGCCCAGGTCTGGATATTGTCCAAGTCTTGCTGCATTTGTGTTGTGGGCTGCTTCATTATCTGAGGAGTGGTAGATGGTGCTGAACATTGTGTCGTCATCAGTGACCATCCCGACCTCTCACCTTACGATGGACAGAAGATCGTTGATGAAGCAGCTGAGGGTGTTTGGGCCGAGGACTCTGTCCTGGGGAGTTCCTGCAGAGATGTCCTGTGGCTGAGATGATCAGCTCCAAACACCACAGCCATCTTCTTTGTGCCAGAGATGACACAAAGATTCCCACTGATTACCCCATTATTCCTTCACTTGCTCTATTTATTTTATAATTCATAGTGATGTTATGTCTGTGCACTGCACTGCTGCTGCAAAGTAACACATTTCACATCATTTATAACAGAGATAATAAACCCGATTCTGATTCTGGGTCCGCAGATTAGTCAGGCCTAGTGACCTGTCTGATCCGACCTCTCCCAATCATGTGTGTAAACCCTCCCAACATCCCATAATCTCTCAGTTCATCCAACAGATCACACACACACACACACACACACACACACACACACACACACACATACACACACATACACACACAGAGAGCTCTGAACACAACTCCTTCCCTCCACAACAGTGAGATATCACAGAAGGCAGGACCCTCAAGTCAGGCCAGGGCTCCTGCAGGTTGCAATATTTCACCATCCCTATGTAAACAAGAGACATTTGACCTGCCGGCCTCAGTGCTGATGTTCCTGTTTCCGGTGATTCAGCACGGAAACGGCTGCTGGGAGATCATCAGCTCAGTGAGAGACGCTCTTTGGTCTGCCCGAAACCTGTTGGTCTCCCAGCACAGCGAGATGTCCGTCAGGAAATGCTGCCAACATTGAAAAGTTGCATCACCTCTGAGACAACCTGAGTGGAAATGGTTTAAACAATGTGAACGTGACTGACTGGATTGATCAAATGGCATTCAGAATGTAAAATATTTTTCACACCATGTTTAGTATTTAGTATATATTTTTATTAAGAATTAAAGGCACATTTTAAATGCAAAATGCAGCTCAGATACAGGCCGGACCTTATTAACCATTATGGACTCTCTTACACTAATCCTACACAGCAGATGCCACATTGGTCTCATCGATCACCTCAGTTCTGGAGTGAAAATGTGTCATCCTCAACTCCGGGAGGCACTGGAGAAGGTGCAGTTCCCTGCGTAAGGAAACAGTTAATTGTGATTCCTCCTTGGCACATGTCAAAATAAAATGGAAGTTCAAAGACACAATGGTGTCAGGTTGGAATGTGGTAACGTTTTGTTTTCCCACATATTGACCAACGCCTTGTCTCTTTTGAATGCACATCATGAAGATGAAATACTGATGAAGAATGTTTTCCTCCTTACAGACCCGTTGTCTCCTTCTTCCTAAATTCTGTGTCTGGGATGAAGGTCGTAAGAGATAAGAAAGTTCAGCTGCAACCACCCAGCTAAGGAAAGTACTGGGGTGATAATTATGTTATCCTTTGATGGAATAATGGTATAGATGGTATAAAAAGGGCATTTTCCTTGTGCAGTGGGAGAGTTTTGTCTGAGGCAAGATCACTGCCATTGTCAGTGCTGAGATTTAGAGAAGATATACGAGGGGATGGGGACTAGGGATGGGGAGCTATAAGAAAAATTGTCGGATCAGTGAGGCCCTTCTGACATTGCAGAGATCGGCACAGTGAAAGATAAGTATTATTTTGATTCTGTACTGCAACTACTGCTTCCTCCGGGGGTAACGAAGATTTAGCACAACATCGAAAACCTTGACAAATTTAAATAGGTGTGTGGTGGAGAGCATATTGACTGGTTGCATCACAGTCTGGTATGGAAACACGAATACCCCAGCATTGAGCACATCGAAACAGACCATTGTTGCACCAAAGCAGCACACTCCACCACCCAGCTCATGCTCTCTTCTCACTGCTGCTATCAGGATTCAAATGACCTGGTTCAGATAACTTCAAATTCACTCGCCCCGTCACTGACTGTTCCCACAATCTGTGGACTCACTTTCAAGTACACCTCATCTCATGTTCCTGATATTATTGCTTGCTTCCTTGCTTATCTATTTGTTTGTTTGTTTGTTTGTTTGTTTATTACTATTTTTTGTTTTTCTCTCTCCTTGTATTTGCAGTTTGTTGCCTTTTCCACGCTGGTTGTCTGCCCCGTTTGTTCAGTTTTTCAATTATTCTATTGAGATTGTTGGATTAATTGGCTATGCCCACTTTAAAATGAATCTCAGGTGTGTATATGGTGACATATATGTCGTTTGATAATAAATTTACTTTGAACTTTGGACTGAACACAGTGAACATGGGGTACGGAGGATGTTCTAAACACAGTGCATTGGTTACCCCTGTGTAATCCAACAGACCGAAGGCCAAAATATTAAAAGATGCAAATGTAGATATGTGTAATAAGAAGTTAAGAAATAGCAGCAGATAAGGCCATTTGGCCCCTTGTGCCTGCCTTGTCCTTCAGTCAGAATGTGACTGACCTTTGACCTCAGAGCCACTTTCCTGCGCCATCCCCATCATCACGGAGCCCCAAAACTCCAGAAACCTTGTGGAGGGAATTCCAAAATTTCACTGCATTCTAGGTGAGGAAGTTTCTCATCTCAGTCCTGCAGAGGCAACTTCTTAGCCTGTGAACTCTGATTCCACACATCAGCCAGGTGAAACATCATTTCTGCCTCTGCTCTGTCAATACCCTGTGAGACTGTGTCTGTCTCAGTCAGACCACCTCTTATTCTTCTGATTTTAAGACACACCTAGCAGTGTAATCTCTCTGAGGGCACTGTGTAGAGGATAAGACTTTAAAGTGGGAGGGTCAAAGTTGAATCAGGATGTTACGTTTCAGGACATTACTGTTCTCCTCACTGAATTCCCCAGTTTCAAATGACCTTCTCCATAGATAACAAGTATTTATTTCAGACCTCACCCATCTGCTGTATCTCCACACATAGATGAGCACACGGATCCCTCAAGGAATATATTCCCTCACTAGTTACTAATTTTTCCCAACAGATTCATAGAATCAGTTAAAGTTATCTCATCCCTTCTTTATGCCCTCCTGATTTCCCCCTTCAATGTACTCCTATTTTCCTTCTATTCCTCAAGGGAATCACTTCATCCCAGTTACTTTCACCTGACAAAGAACTCCATCATTTTCCTGATTAGATCCTCAATAACCCTCATCCGCCAGGATTCCCTCATCCCATCAGCGTTGCCCTTCACTCTAACAGGAACATGCAGATACTGAACCTTCCAAACTCTGATAAATGTCCTCACTCACTGGATTTCCATTACTTGGGAACACCCTCCTGTTCTACACATCCATTTACTCCCTGGACTTTTCCATCCTTCCTCAGTTCAGTCTGACAATTGATCTGATGAGAAATAAGGAGATAAAAGGTCCCTTTCTTGCTCCGTGCCTGTGCGTTGAGCAAAGAATGAGTGAGGACTGTTTCCCCTCGTCTTGACGTCTTGACTTTACTGTGGAGAAGGGAATGGAAGCTGGTGAACGTCGGGAAGAGAATAAAAGCTATTGTCCTGAAAAATTACAAATGAGGAGATGCTGGAAGTCTTAAACACATAAAGCTGGAAAAACTCCTGGGGCCTGATCAAGTCTGTCCTCGGACTTTGTTGGGAAACAGGCAAGAATTTGCCGGGGTTTTGCCGAGATAATTGGAACAATTGATAGTAATTTGTATGTGTTGAGCTATAGTCATAGGGTCGAACAGCATCAGGGATTGGGGGCGTGGTGGGAGGAACCTTTCCCTTCCACAGGTGTTTCTCCAGAAAATGTGGGCCTGTGTCCACTGGGGGGGGGGGGGGGAGGCAGGGGAAGCCCTGATCAAAAGGGATATGTTTACAGGTGCAGGATATGCAGGAATTAGAATCAGGTTTATTATCATGAACATGTTGTGAATTATGTTGCTTTGCTGCCACAGTACAGTAATACAGAGACATACAGAGAAATCATTGAGGTATATGAAATATAATAAAAATAAAAGTAAATAAGTATTGCAAAATCAAGAAAAACAGTGAAGTAGTGTTCATGAGTTCATGGACTGTTCAGGAATTTCATGGCAGAGAAGAAGCGATTGCTAAAACATTGAGTGTGTGTCTTCAGGCACCTGTAGCTCCTCCTGATGGTAGTAATGAGAAGACTGCATGTCCTGGATGGTGAGGGTCTTCCAAGATGGACACCGCCTTCTTGTGACATCACCTGTTGAAGGTGTATTCTCTGGTGGGGAGACTCATGTCCTTGATGGGGCTGGCTGAGCTTACAACCCTCTGCAGTGTTTTCTGATCCTAGGCACCGGAGCCTTCATACCAGGTGGTAGTGCAACCAGTCAGGTATCTGTCGAAATTTGTCAGGTTTCTGATTGCAAAGCAAATCGCCTCCAACTCCTGATGAAATATAATTGCTGGCATGCCTCCTGCATAATTGCATCAATATGTTGGTCCAAGAAAAATTTTCACAGATGTTGTTACCCAGGAACTGGAAACTGCTCACTCTTCCTATTGCTGATCTCTCAATGAGTACTGGTGTGTGTTTCCATGACTTTCCCTTCCTGAAGTACACAATCAATTCCTTGGTCTTACTGACATTCAGTGTAAGACTGCTGTTGCTACCCCACTGAACCAGCTGATCCATCTCACTCCTGTAGGCCTCCGCTTCACCATCTAAGGTTCTGCCAAAAACAGCTCTATCATCGGCAAATTTGTGTTTGAGCTGTGCCTACCCACTGAGATCTCACTGCTGCTGGGCAAACAATTGAAGGGTATATTGTTCAAAGAGGAAACATGACTGATATTGGTACTTTGTACATGGGCTCTATTAGTGATGACACCACAGACCTAACGGCATTCTGAATGTACAGACAGGGTGATATCATAAATATACAATCGTGCACTGTTTTACTTTTATCATAACTTTTAATGCATAAAGTTTAATCCTGAAATAAAAAGCGGAAATAATCAGTGTTATTGGGGTTGAGAGGGTAGAGAGCTTTGTGATCCAAGTGTGAACATCACCAGCCTGTCCTGATTCATCTACATTGATGCCCTGACAAGAACGCTCAGCAACATCTATATTTCCTCAGGAGGCCAGCAACATTGGGCATGGCCTCATCGATTGTTACCTGTTTTTATCATTGCACCATAGAAAGCATTATGTCTGCATACACAACCATTTCAATTGGCAACTGCTCTGCATGTGACGGCAAGAAACTGCAGAAAGCTGTGGACACAGTTCAGCACGTCACAGAAAACAGCCTCCCCTCCATAGACTCTGTCCTTACTTGCTGCTTCAGTAGAACATAGAATAGTACAGCACAGTACAGGCCCTTCGGCCCACAATGTTGTGCAGACCCTCAAAACCTGCCTCCCATATAAGCCCCCACCTTAAATTCCTCCATATACCTGTCCCTTAAACTTGAACTTCAGTAGTGTATCTGCCTCCACCCATGACTCAGCCAGTGCATTTCCTTCACCAACCACTCTCTGAGTAAAAATCCTCCCTCTAATATCCCCCTTGAACTTCCTACCCCTTACCTTAAAGCCATGTCCTCTTGTATTGAGCAGTGGTGCCCTGGGAAAGAGGCACTGGCTATCCACTCTATCTATTCCTCTTATTATCTTGTATACCTTTATTATGTCTCCTCTCATCCTCCGCCTCTCCAAAGGGTAAAGCCCTAGCTCCCTTAATCTCTGATCATAATGCATACTTTCTAAACCAGGCAGCATCCTGGTAAATATCCTCTGTACCATTTCCAATGCTTCCACATCCTTCCTATAGTGAGGCAACCTGAACTGGACACAGTACTCCAAGTGTGGCCTAAACAGAGTTTTATTGATCTGCATCATTACATCGCGACTCTTAAACTCTATCCCTCAGCTTATGAAAGCTAACATCCCATAATCTTTCTTAACGACCCTATCCAACTGTGAGGCAACTGTCAGGGATCTGTGGACATGTACCCCCAGATCCCTCTGCTCCTCCACACCACCAAGTATCCTGCCATTTACTTTGAACTCTGCCTTGGAGTTTGTCCTTCCAAAGTGTACCACCTCACTTTTCTCCGGGTTGAGCTACATCTGCCACTTCTCCGTCCAATTCTGCATCCTATCAATGTCTCTCTGCAATCTTTGACAGTCCTCTACACTACCTACAACACCACCAACCTTTGTGTCGTCTTCAAACTTGCCAACCCACCCTTCTACCCCAACATCCAGGTCGTTAATAAAAATCACAAAAATAAGAGGTCCCAGAACAGATCCTTGTGAGACACTACTCGTCACAATCCTCCAATCTGAATGTACTCTCTCCACCACCACCCTCTGCGTTCTGCAGGCAAGCCAATTCTGAATCCACCTGGCCAAACGTCCATGGATCCCATGCCTTCTGACTTTCTGAATAAGCCTACCCCGTGGAACCTTGTCAAATGCCTTACTAAAATCCATATAGATCACATCCACTGCACTACCCACATCGATATGCCTGGTCACCTCCTCAAAGAACTCTATCAGGCTTGTTAGACACGATCTGCCCTTCACAAACCCACGCTGACTGTCAATGATCAGACCATGATTCTCTAAATGCCCTAAATCCTATCTCTAAGAATCTTTTCCAACAGCTTTCCCACCACGGACGTAAGGCTCACTGGTCTATAATTACCCGGACTATCCCTACTACCTTTTTTGAACAAGGGGACATTTGCCTCCCTCCAATCCTCCAGTACCATCCCCATGGACAACGAGGACATAAAGATACTAGCCAGAGCCTCAGCAATTTCTTCCCTCACCTTGTGGAGCAGCCTAAGGACTATTCCATCACGCCCTGGGGACCTATCCGTCCTAATGTATTTTAACAACTCCAATACCTCATCTCCCTTAATATCAACATGCTCCAGAACATCAACCTCCCTCATATTGTCCTCACCATCATCAGGTTCCCCCTCATTGGTGAATACCGAAGAGAAGTATTCACTGAGGACCTTGCTCACTTCCACAGCCTCCAAGCACATCTTCCCACCTCTATCTCTAATCGGTCCTACCTTCACTCCTGCCATCCTTTTCTTCTAAACATAATTGAAGAATGCCTTGGGGTTTTCCTTTACCCTCTTGCCAAGGCCTTCTCATGCCCCCTTCTTACTCTCCTCAGCCCCTTCTTAAGCTCTTTTCTTGCTTTCCCATATTCCTCAATAGATCCATCTGATCCTTGCGTCCTAAACCTCATGTATGCTGCCTTCTTCCACCTGACTAGATTTTCCACCTCACTTGTCACCCATGTTTCCTTCATCCTACCATTCTTTATATTCCTCACCGGGACAAATTTATCCCTAACGTCCTGCAAGAGATGTCTAAACATCGACCACATGTCCATAGTGCATTTCCCTGCAAAAACATCACCCCAATTCACACCCGCAATTTCTAGCCCTATAGCCTCATAATCTGCCCTTCCCCAATTAAAAATTTTCCTGTCCTCTCTGATTCTATCCTTTTTCATGATAATGCTAAACGCCAGTGAGCAGTGGTCACTGTCCCCCAGATGCTCACCTACTGAGAGATCTGTGACCTGACCTGGTTCATTACCTAGTGCTAGATCTTGTATGGCATTCCCCCTGCTCGCCCTGTCCACGTACCGTGACAGGAATCCGTCCTGGACACACTTAACAGACTCTGCCCCATCTAAACCCTTGGAACTAATCAGGTGCCAATCAATATTAGGGAAGTTAAAGTCACCCAAGATAACAACCCTAGTATTTTTGCATCTTTCCAAAATCTGCCTCCCAATCTGCTCCTCTGCATCTCTACTGCTACCAGGGGCCCTATAGAGTACCCCCAAGAGAGTCACTGCTCCCTTCCTGTTCCTGACTTCCACCCATACTGACTCAAAAGAGGATCCTGCTACATTACCCACGCTTTCTGTAGCTGTAATTGTATCCCTGACCAGTAATGCCACCCCTCCTCCACTTTTTCCCCCTCTCTATCCCTTTTAAAGCACTGAAATCCAGGAATATTGAGAATCCATTCCTGCCCTGGTGCCAGCCAAGTCTCTGTAATGGCCACTACATAATAATTCCATGTATGTATCCAAGCTCCCAGGTCATCACATTTGTTCCTGATGCTTCTTGCATTGAGGTACACACATCTCAGCCCTTCTACCTCACTGTCTTTACACCGTTTATTCTGCTTCTCTTTCCTTAAAGCCTCTCTATATGTTAGATCTGGATTTACTCCATGCACTTCTTTCACTGCTCTATCGCTCTGGGTCTCATCCCCCTTGCAAATTAGTTTAAACCCTTCTGAAGCATGCTAACAACCTACCTGCAAGGATATTGCTCCCTCTCGAGTTCAGGTGCAACCCATCCAATCTGTACAGGCCCCACCTTCCCCAGAAGAGATCCCAATGATCCAAAAATCTAAAACCCTGCTCCCTGAACCAACTTCTCAGCCACACATTCAACTGCCATCTCCTCCGATTCTTACCATCACTGTCACGTAGCACTGGCCGCAATCCTGAAAACGCCACCCTTGAGGTCCTGTTCTTCAGCCTTCTGCCTAGCTCCCGAAACTCACACTTCAGGGCCTCATCCCTCTTCCTGCCTATGTCGTTGGTACCAACATGTATCATGACGTCTGGTTGCTTTCCCTCTCATACCAGGATGTCATGCACCTGGTCAGAGATCTTCCAGACCCAGGCACCTGGGAGGGAATAAATCATGCGGGTGTCCTTCTCACGTCCACAAAATCTCCTGTCTGCTGCCCTGACTATAGAATCTCCAATGACAAAAGCTGTCCTCTTCTCCGTCCCACCCGTCTGCACCACCGTGTCAGACTCGGTGCCGGAGGTCCTGCCACCGTGGCTTACACCTGGTCGGTCGTCCCCGCCAACAGTATCCTGGGCGGTAAACTTATTATTCAGGAGAATGGCTACGGGGGTGCTCTGCACTACCTGTCTGCTCTCCTTCACTTTCCCCCCTCTGACTGTCACCCAACGACCTACTTCCGACAGCCTAGGTGTGCCCACCTCCCTGTAGCTCTTATCTATGACTGCCTCATTTTCCCTTACAAGTCAAAGGTCATCCAGTTGCTGCTCCACATTCCTTACATGGTCTTCGAGATCGCCCAGCCGCATGCACTTCTGGCAGATGTCACTCTGCGGGAGAGGGGCGTTCCCGCAAAACTGCCACATCTCACATGAGAGGCACATCACCGTCTCAGGAGGTATTGTAATGATTAACAGCGAGCAAGCTTGTCCTCCGCCTCTTGTCGTCGAAGCCTCTCGGCTCAAAGCGTCAAAGCTCCACTCCTTCACTGGCCCACTCACTCACTGGCCGCTTTCCACAGTATGTGTGCTGTTAAACTGATGCTGTATGTCAGCCAGGTAATACCGTTCCCGCTGCAAAATTTTGTAGTGGTAACTCAAGTTTTGGAATTTATTTCAACTGCAGGAAAAGGAAATCTTTTGAGAATTGATGGGAACATGAATACTGCTAAATACAGAGGGAACCTGGATAAAATTCTGCTCGAAAGCTTGCACTG
This sequence comes from Mobula hypostoma, assembly GCF_963921235.1. Classification (NCBI taxonomy): domain Eukaryota; kingdom Metazoa; phylum Chordata; class Chondrichthyes; order Myliobatiformes; family Myliobatidae; genus Mobula; species Mobula hypostoma. The sequence continues at coordinate 6,839,384 of NC_086101.1, read as the reverse complement.
GAGAGGAAGTTTGACATTCATCCGGAGAACACCGCAAAGCTCATTGCAAAAGCAGACATGGAGTGGCTTCAAATGAAGAAAATTGATGTCAGTGAACAGCCCAGTCATCTTCCTGGCACTAACCCAATCAAACATGTAAGGCAACACCACAGGATTGCTGAACAACTAACCGGGTACAGCTTGAAAAATTTAGCAAGGAGGAATGGGCAAGTCTTGAGTCATCACGTCATGCAAAGCTAATAGAGACTTATCCAAAATTATGATTAACTGTAATAATTGAACTCCCTATCTGCTTATCCCAGAATTGATTTGAAACATCCTGTGTTCTGTGTTGACGAGTTCCAATGTTCTGATCCATTGATGTTTTGCCAATGTCAGTGATACTATCCATGTACTGGTAAAGAAAGCTGTCTCGGATGCTTTTTAAAAAGTCTACCTCCAATCCTTATGCACAAAGGCAATCCAATTAAATTTCTCAACTCTTAACATTTAAAATCTCTCACTTCTGTTGTTAAACCAATGTTCTCTTGTTTTTAATCATTACTTCCTGGGATAACAACTATGCTTTCATCTAATCCTGTTCCATTAGAATCCCCAGTGCACCAGACTTCACAGCATCAAAATGCAATTCTGCAAATTTATCCGATTTGTAGGCCATTTGCCAATCTTCAGTCCACTTTGCTAGATAATCCCCTCTGAACTATTTGCAGCACCACCTACTTTAGTGGCATTTGAGATATATACTTTCATATAAATTTCAAACAACCTATGTCCCGGAACTGACCACAGTGACAAATCACAAAAAATACTTTCCAGCCTGAGAAACAACATATCATCTGCTTCTATCACTGAGTAATTATGAATCCACTCTGCTCCCTCCCTCTGGATTGCATGCAATCTAACCTCTAAAACTAATCTGCCAAGAGATGCTTTGTTAAAGGCCTTGCTAAAATCCATACAGAGAACATGCACCATGTTATCTTCACTTACAATCCCTGTTGCCTCCTGAAATAATCTAAGACATGACTGACTGACGCATTGGCTGATAGTTTTCTGCTCTATTTTTGCTTCCCATTTTAAACAGCAGTAGCAAGTTAGGCACTCTGCAGTTATCCAAAACCTCATATGTGGGCAGGTATGAAGCAAAAACCTCCCAAGGTCCTCTGAAAAAATAATCGTTGATTTCCCATTGAGCCCACGGCGTCAGGCCTAGGGGAATTAACAAACTCAATACACTGTAAGGCTGTAACACCTCCTCCCTGATAATTCATATGTGGTTAACACATCACCACTCATTTCCTGCAATGACTTCACTTCCATCAGTTTCTACAAAATAAAAATAAAGAGATTATAAATGAAGATTCATAAAAAACCTTTCTATTCCCTTTGTTGCACACACAAGTGGCCATAATCATCTTTAACTGCACGTTGTATCTCCCCAACATCCCTTTAACTCTTCATATACCTATAGAATCTCTTGGGCGTTTGTCCCGTCTTGCCTGTCAGATCCTTCTCATATCCAACTTTTACCGTCCTAACTTTAATACATTTGTACGTTTGTAGATATAAAGAGATTCTCTCTCTCTTCATGTGCCCTGCGTGTTACACACTTGGACGACCATGGCTTTCCACATTGAACGATCCCACGCAGCGTCAATGATATCTCACACACTAGATCTGTTAGTTGATTCTCAGTGTCCATATATTTTCTTCTTTAACTTCCACTTCTGCGTTTCCCAGGCATATGGTCTTGTAATGTTAGAACATAGAACTTAGAACATAGAATAGTACAGCACAGTACAGGCCCTTTGGCCCACATTGTGCCAACCCTCAAACCCTGCCTCCCATATAACCCCCACCTTAAATTCCTCCATATACCTGTCTAGTAGTCTCTTAAATTTCACTAGAGTAGCTGCCTCCACCACTGACTCAGGCAGTGCATTCCACGCTCCAACCACTTTCTGAGTCGAAAACCTTCCTCTAATATCCCCCTTGAACTTCCACCCCTTACCGTAAAACCATGTCCTCTTGTATTGAGCAGTGATGCCATGGGGAAGAGGCACCAGCTATCCACTCAGAGATTAAGGGAGCTAGGGCTTTACTCTTTGGAGAGAAGGAGGATGAGAGGAGACATGATAGAGGTGTACAAGATAATAAGAGGAATAGATAGAGTGGATAGCCAGCGCCTCTTCCCCAGGGCACAACTACTCAATACAAGAGGACATGGCTTTAAGGTAAGGGGTGGGAAGTTCAAGGGGGATATTAGAGGAAGTTTTTTTTACTCAGAGAGTGGTTGGTGCGTGGAATACACTGCCTGAGTCAGTGGTGGAGGCAGATACACTAGTGAAGTTTAAGAGACGACTAGACAGGTATATGGAGGAATCTAAGGTGGGGGCATATATGGGAGGCAGGGTTTGAGGGTTGGCACAACATTGTGGACCGAAGGGCCTGTACTGTGCTGTACTATTCTATGTTCTATGTTCTATGTTCTATCTAATCTTCTTAATATCTTCTATAGCTCTATCATGTCTCCTCTCATCCTCCTTCTCTCCAAAGAGTAAAGCCCTAGCTCCCTTAATCTCCGATCATAATCCATACTCTGTAAAGCAGGCAGCATTTTGGTAAATCTCCTCGGTACCCTTTCCAATGCTTCCACATCCTTCCTACAGTGAGGTGACCAGAACTGGACACAGTACTCCAAGTATGGCCTAACCAGAGTTTTATAGAGTTGCATCATTACCTCGCGACTCTTAAACTCTATCCCTCGACTTATGAAAGCTAACACCCCATAAGCTTTCTTAACTACCCTATCTACCTGTGAAGCAACTTTCAGGGATCTGTGGACATGTACCCCCAGATCCCTCTGCTTCTCCACACTACTAAGTATCCTGCCACTACCAAGTATCCTGACATTTACTTTGTACTGTGACTTGGAGTTTGTCCTTCCAAAGTGTACCACCTCACATTGTCCTGATGAAGGGTCTCGGACCGAAACGTCGACTGTACCTCTTCCTAGAGATGCTACCTGGCCTGCTGCGTTCACCGGCAACTTTTATGTATGTTGCTTGAAATTCCAGCATCTGCAGATTTCCTCGTGTTTGCACCTCACATTTCTCCGGGTTGAACTCCATCTGCTACAACTCAGCCCACTTAAGCATTTTATTTCTCCCTTTCTGATGACATGACCCAGGAATTTATGTTGCTTCCCATTTAATGATTTCATTATTTTTTTTTTGTATGGGCAAGTAGGAGTACTGTTTCAATAGTTACCCTATCTATATATGATAAAGAGATTACCTCGTTCAAAATCATTTATATGCTGTGTATGACTTCCATTTCTCAATCAAGGGCTCAGTATCTGTCATCAACCAGGGTTCCTGAAACCTGCCAGCCTTTTCCTTTGCCCTAACAGGAACATGCAGGTCCTGAACTCCTGACATCGCACTTTTAAAGTCCTCCCACTTGGTAGAGGCATCTTTCCTGTAAACAATCAAGCCCAGTCAACCACTGTAAGATCCTGCTTACTGGCTCACAAATTTAGTCTGGTCATGCTCAGGAACTTAACTTGTTAATGGATTGCATTGTTCACTAAAACTATTTAAAATCTATAAGAATTCTGGTTATTGGAGCCAAAGTGCTCGCCGACAGGCCCAGTGTTTTATCCTCTCAATCACAGTCCTCTGTATGTTGATGAAGGAAGCTTTCTTTTTACAAATTTAACTTCATGCCTTTTCACTATGACTGGCCCAATCAATGTTATGAATTTAAAATCTACCTTGTTATGTTTACAACAACTGAAGTCTCTCTCATATCTGTGATTCTAATTCCTGCTGTCTGTTGGGGTTTCTATAATACCATATCCTTATGTCTAAGTGATATCGACAAGACCTAACGAGATGATTCAGGTAAGAATGATGCCCTCTTGATTGATCATTACTATGTCCATTGTCCTCTGGTGGATAACTCCTCCTCCCCTCTTACCATCATCTTTGCATCCTGGAACACTGATCTGCCTATTCTGCCCTTCCCTCAGTCGTGTTTCTGTTATGGCTGCACTCTGACAATAAGACAAAGTGGCGGAATTAGGCCATTCAGCCGAATCCAATCTGCTCCACCATTTCACGATGGTTGATTCCCTTTTTATCCCTTTTAACTCCAATATCTTGCTTCTTCTCCACAACCCTTTGTTGCACAGACTAATCAAAAAGGCGTCCATCTTCGTTTTATAAAGAATGGCTCGTCTCCACACCTGTCTGTGGCAATGAATTCCAGTTTCACTACCCACTTTCTGAAGAAATTCTTCTTCGTTTCAGATCTAGATGGATACCACTCTGCTCTGAGACTGTGCATTTTGGTCCTGAATGTCTCCGCTCAAGGAAATATGTTCTTCACTTCCACTCTATATAGGCTTTTCAATATTCAATCGGTTTCAGTGAGATTCCCCCAGTTCTTATGAATACAGCCCTGGAGCCAGCAATCACTCCTCAAACATTAACCTAGTAATTTCCCCAATCAACCCTTATGAATCTCTCTTGGACCCCCTCCAATACCTGCACATCTTTTCTCAGACAAGAGGCCCATAACTGCTCACAATACTCCATGTACGGTCTGACCAATGCCTTGTTAAACCTTAGCATCACACCTTGCTTTTGTATACTTGTCCTGTTGAATTGAATTCTCGCAGTTGAATTGTCTTCCTTACCACTGGCTCAAGCTGCAAGTTAACCTTTTGATATCCTGCAGGAGGACTCCCAAGTCCCGTTGCACCTCTGTTTTTTGAGTTTGCTTCCTGCTGAGAAAAGAGCCTATGCCATTACCGCTTATATTCATGATCACATTTCTCTGCACGATGTTTTATCTACCACTCCATCCTTTCTCTCAATGTCTGTCCTTCTCCAGATTCCCTGCTTCCTCAGCACTACCTGCCACTCAACCTATCTTAGAATTGTCTGCAACTTGACCAGAAAGCCATAATTCTGTCACCCAAATCATTGATCACCCAAATCATTGACGTATAACATGAAAAGGAGTGATCCAGCAGTCCCAGAGCCAGTCACACAAGATTTCATCCACCTGACCTGTCAAGCATTTTTCAGTGAAGTAAAAGCAGTTTAAAGCAATTATCTTTCCTCTCCTTTGTTTGTGCTTCTCTCTATCCTGTTGACTAAATGTTCTCTCATTGATGACAGTATTATCCCCTGCTCAGGGTCACACTGACTGCCACTCCCATTTACACAATTCCGAGCAGCACTCGCAAATCTGCAGGATATTGGTCCACCTCCAGTTCAAAAGCAATCTATCTCTTCTGTATAAGTCTCCCTACCACAGAGGAAATTGCAGTGATCCAAGAAACTTCAATCTTGCCCCATGCATCAGACCCTCGGTCACATATTCATCTGAATCATCATTCCATTTGTATACTCACCAATATTTGGCAGTAGGAGTAATCTAGAGGTTACTGCTTTTGAAGTTGGTCTTTTAAAACTTTTTTCCTGTCTCCTAACTCCCCATATCAACTGTGTAGGAGCTCAACACACTTTTTACCATGTTATATGCACCATGAGCACTTGAGAATTTTCGGTAACCGTTCCAACACATTCCTGACCCTGGTACTCAGGAGGCAGCACACCATCCTGCTAGATCTTTTACAGACGCTGAGTCTTCTCTTAACTACTTTCCCACCTGATCTCTTCCTCCCCTACTGGGCATCAGAGACGCTCTCAGTGCCAGCAGCCTGGCTATTGCTGGTGTGTCGTTCCCCATCAGTATTCAGATCGTATAATTGTTGTGAGCGGAGCAGCTACAAGGGCGACCCTGCACTGTCTGACTCTTCCTCCTGTATCTCTTAGTGATCCCCAAACTCATTAACAACCTGCACCATCGGCGTGACCACATCACTTATGATCTGGTCTCAGTGTCCGAGATGATCGATGTTTGGTCGATCGCCACCTCCATCTCCTTCACAAAGTCAGTCAAGAGCTGCAGCTGGTGAACTTCCCTCATGTGAAGTTATCGAGGACACTGACTAGCTCCCTGATCTACCACGTCCTGAAGCAGACCATGTCACTGGCATAACTGACATTCCAGCTACTCTAATAGGGAGAGGGATTCTGAAGAAAACATCTGAAATTTGACTTCCAGGAGTACAACAATTCATCTGCCATTTTTCTGCCCACATTTTGAGTTGGCCTGTTTTCTGCTGAATCCTTTGGTATTCCTCCTCACTGTCCACAACTGCACCAAGTATTTGTGACAACTATGTAGTTTCCTGGTTTGTCACTATAGCCCTTGCTAAACGAGTGAACAATATTGGCTCATCTGCAGTCCTTTGTAGCAACATGTGTAATTAAAAAGACACTACAAAGATCTCAGTGAAGGCCTTAGAAATCTGCAACATTCCCTCACTCTCTCAATAACCTGCAATGATCCATCCAGTCCCGGTACTTTTCCACCTTAGTGTTCTTTGAGAGTCACAATGCCGCCACCAGCTTGTTATCAATATGCCATAGAATATCAGCATATACTCCCTAACCTTCTTTTCCTGCCTCACGTTCTGTTTGATGAATACTGATGTGAATTATTTATTTGGTGATTTGACCATGTTGGTAAGTAGTCTACAATACTACCTTCTCCGCGGTGCCCCTTTTGTTTTTAATGCATGTACAAGGTGCTTTGGTACTCTGTCCAATCTTGCTCAGAAAAGTCATCCCCCTTCCCCCATTATCATTTAGCACTGCTGTTTCTCTGTTAATTTGCATATTGCTGAATATTCATCAATGGTTTTATGTACTTTGCACTTCCAAAACTTACGTTATGGCTCCTTTTCCTTTTTTACTATGTTAGCAACATCTCTGATCATTCAATATTCTTAGATTGGATGCTTGTCTTTCCCCCTCACAGAAACCAGTTGACATTTGAACTACTCATCTTTAAATAACTCTCACAGGACTGGTGAGAGTTACAGCTGCTCCCGGTCTCTGCTCTCCCGAGTCCTACCTAACATATTTCTCATTAGAATGCAACACACACAAAATACTGGAGGAGCTCAGCAGGCTACTCAGCATCTACGGAAAAGAGTAAACCATCAACGTTACGAGCTGTGGCCTTTCAACAGGAAAAAATAGTCAAGACAACTAGGTAGGGGAAGATGAGGATAAACTACAAGGTGGTAGGTGATCATTAGCTTGTCCTTAGTTTGGCAAATTCCCCCAAAATTGTGTCTTTCTTTGGGGATGACTGTCTTCAAAATGCTCTCTCACTGAAATTCATCAGTTGCAAAGGTCATGTCCCAATGCAAGTTCTCTTAAGTTTCCCTAATGCATTTGCTATTACTGCAATCCCGGGCAGCAAATTCCACACATTTTCTGCGTTTAAAAGATAACCTCAGACAGCATCCCCTTCCAATCACCTTAAAATTATGGTTCCTTGTTTTAGCCACTTCCATATTGGGAAAAATTATCTAGATGTCCAGTCGTCTCATGCCTCCGATTATTTTGCATAGCTCTTTCAAGTCACCTCTCATACTGCTTCCCTCCAAAGAGGAAAGCCCTATCTTTTTCCGCCTATAGTCACAGGACATCTTCTGTGAAGTTCAATGTTGAAACTAAATTTATTGTTGAAGTACCAATATCAGCATATACATTTTGTTGCGGGCATGCACAGTAAATACAAAGAAACACAAAGGAATTAATGAAAAACTGCACACATCGAAGAAGGACAAAAACCAATGTACAAAAGATAACGAAGACAATAAATTGCGTAAATAAACAAAAAAAAAACAAAATAAAATGATAATAAGTGCGAAGTAACTATCAAGAAAATGAGATGTGGATTCCCTGAATGTGATTTCATTGTTGTGGTGAATGAAATTCTCACCTCTGCTTCAAAAACCGGATGGTTGAGGGGTAATAACTATTAGTGAACCTGGTGCTGTGGGAAATGAGGCTCCTATAACTCCTTCTTGACGGCAACATCGAGAATCGAGCAGCACCTTAATGATGTCACTGCTTTCCTGTGACAGCTCTCCTTGTAGATGAGTTCAGTGGTGGGGAGGGCTTTACCTGTGATGGACTGGCTGCACGAACAACTTTTCAGTTGCTATTCCATTCAAGGGCCTTGCTGTTTCTAAACCAGACCAGTCAGGCTATTCTCCACTATAGACCTATAGATCATCATCAAAGTTTTAGACGGCATGCTAAATCTGCAGAAACTGACATAGTATGGACTGTCAGTGCCGGTAAATCTTTCCAGGATGCCACAAATTCCAGTCCTTTGAGTCTCCACACTAAGATAGTCTCAGTTAATATTGGGGAAATTACAGTCACGCACTACTCTGTTGCTTTTACATCTTTCCATAACCTGCTTACTTTTCTGCTTCTCTTTTTGCCGATGGCATTTCCAAAACCTTCGGAAATTTAAGCACACATAATTCAAGGTTCTCCTTTGTCAACTCTCTGTCACATCCTGAAAGACGCCCAGTGGGGGTGGGGGGTTGATAGTGTCCGTGAATTGTAATTAATTATCGAGGTTGTACTGGTCTCTATCCTTGAACTGTTGGGGTTGTAATAGTGTTTAACGGCGTAGTACAGTGTTGTGTGTGTACAGGTCCGTGTGCTCACGGCATAGTGCTGAGAGTTTTATTGGTCTGTGCCCTGGCAGTGAAGGTCTAGATATTGTAAAGTTCACTGTCCCTGCATTCAATTGCTGACTTCTCTTGAGCTGTCACATGCCAGACCGTCCCCTTCCCTTGCAATATGGACCAGATGTTGTTAAGATCTATGTCCTTACAGAACGGTGCCGGCAATTGAACCATCTTATTTAACTGCATGTGGTCTGTGTCTCCCAATGGACTAAATCCCCCAAAGGATTTACCCATCTGAATGGTCCGAGCGACCCAACAGCACTTCCTCTTTAGTACCAACACGCCAGAGAATATCAACATATCCCCCTTTCTGATCTCGCTTTCCTCCTGGTCCTTCTCCTTAGTGAATACCAATATTCATTTTCTAATTCACATGCTAACTCTGGCTCCAGACCTTTGTCCCGGAGTGATCCTGTCCTCTCCCCACTCTACCGTTATTTACTGTGGATGCATAAGATGCCTTGGGATTCCCATTGATCCTCCTCAATGTGGACATTTCCTGGTCACTGTCCACTCTCCTGATTCACAGTCTGACTTGTTTCTTGCTTCCTGTATGTTCCTCCAAGATCCTGTCCAATTTCATCATCCTACACCTTACATGTCACTCCTCTTACATTTTTAAACAAATACAATATTTCTCATCTTCCCAAGCTCCTGAACGTCCCTGTCCTTCTCTACCTTCCTCACAGGAACAGGTAACTCCTGAATTCTGACCAGCTGGACTGTCTGTCACACTCCCATGTCAGACATCAGCTAACATCAGCTCCTTCCAGTAACAACCAGTAACATCAGCTCCAGAATGAACTCTATGAATCCTGCCCATCTCTGCTGTAATTTGACTTCCACAAACTTACATTCATCCACCTACAGGTACAGACATCCTTATCAATAAACATCTGAGAACCTCTAGAATTATAGTTTGTAAATCTTTCCCAATGAAACTACAATCATCTTGCTAGGTTTATTTCCCAATACTATGCCAAGCATGTCCCCCTCCTTGGTGAACCATCTATGTAATGTTTCTGGAAACCTTCCTCAACACACCTCACAAATAATGCCCCGTCCAAGCCTCAGGTGCTAAGGGAGACACACTCATTCTAGGGAGATTATTCACCCACTACAGCTACTCTATTGTTTGTACATCATCCCACAACCTGCAGACACATCTATTCCATTTTCTTACTGGCTTTTGGGAGGCCGACAGTATATTCCCATCACAGTGATTGCACCTTACTTATTCCTGAGTTTTTCCCACATTAACTTACTGGGTGACTCTCTGGGATGACCTCAACCTAGTGACATTCTGCCTTATCAGCAGTACAGCTCTTCAACCTCTTTCAGCTCTCTCTGGACTCTTTGAGTCATATAAATCCTGGAATGTTTAGTTACAAGTCCTGCCCTTCTCTCAGCCAGATCTCTGTAATGGATGAATCACCGTGACATGTACTAATCCAGGCTCTAAGTACATCTGCATTAACCGTTCTACAAACTGTGCGATTTAATGTGCTCATTAATGTGGTCCCATCTTGACTTCATTTTGCGGTTCTTCGATCTAATCTCTGCCTTCCGCTCAATGATACCTACTAACATGTAGCTCTGGATCTCAACATCCCCTCCGCATGCAACATGATAAAAATTATCAGGGTGGCTCCAGCAAGCTTCCCTGTGAGAATATTAGTTCCCCTTCAATGTAACCCATCCTCCTTACATTATTCTCACTTATCCTGGAAGAGAGCCCAATGTTCTGTATCCTTGATACCATGCTTCTTGCACCAGATTGTTAGTCACACATCTGTGTACCAAGCATGCGTCACCGGAATTACAGGAAATCAACACCCCGGAGTTCCTACTTTTTAACTTTCTACCCAACTCACTAAATTCTCTTTGAAGGACCTTGTCTCTCTATTGTTAGTTCTAATAAGGATCATGACCTCTGGCTGCTCACCCTGCCCTTTCGGAATGTTCTGTGCCTTCTCACAAACATCCTTGGCCCTGGCATGATAGAGGTAACGCACCATCCTGCAATCTCACTCTTATTCTCAGATTCTCCTGTCTACCCATCCACACCACACCACCACCCTCACCACGCCCCACTAAAGTGTTTGCTGCATGTGATTCATATCCTTCCATCTCCTGTATATTCAGGAACTTATCTGATCTCTTTGTAATGAAAATAGTTTTAAAATACATTCAGTGTTCTTTTTTTTTAATTCCGATCCGCGTATCCGGGTTATGGGGATAAGGCAGGAACTGGAAACTGATAGTGGATGATCAGCCATGATCACAGTGAATGGCGGTGCTGGCTCGAAGTGCCGAATGGCCTACTCCTCCACCTATTATCTATTGCCTATTGTCTATTATTTACACATGCATTCGCAAACAAAGCAGCCTGCACAAGTTTTGAAACAAAGCACTTTGTTAGAACTCGTACGATGTTAATACAGAAAGAAAAGCAAATATCTACTGTAGTAGCAGTACATAAAATAATACGTATCATTCACTAAACAACCCGATCTCAGTGGTGGAGGGGAAACACAGATCCGACAACGTCACGCAGCCTGTTCTATCTCTCTCTCCCTCTCCCCCTAACGATGTGTCATTCGCTTCACTATCTTTCTCTCTCCTTTACAGGCACACACACTCTCTTTCTCTCTCTCTCCCACACGCCCTCTCCCTTGTGCACTCTCCACCATGCCAACTCCCTCGTGCGCTCTCCCGCGCGCCCTCTTTCTCGCCATGTCTCATTCGCTGTCACTCCTTCGCGCCCACTCCTTCACGATGTCTCATTGACTCTCACTATCTCGCTCTCTCTTTCTCTCTCTGTCTCACTCCGATTCTCTCGCGTGATGTCTCTTTCGTTACCTCCCCCACCGCTATTCCTCTTTCTGTCGCTCTCGCTCGCACGCACCCTCTCCTTCCAGCCCTCTCCCTCGCGCTCACCCTAGCGTCATCTCCATGGCACCCTCTCCCACGTGTGCTCCCCTCGCGCCCTCTTTCTCGCCATGTCTCATTCGGTGTCTCAGGCCTCGGGCTGTCTCCTGCAGGCGCCCCCTTTATCTCTCTGTCTCTCACAGAGCTACAAGTGAGCGTAACGGTACTTTGTCTTCAATTGTAAAAATGATAAAATTCTCTTAAAGGAAGACAGTTCAAGGTGGTAGTGAGAAGGAGAACCTATAGGGAGAGAAGGAGGAGAAAAAGAGGGTGAAGGAAAGGGCCGGTTAAAGCAGGAGCGGGAGTGGTTGATACAGACGAAAGTATATTCCAAGATCAAGCAGTTTTTTTTCGGAAACAGGAAGCCGGGGAAACAGTTCGCCTCAAGCTTCAATTGAACGGGACGTGAGGTGCAAAAGGGATTTTCCTCAGGTGGTGAGTACAGTGATGCCGTCGGGATCCCCTGTAAACAACTGTTTTGTAACATCTAAGGCAACACACACAGAATGGAAAAGAGTAAACAATTGACAGGACTCTGGTGAAGAGCTTCGGCCCTAGACGACGACTATTTACTCTTTTCCATAGCCGCTGCCTGGCCTGCTGACTTCCTCCAGCATTTTGAGTGAGGAAAAGAGTAAACAGTCAACGGCTCGGAGCGAGACACTTCATCAGGATCTGACTTTGGGTGCGTTGTTTTATAGTTCGGGCATTTGCAGATTTTCTTGTGTTTGTTTTGTAACTCTGTTCACATTGTTTCCATTTACCCACAAGTGGGTGGGGGGGGGGATAGAATAGACAGCTTGAAGGCAGCTGAATTGCAATACTTCACATCATTTATTTCTAACGTTTCATGAATTTCAAAATCCGATTCAGTGGGTATTGCACCGCACTCTTTAGTTCCTCTCGGAATTTACTCTGAGTCAGGGCGTAAATACACGTGTTGGTGCAGGAGCTGAGAATCTGCAGCATTGCCGATGTGCGGTCTGCGATGTATCGGGGATCCGTGACCGAATCAACATAACTCATTGAAATCCGTCTATAGATAAAAAATACCACATATGTTCCCCATAGCAATATGAAACTAGCGGTTATGCTGAAGAGCAAAACGATGGATTTGCGTCGGTTCTCCATCTCCCGGTCCTTGTCATTCTCTCCACTCTTTTGTCCCCGGAGCCCCCTGCGGGCTCGACTGGCCGCTAGAATCCGCTTGACAGTCAAAATATTGAACAGCAAAATCAGAATGAATGGGAGACAAGGGACTAAAATGCGATGAAATATCACGAATATCAACCATGCGGGTGAGGTTTTGTAGCTCGGTGTATAAACACAATCCCATGGAACACCATCAATTATTTCTCCAGGTCCGAATGCAAAACCCCAGGGGACAGTCTCCAAACAGGCCAGCACACTCACTGTCCCGATAACCACAGCCGCCGTTCTCTCGGTGCAATATTTTGTTTTCAACTTCTCACAGCAAATAGCCACAAATCGATCGATGGTGAAAGCAACAGTCAGCCAGACTGAGGAAGCAGTGATCGCAAAAACCAACCACATATCGAGTCTGCACACAGGAGTCATTCGCAGGAATGATCGGGGAAAATAGATCTCAGCAGTCTCCCACAGCAGCGGATCCGACATAACGACCAGGAGATCGGCCGCTGCCATTCCCACCAGGTATCGAGTGACACATTTGGAGAGACCGCACTTTCCTCGGGACAGGATTACAATCGCCAACAAGTTCGCTGGAAGAGGGACAGGGAACAGTAAGTTGACAAAAATGCTGAGTAGAAAACAATGCAGCAGCTTGAGGGGATCCTACAAAATTTCCACTTTATCGTTACATTTCGCGGTGGGAGGGTCTAGAGAGAGAAAGGGTCGAGAGCTGTCGGAGACAGAGAAGGAGGTTACACAGTGAAATAAAGTCAAAATGATCTGAATACGGATTCCTTACTGATAACCACAATGTGAAGTGGCAGCGGAAAGCTAAAACTGAGTAACTACCTCTTTAGGTCAATACTGGATGGAATATTATCTATCGGTGCCTTCCGGGTCTCGTCTGGATGAAATGAATAAATCCGGATGCTGATGGCGAGATTCTTCCATTACACAATCATCAACATCCCTGGCGATTGCTGTCAGCGACAGAACAGCTGAACGCAGAAAGGAAATGCTGGAAACACTCATCCAGGCAAAACAGAACATGTGGAAAAACAGATAAAGTGTCTCTTCTCAGAACTGTTCTCAGGCAGACCCCTGACACGAGTGTTAGCTGGTTTCTCTTTGCATACAAGCTGCTTGGGGTTTAATGTTTCCAGCATTCCCCGAGTTTGTTTCCAATTCCAGCATTTGCCACCTCACTGTCTTTACAACAGAACATTGCCTGATTCTAACAGATACAGCGCAATCAGACACAACCTCACAGACACACATGACGCCTCCCACTGAATCCATCTCAGGGAAGCAGGGGAGAGGAATTCAACGTCCAACAGCAAATTCGGTGCCGCAGTGCTATCCATCAACTGCTTGATGTTCAGTCATATCGCACACATTTATTGAAAATCCGCAACAGTTTTTTGTTACAACACAGAACTCCTCACATTTGCTACACTGTTACTACCAGTCAATGGTTTGATAGTTGCAACTAACCCAGAAAAGCACTCACGTGCACATGCAGGCAGTCAATTGGTGTAATCTCCGCCGGCTGTATAAACAGAATATTTGCAAGTGCAGAACAGCTGCTGCAAGACCAGAAGCAGAGCGACCCGAACATCCCATTATTGATCACAAACGGCTGGGAAAACGCTGCCTGACCCGTTCAGTTCCATTGAAGTTTTTGGATGTGCTGAATTCTTGAAGCGGGTTGTATTTAGATCCAGATCCCAGAATGCACATCCCGGTGTTTACACTCCATTCCTGAAATACGGAACACTGGGACTGGGCAGGTGACAGTGGAAAGCACCGACAGAACAGTCAGACCATTTGAATTAAATTTCAACTCCCACCAACGGCAGATGTCACTGAGGCTTACCAGGAATTCCAAAGGCTGAAATGAAAGGATAGTAAACGTCTTCTATCCGCCAGATAACTGGATACACCATTTCAGTGTGAATCCGTGATTTCTGTTGCTCCTGAATTCACACCTCTGGCAGTCACTTCGAACTGATGCATTCTAAGCGGCCCTTATCTATACAGAGGATCAGTCTCCAGAGATCCACTTACACCCCTGACTAACTCTCTTAGTTACGGCCACTTGAACAAACACCTTAATTTAATGCCAATCTTTGATGTAAATAACAAACAAGAGAAAAACTGCAGATGCAGGAAATCCAAGCAACACACACAGAATGCTGGAGGAACACAGTAGGCCAAAAACGTCGACTGTACTCTTTTCCTTCGATGCCGTCTGGCCTGCTGAGTTTTTCCTGAATTTCGTATCGGTTTCTCTGATGTAAATACTAGGCCGATGAAAGACAAATTCTTCGGGATTACCTCAGCAGTGACTCATCGGTTAGAAATAATGCCAGAACTTTCATTACGATGACTGAGCTTTGTCACGGGGCAGCCACATTTACAGATTTCACGTTTCTTTTTGGCTAAATATTCATCAATAAGCGGATTCGGCCGACTATGACCGACCCCTCACTTCTGTCCCAGCAGTTTCTAATTTTGAACTGCCCTTGAGTACTTCAACACCTTACTAGCCGCGCGCGCGCGTACACACACACACACACACACACACACACACACACACACGGGGTCGAGAGAAGGAGGTGGAGAGGGTTCATTCCATATCTTCAAATCTTCAAGTCTGTGGTACACTGTGAGTGTATGGGGTTCATTCTGTACCTGTCAGTCTCTGGTGCAGTGTGAGAGTGTGGTGTTCATTTTGTACCTGTCGGTCTCTGGTACAGTGTGAGAGTGTGGGGTTCATTCTGTACCTGTCATTATCTGGCACAGCGTGAGTGTGTGGGGTTCATTCTGTACCTGTCAGTCTCTAGTACAGTGTGAGTGTATAAGGTTAATTCATTGTTTTGCATTTTGTTCCATAACTTTAGCACTGAGTCGTCATATATAATTACCTGCATTTTTTGTTGAAGCTTCATTGTTCACAACTATATTAAACTAACTCCAGCTGATACTTATTTATTCTACCGAGTGACAGTTTGAATGAAACTAGTTACATTGGATTCGTACTTCAAATATCATTGAGACGGAAATGGAACCATCGACCCACAATGTATTTGCATATAACTGATTACTAATTTACACTATTGGAGTCTATTTAATTCTTCCAGTGACCATGGTTAAAGAAATATTGTACTGAGGTACAGGGAAAAAATGACTTTCAGACTGTGAATGCAGATCAATTCCATATTCCGTTCAATAATAGAAAGCAGAATAAAGTGGGGATTCCTCCTCCTAATTTTAATGTTGGTGCATCTCCATGTCCCTGTGGTGTAGTGACCAGGACTGTATACATTGCTTCGGATTTGGCCAGACTTGTGTTTCTATAGTTGTAGCTGAGCTCCCTGCTCTGGCATTTAGTACCTTCACCCAATGACGTCAAGTGTCCATCGATTCTTAACTGACCGACCGAACTAAGCCCTGATATTCCGAGATCTCTCAGCAAGCTGTCCAGGGTCCTCTGGCCTTCTGTATTTCCTCACATTCCACCATTTGTTATGTGACCCTTGGCCTTGGTTAGATTGTCCGCGTGTATCACTCCACGTCCCCATAGACATGTACCCTCTATATTTAAACAGAAGAGGTTCTCATTATCCATCTATGACCTCCATGAATCTTCAAAATCTCAAAAATCACTTTTACCTTCCTACGCTCCGAGAGTGAAGTCACCCAAAACGATAATTATTAAAATATTAATTCATATCTTAAAAACTGTCAATATGGAACGATCTGTCAATATGTGAGAATGTATTTCATCCCCTGTCCATCACACTGTATACAATGGTTGCACGGCTTCCATCACGTGGTGGTTGCACGGCAACTGAATTGTGGCTTTGTGCATAATGAATAGGTAGAAGCTGGCGGCCACTCCGAATTGATATCGTTTTTGTTAAATAGGGGCCATGCACAATCTTGGTTTGATGGAGACGGACGTGAGAAGTACGGAGGAACATCTGGAGAATCTTCTGAAATGCCTGCTTCGCTGCCGCTGCTACTCTGAGATCGAGAATATCCGGAGGGGAAGGCCCCAAATCCTCGGATTTGCCTATTGACTGTTGCCAGGGTCGGGGTCGAAGCGCTCAGCAGAGATGGTGCTCGGTGCTCGGTGTCGGAGGGCTGGTCGGAGGCTCGAAGTTTTCGGACGGACTCAGAGTCGGACTGTGGTCGGGTGCTTCCAGGACGCTGCATCGGCAAGTTTGCGGCGCTGGAAGCTCATGGCAGGGAGAGTTTTTCCCTTCAACCTTCTGGGTGAGATAATGGGACTTTCGAGAGACTTTGAGACTTTTTTTTTTTTACCGTGCCCATGGTCTGTTCTTCATAAAATTACGGTATTGCTTTGCACTGTTGTAACTATATGTTATAATTATGTGTTTTTTTTGTCAGATTTTATTTAGTCTTGGCTTGTCTTGCGTTTCTGTGATATCATTCTGGAGGAACAAATTGTATCATTTCTTAATGCATGCATTACTAAATGACAATAAAAGTGAACTGCGTGTCCTCAGAATCTTAAAAAAAAACTGCCATTTCCAGTGACCGGGGGTAAAGGGACCCTGAGATTAGCAAAGCAGCGAGTTCTGGTGAAATGTACATGTTGTGTGCGAAATCTATGCACCTCGTTCCAAAGTAATATGATCACTCAGGACTCTCCACGGTCATGGTGCTGTTCTTCAATTGACCAATCAGGAATTATGTATAATTTCAGTTCCACCGAGAGATCCCTCCCAGCCCGAGGACGGGATACAATGACCGAACCGCACTCTCTGTGTGTAATCGCGTTTCGAGTAAAAAGTTCCCACCCATTCACAGTGGAACAACTGCACTGGTCCCGGGATCGGTGAGTGATGCTCCTGGATTCTGGTACTGACTCTTGCTGCTCCTCATCCAGGAACAAAACTTGCATTCTAACAGTGAATTCGGACTTAGTCTAAGAAGGACGTAACTGTCCTGGATATGACCCTGCTCCTGACCACCGTAACTTCCCTGTCTCCCATCGCCTCTTTCCTCCTGTTGTCACCCATGTTCACAAACGACAATATCCAGTGGCCAATCAATGCACCATCCAGCTTGCCTTTGGTCTATGGAAGGAAAACAGTGCCGTCATCTTTTATTCCCCCCATTCAACACTAAGCCTGTGACCTGCTATCGGAGCTCTTCAAAGTCGGAGCATCACAGTTTTTAAGCAAGATCCTCAGACAGTCAGCCAAAGTCCACTGACTATATCGGTGAATTTTACCTGTACCGAATTCTGCGAAATTCTTTAATACGAGACTAAGAAATCCTGATGGTTCCCCTGTGTCCATTCCCCTCAGCAACATGTATACCTCTTTGGGTCCGGGTGACGACCCATCAGGGCACAGAAGCAGCAGCGGCACTGTGGTTGGCTCTGAGGCGCAGCAGAGGGAAAAGTCAGGCAGTGTGGTTGTGACAGGGGACTCAGTAGTTAGGGAGGACCGACAGGAGATACTGTGGCTGCAAAAGAGACACCAGGATGATGTGTTTCCTCCCGGGTATACCTGCAGCTGAATGACATTGTCAAGGGGAAGGGTGAACAACCAGAGGTCCTGGTGCAAATCGGGACCACTGACATTGTGAAAAGAAGGGAAGAGATCCCACACTGAGTATACAGATTCCGAAAGGGGAGGAGCTTAGGAGAATCAATGGCGCCTAACGGCGACTACTCAGATTGTATCTTCGGAAACAGTTCTATTTCTATCTTTAATATCGCTGTTTTCCGCTTTTAGGGTTCTTTTGAAAACCTTGACCTGGAGTTACCGCTGACTTCAATACTTTGTAAGAATGGGATCCGCTGTCGAGGTTTTACGACTGGCCGTTATTCGGCACTGCAAGAGCGCAGGGAAGAGCTTGGATCGGCTTCGGAGGTCCGAGGTTTCGTGGCCCTGGAGACGGGGGTTCGAAGCTCGCTGTCTGGGCTGGAGATCGGTGTGTCGTGGGAGTCGGAAGATCTAAGGCTGTGTACCCGGAGACCAGAGATTACAACTCCTTAACATTCAGTTTAGCTAAAGATAAGGATAGGTATGACACTTGTGAAGGGCTGTAAATTGAAGTCGGGAAAATTATGAAGGCAATAGGCAGGAATTAAGAAGAATTAATTGGGAACACATTTTCTCTGGCAATGGAGGGTGTTTACTGGTTAATTGCACAGATTATAGGAAGGAACTGTTCCTGTTAGAAGGAAGTACAGGGTTGGAAAGATTGGATGTCCAGGTAACAAATGAATGTAGACAAGAAGATAAAAGGAAAAACATGTAAAGAGACGAAAAGCAGGATCAAACAAAGCACATGACAAGTATAAAGAACCATATCAAGTCCCTTAGTGAATCCATATACACGAAATTCACTGCTCTAATTTCATTAATGTGTTTTACATAGTACCATTAATATGTTCATCCTTCTTCAATCCTTAGTTGCATCCATATAGCCTCAGCAGGCAAGTCTCCAGTACGTACTCCCTAAGCACTACTGTGACATTTTTCTTGATGAATTATGCCCCCCCCCCATACAACTCACGAAGAAGAAGAAGAAGAAAGCCCTTAACTCCGAGTGGAGTCATCGGGACGTCGTCGGCTGTATTCGAACTTGGGATCCTTCGCGCTGAAGTCCGGCGCTGCTGCCACTACTCCACCAGCCGGCAACTCACTCTATCATGTCCAAATCATTGGAAACTCAGAACATTGAGCTGCCAGTTCTACCCATCCAGTAATCAAGTCTCATTAATTGATAGCATGTAAAACAATACAGCACAGGAACAGGTCCTTTGACCCACAATGTTGTGCTGAACCAATTAAATTTGTAATAAAATGGACAAAAAAATTAATCCTTTCGGCCTTCTGAATACTTCACACTCCTTTTCCCTCTCCAAGCAGTCACGCGGCTAGCTGGCTTCTGCAACGTAAGTGTGTCTCCCTCCCTGTAACTCTTATCTATCAACCCTTCGGTCTTCTGAATGATCCAAAGGTTATTGAACTCCAGTTCCCTAACACGGTCTGTAAAAAGTTACAGCCGAATGCAGTTTTCACAAGTGTAGCTATCAGGATCATAAGAGGTCTCACTGACTTCCGACGTCCTGCGAGAGGAGCAGAGCAAATCTCTGGGATCCATTCCCACTGTTCTACCTGTGCAATAAAGAATGAAAGAGAACTTAACAGAACCTCATTGCCACTGCCCCGTGAAGCCAAATTCTCAGTTCTCTGATACCGACCCTTCCCAAAATGGCATCTCCGCGTGACTCTAACCTGTTTTACTGGCTACTGCCAATTAGTTATCTAATCAAATTATCAACTAACAATACACAGTTGGTCGTCTTTTACTGCAAAGAAACGGCTTTCCAAACTTACCTCTTTATATGGCTCGGACATCTTGCTCTAAGGTGTAGATTAATTTGATTTCCTGGACAGCACAGAAATCCTGGGCTGAAAGGCCTGATCCTGTGCTGTTCTGTGCTCCACCATTTACTGATGGGAAAAGAAAATCAAAGGAATAGTAAGGTGCAGATTATCAGCAAATTTAATGTCAGAAAGTGAGCTGGTTAAACAAAAAAAATGTAAAAATATCAGAGCTTGGGGGACCTTATCTGAACACAATAAGCATTTGTAACAGGATAGAGGAGTTGACAGCACAAATATTAACAACTGTGTTTGATCTAACAGCGATTTCAGGAAGAAGATTGTAGGGTAACGTGAGGGGAATACAGTATTCTAGGATATTCAATGTTCTGCAAAAGGAAAAGGAGGAGGGAGTTCTTGTTCACTGCATAGTGGAGGGGGTGGATATGGACGTAGGGGCAGTGTTGGAAAATGGGAATGTGTGGAGATTAATGAAAGGCAGGGAAAAGGAGACTTGGGTGAGAGTGCTCTCTTGTCCCGCAGTTGTTCCCTCTTAACGGGGCAAAATGCAATGAGGAAATATCAAAGGAAGGTGAGAGTGTATCTATGTTTGTCATCAGTGATTTAATCTGTACATCGATTAAATTAATCGAAGTGGCAAGGTACAGTAGAAGAGGAATTTGTGGAGAGGTCAGGTACTGTTTCTTCTGGTGCTTTGTTACAGCAGTGATCGAGGAACAGGCTGTTTTAAATGTGTTTTTTTTCCAATGAGTTTGTGCAATTAGTAAGATAACTTATGGTGAAGGATCCCGAGGAGGAAGCAAACACAACGTGGAGAATTCCAAACACAGTTTGATGGTGAACATCCAGGTCCATAACCAATATCCTAAACCTAAATAAAGGCAGTTGCACATGTGCAAAGGTGGAGTTGTTTGGGGTGGACAGTATACACAGGCTCAGCACAGGTCAGTGGCTGAGCAGTGGCAGATGTTTTAACAGCTGTATATAACACTGAGCAGACATTGCTCACAATTAAACTGCGTGATTCAGGGGAAAGATGAACTATCTGTGGTCAACAAATGAGAACAAGGAAAATATCAAATTCAGCCGTATCTGCTGTAAACTGAGTGACCAGAGATGGAGGTAAACCAGAGTTCCGGAAACTTTTCAGGAACCAGCAGCAAGTAATGCAAAATCTAAAGATATCATCGAAATGGCAGATATGGGTAGAAAAATAGATAATTAAGTTTAACAAGGCCAGAAGTGGGACGTTCCACTTTGGGAAACCAAACATAAAAGATCAGTCATTCTGGTACAGAGGGATAAAGGGATCCAAGTCCATAGCGCCCTGACAGAGGCCACATCAATTGATCTGATGGTCATGAAGATTAGTCAAGACACTGAGATCAATAGTCAGTCTGTTGTACAACATAGAAGATAGAAATTTTCAGCACATTACAGGCCCTTTGGCCCACAATGTTGTGCCGACCATGTACCCTACTCTAGAAACTGCCTAGAATTTGCCCAGTGTATAGCCCTCTATTTACAGAGCTCCATGTACCTATCTAAAAGGCTCTTAAAATACCCCATTGTATTGGCTTTCAGCACCGCCGACGGCAGTGCATTCCACGCTCCTACCACTCTCTGCGTGTAAAACTTACCCCTGACATCCCCCTTGTACGTACTTCCAAGCACCTTAGAAAAAGCCTCTGCCTATCCACACAATCAATGCCTTTCATATTCTGATACACCTCTATCAGGTCACCGCTCATCCTCCGTCGCTCAAAGGAGAATAGGCCAAGTACAATCCACCTATTCTCATAAAGTACGCCCTCCAATCCAGTCCACACTCCTCTGCAGTCGCTTTCAATCCTGTGCATTGGAGCCTCCATACCAGACGGTCACGCAGCTAGTCAGAATGCTTTCTGCCATACAAGAGCCATTGCTGATATACCAAATCTCCTCAAACTCCTAAGAAAGTAAACCCCTTGGCATGCCCTCTTCATGATTGCATCAATAAGTTGGACTAAGATGCGTCCTCTAAGATGTTGATGCCCAGGAACTTGCAGCGATTCACCCTTTCCACTGCTGACACCCACCCCGCCACCCGCCCCACCAATGAAGGCTGGTGTATGTTCTCGCAATAACCTCTCCTAGTTACTATTTAGACTGTTGCTAACATGCAAGATTTCCCTCGGTCAACAGAAAATCAGACCATCACGGAAGGATTTGCATTTGCAATCACTGGTACCAGGTCAAAGACAGCATCCTAGTAGCAAACACAGCAAGGTCACACACACTGCGATGAGGTAATGCTTTTAAGATATGCTATCTGTGGGATAACCATTGACGCTGCAGGCTGATAAACAGCCACTGGGGGCTGAAGCCTGCTTTCTGTATCTTAGGTAACCTTTATCAAGCTGTCTCTGACCCTTCATCGAGTACAAATGGAAAGTTTTATTCCAAAGCAGTGCTGAAATACGGCAAAAATCAACTTGTTTAAGTTTGTTTTGTGGTAACTGCATCTGGCTGAGTGTGGATGGAAGGTCATTGACCTATGGTGGAATTTAAATAGTATTCTTGTTCCTCGGGATGTCACAATGTACAATTGTTGTCTATCCATTGGTTCAGATCGCTGCCCTTTGAGTTTCCTCCATCCTGTCTCCTCTACAAACTCCCATTGTTTTAAATAATGTCATCCACCTTCAAATAATTTATGCATTCATCATGCAGATCTCCAAATCAATTCATCCCATTTCAGAGCTCTTGACTAAATGAAATAAAAATAGCAAACCTTTCTTTCCCAGCTCTGATGCAGTTCCCAGGACTACAACATTAAGCGTTTCACTTTTCACAGGTGCTACCTGACCCGATGAGTGGTTCTGGGTTTTGCTGCTGTTATTTCAGATTTCCAGTCCTTGCAGGTTGTAATTTTATTTTCATCAGCCAGCTGTTTCCGAAGAGGGGACAACAAACAAGAATGAGCAGTCATCAGGCAGGGCAGGTGCTGCATAGCCTGGCAGGTTTTAGAAAGGCTATAAAAGCATCACACACACACCGTTCTGTGCATTGTGTTTACGTGTATATCGCTTTGTGATCACATTGATGCACATGCTCTATACGCGGAGCATATTGTGTGTACTCATCAAAATTAATCATTGTTATTTTCAGGAGTATTTCTGACAGCAAAATATCTTATTAATGTTGCAATAGCCGCGATACTTTCTGTTATATTTGTGACCAGTATATGCTTAAACCTCAAAGATGGAGCATGACTCCTCTTTCTAAGAAAAATTATAAGCTCTACTTTGGGTGTAAAGTTAGTGACCAAAACAAAGTCTGGGCTCTCATATTCGTTGTGCAGCATGCGCTGTCTACCTTAGAGCTTGGCTCAGGGGAACTCGGAAGTCAATGCCTTTCGCCGCCCTGATCATATGGCGAGAGCAGAAGGACCATGTGCGAGACTGCTACTTCTGTCTGACCAGTGTGTCTGCTTTCTCTGCTAAAAACAGGAACTCAGTTGAATACTTTAATCTCCCTTCAGCCATGAGACCTGCGCTGCTTGACAAGTCTTCCCGTACTGCAGCTACCAGAGACATGGAGTCTAGAGGAGACGGACGAAGATTTCATGATGCAGGAGCTAGGAATGAAAAACGACACTGATACTGATACAGATTTTGAAACATTTATGTCGAGTGAGCCTCATCTTATAGTCTAATGACATCCTTTCTGTAGCTGGGCGTCCAGAACTGTGCACAATACAGTATGGTCTCACTTTGACTATTACAGTTGTCATATAGACATAGTCATAGTCATAGTCATACTTCATTGATCCCGGGGGGAAATTGTTTTCGTTGCAGATGCACCATAAATAATTAAGTAGTAATAAAACCATAAATACTTAAATAGTAATATGTAAATTATGCCAGGAAATAAGTCCAGCACCACCCTATTGGCTCAGGGTGTCTGACCCTCCAAGGGAGGAGTTGTAAAGTTTGATGGCCACAGGCAGGAATGACTTCCTATGATGCTTTGTGTTGCATCTCGGTGGAATGAGTCTCTGGCTGAATGTACTCCTGTGCCCACCCAGTACATTGTGTAGTGGATGGGAGACATTGTCCAAGATGGCATGCAACTTAGACAGCATCCTCTTTTCAGACACCACCGTGAGAGAGTCCAGTTCCATCCCCACAACATCACTGGCCTTACGAATGAGTTTGGTAATTCTGCTGGTGTCTGCTACCCCCAGCCTGCTGCCCCAGCACACAACAGCAAACATGATCGCACTGACGACCACAGACTCGTAGAACAGCCCAAATCCTGTACTCAATTCCGTGACCAATGAGGACAAATAGACTAATCACCATCTTCACCATCCTGACTACCTGCGTTGTTACTTTCAGTGAATGATGTTCCTGTATTTCATAGACTTTCTCTTCTGCAATCCTCTCCAAGGGACAAGAATTTACTGTGCCGGTTCTACCCTGGTTGGTCTCATAATTCATCACCTCACATTTGTCCAGGTTAACACCTTTTTGCTGTTCCGTGGCCGACATCGACAGATCATCTTGATCGCACTATACTCTCACATAATCTTCACCGTTCACTCTACCGCCAATGTTGCTGTCATCTGCACACTCAGTAATGACGTTAACAACAATGTCAGAGAAATTGATAACATCGAGGTCAAATAACAGTACCAGCACCGATCCCTGAGAACGTCACTGGACAGAGGCCTCCAATCTGATTAAGAAGCTGCCAGGACCACCCTCTGTCTCCTTCATGAACCATTTGGAAATCTGGTATTGGAGGAAGAAGCTGTTCCTAAAACATTGAGTGTGGGTTCAGGCTCCTGTACCTCTTCCCCAATGGTAGTGAAAAAACGAGGGCACATCCTGTATGGTCCAGTGGGCAGACCAGACATGGACCTGACATGGGAGGTTTGAAGGGGAAATTTAATCTATTTAATGCCCTGGTAAAGCAGATGGACTTTGAGATTTGATCAACAGAAGACACGGCCTTTTAGATGAGAGTGATAAAAGGCTCTATCATGTCTGCTTCCACCACCGAACCCAGGAGCTCTTCCCAGGTACCTACCACTCTGGGTAAAACAAAACAAAACAAAACGCACATCTCCTTTAAGCTTGATGCTATGCCCTCCCGTATTTGACATTTTTACCCTGTGGGAAACCCAACACCACTTCGTTGATGTCAACGTGCCCGG
The DNA here is from genome assembly GCF_963921235.1 of Mobula hypostoma. Classification (NCBI taxonomy): domain Eukaryota; kingdom Metazoa; phylum Chordata; class Chondrichthyes; order Myliobatiformes; family Myliobatidae; genus Mobula; species Mobula hypostoma. The sequence goes on along the minus strand of NC_086101.1, from coordinate 6,814,060 downwards.
ACTATTACCAGTCTACACAATGCCCGCTGGATCACCTTTGTCCTTCTCCTTGGTGAATACTGATGTGAAATGCTTGCTTCGTACCTCACCCATATCGTCATGCTCCAGGCACAAATTCCCTCTTTATCCTTGAGAGGTCTGACTTTCTCGTAAGCAACTGTCTTGTTTTGAATGATTGTATAAAATGTCCCAATGATTTCCCGGGAGGGGGGAGAAGATGGCGGCGCGCAGCCATTTCGGTGATGATATCTGTTATCTGTCAAGTAGGGGACCGTGCACAATTCTGATTTGATGGAGAAGGACATGAGAGCACAGAGGAACATCTGGAAAATTTCTGAAATGCCCGCTTCGCTGCCGCTGCTACTGTGTGGTAAACGGAATCTCCGGAGCTGAAGGCCTCGAAATCCTCGGCATTGCGTGTTTCAGCGGCCGGGGAGAGGTCGGAGGCGCTCGTCAGAGGATGGCGCTCGGGAGATTCTATTGGACAGGCTGGTCGGAAGCTCGGAGTTTTCGGACGGATGGACTCAGTGTCGGCTGTGGTCGGGTGCTTCCATGGTATCGGCAAGTTGACGGTGCCTGGAGGTTTATGGCAGGGAGTTTCTCCCTTTTGCCGCCGCTATCGGGGACTCGGGAGTCGATCGACTCGGGACTTTGAGACTTTTTTTTATTGTGCCCATGGTCTGTTCTTCATCAAGTTATGGTATTGTTTTGCACTGCTCTAACTATATGCTATAGTTATGTGGTTCTGTCAGTGCTAGTCTTTGGTCTGTCCTGTTTTCTGTGATATCACTCTGGAGAAACATTGTATCGTTTCTTAATGCATGTATGCATTTCTAAATGACGATAAAAGAGGACCGAGTGTTCTCATAATCTAACGATTTATTTATCCTACTCATCAAGGAGCGTTGAGGAGAAGTGTGAGCAGCCAGAAGATGTTATTTACATTGATACCAATGACATCGTCAGGAATGGTGACAAGGTCCTGCAAAGTGAGTTCAGGGTATTAGGTCCGAAGTTAAAAGATCAGGACCTCCAGAATGGTGACCTCAAGATTACTAAACGTGCCACGTGCGAGCGGACAAAGTAAAAAGAGAGTGCAGTTTAACATATGGCTAAGGAGATGGTGCAAGATGGAAGGCTTCTGAATTATGAATCATTGTGCTCTTCTCCAGGGATGGCAGGGCCTGTACAAACAGGACATTTTGTATCTGAACGGGAAGGGACCAATATCCATATGTGAAGATCTCCTAATGGTGCGCTGAGTCGGAGTTAAAAGTAGAGTTTCGGGAGGTGGGAACTAGAGTTCCGGAGCAGCAAGTGGAGTGGATCAACATTCCCTCACTTTGTTTTTTACAGGTGCGCAGACCAACCATTGCTCTAAGCAGAAATACTTAACACGACACTTTCAATTAATACAAAAGAAAATTCCGGGGAGAATTTCAGTTACTGCATGGCCATGGACCAGCGCAGCTAAGAGAGAACAGTGGAGTGGATGTGGGGAAAGTCGATGTTAGGCAAAGATAGAAATTGACTGGTTGATGTGCTTGGTGGGGCGAATGTTGGAAATATGACGTTCTGTTCATGAGTGAGACTTGGATGCAGAACGGACAGGACTGGCAGATCACTGTTCTGAGATTATAATGATAGAGGCGAGATAAAGGCACAGGGATAGCATTACTAATAAGAAAATGTCCGGTGAGTCTGTATGTCCCTGTGGTGTAATGACCAGGAGTATATGCAGCACTTCATTTTGGCTGAACTTGTATTTCTATAGTTCCAACAGTACTTCCTGCTCTGGCATTTTGCAATTTCATCCAATGAAGTCAAGTCTCCTTCTTAACTGACCCACGAAACTAAGCCCCTATCTTCCGAGATCTGTCCTCATTCTTTCCAGGGTCTCCCTGGCCCTCTGTATTTCTTGTCATTCAACTATTTGTTTGCTATTTATCCCCTGGCCTTCCTTAAATTCTCCTCCTGCATCGCCCGACTTCCCCATGGACATGTACCCTCTAGATTTAAAGAGTTTCCCATTGTCTATCTCTGACCTTCATGAATATTTAAAATCTCAAACATCACTTTTACCTTCCGCCCCTCCAAGAAAATTCAGTCACACAAGACGAATATTATCACAATATTAATTCATATCGTAACAGGAACGGTCTGTCAATATTTGAGAATATCATTCAGCCCCTGTCCACACGCTGTATACGATGGTGGTTGCACGGGGCTTGGATTGTGACCTTGTGCATGATGAGCAGGCAGAAGCTGCGAGTTACAGTGACCGGGATAAAGGAACCCTGAGATCATGAAAACAGCGAATTCTGGTCATTTGTACCAACTGCCAAAGTACGATGACGCTTCAGGATTCTCCACGAACACGGTGTTGTTCCCTAGTGGGCTGCTCAGGAATTAGGTATACTTGCACTTCCACAGTGAGTTACTCCGCAGGACAGGACACAATGGCAAAACCTCACCTTGTGCGTAATCGCACTTCCAGTAAAATATTCCCACCCAACTGCAGTGGAGCGACTGCACTGCTCCCGGGATCGGTGAGTGACCATTCTGGAATCTATTGCTGACTCTGGCCGCTTCTCATCCAGCAGCAAAATATGAATTCTCACCTTGAATTCGGGCTCGGTCTCAGAAGGCCATAACTGTCGTGGATATGCCCTGATCCTCACCACTACAATTCCCTGTCTTCCATCTGCTCTTCCTTCCTGCTATTACCCATACACAGAAAGGACAGCATCAAATGGCCAAACAATGCACCATCCAGCTTGCTTTTTATTCCCACTATCCAACACTAAGTAGGAGGTCTTGAAATGGGAAGGAGAAAAGCCAGAGGCTGTGGTACCTGTTGGTACCAACGACATAAGCAGGAAAAGGGAGGAGGTCCTGAAAGAAGAATACAGGGCGTTAAGAAGGAAGTTGAAAAGCAGGACCTCAAAGGTAGTAACCTCAGGATTACTGTCTGTGCCAGGTGACAGTGTGTATAGGAATAGAAGGAGGTAGAGGATAAATGCGTGGCTGAGGGATTGGAGCAGGGGCCAGGGATTCAGACTCTGGATCATTTCGACCACTTCTGGGACAGGTGTGACCTGAACAAAAACAACGGGTTGCACTTGAATCTCAAGGGAACCAATGTCCTGGGGGAGATGTTTGCAAAGGTTATTGGGGAGAGTTTAAACTGGGGTGGGGGGTTGGGGTCTTCCTACCTTCTGTCCAAGACCTAGTTCAGAGTCGATGCCTCCAGAAGACACGGTACATCATTGAAGACCCCTCACACCCTCTCCATGGACTGTTTGTTCTTCTGCCCTCAGGCAAACGTTACAGGAGCATCAAAACTAAAACCACGAGGCTACTAAAGAGCTTCCTCCCCAAGCAGTCAGACTGCTAAATAGCTGCTCCACCTGACTCTGCTTTGGACACTTTTAACTTGCACTGGACACTTATAAACTTGATTTTAACTGACATGTGGCTGTTGTGTTTTACTATTTATTGTTATGTTTATTATTTAGTATTGCGTTTGTTATGTTATGATTGCACTGCTCCTGAGAAACGCTACCTCATTCTGCCCTGCAGCGCTGATGTACGGTTAGAATGACAATAAAGTTTTTTTTTAAATCTATTAAATCTCTGTATCTTTTGAATTGTTAACCGAACTGAAGTGACGGAGGAAAATGAGGTTGCCTCACGAATAGTGAACGCTGGGAGAGAGTAGAAAACGGAAGATAGGCAGGTGATAGAGAAGACATTCAGATCCATGGTTTGAATGTGACTATTTTAATGTGGGGAGTATTTTGAACAAAGCAAATGAGCTTAGAGCGTGGATCAGCACTTGGAATAATAATGTCGTGGCCATTACAGAGACTTGGATGGTGCAAGGGCACCAAGTGACAGGCTTTGATGTAACAGAAAGGACAAGGGGGGAGGCAAAAGAGGTGGGGGAGTGGCACTGTTGATCGAATATAGCTTCACGGCTGCAGGAAAGGAGGAAGTCATGGAGGAGTTTTTTATGGAGTTTCTGTGGGTGTAAATTAAGAATAGGAAGTGGTCAATAACTGTACTGGGTGTTTTATAGAGAACCCAATAGTAACAGGGACTTCGAGGAGCAGATATGGAGACAGATTCTGGAAAGGAGTAATAATAACACTTATTGTGGTGGGAGATTTTAATTTCTAAAATATTGATTGGCATCTATCTAGAGTAAAATGTTTATATGGGGTTTGATAGGTGCATTCTGGAGGGTTTCTTGACACAGTATGTAGATAAACCAACAAGAGGAGAGGTTGTTTTGATCTGGAATTGGGAAATGAATCTGGTCAGATGCAGGTCTCTCGGTGGGAGAGCATTTTGAAGAGAGTGATCACAATTCTATCTCCTTTACGGTAGCATTGGAGAGGGATAGGAAAGACAAGTTAGGGAAACGTTTACTTGAAGGAAGGGGAAATATGAGGCTATCAGGCAGGAACTTGGAAGCATAAATTGGAAACAGATGTTCTCAGCCAAACGTACGGAATAAATGTGGCAAATATTCAGGGGATATTTATGTCGGGTTCTGCGACGATATGTTCCAATAAGACAGGAAAAGGATGGTAGAGTATAGCAACCGGTGTTTACAAAGGCTGTTGTAAATGTAGTCAAGCAAAAATGAGGAAATGTAGAAATGAAGAGATTATGGAAGGTTTAAAAACTAGGCCATGACAGAGATCTAGTGGATTCTAAGGCACGCAGAAAGGAGTTTAAGGATGAAATTAGGAGAGCCAGAAGGGGCCATGAGAAGGCCTTGGCGGGCAAGATTAAGGAAATCCCAAGGCATTCTACAAGTATGTGAAGAGCAAATGGATAAGACGTGAGAGAATAGGACCAATTAAGTGCGACAGTGGAAAAGTGTGTATAAAACCGAAGGATAAGGCAGAGGTACTTAATGAACACTTTGCTTCAATATTCACTAAGGAAAAGGATCTTGGCGATTGTAGGGATGAAAAGCTTGAACATGTAGATATTAAGGAAAACGCTGTGCTGGATCTTTTGGAAAGCATCAAGTTGCATAGGTCACCGGGATCGGACAGGATAGAAACATAGAAACATAAAAACCTACAGCACAATACAGGCACTTCGGCCCACAAAGTTGTGCCGAACATGTCCCTACCTTAGAAATTACTACGCATACCTATAGCCATCTATTTTTCCAAGCTCCATGTACCTATCCAAAAGTCTCTTAAAAGACTCTATCATATCCGCTTCCACCACCGTTGTCGTCAACCCGTCCCACGCACTCACCATTTTCTGAGTAAAAACCTTACCCCTGACATATCCTCTGTACTTACTCCCCAGCACCTTAAACGTGTGTCCTCTTGTGGCAACCATTTCAGCCCTGGGAAAAAGCCTCTGACTATCCACACGATCAATGCCTCTCATCATCTTATACACCTCTATCAGGTCACTTCTCATCCTCCGTCGCTCCAGGAGAGAAGGCCGAGTTCACTCAACCTATTCTCATAAGGCATGCTCCTCAAGCAACATCCTTGTACGGGTACTATGCACCCTTTCTAAGGCTTCCACATCCTTCCTGTAGTGAGGCGACCAGAACTGAGCACAGTACTGCAAGTGGGGTCTGACCAGGATCCAATATAGCTGCAACATTACCTCTTGGCTCCTAAATTCAATTCCACGATGTACGCCAGGCTACCGTGAGAAACGAGGGAGGAGGTTGTTGAGCCTCTGGCGATGATCTTTGCATCATCAACGAAGAAGGGAGTGGTTCCGGAGGACTGGAGGCTGTTCCCTTATTCAAGAAAGGGAGTAGAGACAGCCCAGGAAATTACAGACCAGTGAGTCTTACTTCAGTGGTTGTTAAATTGATGGAGAAGATACTGAGAGGCAGGATTTATGAACATTTGGAGAGGCATAATATGATTAGGAATAGTCAGCATGGCTTTGTCAAAGGCAGGTCGTGCCTTACGAACCTGATTGATTTTTTCTTTGAGGATGTGACTAAACATGTTGATTAAGGTAGAGCCTAGATGTTGTGTATATGGATTTTAGAAAGGCATTTGATAAGGTATCCCACGCAAGGCTTATTGAGAAAGTAAGGGAGGCATGGGATCCAAGGGGATATTGCTTTGTGGAAAAAGAACTGGCTTGCCCACAGAATTCAAATAGTGGTTGTAGATGGATCATATTTTGCATGGAGGCCGGTGACCAGTGGTGTGCTTTGGAAATCTGTTCTGGGACCCCTACTATTTGTGATTTGTATAAGCGACCTGGATGAGGAAGTGGAGGGACAGGTTAGTAAATTTGCTCATGACACAAAGGTTGGGGGTGTTGTGGATAGTGTGGAGGGCTGTCGGAGGTTACAGCGAGATGTTGATAGGATGCACAACTGGGCTGAGAAGTGGCAGATGGATTTCAACCCAGAAAAGTGTGAGGCAGTTCATTTTGGTAGGTGCATTGGCCTTCATCAATCGTGGGATTGAGTTTAAGAGGGGAGATGTAATGTTGCAGCTGTATAGTACCTTTGTCAGATCCCACTTGGAGTACTGTGCTCTCTTCTGGTCGCCTGACTATAGGAAGGACGTGGAAAACATGAAAAGGGTGCAGACTGAGATTTTCAAGGATGTTTTCTGGATTGGGAGCAAACCTTATGAGAATAGGTTGAGTGAACTTGGCCTTTTCTCCTTGGGGCGACGGAGGATGAGAGGTGACCTGACAGGGGTTTACGAGATAATGCGAGGCATTGATTGTATTGGTATTCTGGGGCTTTTTCCCAAGTCTGATATTGGTATCACGAGAGGGCATAGTTTCAAGGTGCTTGGAAGCAGGTGCAGAGGAGATGGCAGGGGTATTTTTTTTTCCACGCATTGAGTGGTGAGTGCGTGGAATGGGCTGCCGGCTGCGGTGGTGGAGGCGAAAAAGATAAGGTCTCTTAGGAGACTCACCGATGGCTATATGGAGCTTAGAAAAAATAGAGGGCTATGGGTAAAGCCTTGGTTGCTCTGAGGCAGGGATATGTTCAGCATAACTGTGTAGGCCGAAGGGTCTTTATTATGCTGTATGTTTTCTGTATTTCTATGTTTATGTTGCTGGACTTGGGGGCCTGAAGTACGAGAGAATTGTATACTCTCTGGAATGTAAAGGATTGAGGGGTGATCTGATGCTGGTATATCAGATCATGACAACACTCACAACATGCTGGAGGAACTCAGTAGGTTGTGCCGCATCAGATCATGAGTAGCATGGATAAGGTAAAAGCATAGTTGTTTCCCCAGGAAGGATGTCTTTAAAAACAAGAGGGCATCAGTTTAACAACAGAGGTGAGAAGGTTTAAATGTTTAAGAGCTGAGATATTTAATCAGATTACCTTTGTGTTTTAGGATTGCAGATTTTTTTAATGGATCCTGGAGATCTTTCTGTGCCAGCAGAGAGATGGTCCCATTGAGTATTGGTCACGGAGGTATGTAAGGTATCAATGGATGAGAACTTTGGGACTCGTCAGCACAGAACACAAGATGTTTCAAATCAGTTCTGGGACAGGAAGATGGGTAGTCTAGAAATTATGGCTCATTGCGTTATCACAGACAGCATCTGACAAGTGTGGATGAGAAGAAGTTGCAATGCCTTGAAAAAGTATTCAGCCCACAAGCCTTGCTCACATTATTGTGGATTACAACCAGAGATATTGCTCATTTTCACTGCGAATCTTTATTGGTCAATATTATGCTCTTACTTATACAGTAGAGCACAACAACAGGGAAATTGTAAAACATGAGAAACTTTTTTTTAGAAATGAGGTATTAGCTTTTTAAAAGTATTCATCCTCTTTGCTCAGCACCTCGTGGAATCATCTCTCACTGCTATCACAGCCAGTAGTTATTTTAGATAACACTCTCTTTGTTTTACACAACATGATGAAGCATGACCTATCAATTCCTCTCTTTAATATTGCTCAAGCTCTTCCGAGTTAGCAGGACAACAATTCTGAGGTGCTGCCAGAGATATCTCGGTTAAGTTCAGGACACTGACTGGGCGATTCAAGGAAATCAAGCTTTTGTCCATGTGAATCCACTCTATGGTTGCTCTGGCAGTGTGCTTCAGATTATTCTCTTGCTGAAAGACTTACTTCCTCACCAGTTTAAGCATCCTAGCAGGTTTTTTTTTTTATTTTTTATCCAGGCTCTCTCAGTATTTGGCAGCATTTATCTTCCATCAATCCTGACTAGATTTCCTTTCTCCGCAGGTGAGAAGTATCCCCTAGCATGATGCTAACTCCACCGTACTTTACAGTAGGAAAGCTATTACCTGGCTGATGCGCAGTATCAGATTTACATCACACTTACCGCTTAGAGTTGAGGCCAAAATATTCCACCTTAGTCTCATCAGACCAGCATAACGGAGGGCTGGTCGGATGCTCGAATTTTTCGGACGGACTGAGAGTCTGTCTGTGATCAGGTGCTTCCAAGATGCTGCATCGGCAAGTTTGCAGCGCCGGAAGCTCATGGCAGGGAGAATTTCCTTCTTCTACCGTCTGCGTGAGATTTGGGACTTTCGAGAGAATTTGAGACTTTTTTTTTTACCGTGTCCATGTCTGTTTTTCTATCAAATTACGGTATTGCTTGCACTGTTGTAACATTATGTTATAATTAAGTGTTTTTTGTCAGTTTTTCAGTCTTGGTCTGTCTTGTGTTTCTGTGATATCACACTGGAGGAACATTGCATGCATTACTAAATGGCAATAATCTAATCTAATCTAATTTATTCCACATCTTTACAGTATCTTCTAAGTGTCTCTTTGCAAAGTATATTATTTTTTAAACCAGAGATTCCTTCTTGCCATTCTTCCATTAATAAAATATTTCTTCAGAGATAGAGATTGTGAAACCAGGAAATCCATCTTCAGTTGCAGCCATTGACATCTGCACTTCACTCAGAGTGACTGTTAGTGTCACAATGGCCTCATTCTTCTCCAGTGACAAAGTTTAGAGGGGCGGCCTGACGACCGCAGTGTGGCTTGGTTTCATATATTTAACAATTTTTATTTTTGAGATGGTCTTGTACCCTTCCTCAGATTTGTACTTCTCTATCATCATTTGCCTGAACTGGCTTGAATGTTCTTTTATCTTCATTTTGGTTTGGTTCGTTGAAAATCTACCATACCTTGGACTTTACAGAGAGATGAGGTGTTGATGCTTTTGAACTTGCTGCAAGCAGGTGATGCTCCAATTTTCCACATCAGCAAATTGGGTGAGTTGTTTAGTTAAAACAGTATATTGCAGCTAAGGAAAGTTAGTGTTATAATTACATTGGACATGGATACGTTTACAGCTTAAAAGTATTGGTTTTATTGAAAGGTTTTTGGAATTTTTTATTTCATTTTACATAACGAACACTTTTTGTCGATTAGCTCAAAAATCCTACTTCAATATATTGAGAAAATGAGGCAATAACATGTGAAAGTAGCTGGGCAGTCTGAATACTTTTTCAACATACTGTCCCTGCAGGTACATCTACATTGGGGAAATGAGAGCCACTTCAACGTGAAGTACTGAGAGTTTAGGATCACTGAATCCTTGTCAGCAAGAAGGACAAGAAAAGCAGGTCCAGGGAACTCTGGATGTCAAGGGGTGTTGATAGATTGACTGATATAGTAATAAGCATGTGGTAGGGAAAGAGCACTGAAGACTGCAGAGGTCACTCAGTAACATCAAGAGTGTACAGAGAGGTTGAGCGAAGAAATAAGAAGGGCAACACAAGTTACAAATTATCAGTGGCAAATAAGATTCAGGAAATGATCAATAATGATAATGGCATGTAACATGATGTAAGGATTCACTGCTAATGTAATGGCTTTTCTGTAATTTTTCACTACTAAGACTAATTAAATGGCTTCTCTGTAATGTTCACTGCTGAGGTAACGGTTTCTCTGTGGCAGCAATGTTTGGCTTATGGCTGGAGACAACAGGACGGTCGTATGCATGTTAGATAATCAGGAGGTTGCTGCTCTGTCCTGTGAATCTGGAAGGAGAGTTTTTGTGGTCCTCCCGGGGGAGAGATGAGGAGAGAAGACCCGATGGGAGAGATTTGGTAGACCGCCGGACGGGGTAGAGGGCCCGAAGGACAGCGACGATCGGAGGAGGTCGATGGTGAACGATCGACTTATTAGTGAGATCCAACTTTGCACAGCTGTAGAGTTCTGCCGGATTTCGGCGGGACTCAAGTGCGGACCAATGAATACTATTTCACCAGGATTATTATGGAGCACAAAGGCAACAGTCTTTCAAAAACTGAAAGCAGGCACGAATCCAAAATGGCAGGCAGAGGTCTTAACCAGGAAAGGCAGTCAGGCGAGGGCAGGCAGACCAGCGCGCACAGGCAAAAATCAGGTCCAAGAACGGGCAAAATCCAAAACACAGAATCAGGAAAACTCGGTTGACTGAAGTCGCAACGACAGGCTAGAATGACACAGGTCAGAACTGGGACGAACTGGCAGAGAACGCTAGTCAAGGCGGGGGTTAAATGACCAGGGCAATGAGTGAAAATTAGAAACAGCTGGGTGCAAATGAGGAGACAAGCAGGTAATTGGATGAAGTCCAAAAAGGAAAGGGGCTGGGCCAGAACCCACATGGCCAGGTGAAAGAAAACAGAAATTAAAGACTGTCGTGATCCAGAGCTACCAGCAGAGGCTCTTCGACCCAGTGTTCAGGCCGGATCCTTAACAATGAGATCCCCCCTCATTCTCCTCAACTCTAGGGAATACAGTCCAAGAGCTGCAAGACATTCCTCATACGGTAAGCCTTTCATTCCTGGAATCATTCTCGTGAATCTTCTATGAGCCTTCTCCAATGTCAGCATATCCTTTCTAAAATAAGGAGCCCAAAACTACACACAATATTCCCAAGTGTGCTCTCACGATTGCCTTCTAAAGCCTCAACATCACATCCCTGCTCTTATATTCTATACCTCTCGAAATGAATGCCAACATTGTATTCGCCTTCTTCACCACCGACTCAACCTGGAGGTTAACCTTTAGGGTATCCTGCACAAGGACTCCCAAATCGCTTTGCATATCTGCATTTTGAATTCTCTCCCACCTAAATAATAATCTGCCCATTTATTTCTTCCACCAAAGTACATGGCCATACACTTTCCTACATTGTATTTCATTTGCAACTTCTTTGCACATTCCCCTAAATTACCCAAGTCTCTCTGCAGGCTGTCTGTTTCTTCAACACTACCCGCTCCTCCACCTACCTTTGTATCATCGGCAAATTTAGCCACAAATCAATTAATCTCACAGTCCAAATCATTGACATACATTGTAAAAAGCAGCTGTCCCAACAGCGGGTCAGTGGAACTCCACTGGTAACCGGCAGTCAGCCAGAATAGGATCCCTTTATTCCCACTATGTGTTTTCTGCTGATCAGTCAAAGTTCCACCCATGCTAGTAACTCCGCTGTAATTCCAAGGGCTCTTATCTTGCTAAACAGCCTCACGTGTGGCAGCTTGTCAAAGGCCTTCAGAAATTCTAAGTACACCACACCCTCTGTTCTATGTTCAATGTTGGAAATATCACAGTCAGGGACCCAGCAATTTTTTCCCTGCATTCCCATCATGTCAGAGGACACACTGGGTCAGACTCTCGGCATTTATCAGATTTATGTGTTTAAGCTGGCCAGGCTCCTTTGTAGCGCCATTACGTTCCTGAGGATTAATATTCTCCTCCCTGATTTCCCCAGCTTCTCCACAGTAAATACAGATGAGAAGTATTTATTTCAGGCCACACCGTCTGCTATGTAGTTATCTCCAACATTGATGACCTCTCCTTTGGCAGGATCTTTTTTGGAATCTCCTTTGGCAGGATTTTGAGGACCTGAGTGACAGAGAAGTTTGAATATGTGGGGACTTAACTCCCTGGAGCTTAGGTGAATGAGGAAAGATTTGATAGAGATATACAAAATTATCAGTAGCGCAGTACATATCGGGGAAATACATGCAGGCTTTTCCACTGTGTTTGGATGAGACTACAACTACATTTCATAGGTTAAATGTGAAGAGTGAAATATTTAAGGGGAATGTCTTCACAGAAACGAGGAACAGGGAAATCGCCATAGTATGAAATGAGCTGCCAGTGGAAGTAATTCAATTGCAATATTGAAGTTTGGATAACTACATGCATAGGAAGGTTATGGTGACATATTGTCTGCGTAAAGATCAATTTGACCAGGCAGAATAACAGTTCGACATGGACTAGGTGGCTGAAATATCTGTTTCTGTGCTTTAATGCGCTATGTCGGGTTGCAGAAATTGCCTTCAATTGCACATTGATTGCTTGCTGTTCTTCACGTAGATTTTTTCACGAATTACTATTATATTTGTTTATTTTGCTGTAAACATTGACAAGAATTTCAAGGTCGTACCTCGTGACATATACGTAGTTCGATAATACATTTACTTGGACTTTTGAACCTGCCCTTCCTGCAGTACCGGTTCCCAGCAGGAAAGAGAAACTGCTCAGATATTCCGGCTGCTTGTTAGCCCCCATCCGCGGATTGAACGCGGCACAGCCATGAACCGAACTTTCTCACATCCATCAGTAGGAATTGCGGAGTTCTGAATTCAGGACATCAACTACGGTTTTACAGAAGCACCAGAATATCACATCAGGCACAAATGTAGATGTTGGAAACTTCAATAAATTCCCCACTTTCACTTTAATCATAGGCAAGTCATCAGGTCTCACCAATCTCCCATGGTTCCACACAGACACTGATCATTTAGGGGAACTTTTATCTCCTCAGTTACACTTTTGATCTGCAGATCTTTCTAAAATCCTTTCTGGCTCACCTTTACTTTTGCAGACAACTCTGGGCGTCTGCAGGAGAAGGTGTATTTCCCTGTGCGGCCAGTAGGTGGGGGAATTGCTCAAGTTATTCGCTCTCTCACTCTGCTTTCCCCCCGTCGGGACGAAGTGTGTCAACAAATGATAAGTGCGCACTCACTTCTCCCCACTGTCCCGCAGGAGTTGTGGGGAATTACTCTGGTCCACACCCCCTGTCTCCTTACCAGGGAGGGGGCATCACAGACTGAGAGGGTAAAAGGTACATAAGTCTGGGAACACAGTGATTCAGCCGCTGCAAAGGAAACGGTCAACACTAACAACTGACCCTCATCTACAAGCAGAAGGGGGAAAGGGAAGACATTAGAAATTGGAGGCACATCTCTCTCCTGAATGTGGATTACAAGATCCTGTCCAAGGCTATCGCCAACAGGGTCAAGTCTGCTCTGGGACAGGTGATCCACCCGGACCAAACCTGTGCTGTACCGGGCAGGAAGATCTCAGACAGCCTCGCGCTGCTGAGGGACACCATCGCCTACGTGCAGGACAGGGGGCCGGCCGCCTGCCTGGTCATCTTGGACCAGGAGAAAGCCTTCGACAGGATATCACACACGTACATGGCGGACGTGCTCTCCAAAATGGGATTTGGGGAGGGAATCCGGAATTGGATCAGACTGCACTACACAGACATCCGTAGTGCATTCCAGGTCAACGGGTGGGAAACAGACAGCTTCTCCATCAGGTCTGGAGACAGGCAGGTCTGTCCCCTCTCCCCTGTCTTGTCTGTCTGCTGCATAGAACCCTTTGCGGAAGCCATCAGGAGGGATGAGGGCATAAGAGGGGTGACTCTGCCAGGCAGTGGAGGTACCCAAGTGAAAAGCTCCCTGTACATGGACGACGTCACCGTTTTCTGCTCTGATCCGAGGTCAGTTCGCAGATTGATTGGCATCTGCGAACAGCTCGAGCAAGCGTCAGGGGCCAGGCTCAACCGCACGAAGAGTGAAGCCATGCTCTTCGGCAACTGGCCAGACCGATCCAGCGTCCCCTTCACCATCAGGTATGACCACGTGAAGGTGTTAGGGATCTGGTTCGGAGGGGCCGAGGCGTGCAACAAGAACTGGCAGGAGCGGACTGCCAAGGTGAAACAGAAACGGGGACTGTGGGGAGGGCGCTCCCTATCGATAACGGGCAAGAACCTGGTCATCAGGTGTGCGGGGCTCTCAGGGCTGCTGTACTTGGCGCAAGTGTGGCCCGTCACCCACTCCTACAGTTCGTAAATCACCCGAGCTGTCTTCAGATTCGCCTGGAGATCCAAGATGGAGCGGGTCAGACGGGCCGTCATGCACAAGTCCCTCGACAATAGGGGCAAGAATGTCCCCAATTTCACCCTCGCCCTGATGACCAGCTTCGTGTGAGGCTGCATCAGGTTGTGTGTAGAACCCAGGTATGTGAGCACCAAGTACCACTATGTGCCCAGGTTCTACCTGTCGCCCTGGCTACGAAGGATGGATCTGGCCCCACGCCCGCCCAACGCCCCAGTCAGCTGCTCGTTGCCGCCATACCTGTCCTTCGTAGAAAAGTACTTCAGGAGAACGCCTTTGACCACAGGGCCATCAGGCAGTGGTCGGCACGTAATGTCCTGCAGGCGCTGCAGGAGAAGGACATGATGGACACAGTGGGGTGTTTCCCTGAGCAGACACTCCAGTTCATCTGTCAAAATGCCTCATCGCCAGATCTCACCAACAGGCACCAGGACCTCGCCTGGCTGGCAGTGAGAGGGGCCCTCGCAGTCAGATCCCTCCTGTACGCCCGGACCGTCGTCTCCACACCCCACTGCTCACGGGAGGACTGTAGTGAGGAGGAGTCTGTGACCCAACTCCTTGCATACTGTCAGTTCGCAGAGAGGGTGTGGAGGAGGATGGACGGTCTAGTGTCACGGTTTATCCCCAGCAGCTGAGTAACAGAGGACTCTCTGATCTAGGGGCTGTTCCCGGGGACGCACACGGAGACCAACATCCGGTGCTGCTGGCAGATCATCAACTCGGTGAAAGACGCTCTTTGGTCGGCCCGAAACTTGATGATCTACCAGCACATGGAGATGTCCGTGGGAGAATACTGCCGACTGGCAGATTCTCGGCTGCAGGAGTACGTGCTGAGGGACGCACTGAAATTTGGTGCACTCACTGCAAGAACCCGGTGGGGAGGACCACGGTGTAGGTTTCTTCACCCACGGGAGTGGGAGGGATCGGGTGGCGGGGAGTATACCCCTCAACAAGGATGTGGTAAGGTGAACAACTGGAGTGCCACGTGGGTGGCCAAAAGTATGGATATGTACTGACGATAATGGAAACGTATGTAAAGGATGGAAAGTTATTGAACGGTTTATTGTATACAATTTATTTTTGAATAAAGTATATTCTGAAATTTAAAAAATCGCCTGTGCATGTGAACTTTGAGTTAATGAACTCGGGCACAGTTCCTCCAGACCAACACCTTTGACCACAAGTCACCAGGAAGGACTCGATGTACACGGCACAAGACACACAAAATGCTGAAGGAACTCAGTAAGTCAGGGAGCATCCACAAAAAAAGTAGAGTCGACATTTCGGGCAGAGACCCTCCGGCAGGACTGGGAGGAAAAGCTGAGGAGTAGATTTTAAAAGTGGGGGAAGGAGAGAGAAATACACGGTGATAGGAGTAACCTGAAGCGGGAAGGATGAAGTAAAGAGCTGGGAAGTTGATCGGAGAAAGAGATACAGGGCTGGAGAAGGGGGAGTCTGATAGAAGAGACAGAAGGCCATGGAAGAAAGTATATGGGGAGGAGCACCAGACGGAGGCGATGGGGGACAAAGGAGATAAGATGAGAGAGGGAAACAGGGGATGGGGAATGGTGAAGGGCAGGGGGTTGGGGACATTACCGGAAGTTCGAGAAATCGATGTTAATGCCATTAGGTTAGAGGCTACTTAGACAGAATATAAAGTGTTGTTCCTCCAACCTAATCGTGGATTCATCTCAGCTGTGGAGGAGGCCGTGGTAATGCCCCCCACTTCTCCTTCACCATCCCATCCCCTTTTCGCAGCGGTGGGCAAGTTGTTGGAGAAGGTCCTGAGAGGCAGGATTTATGAGCATTTGCAGAGACGTAATCTGATCAGAGATAGTCTGCCTGGTTTTGTCAAGGGCAGGTCATGCCTCATGAACCTGATGGAATTCTTTGGGGATGTAACAAAACACAGTGATGAAGGTGGAGCAGTGGATGTAGTGTATATGGATTTCAGTAAGGCATTCGATGAGGGTCCCCATCCGAAGCTCATTCAGAAAGTAATGAGGCATGGGATCCAAGGGGACCTTGCTTTGTGGATCATGAATTGGCTTAACCACAGAAGGCAAAGAGTGATTGTGGATAGTTCGTATTCTGCATGGAGGACAGAGACCAGTGGTGTTCTGCAGGGATCTGTTCTTGGACCTCTTCTCTTCGTGATTTTTATAAATAAACTGGATGAATAAGTAGAAGGGTGGTTTAGTAAGTTTGTTGATGACACAAAAGTTGGGGATGTTGTGAATAGTCTAGAAGGTTGTCAGAGGTTACAGCGGGACATCGATAGGATGCAGAACTGGGCTGAGAAGTAGCAGATGGAGTTCGATTCAGATAAGAGTGAAATTGTTCATTTCTGTACATCAAATTTGAAGACAGAATATAATATAAATGGTAAAACTCTTAGCAGTGTGGAGAATCAGCGAGATCTTGGGGTCTGTGTGGATAGGACACTCAAAGATGCTGCGGAGGTTGACAGTGTAGTTAATAAGGTTCATCCACTGTGGGATTGAGTTCAAGAGCTGTGAGGTAATGTTACAGCTGTATCAGACCTTGGTCAGACCCCACTGAGAATACTGTGGTCAGTTCTGGTCATCTCATGACAGGAATGATGCGGATACTATAGAGAGAGCGCAGAGGAGATTTACATGGAATTTGCTTGGATTGGAGAGTGTGCCTTATGAGAATAGATTGACTGAATTTGGCTTTTTCTCCGAGGAGCCACGGAGGATGAAAAGTTACCTGATAGAGGTGTATATGCTGATGAGGGGCATTGATTATGTGGATAGTCAGAGGCCTTACCCAGGACTGAAATGGCTAACACAAGGGGACATAGTTTTAAGGTGCTTGGAAGTAGGTAGAAGGGGATGTCAGGGATAAGTTTTTCACACAGAGAGTGGTGGGTGCGTGGAATGCATTGCCAGTGAAGGTGGTGGAGCCAGGTACAATAAGGTCTTTTAAAAATCTTTTAGATTGGTACATGGAGCTTAGAAAAAATAGCGTGCTACGCTGTAGGGAAATTCCAGGCAGCTTCTAGAGTATGTCATATGGGGGGGGGGGCACAACGATGTGGGCCGAAGGGCCTGTAATGTGCTGTAGATTTTCTTAGTTCTATACTGGATGAACTCAGCAGGTCAGACTGCATCTATGGAAATGACATTTCGGGCCGAGATCCTTCTTCAGAACTGGAAAGGAAGGGGGAAGTCCCTAGAATAAAATAGGTGGGAGGAGGGAAAGGAAGATAGCTGGAAACTGATAGGTGAAGCCAGGTAGGTTGGAAAGACAAAGGGTTGGAGAAGAGGACTCTGATACGAGAGCAGAATGGACCAAAGGAGAAGGGGCAGGAGGAGGGGACGCAGGGGGAGATGATAGTCAGGTAGGCGAAGGTAAGAGGCCAGAGTGGGGAATAAATGAAGAGGGGAGGGCGACGGAATTTTTTTCTGAAAGCAGAAATAAAATTCATGCCATCAGGTTGGAGGCTACCCAGACATAATACACGGTGTTTTTTGTTCCAACAAGAGAAGGCCATGGACTGACAGATTGGATTGGGATTGCCAATTGGAATTAAAATGTTTGGCCACCAGGAAGTTCCATCTTTGGCAGATGGAGCAGAGATGTTTGACAATGCAGTCCCCGGTTTACAACAGGTCACATTAATGTAGAGGAGACTGTATCGGGAGCGGCAGACCAAATAAATGACCCCAGCAGATGAAGTGTTGCCTCACCTGGAAGGACTTTTTGGGTCTTTGAATGGAGGTGAGGGAGGAAGTGACTAGGGACTTTGGCCGCTTGCATGGGTAAGTATCAGGAGTGTGATTAGTGGAGAAGGAGAATGGACAAGGGAGTCATGGAGGGAGTGATCCCTGCAGAAAGTAGAGAAAGGAGGAGGTAAAGATATGTTTGAGGACACGAGATCAGTGGGGCAGAAGCACCCAGGAGCAGGGTCGGACAACAGGCCAACTGTTGTCTAGCTTTTCAGGAATTCTCCCTTTCAGTTCTGCTTTACACTGAACCAGGCACCGCGCTACGGGTTCATTTATGTTCAGACCTCTTTTATGTGTTCCTGTTCCCACCCTGACGTGGAAATTGCCGCGATTCCTTCCAGAGAACACTTGCAGCAACGTTATGTTCATTCCCGAGACTGCAGCGCGCCTACTGGACAATAGCGGACTGCAAGGGTTCTGCAGCACCCGAAAGTGAAAGGATCCTGAACCAGGAAGTGCCGTGAATTAATATGGCTTCGAAACGACAGGTCGAGAGTTTAACCGAGGAGGTAATCTGTCTCATTTGCCTGGATTTTTTCACCGATCCGGTGTCACTGGAGTGTGGACACAACTTCTGCCGCTCCTGTATCACACGGTGTTGGAAAAGGGAGGACAGAAACTCCTGCCCGGAATGTAGAGAGGAGATTGCAGACCGCACCCTCAGGGTCAATCGGGCCTTAGCAAATCTGTCTAAGAAAGCTCGAAAACGAAACTTGGATCCGAAAGGGAAGGAAAGTAAACTTCGCTGCGAGAAACATAAGAAAGAACTGAAGCTGTTTTGTGAGACCGACAGGAAACTGCTCTGTCTGATCTGTAGAAATACGCGGAAACACAAGTCTCACAACTTCATGCCGATTAAAGAAGCCGTTGAAGTTTACAAGGTAAAAATAACCCACTTTCGATCGTCTTTTTGTCTGATCCAAAAGTGTCATCTTTTTGCCTAATCCATTCACTCTTTGATTCCCAGAATCGGGTTAAATCTTCCATGGACTCTCTCACAAAAAAGAAATCGGACTTTCAGGAAATGGAGCAGCAACAGCAAGAGAAGATTTCCGGTGTTTGGGTGAGGCTTCCAGAGCAGAATTTCCAATATCGTTGTGTAGTTTTGTTCCCTTTAATGCAGAATAGCAGAGTATCGCAGCTCCAGTGCCCTGGGATCGATCCTGACCTCTGGTGCTGTCTGCGTGGAGTTTGCACGTTCTCTGAGTAACCAGTACCTTCTTTTAGCCGACATTCCATGGTTGAACGGTAAATTGGCTACTGTAATTAACCCTGTGAAGGTGTTTGTATGTGAATCAGGTGGGAGTTAATGGGTCAGTGAGGAAGACTGGGTTGCAGGGAAGTGTGACCGAAGATCTGAGAGCCACTTACTTACTGCCTGTTATGCCACTGGCGTTTAGGACAGCAATGACAGTCCTCCATCTCTGGCCGTGTTCATGTCTTCATTGAACATGTCAGCAGCTACTTCTCGGTTTTCACTACTGTCAGTCATGCAGGTCCTCAGTGGAGACTCAGGAATAACATGACACTCAGATGTAGAAAGACTTTTCACTGTTTCCGTAACAATTCTGTTTTACCAGTCAGTATTGTTAGCCCTGAGCTGAATCCATTAACCTGGAGGACCAGTAGACCACTCTTACTCTGGCCTCTACCCTTTGACCTGTTTGGCATGGGTGACCCCACCAAGAGTCAAAGCATAAAGCCCACATTCCAGCCAATATAGTTCTTTGGGTCACTGAGGCACACAAGCCTCCAAACCCAACGGCAAGTTTGTGGTCCTCTTGGAAGATAATGGGTGGATAGACCTTCCATATCATAAGGAAATACATCAGGGCCAAATAATAAACTAGCCTCTCCTTTCACTTGACAGGAACAGTCACAAAGTGTTCAGTCCCACATCACATCCCAGTTTGCTGAACTGCGCCGGATTATCACCGAGAAAGAGCAGCGCGCGCTCCGAGATCTCAGGGAAGAAGAGGAGAGGATTCTACATCCAATGGAGAAAAATCTTCAAGTAATTCAAGAGAATTTGAATTCCATCCAGGAGGAAATCTCAAAGTTACAGGAACAGATGGATCAACAAGACATTATCATATTCCTCATGGTGAGAGATTTCAGTTTGTTTCTGTAAAAGTTGTCACAAAATGATGTATTTTAACTCAGTGTGCGATTTACAAATACTGTAGTTGTAAACTGATTTAAACCAGACAGATGTTTTGACTGTTCCGGATTGTTGTTGTCCTCAAACTGGCCTCTCACAACATCTGTACATCACAGGACGGGCTGCAACCATCTCGGGAGTGTTCACTCTGATCAGAGCACTGAACCAGTGATCGGTTCTGTGATTCCCACGTATAATATCCCGAGACACAGAGTAACATCCCATTACATTCACAGACTGTGAGTGTGTCTGGTGCAGCCAGTTTCAATTCAGCTGCTAAAGAGGTTTCTTTTCAAAGTGTTTTACTGTTGTACTCCAGGGATGATCGGTTCCTCGGCCTGGCCCATTTTGTCTCTCATCCTTCACTGGGTGGCTTGACGATCAACTTAGCAGGGGAAACTCTGGGACGATGATATTCCCAAGAATCTGAAGTCTCGTCCAGTCCAGACGGGGTTTGGAAGGCAGTTGTCCTCCCTGAACAACATTTGTGAATGTAAATTGGCTTTTCCTGTCACATTGAAACATACAGTGAATTGGGCCGTTTGTGTCAATCACCAACACATTCTGTGTGCTCAGGCCAAGAGTCACCACGCTTCCGGCACCAACATAGCACGCCAACAACTTACTGACCCTAACCTACACATCTTTGGAATGTGGGAGGAAACCGGAGCGTCTGGAGGGAACACACACAGTCACAGGCAGAATCTACAAACTCTTTACAGACAGCAACGGGAATTGATCCCGGACCATTGGCTCTGTAATAGCGTTACTGCTGGGCTACCGTGACACCCAAATTGGGTGAGTTTTTACAACAATCCTGTAAAAATGTCACCGATGCTAGTATTTACTTAAGGCTAGATTTAGTTGATATTACATCCTTAGTCAATAGTGAAAAGGTTCAAACTCTTGTGTCAGATTCTGAAAGAAGAGGCGGAGGACAAGCTTGATCCCAGTTAGTTTTTACAATGCCTACTGAGACGGTGATGTGCCTCTCATGTGAGATGTGGCAGTCTTGGGGGAACTCCCCTCTCCCGCAGAGTCACATCTCCCAGAAGTGCACACGGCTGAACGATCTGGAAGACCATATAAGGAATCTGGAGCAGCAGCTGGATTACTTTCGACTCATAGGGGAGAATGAGGCAGTCATAGATGAGAGCTACAGGGAGGTAGTCATACCTAGGTTGTCGGAAGCAGGTCATTGGATCACAGTCAGAGGGGGGAAAGCGAAGGTGAGCAGACGGGTAGTGCAGAGCATCCCTGTAGCCATTCCCCTGAATAATAAGTTTACCGTCCTGGATACTGTTGGCGGGGACGACCGACCAGGTGTGAGACACGGTGGCAGGGCCTTCGGCACTGAGTCTGACCGGGTGGTGCAGAAGGGTGGGACGGAGAAGAGGAAAGCTGTCGTCATTGGAGACTCTGTAGTCAGGGGAGCAGACAGGAGATTTTGTGGACGTGAGAAGGACACCCGCATGGTTTTTTGCCTCCCGGGGGCCAGGGTCCGGAATGTCTCTGATCGGGTGCACGACATCCTGGTACGAGAGGGAAAGCAACCAGAAGTCGTGATACATGTAGGGACCAACGACATAGACAGGAAGAGGGATAAGGTCTTGAAGTGTGAGTTTCGGGAACTAGGCAGAAGACTGAAGAACAGGACCTCAAGGGTGACGTTCTCAGGACTGTTGCCAATGCTATGTGACAGTGATGGTAAGAATTGGAGGAGAAGGCAGTTGAATGCATGGCTGAGGAGTTGGTGCATGAAGTAGGGTTTTAGATTTTAGTATCATTGGGATCTCTTCTGGGGAAGGTAGGACCTGTACAGATTGGATGGGTTGCACCTGAACTCGAGGGGAATAAATATCCTTGCAGGTAGGTTTGCTAGCATGGTTCGGGAGGGTTTAAACTAATTTGCAAGGGGGATGGGACCCGGAGCAATAGAGCAGTGAAAGAAGTGCATGGAATAAAACCATATCTAACATAAAGAGAGACTTTGAGGAAAGAGAAGCAGAATAAACGGTGTAAAGACAGTAAGGCAGAAGGGCTGAAGTGTGTGTACCTCAATGCAAGAAGCATCAGGAACAAAAGCGATTAACTGAGAGCTTGGATACATACATGGAATTATGATGTAGTGGCCATTACAGAGACTTGGCTGGCACCAGGGCAGGATTGGATTCTCAATATTCCTGGATTTCAGTGCTTTAAAAGGGATAGAGAGGGGGGGAAAGGGGAGGAACGGTGGCATTACTGGTCAGGGATACTAGTACAGTTACAGAAAGGGTGGGTAATGCAGCGGGATCTTCTTTTGAGTCAGTATGGGTGGAGGTCAGGAACAGGAAAGGAGCAGTTACTCTATTGGGAGTATTCTATAGGCCCCCTGGTAGCAACAGAGATAGAGTTGAACAGATTGGGAAGCAGATTTTGGAAAGGTACAAAAATAACAGGGTTGCTATCATGGCTGACTTTAACTTCCCTAATATTGATTGGCACCTGATTAGTTCCAGCGGCTTAGACGGGGCAGAGTTTGTTCAGTATGTCCGGGACGGATTCCTGTCACAGTATGTTGACAGGCCGACTAGGGGGAAAGCCATCTAGTATTAGGTAATGAACCGTGCCAGGTGACAGATCTCTCAACTTTACAGTGGGTGAGCATCTGGAGGACAGTGACCACCGCTCCCTGGCCTTTAGCATTATCATGGCCAAGGATAGAAGCAGAGACGACAGGAAAATTTTTAATTGGGGAAGGGCAAATTATGAGGCTATAAGGCCAGAACTTGCGGGTGTGAATTGGGATGTCGTTTTTGCAGGGATATGTACTATGGACATGTGATGGGTGTTTAGGGATCTTTTGCAGGATGTTAGGGATGAATTTGTCCCGCTGAGGAAGATAAAGAATGGTAGGGTGAAGGAACCATGGGTGACAAGTGAGATGGAAAATCTAGTCAGGTGGAAGAAGCCAGCATACATGAGATTTAGGAAGCAAGGATCAAATGGGTTTATTGGGGAATATAGTGAAGCAAGAAAGGAGATTACGAAGGGGCCAAGGAGGGCAAGAAGGCCTTGAGAAGGCCTTGGCGAGTATGGTAAAGGAAAACCCCAAGGCATTCTTCAATTATGTGAAGAACAAAAGGATGACAGGAGTGAAGGTAGGACGGATTAGAGATAAAGGTGGGAAGATGTGCCTGGAGGCTGTGGAAGTGAGCGAGGCCCTCAATGAATACTTCTCTTCGGTATTCACCAAATAGAGGGAACTTGATGACGGGGAGGACAATATGAGTGAGGTTGATGCTCTGGAGCATGTTGATATTAAGGGAGAGGATGTGTTGGAGTTGTTAAAATACATTAGGACGGATAAGTCCCCGGGGCCTGACGCAATATTGCCCAGGCTGCTCCACGAGGCGAGGGAAGAGATTGCTGAGCCTCTGGCTAGGATCTTTAGGTCCTCGTTGCCCACGGGAATGGTACCAGAGGATTGGAGGGAGGTGAATGTTGTCCGCTTGTTCAAAAAAGGTAGTAGGGATAGTCCGGGTAATTACAGACCAGTGAGCCTTACGTCTGTGGTGAGAAAGCTGTTGGAAAAGATTCTTAGAGATAGGATCTATGGGCATTTAGAGAAACCTGGTCTGATCAGGGACAGTCACCATGGCTTTGTGAAGGGCAGATCGTGTTCTGATAGAGTTCTCTGAGGTGGTGACCAGGCATATAGATGAGGGTAGTGCAGTGGATGTGATCTACATGGATTTTAGTAAGGCATTTGACAAGGTTCCACACGGTAGGCTTATTCAGAAAGTCAGAAGGCATGGGATCCAGGGAAGTTTGGGCAGGTGCATTCAGAATTGGCTTGCCTGCAGAAAGCAAAGTGTTGGGGTGGAGGGAGTAAATTCGGATTGGAGGGTTCTGACCAGTGGTGTCCCACAAGGATATGTTCTGGGACCCCTGCTTTTCGTGACTTTTATTAACGATCGGGATGTGGGGGTAGAAGGGTGGGTTGGCAAGTTTGCAGACGACACAAAGGTTGGTGGTGTTGTGGATAGTGTAGAGGATTGTCGAAGATTGCAGAGAGACATTGATAGGATGCAGAAGTGGGCTGAGAAGTGGCAGATCGAGTTCAACTCGGAGAAGTGTGAGGTGGTACACTTTGTAAGGACAAACTCCAACGCAGAGTACAAAGTAAATGGTAGGATACTTGGTAAAGTGGAGGAGCAGAGGGATTTTGGGGGTACATGTCCACAGATCCCTGAAAGTTGCCTCACAGGCAGATAGGATAGTTAAGAAAGCTTATGGATTGTTAGCTTTCATAAGTCGAGGGATAGAATTTAAGAGTCACGGGTGTTGTTGCAGCTCTATAAGACTCTGGTTCGGCCGCACTTGGAGTACTGTGTCCAATTCTGGTCGCCTCACTATAGGAAGGACATGGGAGCATTGGAAAGGGTACGGAGGAGATTTACCAGGATGCTGTCTGGTTTTGAGAGTATGCATTATGATCAGGGATTAAGGGAGCTAGAGCTTTACTCTTTGGAGAGAAGGAGGATGAGAGGAGACATGATAGAGGTATACAAGATATTAAGAGGAATAGATAGAGTGGACAGCCAGCACCTCTTCCCCAGGGCACCACTGCTCAATACAAGAGGACATGGCTTTAAGGTAAGGGGTGGGAAGTTCAAGGGGGATATTAGAGGAAGGTTTTTTACTCAGAGAGTGGTTGGTGCGTGGGATGCACTGCCTGAGTCAGTGGTGGGGGCAGATACACTTGTGAATTTTAACAGACCACTAGACAGGTATATGGAGGAATTTACGGTGGGGTTTATTTGGGAAGCAGGGTTTAAGGATCGGCACAGCATTGTGGTCCGAAGGGCCTGTACTGTGCTGTACTATTCTATGTTCTATTCAACACTCAACACGCTGGAGGAACTCAGCAGGTCAGGCAGCATCGGTGGGAACGATGAGTCGATGTTTCGGGCCGGAACCCTTCGTCAAGACTGAAGAAAGAAGGAGGGGGAACGATTTGAAGAATGGTTGTAGGTTCACTTGAAAAACCAGTCATTTGAAAGACAAAGGGGTTGGGCGGGGGGCGAAGCAGGGACGTCATAGGCAGGAAAACAATGGGTAGTAGAAGAAGGAAGTGGAACCATGAGGGAGGTGATTGGCAGCTGAGGGAGGGGCAGAGTGACATAGGGATAGAGGAAGGGAGGCGGAGGGAATTAACGGAAGTTGGAGAATTTATGTTCATACCAAGGGGCTGGAGATTACCTAGACGGTATCTGAGGTGTTACTCCTCCAACCTGCGGTTAGCCTCATCATAGCAGTAGAGGAGGCCATGTATGGACATATCTGAATGGGAGTGGGAAGCAGAGTTGAAGTGCGTGGCTACTGGGAGATCCTGTCTGTTTTGGCGGACGGAGCGGAGCTGCTTGACGAAGCGGTCCCCCAGTCTTCGTCGGGTTTCACCGATGTAGAGGAGGCCGCATCGGGAGCACCGGATGCAATCCGTGACCCCAACAGACTCACAAGTGAAGTGTTGCCTCACTAGGAAGGACTGTTTGGGGCCCTGAATGGTGGCAAGAGAGGAGGTGTAGGGACAGGTGTAGCACTTGCGCTTACAGGGTTAAGTGCCGGGTGGGAGATCCATGGGATGGACGTGCGGATAAGGGAGTAGCGGAGGGACCGATCCTTGCGGAGAGCAGAGAATGGTAGAGAGGGAAAGATGTGTTTAGTGGTGGGGTCCTGTTGAAGGTGGCGGAAGTTGCGGAGGATAATGTGCTGGATCCGGAGGCTGGTGGGGTGGTAGGTGAGGACAAGGGGAGCTTTGTCCCTGTTGTGGTTGCGGGAGGATGGGGTGAGGGCCGAAGTGCAGGAAATTGAGGAGATGCGGGTGAGGGCATCATTAATGATGGTAGAAGGTAAACCACGATCCTTAAAGAAAGAGGACATTTGAGATGTCCTGGAACGGAAAGCCTCATCCTGGGAGCAGATACGGCAGAGACGGTGGAACTGGGAAAAGGGAATGGCATTTTTGCATGTGGCAGGGTGGAAAGATTTATAGTTGAGGTAGTTATGAGAGTCAGTGGGCTTGTAGAAGCTGTCAGTGGACAGTCTGTCTCCAGAGATCGAGACCGAGACATCGAGAAAGGGGAGAGAAGTGTCCGAGATTGACCAAGTGATTACTACCTTTGAGGTCCTGCTTCTCAACTTCTTTCCCAACTCCCTGTAGTCTGTTTATCCTCCCTTTTCCTACCTATGTCATTGGTAGCAATATGTACCACCACCTCTGGCTGTTCTCCTTCCCACTTCAAGATATCGTGGATGCGAACAGAAACATCCTGGACCCTGGCTCCTGGGAGGCAATCTGCCATCCGCGTTTCTTTCCTGTGTTCACAATATCACCTGTCTGACCCCCTAACTATAAGAGTCCCTTATCACTCTTCCTTTCCCTACCCTTCTGATCCACAGGGCCAGACTCTGTGCCAGAGATGCGACCATTTTTGCTTCCCCCACGTAGGCCGCCTCCCCCAACAGTTCTCAAGCAGGAATACTTATTGTAAAGGGGGACACCCACTGGGGTTCTCTCTAGTACCTGCTTCTTGCCCTTCCATCTCCTGACTGTTACCCACTTCTCTTTCTCCTGTGGTCCTGGGTGACTACCTGCCTATAGCTCCTCTCTGTCACCTCCTCACTCTCCCTGACCAGACGAAGGTCATCGAGCTGCAGCTCCAGTTACCTGACGCAGTCTCTAAGGAGCTACAGCTCGACACACCTGGTGCAGATGTGGTCGTCCAGGAGGTCGGGAGTCTCCAGGACCTCCCACATCTGACACCAAGCACAGAAAACCGGCCTCACACTCATACTCTCTCTCTTTATTTTAAACAGATAATCTACCTGGCCTCGACCCTTTATCGCCAAAGCCCCGTTGAGCCAAAGCCTTCCTACTCTGTCTCCCCCTGCTCTGTCACCCACTCTGTAAATCTGTCTTCCTTATAAACGCTGTTCTCACTGGTCGACCTCCACACGTTTGCACAGTCGTGCCCCGTTCAAACTGCTGAAGAAATAACCGTCACCTTTTCAACTCTGCTCGCTCTTAAACTCTTCCTGCTGTTCTCAGTGGCCGACCTCCACACGCTTCCGCAGTCGTGCCCCGTTCAAACGGCTGAAGAAATAACCATTGTTATTTACCACCATTAACCACTGTTGATCCGTGGGAACTGAGGTTGAATTCCAGAATGTGACCCTCAGATCAGATTTACCATCTATATCTGGTTTGTATCAGGTTCAGTGTTTTGGAGAATTTTGCACTGTCTTTTGTTTTTCAGAAATATTTTTCATCGGATTATATCCCATTTTCCATCATAGACAGGTCTTTCAGTCCATTCTCTCCTATCAGTTTCCCTGCTTCACAAGCCTCCTCCCACCTACTCACCACACCCAGCAACAGTGCTCCGGACTCCATGGTCCGTCATGTGTTTATCCTGTTTCTCCATTACATTCAATCTCTGCTACTCTCCTTCAACCTCTCCTGTGGCAGTGAGTTCCACATTCTCTTCACCACATTTCTTGTGGGATTTATTAACGACCAACTGTGTTATATCTTTGACTTTTGGTCTCCACACAAGCAGAAATATTTTCTGTCAAATCCATTCGGAATCTTAAATTCCTCCATCTGATCCTCCCTGACATCATATCCAGATAAAAATACACAACCTGGCCAGTCTCTCCTGTGAATTCCTTCTCTCAGTTATGGTATAATTCTCATAAGCATTCCTTGTACTTTCTCCCATGGTTCAATGTCCCTCTTTTACCGTTCGTGTCAGTGGGAATGAGTTTAGTGGGAATTTTCAGCAGCTTGTAGTAACTTGGCTCAGATTCCTGCTGTCGGGATGCCGATGGTCCATCTCAATCAATTGAGATCTGTGTTTTATTTATTTCAGGAGGAAGCTCGTCGGAAGAGGAGGTAGGTCATGGTCTTTACTGAAACACTGTATGAATCTGTAAAATAGTTCAAATATTACTGATGCTCAGTTTATAACTACATGTATAATATTTACAGGATTAGTGATGAAAACGTGACATTGTCAGTGACAGATGGTGCCCTACTTGTTGAAAAATTCGATCACCCCTATTTGCTTGACATAGCGTCGGAAGAAGCGATTGACAGCAATAAACAAGGTAAAACGCAAGATTCATTTTCCTTGTTTATGAGACACAACTAAGTTATAATTAGACACAAAATATGGCTGTAATTATAGGCTGAAAGGAATCTATAGACAATAAGACATAGGAGCAAAATTAGTCTCTTTGGCCAATTGCGTTTGCTCCGCCATTTAATCATGGCTGATCCTTTCTTCCCCTCCTCAGCCCCTCTCCACGGCCTTCTCCCTGTAACCTTTGATGCCACGTCCATTGTGGGAACCTCATCTGAGAAAGATGTGCTGGCATTGGAGAGGTTCCAGAGGAGGTTCACAAGGATAATTCCAGGAATGAAAGGGTTATCATACAAGGAGCATTTCATGGCTCTGGGTCTGCACTCGCTGAAATTCAGAAGGATGAGGGGGGGATCTCATTGAAACCTTTCGAATGTGGAAACGCCTAGACAGAGTGGATGTGGAAAGGATGTTTCCCATAGTGGGAGAGTCCAGGAAAATAAGGCACAGCCTCAGGATAGAGGGGCGCCCTTTCAAAGCAGAGATGAGGAGAAATTTCTTTAGCCAAAGGGTGGTGAGTTTGTTAAATTTTTTGTACATGCAGCTGTGGAGACCAGGTCGTTGGGTGCATTTAAGGCAGAGACTGATAGGTACTTGAAAGGACATGGTTTCAAAGGTCACGGGGAGAAGGCTGGAAACTGGACTTGAGGAGGAGATAAAAAAAAGGATTAGCCATGATTGAATGGCGGAGCAGAGTTGATTGGCAGATGGCTTAATTTTGCTCCTATATCTTATGGTCTTTTAAACTTTCTATATCTGAAGAAACTTTTGTTATCCTTTTTTTTAATACTGTATTTTCAAAATTTTCAAAAAAAAAATACAATGAAACCAACAAGAACACACCAGCTCAAACAAGTGTAAAAATGAAATAAGCAAGAAAAAGGGACATTACATTAGAGGGATGCCTATTGTACAAAGTGCTCAAAAATACGAAACATTAAATCTCAAATGAGAGGCGTGAGAAATCAGCTGGGGGGAAATGGTTCAGGTAGGCAAGAAATGGACCTCAGATAGCCGAATTTTTTTTAATTGAATTGGTTCTCAAGAACCTAAGTTTCTCCATCTGTATAACTGAGATCATGTCAGCCATCCATCTCCGAAAGGAAGGGGGAGAGGGTGAGTTATCCTTTTTAATATTATTGGCTAACTTAATTTTGCAATCCCTCTTTATCTTCTTAATGACGTTTTAGTTGCCTTTTAAAAGCTTCCTAATCCTCTAACTTCCCACTACTTTTTGCTCTGTTTTATGCCCTCTCTTTGGCTTTTATGTTGGCTTTGACTTCTCTTGTTAGCCACATCTTACTTTTAGAGTACTTCTTCTGTGGGATGTAGAAACAAAAAGACATAGAAAACCTACAGCACAATACAGGTCCTTCAGCTCACAGAGCTTTGCCGAACATGTCCTTACCTTAGAACTATCAGGCTTACCCATAGCCCTCTATATTTCTAAACTCCATGTATCCAACCAGGAGTCTCTAAAAAGAGCCTATTGTTTCCACCTCCACCACCGCTGCCAGCAGCCCATTCCATGCACTCACCGCTCTCTGCGTATAAAAAACCAACCCGACATCTCCTCTGTATCTCCTTCCAAGCACCTTAAAACTAGGCCCTCTGGTACGAGCCATTTCAGCCCTGGGAAAAAGCCTCTGACTATTCACACGATCCTCTCATTATCTTGTACACCTCTATCAGGTCACCTCTCATCCGCCGCTGCTCCAAGGAGAAAAGGCCGAGTTCACTCAAGCTATTCTTATAAGGCATGCTCCCCAATCCAGGCAACATCCTTGTAAATCTCCTCTGCACCCTTTCTAAGATTTCCACGAACTTCCTGTAGTGAGGCGACCAGAATTGAGCACAGTACTCCAAGTGGGGTCTGACCAGGGTCCTGTATAGCTGCGACATTATCTCTCGGCTCCTAAACTCAATCCCTCGTTTGATGGAGGCCAATGCACTGTATGCCTTCTTAACCAGAGTGAACCTGCGCAGCAGCTTTGAGTGTCCTATGGACTCGGACACCAAGATCCCTCTGATCCTCCACACTTCCAATAGTCTTACCGGTAATACTGTATTCTGTCGTCATATTTGACTTGCCAAAATGAACCACTTCACTCTTATCTGGGTTGAACTCCATCTGCCACTTCTCAGCCCAGTTCTGCATCCTATCAATGTCCCGCTGTAACCTCTGACAGGCCTCCACACTATCCACAACACCCTATCCTTTATGTCATCAGCAAATTTACTAACCCATCCCTCCACTTCCTTATCCAGGTCATTTATAAAAATCACAAAAAGTAGGGGTCCCAGAACAGATCCCTGAGGCACAGCATTGGTCCCCGACCTCCATGCGGAATACGACCCGTCCACAACTACAAGTAGATGAACTACAAGTTCAGCTACTTTGTTCCGTATACTGCGTGCATTCAGATACAACACCTTCAGACCTTTTCCAATTTTGTCCGCCTTTTACGTTGCAAATATTTCTGTTGAATACAATTTTGCCCTATCAACAGCCTCTCCTCACGATACATTGCCTCTGTTTGTAAACCAGCTCCCTCATCTTCATCACCATTATCCACCTTTCCTACGATACTTCTTGCATTGAAATATATTGAGCTCAGGACACTAGTTGCACCATGCTCAACCTTTTGATTCCTAACTTTGTCTGAGGTCTTACCTCCACAACCTCTCGACTAACTATTCTGACACTCTGGTTCCCACCCCCCTACAACTCCAGTTTAAACTCCACCGTGCAGCATTAACAAACCTTCCCACCAGGATATTAGTCCCCTCCAGTTCAGGTGCAAACTGTCCCTCCTGTACAGGTCCCAACTTCCCTGGGAGGAGCCCAATGATCCAAAATTCTTATGCCCTCCCTCCTACACCAACTCCTTAGTCTCATATTAAACTGTATAATCTTGCTTGTTCTGGCCTCACCAGCACGTGGCACAGAGAGCAATCCTGAGATCACAACCCGGGAGGTCCTGCCCTTTAACTCAGCACCTAACGCCTTGAACTCCCTTTGCAGAAACTCATCACTCATCCTACCCATGTCTTTGGTATCAATATGGACCACGACTTCTGGCTGTGCACCCTCACACTTAAGAATGCTGAGGACTCAATCCAAGATATCCCAGAGCCTGACACCCGGGAGGCAACATCCCATCTGGGAATCTTGTTCTCATCCAAAGAGCCTCCTGTCCTTTTCACCAACTAACAAATCCCCTGTCACCACAGCATCTCTCTTCTCTCCCTTCTCTTCTGAGTCACAGAGGCAGACTCAGTACCAGGGACCCGACCACTGTGACTTTCCTCTGTTAGGTGACCTCCCTCCCCCCGGACAGTATCCAGAGTGATATACCTGTTGTTGAGGGGGGTGGCCACAGGGGTGCTGGAAGGACTCTCTGGGGCCCTGAATGGTGGTAAGGGAGGAAGTGTAAGGTGTAAGCCCCAGACAGTCCTTCCAGATGAGACAACACTTCACCTGTGAGTCAGCCGGGGTGATATACTGCGTCCGGTGCTCCCGATGTGGCCAACTATATATTGGCGAGACCCGACGCAGACTGGGAGATCGTCTTGCTGAACACCTACGCTCTGTCCGCCAGAGAAAGCAGGATCTCCCAGTGGCCACACATTTTAATTGCACGTCCCATTCCCGTTCTGATATGTCTATCCACGGACTCCTCTACTGTAAAGATGAAGCCACACTCAGGTTGGAGGAACAACACCTTATATTCCGTCTGGGTAGCCTCCAACCTGATGGCATGAACATTGGCTTTTCTAACTTCCGCTAATGCCCAACCTCTCCCTCGTACCCCATCCGTTATTTATTTATATACACACATTCTTTCTCTCTGTCTCCTTTTTCTCCCTCTGTCCCTCTGTCCATACCCCTTGCCCATTCTCTGGGTTCCCCCCCTCTCCTCCTTTTCCTTCTCCTTGGGCCTCCTGTCCCATGATCCTCTCATATCCCTTTTGCCAATCACCTGTCCAGCTCTTGGCTCCATCCCTCCCTCTCCTGTCTTCTCCTACCATTTTGGATCTCCCCCTCCTCCTCCCACTTTCATATCTCTTACTAGCACTTTCTTCAGTTAGTCCTGACGAAGGGTCTCGGCCAGAAACGTCCACTGTACCTCGACCTAGAGATGTTGCCTAGCCTGCTGCGTTCACCAGCAACTTTGATGTGTGTTGCTTGAATTTCCAGCATCTGCAGAATTACTCGTGTTTACGTTTTTAGATGCCTTTTTTTTCTCTCTGTGTGAACCCTCAAAGAGCTGAAGCCTCAAGATCACCACTCTGACGATGTCCACTCAGACGATGGCTGCTGTGTTTGCCTGTCTTCCTTTAATTTGCCCTTCCTAATCAATCCCAGTTGCCGATTGGTCACTGGTTGCCCTGTAGCTCCCTTAAAAAACTTTCCCCTCTCACCTTCCCTCTCTGCCTTCTGGTTTTGGATCCCCCTTTATGGGAAAAAGACCGTGAGCCTACACCTTACGTCTGCCCCTCATGATTTTATATACCTCGAAAAGGGGTCAACCCTCAACATTCATCGCTCCAGGGAAATAGCCCCAGCTTATCCAGTCTCTCCCAAGCCCTCCAGCCATTGTTACAGCCTTTTGAAGTTTCCTGACCAGTGTAATGACATCTTCCCATAGTCGGGGAACCAAAATTGCACACAATACTCCAAGTGTGGTCTATGATCAACATCAAAGGCTTTACTTAAGATTATGTGGACAATGTCTCCCACCCTGTCCTGGTCAATGCTCTCTGTCACCTCTTCAACAAACTGGAACTTGTGAGACGTGATTTTTCATGCACAACGCCGTGCTGACTGTCCCTGACCTGTCCTTGTCTTTCCAAACGCAGCAGGCAGGATGCAGGGAGGATGTTTCCCCTGTCTGAGGAGTCGAGGGTCAGGGGTCACAGTCTCAGGATGAGGTGGACCCTCAGAGGATGGCCTATCTGGAATTCTCTGTACCGGAGGCTGTGGGGTCTCAGTCAATCAGTTCATTTAACTTCACAGAGTCATCGTTGTACAGTATTGAAATAGGCCCTTCGGCCCGTCACCTCTGTTCTGACCTATTTACCCATCTACACTCACCTCATTGGCCGGTATGAGACCAGTCTCCTTCTGCGCCTTGTCTATTGAAGTGTCGTCTTCTGAGTGCCTGGTAAACACAGCGTTTGTATTTGATTCCATCACCTCCTCTGGCAGCAAGTTCCAACATCAACCACTCACTGTTCAAATAAATTCACCTTTAAACTCCTTCCTCCCTCCTCAGACCTGTGACCTCTTGTATTTGATCCCCCTCCTGTGGGAAGAAGATTTCAACCATCTGCTCAATCTACACCCCTCCTAACCTTATATGATTCTGTCAGATCAACCGCTCCCCCACCCAGTCCACTTACCTGCATTTTGCCTGTATCCTGATAAATCTTCCCTGTCACCATTTCTCAACTCCTCTTCTGTGCCAGTTCCACGAGGCCCTCAATTCCCCCATGTTACAGAAGATGATCGACCTCATTTTCTACCACATTACAGAAGCAAATGTGCTGCAGGTCCTAAAATGCATAAAGGTCTATAAATCCCCAGGTCCTGATCAAGTGTATCCCAGGACATTGTGGGAAGCTCAGGAGGAAAGTGTGGAGCCCATTTTGGAGATACGTGTGTCATCGATAGCTGTGGGTGAGGGGCCAGAAGACTGGAGGGAGACTAATGTTGAACATTTATTGAAGATCGGCTGTAGGGAAACGCCTGGGAAGTACAGACCGGTGAGCCTAACGTCGGTGGAGGGTACATTAATGGAGAGGATTCTGAGAGACAGGATCTACATTCATTTAGAAAGCCGAGGACTAATCAGGGATACCCAGCTTGGTTTTCAGCATGGACGGTACGGTAGCATAGTGGTTAGCACAACGCTTTACAGTACCAGCGACACGGGTTCATGTCCCGTCACTGCCTGTAAGGAGTTTATAATTTCCCCATGACCACGTGGGTTTATTCCAGGTGCTCCGGTTTCATAGTCCGAACCTGTACCGGTTGGCAGGTTAACTGGTCATTGTAACTTGTCCCATGGTCACGCTCAGATTAAATCAGGGGTTGCTGGGTAGTAGGGGTCATTGTAAATTGTCCCGTGGTCAGGTTCGGATTAAATCAGGGGTTGCTGGGTGCTGGGGGTCATTGTAACTTGTCCCATGGTCAGGCTCGGTCTGAACACTCTTCCTTCAGTTAGTCCTGACGAAGGGTCTCGGCCTGAAACGTCGACTGCACCTCTTCCTAGAGATGCTGCCTGGCCTGCTGCGTTCACCAGCAACTTTTATGTGTGTTGCTTGAATTTCCAGCATCTGCAGAATTCCTGTTTGCGTTTTTAAATCAGGGGTTTCTGGGTGGTGGAAGGTCATTGTAACTTGTCCCATGGTCAGGCTCGGATTAAATCAGCGGTTGCTGGGTGGTGGGAGTCAAAGGGCCGGAAGGGCCTATTCCGTGCTGTATCTCAATAAATAAATTACAGTTGATGAAAGTGCAGTAGACATCGTCTTCATGGAGTTTAGCGAGGGATTTGACGAGGTAGCAGAGAGTTAGATCACATGGGATACAGTACGATCCGGAATAGGATACAGAATTGTCTGGGTGGAGTCCTGTGACCAGCGGTTGTGCTGCAGGGATCGGTGCTGGGTCCACTGTTTTTCATCATTCATATGAATGATTTGCAGAGGATGTAGGTGACATGCTTAAAACGCAAACACAGGGAAATCTGCAGATTCTGGACATTCAAGCAACACACGCAAAAAGTGCTGGTGAACGCAGCAGGCCAGGCAGCATCAACAGGAAGAGGTACAGTCGACGTTTTGGGCCGGGACCCTTCGTCAGGACTAACTGAAAGAAGAGACAGTGAGAGATTTGCAAGTAGGAGGGAGAGGGGGAGATCCGAAATGATAGGAGAAGACAGGAAGGGAGGGGTGAATCACAGAGCTGGAAAGTTGATTGGCAAAAACGATACCAGACTGGAGAAGGGAGATAATCATGGGACAGGAAGCCTGGGGAGAGACAGAAGAGGGGAGGGGAGCCCGGAGGGTGGACCGCAGGCAAGGAGTTATAGTGAGAGGGACAGAGGGAGAAAAGAGAGAGAGAGAGAGAAAATAAAGGGGGGAAAATAAAAAATATCAAATAAATAAATAAATAAATAAATAAATAAATAGATAAATAAATAAATAAATAAATAAGGGATGGGTTGTGAAGGGGAGGAGGGCATTAACGGAAGTTAGAGAAGTCAATATTCATGCCATCAGGTTGGACAGTGAAGAGGTTATTTATTTATTTAGATACAGTGTGAAACAGGCCGTCCCAGACCAATAACCTGCTCAACCCAGCACCCCAACTATTTAAAACTAGCCTAATCACGGGTCAATGTACAATGACCATTTAACCTACAAACCGCTATGTCTTTGTACAGGCGTCACTGAGTGATAGAAACTAACAGCACAGGCCCTTCAGCCCACCTGGTCTGTACCGAAACATTTAAACTACCTGCTCCCATCAACCTGCACCGGGACCATCGTCCTACAACTCCTACCATCCATGTACCTGTCCAAACTTCTCTTAAATGTTTAAATCAAGCTTGCATGCACCACTTGCACTGGCAGCTCGTTCCACACTCTCACAACCCTCTGAATGAAGCAGTTTCCCATCATGTTCCCCTTAAATTATTCATCTTTCACCTTTAACCCATGACCTCTGGTTGTAATCCTACCCAACCTCCGTGGAAAAAGTCTGCTTGCATTTACCCTATCTATACCCCTCATAATTTTGTCCACCTCTATCAAATTTCGCCTCAGTCTTCTATGCTACAGGAATAAAGTCCTAAACTATTCAATCTTTCCTTAGGACTCAGGTCCTCCAGTCCCAGCTACATCCCTGTAAATTTTCTCTGTTACTCTTTCAAACTTGTTTATATCTTTCCTGTAGGTACGTGATCGAAACTGTACACAATATTCCATATTAGGCCTCACCAGTTCTCAACGTAACATTCCATCTCCTGTATTTAATGCTTTGATTTATGAAGGCCAATGTGACAAATGCTTCTTTTTACCTTATCTACCTGTAGCACTACTTTCAATGAATTCTGGACCTGTGTTCCCAGATCTGCTGCAGAACAGAGTCCTCAGTGCCCGACCATTCACTGTGTAAGACCTACACGGGGGTCCTACCAAAGTGCAACAGCTCACACTTGTCTGCATTAAATTCCAGCTACCACTTTTCAGCCCATTTTTCCAGCTGCTCCAGATCCCACTGCAAGTAATGATGGTCTTCCTCACTGTCCACTCTCCCCAATCTGAGGGATGAATCAGGAGCACCCGGAGGAAAGGGACGAGGTCTCGGGGAGACGGTACAAACTCCTTACAGATGGTGTCGGAATTGATCTTTGAATTCCGGAACACCCCAAGGTGCAACAGTATTGTGTTATCCACTACAGAACCTTGTTGCTCATGGTTTATCCAAGATTACAACAAGATCTTGATTAATTGGGTCTCTGGGTCATTGGATGGAAATTGATTTTAATTCAGAGAGATGTGGGTGTTGCATTTTGGAAGGGAAACCAGGACAGGATTTATACAGCAATCGGTGGGGCCCTGGAGAGTGTTGTGGAACAGAGAGACCAGGAGGTGATTGCCTTCATCAGTCAGAATACTGAGTACAGCAGCTGAGACGTCACGTTATGAGTGTACAAGACATTGGGAAGGCCACATTTGGAGCAGAGTAACACACACAAACTGCTGGAGGATATCAGCAGATCAGGCAGCAGCTATGGATATGAATAAACAGTTGAAGTTTTGGGTCATGGTTTTGTGTGTGTTGCTTTGGATTTCCAGCATCTGCAGACTTTCTCGTCTTTATGATTTGGATCACACTGTACAGTTCTGGTGATCTTTCTAGAGGAAGAATGGCATTAAACTGAGAGGGTATGAAACAGATTTACAAGGATATTACTGGTTTGGTTTATAAGGAGAGGCTGGATATTCTGGGTCTTTTTTCCTGGAGCTCAGGAGGCTGCCAAAGGGAACTGTAGAGGTGGGTACAGTTACAATGATTTGAAAGACATCTAGACGGGTATGTGGGTGGGAAAGTGCTAAAGAAATAATGGGCAAATACAGGCAAACACGAGGAATTCTGCAGATGCTGGAAACTCAAGCAAACACATCAAAGTTGCTGGTGAACTTTGCCTCCAACTTTCACCTTGCCCTCCAGATTACCTGGTCCATTTCCGACACCTCCCTCCCTTTTCTAGATCTTTCTGTCTCTATCTCTGGAGACAACTTATCTATTGATGTTTACTATAAGCCTACTGACACTCATAGCTATCTGGACTATTCCTCTTCTCACCCTGTCTCTTGCAAAAATGCCATCTCCTTCTCGCAATTCTTCCGTCTCCGCCGCATCTGCTCTCAGGATGAGGCTTTCATTCCAGGACGAGGGAGATGTCCTCCTTTTTTAAAGAAAAGGGCTTCCCTTCCTCCACCATCAACTCTGCTCTCAAACGCATCTCCCCCATTTCACGCACATCTGCTTTCACTCCATCCTTCCGCCACCCCACTAGGAATAGGGTTCCCCTGGTCCTCACCAACCACCCCACCAGTCTCCGGCTCCAACATATTATTCTCCGTAACTTCCGCCACCTCCAACGGGATCCCACCACTAAGCACAACATTCACCCCCCCCCCTCTGCTTTCTGCAGGGATCGCTCCCTACGCGACTCCCTTGTCCATTCGTACCGCCCCCCCCCACCCCGCCCAACCCTCCCCACTGATCTCCCTCCTGGCACTTATCTTTGTAAGCGGAACAAGTGTTACACGTGTCCTTACACTTCCTCCCTTACCACAATCCTGGGCCCCAGACAGTCCTTCCAGGTGAGGCGACACTTCACCTGTGAGTCGGCTGGGGTGATATACTGCGTCCGGTGCTCCCGATGTGGCAAGATCCGCCGCAGACTGGGAGATCATTTTGCTGAATACCTACGCTCTGTCCACCAGAGAAAGCAGGATATCCCAGTGGCCACACATTTTAGTTCCACATCCCATTCCCATTCTGACATGTCTATCCACGGTCTCCTCTACTGTAAAGATGAAGCCACACTCAGGTTGGAGGAACAACCCCTTATATTCCGTCTAGGTCGCCTCCAACCTGATGGCATGAACATTGACTTCTCAAACTTCCACTAATGCCCCACCACTCCCTCGTATCCCATCTGTTATTTATAAACACACATTCTTTGCCTCACTCTCGTTTTTCTCCCTCTGTCCCTCTGACTATACCCCTTGCCTATCCTCTGGGTTTCCCCGCGCCCCCGTCCGTTTCCTTCTCCCTGGGCCTCCTGTACCATGATCCTCTCATATCCCCTTTGCCAATCACCTGTCCAGCTCTTAGCTCCATCTCTCCCCCTCCTGTTTTCTCCTATCATTTTGGATCTCCCCTACCCCTCCCACTTTCAAATCTCTTACTAGCTCTTCCTTCAGTTAGTACTGAAAGGGTCTCGGCCTGAAACG
Source organism: Mobula hypostoma (assembly GCF_963921235.1). Classification (NCBI taxonomy): domain Eukaryota; kingdom Metazoa; phylum Chordata; class Chondrichthyes; order Myliobatiformes; family Myliobatidae; genus Mobula; species Mobula hypostoma. The sequence continues at coordinate 6,775,256 of NC_086101.1, read as the reverse complement.
TCGAGTGTACCTCTTCCTAGAGATGCTGCCTCGCCTGCTGCGCTCACCAAATACAGGCAAATGGAACTAGTTCATTAAAGTGAGATGGTCAGCAGGAATGAATTCTGCCTTACCTTCTCTTTAAATGCCTCCGATGTTCAATCACCCCATCCTCATCTGGATCCAGTTGTTTCTCCAGTACTTCCTCATACCCGTTTCCACTGCTATCTCCCGTCTTTCTTTCCATTTATGAGGAAAGGTCTCGGCTTGAAATCTCCCTTAACACATGCTGCTTGACCCGCTGAGATCCTCCAGAATTTTGTGGGTGTTGATCGGGAAAAATCCGCTCTCCATGTCGAGGAAAAACCTCGGGAAGCTACTGGTTGTCCATCCGCTGTGTTTGGGTAAAATCCCGGGAAAGGGTCCTGTCGGCCACCCGACTGAGCCTGAGGCCCAGCGGCCACTCCCCCGGTCTTGGGGCCGCGCTGCCCGAGTCTCCCCATCGATCTCCGGGGACTCTCTAATTCTCTGCTTCTCCCCCCAGTCTCTGTCACCCTGGATGTGGAAACGGCATATCCGCTGCTCGAGGTGTCTGAGGATCGGAAGAGTGTGAGACCGACCGCGACCTGGAGGGATCTCCCTGACAACGGGAAGTGGTTCACATACTGGGCTTGTGTGCTGGGATCGGAGGGATTCACATCGGGGAGACATTACTGGGAGGTGGAGGTGACGGGGAATCGGTGCTGGAGTCTGGGAGTCGCCGCAGAGTCTGTGAAGAGGAAGGGATTGTTCACACTGAGTCCGGAGACCGGATTCTGGATCATCGGGCGGGTTAATGACGTGATGAAGGTTTACACCTCCGCTGTATCCTGTCTCCCTGCCGGTCCCATCCCCGGGAGGGTGGGAGTTTATCTCAGTTACCAGTCCGGGACAGTTTCATTTTACAACGCGGAGACCAAGTCCCATCTCCACACCTTCAATGGAAATAAATTCACGGAGAAACTTTATCCTTTCTTCGGGCCTTGGGCTGCAAACCAGTGGCTGAGAATCTGCTCCGGTTCCGCTCCGGGTCTGTAAACGGGTCGGGTCCGGGACCGGCGTCAGGAGTAAGTCAGTGTAAATATAAATGTGCGGAGAGTGAAATAAACACTATGTGAGAATTATCAGTCCATTAATTTTAACTCGTTCACCGCGTCCGTCAACAGAACAGAAACACCGCGGATTCAGCAGCAGCCGCGGACGGCGGGTCCTGAGCTCCCCGACTCCCCCGGGTGCTAAAGTCCACCGGGACTGACCGGGTAACTGGGACAAGTGGTGGTGGTGCTGACTGGGAGAGGGAGGTCACGGTGAATGTTGGTAACACGGGACATGTACTGTTGGTAACACACGAAGCGCCGGAGTCTCCCAGAGTGTCAGGTAACATACGTGGAGGGAAATGGACGGGTGATGGGTGGATCCAGGTGAGGGGTAATAGATGAGGGAGGGGTGGAGTTTGGAAATGTGTCAGAAATGGGAGGTGAGAGGTGACAGTGACAAAGGGCTGAAGATTTTGGAATCTGACAGGAGGGGAAAGTGGAGCCCGGAATGGAGAGAAGGAGCTGGGGAGGAGTGTGTGGGTGATGGGCAGATGGAGATGGTGGGGGGGGGGGGAGGGGAAAGTGATAGGGTGATGGGGCTGGTAATCAGCAGGAGAGAGACAATTACATAGTAAATATAACAGGGAAGGACTACCAGAAGTTTGAGAATTCAGTGTTGATGCTGTCAGGTTGACGATCACCCTGACGGAACATGGGGAGCTGTTCCTATAATTTATGAGACAACTGGAGCCGGGATCTCTACGTTAAATCAGATGTTCATTTTGGGACACAGTTCCTCTCAGGAAATGCAGAAAAAACACAGCAGGTTGGTCAGGATCTGTGGAGAGACGAAAAGGCTTCATGTTCCACGTCGGTGACTTCTCCCGAAATTGATTCAAACACTGCCTGCTCTGTTGTGGGTTTCAAGTAATTTCTGTTTGGTTTTACTTCTTCCAGCATCTGATTCAAGAAAAAAATGGGAGTGCAGTGTAATTTCCTCCGGAAAGGGGATAAAGAAGAAGGAATGTGCTCGGAGAGGGAAGTGGACCATCAGAGAAATTGATGCTCAGGCTGGAATTAGCCGGAGAGGTACGGTGAAGGTTAGGGAGACGTGGTCATGATATTTTGGAGCCGGAAGTGTGGCACCACATGCAGGCGGATCCCAGCACAATCCTCGGGCAGACTGTGTTGGTCATTGACGCAATGGAGATATGTAAATGGTGAAGCCCCCTTTGTGTATTTGTGTGTAGTGGAGACAGAGAGAGAGTCTGAGACTTGCTCCAGGCTCCCCAGGTAGATGCAGGGATGATGTTTCTGGTAACGGGGGTGTCAGGATGAGGAGACACAGTGAGGGGACGACCATTCAGAGGTGAATAAATGTATTTACCCAGCTCATAATCTAACAGGGCTCTGCACATTTACACATCAACTATGTTGAAGAGAAACATGGATAGAGTTTTGGATACAAAGGTTGATCCAGATTCTCCTGAAGCCCTTGAGCCCCGGTAACATTCCTGTGACTCTTGTCTGCACAGATTCCAGCTGAATGTCATCCTTTCTACAGCTCGGTGACCAGAACTGTACCCAGTACTCTGAGTGTGGTCTCACCAATGTCTTGTACAGCTGTAACATGACAAACCATCTCATGTACTTAATGCCCCGATCGATGAAGTCCAGCATACCATACACCTTCTTCACTACACTGTCTACCTGTGTCTCTACTCTCAGGAACTATGTACTTGTTCCCATGGGTATTTCTATTCTACAGCACTCCCCAGGGCCCTGACATTCACTGTGTACATTCTGTCCTGGTTTTAACTTCGTGAAATGAGTCACTTTGCATATTTCTGTGTTAAATTCTTTCTGCTATTCCTTTGCCCAGATTCCCAGTTGATTGAGGTCCTGTTGTAATTTTGGACAAACTTCACTGTCCACCACATGACCAATTTCAGTTTCTGTGCCTGTTCGTGGGCTGTACTGTTCTCTGTTCCCCGTTTAGAAGAATGAGAGGAGATCTCAGGGAAACACAAAACTCTTTCGGGGCTCAACAGACAGGATACAGGGAGGACGTTTCTCCTGTCTGAGGGGTTGAGGGTCAGGGGTCACTGTCTCGGGATGGAGTGAACCATCAGTGACTTCACTCGCTCCGGATGTTTTCAATGATTTCAAGTTCCCTGGCCCCGATCATCTTATTTTCAATATGGATGTCCAGTCCCTGTACACCTCCATCCACCAGCAGGAAGGCCTCCAACTCTCTGTTTCTTTCTGGACACCCGTCCCAACCAGTTCCCGTCCACAATCACTCTCCTTCATCTAGCAGAATCTGTCCTCACTCTTAATAATTTCTGTAATTTCCACCATGTCCAAGAGGATCCCACCACCAAGCACATCTTTCCCTCTCCCCCACTTTCTGCTTTCAGCAGGGATCACTCCCTACATGACTTCCTTATCCATTCGTTCCATCCTACTGAACTCCCTCCTGGCACTTCCAGGTGAGGTGACACTTCACCTGTGTGTCAGGTGCGGTCATATACTGTGTTCGGTGCTCCTGGTGTGGCCTTCTGTATATCAGTGAGATCCGACGTAGATTGGGAGTCAGCTTCATCAAACACCAGAGAAAGCTGATTCTCCCAGTAGCCACCCATTTAAATTCCACTGCCTACTCCCATATGTCCATCGAGGGCCTCCTCTACTGTCGCGATGAGGCCACACTCAGTTGGAGGAGCAATATCTTATATTCCGACTGGGTAGCCTCCTACCTGATGGCATGAACGTCGACTAATCGAACTTCCAGTAATGGCCGCCCCTCCTTCACCATTCCCCTTGCACTTTTCCTTCTCTCACTTTATCTCCTTGCCTGCCCATCGACTCCCTCTGGTGCTCCTCCCACTTTTCTTCCATGACCTTCTGTTCTCTCCTGTAGGACTCACCCTTCTCCAGTCCCGTATCTCTTTCACCCAATCACCTTCCCAGCTTCCGGTTTCACCGATCACCTCGTGTTTCTCCGCCCCCCCCCCCACTTTTAACTGTGATTTCTCATCTTTTTTTCTCCAGACCTGCTGAAGAGCTTTGACCTGAAACGTCGACTGTACATTTTTTCATGGATGCTGCCTTCCCTGCTGACTTCCTCCAGCATTTTGTGTGTTGCTTGGATTGAATTGAATTGACTTTATTTCTTACATCCTTCACATACATGAGGAGTAAAAATCTTTATATTACCTCTCCATATAAATGTGCAATCATAGTATTTTATAATAAATAGAACAGTCAGTGTAACATAGAAATACACTCAGATCAGTGTGAGTTAATCAGTCTGATGGCCTGGTGGAAGAAGCCGTCCCGGAGCCTGTTGGTCCTGGCTTTTATGCTGCGGTACCATTTCCCGGATGGTAGCAGCTGGAATAGATTGTGGTTGGGGTGTCTTGGGTCCCCAATGATCCTACGGGCCCTTTTTACACACCTGTCTTTGTAAATGTCCTGAATCATGGGAAGTTCACAAGTACGGATATGCTGGGCTGTGGACACCACTCTATGCAGAATCCTACGATTAAGCGAGGTACAGTTCCCATACCAGTCAGGATGCTCTCAATTGTGCCCCTGTAGAAAGTTCTTAGGATCTGGGGACCCATACCGAACTTCCTCAACCGTCTGAGGTGAAAGAGGTGCTGTCGTGCCTTTTTCACCACACAGCTGGTGTGTACAGACCACGTGATGTCCTCAGTGATGTGGATGCCGAAGAACCTGAAGCTGTTCACCCTCTCAACCCCAGATCCATTGATGTCAATAGGGGTTAGCCCCTCTCCATTCCTCCAGTAATCTACAACCAGCTCCTTTGTTTTTGCGACATTGAGTAAGAGGTTGTTTTCTTGACTCCACTATGTCAGACAGATGACTTCTTCCCTGTAGGCCACCTCATTATTGTTTGAGATTAGGCCAATCAATGTAGTGTCGTCAGCAAATTTAATTAGCAGATTAGAGCTGTGGGTGGTGACACAGCCCTGAGGAGCTCGTGTATTGAGAGTCAGAGCGGTGGAGGTGAGGGAGCCCACTCTTAACACCTGCTGGTGATCTGACAGGAAGTCCAGGATCCAGCTGCACAAGGCAGGGTCAAGGCCGAGGTCTCTGAGCTTCCTGTCGCGCCTGGAGGGAATTATGGTGTTGAATACTGTAGTCCAAGAATAGTATTCTCACATAAGCATCCCTCTTCTCCAGAACTGTAAGGACGGTATGTAGAGCAGTGGTTATTTATTGCATCGCCTGTTGAGCGGTTGTGTCAGTAGGCAAATTGTAGGGAGTCCAGTGTGGATGCTGCTGATGTAGTCCTTGACCAAACTCTCAAAGCAATTGCTTATTATTGAGGTGAGTGCAACAGGATGTCAGTTGTTCTGGCATGTTACCTTGGTCTTGTTTGGTACAGGGACAATGGAGGATAATTTGAAGCAGGAAGGTGCAGTACAGTTCTATCACTCTGAAATCCTGTCTGCCCTCTACCCTGGAGCCCATCAATTTGCCTATCGCACCAACAGGTCAACAGAGGACGCCACCTCCATGGCACTTCACTCTGCCCTGACCCACCTGGACAGCCCCAACTCTTACGTCAGAATGCTCTTCATTGACTTTAGTTCGGCATTCAATACTCTGATCCCCTCCAAGCTGATCGCCAAACTTCGCCAGCTTGGTATCAGCTCATCCCTCTGCAATTGGACCTTGGACTTTCTGACTAACAGACTCCAATAAGTTAAGTTAGACAACCTCTCCTCCTCCACTCTCAGCCTGAACACCGGAGTACCTCAAGGCTGTGTGCTGAGCCCTCTTCTATACACCCATTTCCTCTATGACTGCGTTCCTGTACATGGTTCTAACTCATTAATCAAGTTCGCAGACGACACCACGGTGGTTGGTCTGATCAGAGAGGATGACGAGTTGGCCTACAGGGATGAGGTCCAGCACCTGGCTGCATAGTATACCAACATCAGTCTGGCCCTTAACACCCAGGAGACCAAGGAGATCATTGTGGACTTCAGACATGCCAGGGGTCATACTCACGTCCCCATCTACATCAACGGAACTGTAGTGGAGGGTGTATCAAGCTTCAAATTCCTTGGTGTCCACATTTCTGATCTCACCTAGTCCCTGAACTCCTGCATCCTGATCAAAAAGGGACAACAGAGCCTTTATTTCCTGCGGAGCATGAAGAAAGCTCACCTCTGTCCCAGGATACTGATGGACTTTTACCGCTGTACCATTGAGAGCATGCTCACCAAATGTATCTCAGTTGGTACGGCAATAGTCCCGTATCGGACCGCAAAGCACTCCGGCGTATGGTCAAAACTGCCTAGCGGATTATCGGCACCCAATTGCCCACCATTGCGAACATCTACCATAAACTCTGCCTGGGCAGTTGGAAAAGCATTATCAAGGATGCATCTCACCCTGACCATGGACTTTTTACTCTCCTCCCATCCGGTAGGCGCTACAGGAGCCTCCTCTCCTGCACCAGCAGGCACAGGAAGTGCTTCTTCCCTGAGGCTGTGACACTGCTGAACCTCTCATCATGGCGCTAAGCAGTATTGCATCCGTATTGTACGATCTCGGTACTTTTATATCTGTGTGCTGTAGCACTTTTTTATTCGCAGTTATTTTGTAAATGACACTATTCTTTACATTTCTAGTCAGATGCTAAATGCATTTCATTGGCTTTGTATCTGTACTCGGCACAATGACAATAAAGTTGAATCTAATCTACAGTACTCTACACTGGGAGAGGGAGAGATTAACTATTTCCAGCATCTGCAGATTTTCTCTTGTTTAAAGTTTCACGGTGCAGGATCGCCACCTGCTGCTGGAAACCGGTACTGCAGGAAGAGCAGAAACACAATGCTGTAACTCGGCAGGAATGTGGGCATCGGTAGCAGGGCCAACATTTACTGCCCGCCTACGGCCCAAAAGAAAGTCGAAGTGAGGTACTTGTGGCCCACTCGTACACAGACAGATCGCTAAACCGAGGAAGGAATCAGAATCAAATCAGGTTTATTATCACCGGCATGTGTTAACTTAGCAGCAGCAGTTCAATGCAATACATAATATAGAAGAACAAAAACTAATAAGTAAATGAATAAGTAAATCAATTGCGGTATATGTATATTGAATAGATGAAAAAACGTGCAAAAACAATTATATTAAAAAAGTGAGGTAGTGTTCACGGGGTCAATGTGCATTTAGGAATCGGATGGCAGAGGGGAAGAAGCTGTTTCTGAATCGCTGAGTCTGTGCCTCCTCCTGATGGTAACAGTGAGAAAAGGGCATGCCCTGGGTGCTGGCCGTCCTCGATAATGGACGCTGCCTTTCTGAGACACCGCTGCTTGAAGATCGAGGTACTCTGTAGGCTAGTACCCAAGATGAAGCCGACTATATTTACGACCCTCTGCAGCTTCTTTTGGTCCTGTGCAGTAACCCCCCACCCCATACCAGAGAGTGATGCAGCCTGTCAGAATGCTCTCCATGTTACATCTATAGAAGTACTTGAGTGTATTTGTTGACATACGAAATCTCTTCAAACCCCTAATGAAGTATAGCCGCTGTCTTGCCTTCCTTATAGTTGCATCGATATGTTGACACCAGCTTAGGTCCTCAGAGATCTTGACACCCAGGAACTTGAAATTGCTCCCTCTCTCCAATTCTGATCCCTCCATGAGGATTGGTATGTGTTCCTTCGTCTTACTCTTCTAAAGTCCACAATTAGCTCTTTCATCTGACTGAGTGACGTTGAGTGCAAGGTTGTTGCGACACCACTCCACTAGATGGTATATCTTGTTCCTGTGCGCCTTCTCGACTCCATCTGAGATTCGACAAACAATGGTTGTATCATCAGCAAATTTATAAATGCTGTTTGAGCTATGCCTAGTCACACTGTCATTGGTATAGAACAGTAGAGCAGTGGGCTAAGCACACATCCCGGAGTTGCATCAGTGTTGATCCTCAGTGAGGAGGAGATATTGTCACCGATCCGCACAGACTGTGATCTTCCAGCTGGGAAGTCGAGGATCCAAATGCAGAGGGAGGTACAGAGGTCCAGGTCACCGGCATGCGTCATAACATTTGTATCTTATCGGCAGCGGTACGATGCAATACATGACAATATAGAAAAAAAGTAGATCTGTCACAGAGAGTATATATCTGTATTGAACAGTGAAATTAAAATATTGCAAACGCAGAAATAATATAGTAAAAACTGAGGTGATGTTCAATATCCATTTAGGAACCGGATGGCAGAGGGGAAGGAATTGTTCCTGAATCTCTGAGTGTGCGCCTTCAGGATTCTGTACCTCCTTCCTGATGGTAACAAGGAGAAGAGGGCATGTCCTGAGTGTTGGGGGTCCTTTCTGAGGCACCGCTCCTTGAAGGTGTTTTCAATACCATGGAGGCTAGTACCCAAGATGGAGCTGACTAATCTTACAACTTGATGTAGCTTCTTTTGAACCTGTGCAGTCGCACCCCCCGCACCTTCCCCAAACCAGGCAGTGATGCCGCCTGTCAGAATGCTCTCCATGGTACGTCTATAGAAGTTCTCAACTGTTTTAGGTGACAAACCAAATCTCCTCAAACTCCTAATGAAAGATAGCTGCTGTTCCGGTTAGACCAGATTTGACCTTCAGAGATCTTGACACCCAGGAACCTGAAATTGCTCACTCTCTCCAGTTCTGATCCCTCTTTGAGGACCGGTTCATGTACCCTCGTCCTACCCGGTCTGAATCCACAATCGGTTCTTTGGTCTTACTGACGGTGAGTGCAAGGTTGTTGCTGTGACTCCACTCAACCAGCTGGAATATCTCGCTCCTGTACGCCCTCTGGTCACCACCTGAGATTCTGCCAGCAATGGTTCTATTATCAGCAAATTTATAAATGGCATTTGAGCTACACCCAGCCACACAGAGAAAGTAGAGCTGTGGGATGAGCACACATCCCTGTGGTGTGCCAGCATTGATCGTCAGCTAGGTGGAGATATTATTACCAATCTGCACATATTGTGGTCTTCCAGTTTGGAAGTCAATGATCCAAATGCAGAGGGAGATACAGAGACTCAGGTTCCGTAGCTTATTCATCAGGGCTGTAGGAATGATGGTGTTAAACGCTGAGCTACAGTCAATGAACAGCATCCTGACGTGGGTATTTGTATTGCCCAGGTGATCCAAGGCCATATGAAGAGCCATTGAGATTGTGTCTGCTATAGACCTATTCTGGCGATAGGCAAATTGCAGTGGGTCCAGGTCCTTGCTGAGGCAGGAGTTGAATCTAGCCATGACCAACCTCTCAAAGCATTTCATCACTGTAGATGTGAGTGCTCAAGATCTGAAGGTCGTGGGTTCGAGTCTCGGCCAAGGCAGCGTGTTGTGTCTTTGAGCAAGGCACTCAACCACACACTACTCCAGTCCACCCAGCTGAAAAATGGGTACCAGCAAATGCTGGGGGTTAACCTCACGATAGACTGGCGTCCGATCCGGTGGGGCGGAGAGGAGGAGTCTCTCTCCGTACTCTCAATCGCTTCAAGCCACAGAAACCGGCATAAGCACAAGGCTTGAGACAGACTGACTTTTGAGATGGTCGTCATTAAGGCAGCTCACACTACTCTTCTTGGGCACTGGTATAATTGTTGCCTTTTTGAAGTAGGTGGAAACTTTGCACCACAGCAATGAGAGGTTGAAAATGTACCTGCCAGTTGGTTGGCACAAGTTTTCAGAGCATGACCAGGTAGTCCAAAGGGACCCGCTGCCTTGCGAGGGCTCTCGCTCCTGAGAGCCAGCCTGACATCGGCCTCCAAGACAGAGATCACAGAGTCACCAGGTGCAGCATGGATCTTCACAACTGTGGTTAGATTCTCCCTTTCAAAGCGGGCATAGAAGGCGTTGAGCTCATCTGGTAGTGAAGCATCAGTGCCATTCATACTATTGGGTTTCGCTTCGTAGGAAGTAATGTCCTGCAAACCCTGCCAGAGTTGACGTGCATCCGATATTGCCTACAACCTTGCTCGGAATTGTTTCTTCGCTTGGGAAATAGATCTCCACAAGTCATACCTGGATTTCTTGTACAGATCTGGGTTGCAAGACTCAGATACTACAGATGTAGCCCTCAGCAGACGACATGCCTCCTGGTTCATCCATTGCTTTTGGTTTGGAAATGTACAGCAAATTTTAATAGGCACACTCATCCACACAGGTTTTAATGATGTCGGCATTAAATTGATTATGAGGAACAAGGACATGGCAGACCAGTTGAATAACTTCTTTGGTTCTGTCTTCACAAGGTGGACATAAATAATCTTCTGGAAATAGTAGGGGACAGAGGGTCTATTGAGATGGAGGAACTGAGGGAAATACATATTAGTAGGGAAGTGGTGTTAGGTGAATTGAAGGGATTAAAGACAGTTAAACACCCAGAGCCAGATGGTCTGCATCCCAGAGTGCTTTAGGAAGTATCCAAGAAATAGTGGATGCATTAGTGATGAACTTTTCAAAATTCTTTAGATTCTGGACTAGTTCCTGAGGATTGGAGGGTGGCTAATGTAACCCCGCTTTTTTTTTAAAAAAAAAGGAGGGAGAGAGAAACAGAAGAATTATAGACCGGTTAACCTAACATCGGTGGTGGGGAAAATGCTAGAGTCAGTTATCAAAGATGTGATAACAGCACATTTGGAAAGCGGTGAAATCATCGGATAAAGTCAGCATAGATTTATGAAAGGAAAATCATGTCTGACGAATCTCATAGAATTTTTTGAGAATGTAACTAGTAGAGTGGATAGGGAAGAACCAGTGGATGTGGTATATTTGGATTTTCAAAGGGCTTTTGACAAGGTCCCACACAGGAAATCGGTGTGCAAACTTAAAGCACGTGGTATTGGTGGTATGGTAATGATGTGGATAGAGGATTGGTTGGCAGACAGGAAGCAAAGAGTGGGAATAAACGGGACCTTTTCAGAATGGCAGGCAGTGACTAGTGGGGTACCGCAAGGCTCAGAGCTGGGACCCCAGTTGTTTACAATATATATTAATGACTTAGATGAGGGAATTAAATGCAGCATCTCCAAGTTTGCGGATGACACGAAGCTGGGCGACAATGTTAGCTGTAAGGAGGATGCTAAGAGGATGCAGGGTGAGTTGGATAGGTTAGGTGAGTAGGAAAATTCATGGCGAATGCAATTTAACGTGGATAAATGTGAGGTTATCCACTTTGGTGGCAAAAACAGGAAAACAGATTATTATCTGAATGGTTACCGATTAGGAAAAGGGGAGGTGCAACGAGACCTGGGTGTCATTATACACCAGTCTTTGAAAGTGGGCATGCAGGTACGGCAGGCGGTGAAAAAAGGTGAATGGTTTGCTGGCATTTATAGCAAGAGGATTCAAGTACAGGAGCAGGGAGGTACTACTGCAGTTGTACAAGGTCTTGGTGAGACCACACCTGGAGTATTGTGTGCAGTTTTGGTCCCCTAATCTGAGGAAAGACATTCTTGCCATAGAGGGAGTACAAAGAAGGTTCACCAGATTGATTCCTGGGATGGCGGGGCTTTAATATGATGAAAGACTGGATGAACTAGGCTTATACCCATTGGAATTTAGAAGATTGAGGGAGGATCTTATTGAAACGTATAAAATCGTAAAGGGATTGGACAGGCTAGATGCAGGAAGATTGTTCCTGATGTTGGGGAAGTCCAGAACGCGTGGTCACAGTTTGAGGATAAAATTGAAGCCTTTTAGGACGGAGATTAGGAAAAACCTCTTCACACAGAGAGTGGTGAATCTGTGGAATTCACTGCCACAGGAAACAGTTGAGGCCAGTTCATTGGCTATATTTAAGAGGGAGTTAGGTATGGTCCTTGTGGCTAAAGGGATCAGGGGGTATGGAGAGAAGGCAGGTACAGGGTTCTGAGTTGGATGATCAGCCATGATCATACTGAATGGTGGTGCAGGCTCGAAGGGCGGAATGGCCTACTCCTGCACCTATTTTCTATGTTTCTATGTTTCTAACTGCGGCATACTCATCCAGATTCGAAGATGAATCCCTGAATGCAGTCCAGTCCACCGATTCAAAGCAGTCGTGTAAGCTCTCCCGTGCTTCCCTTGTCTGATTCTTGGTCCTCACTACTCGTGCTGTAGTCTTCAGTTTCAGCCTGCACTCAGGGAGTAGAGGTACAGCCAGGTGATCAGACTTTCCGAAGTTGGGTGTGGAATAGCACGGTAAGCTCTCTTGATCTTCGTGTAGCAGTGGTCCAGAGTGTTGTTCCCTCTGGTACTACAAGTAATTTGTTGATGATAATTATTTAGTGACTTTTACAAGCCGGTCTGCTCAAACTCCCCCAAGATATTGGGGAAAGCTTGAGGTTCTGCTGTTTCGTGCATGTTGATCACATCGTTCAGAACATCTGGAGCCTGTTTGACATTGTCCTGAGGTGGAATGTACAACGTGACCAATATGACCGCTGAGATCTGCTGCGACAGGTAAACTGGCCGGCACTTGATTGCCAGATATTCCAGCTCTGCTGAGCAGGATTGGGACGTTACCCACACAATAGTACACCATGAGGAGCTGATCATAAAGCATACACCTCCATCTCTGTTTAGCGAGACTTGACAGCCCTATCTTGACTATGTACTGTGAACCCGTTAATCCGAATTGCTGAGTCCAGTACGGACCGGACTGTGCTAACCAGGACTCTCTGAAGCAGAGGACGCACATGGTCCTAATGTCCCTTTGATACAGCACCCTAGCTCTGAGATTGTCAATTTTATTTACCGGAAACTGTACGTTTGTCAACAATATAGTTGCTACTGGAATTCGAAAGCATTCGAAAGCCTCGTTTATTTTAATGGACTTGTAGCCCCGAGCAACAGCCGTGCTTCCAATGAGGAGTCCGCCCAGCGAGGATATTGTGGCCGCAGCCAGCGTTATTTTCGTCTGTTTTACACAGCGATAAATTGTACAGTCGTATTAAAAATCCTTTATTAACTGTACAGACCTTGGATGCAGTTGTGATTGTCCGATATAGCGGCTGAAACAGGAATAATTAACCATGTCCATCAAGCTGAGCCGCCATGAGTTTGCCCTTTTGCCGATGCCCTGGAAGACTAGAACTTAAAGCTGCCTCCACACTTCGGACTACAGTCCTTTGTACGGACTCACAGAATCGCAGATATCGAGCTTCAATCTCCAGACCCCACAGTTTCGGCCTTCGACCTTTGGACCTCCACAACCAGATTTGCCAATCCTTGGACTTTGAGCTCTGGTTTCAACTCCAGATTTCGCCGACTTCTGGGTATACAACTCAGGGCTCACTGATCACAGGACATTGACGTTGGGGCACTGTTGCACAGTCGTGGACCTCTGAGCCCAGGACTAACCAATTTGGCCATCATTTGTCGGGTAGCTTCTATGGGAACACGAGAACAGTCGACCAAGTGCTCTCAAATTGCAGCCAGCCCCTGATCCATTTTTTAAACAGCAAGATCTCACTTTACCCCACTATGGTCGGTCCCCAACCCAGCTGCAAAAGGTGGTGGGTTGGAAATTGGGCTAGCAACCCCAGCTTGTAAAATCCCAGTGCAACAGAAACACCTGCAGAAGCTCCAAATACCTTAATTCTGGGAGAGAAACGATCTTCAAAGTTGGACTACACCTGGGAACAGCTTCAAAGACTGTCCCAGGGCAGAAGACTCTGGCAAACTGCTGTTGGTGGCCTCTGCCCCAGTAGGGGTGATGGGCTTCAGAAGAAGATCCCTTAATGAGCATTTCTAACTGAGACAAGAATACTGTCTGGGAGTGCGGTGAGAGCCAACCTTCTCTCCCACCCAGTCAGGAAGTTACCGAATACTCACCTGCACAACCCCTCGGGTTACCTGAACAGATCCCCTTGTCTGAGTTCCTGTTGAATCAACTTCTGTCTGGCCAACAATTTAGCACAGAATCAATTTCTTTCACTTCCATCATTCCCCATCCCCCCATTAAACTGTATACTGGCTGGTCTTCTCATGGAAACTATCCTCTGTTAAACCGCTCATGATGTGAAACTCATTTGTTCACTCCCCCTCATTCTTTCTAGTGCACTTTCTTCACTGCTTTGTATACTTGATGTAGAATTTCAGTTTCCTGCCATTGTCTGATTTTATTGCAACACATGAGCTGCTGGAGATGGTGGGGTGTCTGATTCCTCACCGGGTTTAGGGGTCAGGCAGCATCTATGGAGGGAGATGGACAGTCATCATTTCCCCTCGAGACCCTTCCTCTGAGCAGAACTGGACTGTCTGTTTCCCTCCACTGCCTGGCCGGCTGCCTTTCCTCCAGCATTCCGTGTGTTGCTCTGGACTTCAGCATCTGCAGCCTGTCGTGTCTCCAGACTGTCTCGGTGCCTTGTACACACCACAATAAATTCTGCATAACTTCACTTGATCTTACTTCACTTCGAGGACACCCCTCTTACATCCTCCCCAATCTTTTTGCACAATCAGAATCCCTCACTCAAGTAAACTTCCACAGATGTACTGCAGGGAGCATTGAGTCTGGGTCGATACTGACTGTGCGGAGGTACCATTGCACAGGATCGGAAACCATTACGAAGGTTTGAAAACTCAGCCAGTTCCAACATGGGCACTAGCCTCCCCGCCATTATGGATATCGTCAAATGAGGCTGCCTCAGGAGTGTGGAGTCCATCATTAAAATCCTCGCCATCCAGGACAAGTCCACTGATGCCGTCAGGGAAAGGTACAGGAGACTGAAGACACACTTGATGTTCTCGGAACACTTTGTTCTTTGTGCCATCAGATTTCTGAATGGACCATCAACAGTCTCACTATTCTGCACCACGTATTTATTTTCTTATTCTAACGTACAGTAAAATTATTTACTGCACTCTCCTGCTGCCACAGAACAATAAATTTCACAATATACGTCAATGACAATAAACCTGATTATGATTCTAATCCTTGACCCACACTGGGAAATCCTGTCTTCCTAAAATGCAATGAGTAGAATTGGAGTCCAGTCTCTATCGCCCAGCTGCGGAGACATTCCCATTGTTTGTAATTTCCCCTGCCAGAGTTTCTGTTCACTGCTTTTGCTCTCAGCTTTGCTTCCTTGTTCACCTGTCCTCTCTTTCAGAAGAGATATGACTCACCAATCTCCACCACCCCGTCACACATGGCGCTAATCTATTTTTCTCCTGTCCTCTGTCTCACCTAATAACTTGACATTCTAGTTGTTGATCATTACAGCTTCTTGTGTGGGTTAAGTCTGGTAACACACGACTGTAATTCCATCCCATTGCCTTCTCATTCTGAAACTTGACATCCTTCAAAAACTGTTGACCTAAATTTGCTCTTCACTCTTTGACTGCCAGTTTCAAGTCAGCTGCTGAACAGGTTTCTTTTCAAAGTGTCTTACTGTTGTACTCCAGGGATGATCGGTTCCCTCGCCTGGCCCATTTTGTCTCTCATCCTTCACTCCTGGGTCGGGTGGCTGAACGATCAGCTGAGCGGGGCAAACTCTGGGAAGATGATATTGCCAAGAATCTGAAGTCTTGTGCAGTCCAGAAGCGGGGAAGGAAGGCAGTTGTTCTCCCTGAGCAGGGCAGCAATGGCTTATACGAGGGGACATAATTTTAAGGAGAATGGAGGAAGGTCTGGGGGGTTGTCAGAGGTAGATTACTACACAGAGGTTGGTGGGCACGCGAAACGCTCTGAAAGGGTGGTGGTAGAGGCAGATACATTCGGGGAATTTAAGATACTCAGACAAGCACGTGGATGAAAGAAGAGTGGAGAGCTATGTGGAAGGGAAGGGTTATGTTTATCGTAGAGCAGGTTAAAATGTCAACATTGCATCATTAGCCGAAGCACCTGTACTGTGTTGTATTTATGGAGAGGAATAAAGAGTCGATATTTTGGGCCGAGAACCTTCGTCAGTATTTCAGATTATCGCATCCTGATGGATGGTCTCGACCTGAGAAGCTGACTCTTTATTTGTCTCCATAGGTGCTTCCTGACCTGCTGAGTTCCTTCGTCATTTTGTGAGTTTTACTCTGGATTTCTAGTATCGGCAGAATCTTGTGTGTTCATACATAACAAGCTGAAAACAACCAAAATAGCTCTTTTGTTTGGTGTTGTTTGTGTGATTAATATTGGCCAGGATGTTGGGGATGGCTCTGTGTTGCCCTCAATACCAGTACTCAAATTTCAGTAAAATTCATTGTCAAAGTACCTATTTGTTACCACGTACTACCTCGAAATTCTTTTTCATGCCGGCATTTACGGGGCAATAAAGAAAACAATAGAATTTATGAAAACTGTACATAAACAAAGACTGACAACGAATCAATGTGCAAAAGAAGATACATTGTTCAAATAAAGAAAAATATACTGAGAACATTACTTGCAAAGAGTTGTTGAAGGTGAGTCTGTAGGTTGTGGAATCGGTTCAGAGTTGTGGTGAGTGAGTTATGCACACCGGTTCAAGAGCCTGATGGTTGTAGGGTAACAGCTGTACATGAACCTGACGGTGTGGGACCTAAGGGTTCTGCACGTCCTGCTCGATGGGAGTGGAGAGAAGAGAGCATGGTGTGGATGGTTGGAGTCCTTGATGACGGTCGCTGCTTTCTTGTGGCTGAGCTCCGTGTAAATGGGCTCATCGCTGAGGATTAGAAAATTTGCAGATGATACCAAGATTGGGGGTGTAGTGGACAGCAAGGGAGACTATCAGAGCTTGCTGTGGGATCTGGTCCAGCTGAAACTGGACTGGAAAATGGCAGATGGAATTTAATGTGGACAATTGCAAGATGTTGCACTTTGGTAGGACCTACCTGAGTGAGGAGTGCAGTAGAACAAAGAGATCTGGGAATACGGTCCAACATTCATTAAAAGTGGTGTCTCAGTTTGATCGGGTCGTAAGGAATGCTTTAGGCGCATTGGCCTTCATAAACCAAAATATAGATTACAAGAGATGGGATGTTATGTTGATGTTGTATCAGTTGTTTAACGAGGTCTAATTTGGAGTATTGTATGCATTTTTTCCTACAGGAAAGGTGTAAATAAGTTTGAAAGAGTACAGAAAAAAATTGACAAGGATATCGCTGGGACTGGAGACCTCGGGTAATAAGGAACGGTTGAAAGACTTTATTCCGTGGAACGTAGAAGATTGAGGGGAAATTTGATAGAGGTATACAGAAGCCTGAGTGGTATAGATAGGGTAAATGCAAGCAGGTTTTTTCCACTGTGGTTGGGTGGGATTACAACAAGGTCACTGGTAAGGGTGAAAGGTGAAAAGCTTAAGGGGAACATGAGGGGTCACTTCTTCACTCAGATTGTGAGAGTGTGGAACGAGCTGCCAGCGCAAGGGGTGCAAGCAAGCTCGATTTCAAGGTTTAAGAGAAGTTTGGATAGGTACGTGGATGGCAGGCATATGGAGGGCTATGGTCCTGGTGCAGGTCGATGGGAGAAGGTATTTTGAATTCTCTCCACATCTAAATAGTAGTCTGCCCGAAATTTCCTCAAAGAATTGCAGTAGGTTTGTCAGACAGGATTTTCCTTTCAGGAAATGTTGCTGGTTTTGGCCTACTTCGCCATGTGCCTGCAGGTACTCCATAATCTCATCCCTAACAATCGATTCCAACAACTTCCCAACCACTGATGTCAGGCTAACAGGTTTAGTTTCCTTTCTCCCGCCTCCCACCCTTCTTTAATAGCGTCGTAACATTTCCAATTTTGCAGTCATCGGATACAATGGCAGAATCTATCGATTCTTGAAAGATCATCATTAATGGCTCCGCAATCTCTCCAGCTGCTTCCTTCAGAACCCGAGGGTGCATTCCATCAGGTCCAGGAGATTTATTCACCCACAGACCATTAAGCTTTCTGAGCACCTTCTCAGTCGTAATTTTCACTGCACAAACTTCACTTCCTTGACACTCTTGAATGTTCGGTATACTGCAGATGTCTTCCACTGTGAAGACTGATGCAAAATACGCATTCAGTTCCTCTGCCATCTCTTCATTTCTCATTACAATATCTCCAGCTTCATTTTGTATTGGTCCTATATCTACTCTAGTCTTTCTTTTACCCTTTACACACTTTAAAAAAAGCTTTTAGCATCTTCTTTGATGTTCGTCGATGGCTTCCTCTCATAATTCATCTTTTCCTTCTGATTGTCCTTCTTAGTTTCCTTCTGCATGTTTTTAAAACGCTTTGACCCACAACCGTCAGTAATAGGTGCAGGAGCATCAGGACTAGGACCGCCAGACTGGGTGACAGCCACATTCCTCAGGCTGTGAGACTAATGAATACCCTGTCACCACCAAGGTCTCGTCACTCGGACAACAAGTCGCTTACTGTTCACCTGTGCTGTGGTTTATTGCATGCATTTTGAATTAGATTTTATAAACTTCATTGTAATATAATATTTTCGTTAATGTGCTGTGTGTGATATATGTTTTGTGGATGCAGCGTGGTCTGGAAGAATGTCATTTTTGGTTGTATATATGTACAGTCAGCTGATATGAAACTTGAACTTGAAATTGAAGGGATATGCCAGACTTCTCTGGTCTCCTGAGGAGGAAGAGGCCCTTGGGCACTTTCTTGGCCGTATTCCCTGCACCATAAATACCTTCTACTGATTTCATTCGGTTACAAAAGTTTTCTCAAGCTTGCTTCACCATCTCTGGGGACAGAAATCTGGTTTGTCTGACTCATCCAGCTACTGTCAGTCACCACAAGGGGGCGATGAGGGACCGTTCTGCACATTGTCACGTTGGATTCGGCTCGACAACAGCGGGTCTGGGAGGCGACCTTGAAGGGAAGCCCCCTCCGAGTCTGACTGTGTCTGGGGGTTGAGGAGAGGGTGTTGGGTTTGCACCACAGGAAGTCGGCAATAGCGAAGCACCCTTAGTAAGTCAAGCCTGTCAGTAGGAAACTGCTGATGATGGGTTCCTAAAGTGAGAAAACGAGACGCTGACAACTGCGGATGATCCGCTATGTAGACGATGCACAGGGCAATTACAGTAGATAATTACAAATTCTGGTAATTACTCATCCTTTACTCTCCTCTCATTTTCCACTTTACGCACCTGAAAATTGACTGATTCCACAACCTCGGGACTCACTTTCAAGGAATCGACAACTCGTTCTCAGTGTTATTTATTACATATTTATTTATTAACAGTAATTGTTTCTTCTTGTAATCGCACAGTTTGTCTTCTTATGCACATTGATTAAATGTCTATATGTTTTTTGTTTGTGTGGACTTTTTCATTGATTCTATTGTGTTTCTTTGAGTCTACTGTGAATGCCTGCAAGAAAATGAATATCAGGGTGATGAAAATGTACTTTGGTAATAGTTTTGCTTTGAACTGAGCTCCTCCAGCATTTTCTGTGTGTTGTCAGGATTTTCAGCATCTGCAAGATCTCAAGAACAATAAGACCATGAGGCACAGGCACAGAATGAGGCCATTCAGTCCATCGAGTCTGCTCTGCCTTTCGATGCTGATCCAGAAGAAAGAAGCTGCAAGTCCTCAGGCCACAAAGCCCTACAGAGGATAGTAAAGACTGCCAAGAGGATCACTGGGGTCTCCCCCTGCCGCCGGGTTGTTACATTTACCGGGAGGTTTGAATGGAAAGGGACCAAAGCATTGTTGAGGAACACCACCACCACAATCTCTTCGACCCACGACCACCAGGAAGAAGATGCAGGAGCATGAGGATAGAAATGTCAGAGCGGATAACAATTTCTACCCTCAGTTTGTGAGACTAATGACGACCCTGCCACCACTAAGGTCTTGTCACTAGGACAGCGAGCTGTTCAGTATTTACCTGTGCTCCACACTTGATATGCATTTTGAATGATAGTTTATTATCTTATTTGTGGTAATATTTTGTTTTATGCGCTGTGTGTGATATATGTGTTGTGGGTGCTCCATGGACTGGAAGAACATTGATTCGTTTGTGTATATGAACAGTCAGATGACAGTAAACTTGAATTTGAGCTTGATGATGGCCGATGTACTTTCCATCTCAACCCCCGTTCTTCTGCCTTCTCCCAGTAAACCTGACAAGCTTGTTAACCTATTACCCTCCGCTCAAAATACACCCAACGGCTTGGCCTCCATAGGCATCGGTACCAATGGATTCCACAGATTCACCATCCTCTCCTAAACACATCCCTCCTCATCTCTGTTGTAAATGGATATCCTTTTATTCTTGGACCCGATGGGAAAGTGTTGAACAGCGACATCTATCTTGGAATGTTCTGTGGCAGATGGAACCGCTCCGCATTTCTTTTTTATGCAGAGCAGCGTACGATCTGCTCCCAACACCTGCCAACCTCAGCACCTGGTATGAAGATAAGACAGGCAGATGTGCTGCTTGTGCCGAGAAGGGAACACTTCAACATATTTTGACTGCATGAGAGTCAATCTTTCCAGCGGCATGTACACTTGTAGACATAACAACGTTCTCAAAGTTATAACAGAAGCGGCTGAGCACAGAGTACTGCAGCACAACTTATCTCATGCCCCATGCTGCACAGAACATCGCACATCATTTGTGAAAGAAGGCTCCAAGTCAAGGGTTAACAGCATAGGCTCACGATCAGCATACTTTCCTCAGCCAATGATTGGTGTGTCAAGGCTGACTTGGACGGGAAAGGCAGTTTCCCGGAGCAAATAGCTTTTACAACATTGCGTCCAGATATAATCGTATGGTCTGACACCAGTAGAGAAGCGGTTATTGGTGAACTCACAGTCCCCTGGGAAGACAACATCGATGAAGCCCATGAGCGCAAGTTAACCAAGTATGCAGAGTTGAGATCAGAGCGCAGAGACAGAGGGTGGAAGGTCTCATGCTATCCATTCGAAGTAGGCTGCCGTGGGTTTATTGCGTTCACTCTCCAGAAGTGGCTGCGTGATCTTGCCTTCACGACAAGAGAGATCAAGTCAATCAGCAAGGCTGTAGCTGAGGCAGCAGAGAAAGGATCAGCATGGGTGTGGACCAAGTATGTCCAGAGAGGCAGATAGTCAGACAGTGTACACATATCTTGCAAACCCTTCAGTAGTTGCATAGACACCTGAAGAGCAGACTATCTGTTGGATGGAAGTGACCAACAACTCTGAGAGAGGCAGATGCCAAGTTTTTAAACTCACCAGTGGGAGGTGGTGCTTTAGCACTGCTGGCCCACCACCTCGAGGGAGTCTTGATCATAAGCAAGCCAAAACTCCTGAAGACAGGTGGCAGATCAACTGATGATCCCACTGGTGATAACACAGGACAGTTAACATCTTAGTCCATGTGTATTTTGTAACTGAGGCTGTGCCCTCTGGTCATAGACTCTCCCACTACAGAAAACATCCTTTTTAAGATATGGCACCTAAAACTGCTCCCAATACACCAAATGTGGCCTGATCAATGATTTATAAAGGCTCATCATTACAGTACATCTTTGCTCTTATATTCGAATACCTTTGAGATGAATGCTAACATTGCATTTGCCTTCCTTACTACCGTCTCAACCTCCAAGTTAATCTGTAGGGTATTCTGCATTCGGTCTCCAAAGTCCCTTTGCACATCTGATTTCAGAATTCCCTCCCTTTTAGAAAATATTCTCTGCCTTTATTCCACGTTTCCAGAGAAGATACGAGCAGCTTTTATTTGTCACATCAAAACAGAGATTGAAATGTGTCGTTTGAGTCAATGTGATACCCTGTGACCACACTTTCCACTTTCATGCTGTTTTTGGTTCAAGTGAACGGGAAAGGACAAAGGGAGAAGAAGTTAAGCTGATATTAAGTGTCAACCAAGCCAAGTAGGGCCCAGAGGACCACAATATTCAAATCCCATCCCCAGCTGATCTCAGAAAGAAAAAGTTCAAGTGCGTTCAAATCTCTTTCGGTGAGGGACGACCAGCAAAAATTCTAATTATTTTCCACGTCATCAGACAGTGAAGTGTCAAACATTAAACCACACAGACCAGGAAATAAAATGAGAGTATTTGAGGAAACCATTTAGCCCCTTAAGATTGTCCTCTCTATCTGTGGGATCATGTCCTATCTGGATGCACCAAGGCTTGGCATGGCCACGGCTGTGCCCAAGAATGCCGGAAACTGCAGAGAGTTGTGGACACAGCTCAGTACATCACAGAAAGGCGTCTCGCTGCCTTGGTAATGGAGCGAACATAATCGAAGACCCAAAACACCCTGGACATTCTCTTTCTCCACCCCTTTCCTTGGGCAGAAGATACATAAGCCTGAAAGCACACACCATCAGGCTCAAGGACAGTTTCAAGTCTTATTGATTCTGCCCCTTTCCAGTCCTGATGAACGTTCATGGCCTGAATCGTCAGCTGTTTATTCCCCTCCATAGATGCTGCCTGACCTGATAAGTTCCTGCGACAGTTTCTGTGTTTAACTTGACTTCAATCCTGTTGTTATAAGACTGTTGGATGGTTCTCTTGATGAACTCTTGACTTCACAGTTTACCTAATCAAGGCTTTCCACCTTATTGTCTGCCTGCTCCGCACTTGACATCGCTTCAAGATTCAGGGGAGTAGATTTCGGACGGAGATGAGGAGGAACTGCTTTTCCCTATGGAAGGGGTCTCTTCTTTTATATTACTGCGTAGGCTAGTCAAAATGGCTTCTCTGTAATGTTAACTGCTGAGACAGTGGTTCCTTTCTAGCAGCTTGTTTATATTATTGATGGGGTGGGGGGCGTGAATGAACCAATGCGTGTCCATGTTATTCTTTTTGTGGGTGATATTCTGTCTCACAAGGCTGGGGTGTTTTGGGGGGGGGGTTTCAGGAGGAGACCGGGGAGCAGAAGGACGTGCTGGAAGCGCTCTGGTCGACCACCGTGGTTGGTCCCGAGCGGCGAGTCGGAGAGGATCGCAGGGTGAAGAGAAGACCCCGCTACTTGAGCTCCAACTTGTGTGCACGAAGAAGTTGAACTTTGATAAGCCTGGCGCCTTTTTCTTTCTTTTTTATATTGTTTCTCTATTATCTAACAGTCCCAGTCAGATTTATAAAGTGTAAACTGTAAGGTGTACATTGTGTGCTGTCTGATAATTGATGTGTGAGGTTGTACCAGGTGGCATTACACAGCACCGACGCAAACGGTGAGACACGGTTTGGGGGGCGGACGGGGTTTCCCCGGGATAAACGCGAGCCGATAGAGCTACACCTAGGAGTGGTGAATCTGTGGAGTTCTCTACCCAATGAAGGAGGGGAGGCTACCTCAGTAAATATATGTCAGACAAGGGTGGATAGATTTTTGCACAGTGGGGGAATTGAGGGTTATGGGGAGAAGGCAGGAAGGTGAAGATGAGTCCAAGGTCAGATTAGCCATGATCTTATTAAATGGCGGAGCACTCGATGAGCCAGATGGCCTACTCCCGATCCTATTTCTTATGTTCTTATGTTTATTCTGCAATCTGTTATCGTTTTCCCTTGTCCTACCTCAATGCACTATTGTAATGATTTGACCTGCAGAGGCATCGGGCAGAAGATACGAAAGCCCGTCCCACCAGGGTGAAAGACAGCTTCCAGCCCACTGTCCTCAGACTCTTGAACGGACCTCTTGTGTAAGAAGATCGATTCTCGGCACTTTATCTTTAACTTGCACCGCACTCTTTCAGTAGCTGCGACCCTTTATTCTTCATTCCAGTGAGATGGCTGTGTGTCCAGGTGCGGCGGCCTCTCCGGGGACAACCGAAGGTGGCTTGCCTTTTTTAATGTACTTTTTATGATCGCAAGCCAAGCTGGACATTAAGAACTTCAGGTACTGCACGTCAACCCCATCAGTGAGCTGCTCGTTGGTGGCGGAGCTGGACTTGGTGTGTTATTGTCTGCTACAGAAAGGCATTGGAGTCAGTGCATGAAGGCAGGATGTACTCTGACAGCGAGTGATTGCCTGCGATGTTTTACTTCAGATCACAAGACCCTGTTGGACGTTGGCAGTGTACGACACTGCCAGTCCATTTCCCTTGCTTATTGGTGAGACAGGTGGCAGGGAGCTGTGTGGCCTCCGTTGTAGTGATGTCGAGGCCTCAAGCTGCGGGCTCGCCAGGAGAGGAAACAGCGAAGGCAGTGTCGCGCGGCGTCCCTGGGGTTTGGGGTTGTCCTGCCCTGTCGGTGCTTCCAGCCAGTGTTCAAACATTGTCTACTGCCGTGCAGTGCAGTAATATGGCAGACAGAGTAACGCTTTACTGCGCCAGTGACCGGGGTTCATTCCACACCACTGTCTGTAAGGAGTTTGCATGTTCTTCCCGTGACCATGAGGGTTTCCTCCAGGTGTTCCAGTTTCCTCCCATATTGAAAAGGCAGGTTGGTAAGTTGTGGGTACACGATGTTGGTGCCAGACGCAAGGCAGCATAAGGGCTGCCCACAGCACAATCCTCGGACTGTTGATCATTTGTGTAATTGACACATTTCACTGTATGCTACAATGTTTTGATGTACTCCTGACAAAGTTTAAGATTTCTTTAAAAAATCTTTCTCAGTAAGTGTAAATCTGCAGAGTCATTCTGCAAACTAACCTTTAAGGAACCCGCAGAAGGACTCTCAAGTCACTTTGCAACTCAGTTTTTTGTATTTTCCCTCCATTTAGAAAATAGTTAGCCCTTTCATTTCTTCTTCCAAAGTGCATGACCATATACTTCCCAACACTGTATTCCATCTGCCATTCCTTTACCCACTCTCCTAATCTGCCTGAGTCCTTCTCTACTTCCTAAAAATTGCCTCCCCCTCCACCTATCTTCATTTCATCTGTAAACTTTGCAGCAGAGCCATCAATTCCATCATCCAAATCATTGACGCATAACGTAAAAAGAATCTGTCACAACACAGACCTCTGTGGAGCACCAATGATCACCAGTAGCCACCCAGAAAATGCTCCCTTTGATCTCACTCTTTGCCTCCTTCCAATCAGCCACTGCTTTATCCACACTCGTACCTTTCCTGTAATACCAGGGGCTTGTAGCCTGTTCAGCAACGTCAAGTGTGGCATCTCGTCAAAGGCCTTCCGAAAATTCACGTACACAACATCAACCAATTCTCCTTTGTCTATCCTGCTTCTTAATTAAGACCGTAAGACCATAAGACATACGAGCAGAATTAGGCCACTCAGCCCATCTAGTCCTCTCCGCCATTTTATCATGGCTGATGCAGGATCCCATTCAACCCCATACACCTGCCTATTACCATATCCCTTGATGCTCTGACCAATCAGGAATCTATCATCTTCTGCTTTAAATATACCCTCATTCTCGGCCTCTACAGCAGTCTGTGACAGAGCATTCCACAGATTCACCACTCACTGGTTAAACAATAAATTCCTTCTTACTTCTGTTCTAAAGGGTCGCCCCTCAATTTTGAGTCTGTGCCCTCCACTTCTGGATACGTCCACTGTAGGAAACATCCTTTCTTCAAATATTTCCAACATATTTGTCAGTCAAGATTTTCCCTTGAGGAAACCATTCCGACTGCGGCCTGTTTTATCATGTGCCTCCAAGTAATCTGAGAACTCATCCTTAATAATCGACTCCAACATCTTTCCAACCACTGAGGTCAGACTAACTGGCCAATAATTTCCTTTCTTCTGCGTCTCTCCCTTTCTGAAGAGTGGATTGGTATTTGCAATGTTCCTGTCTTTTGGAAATCATTCCAGAATCTATGATCCTTGAAAGATCATTCCTAATGCCTCCACTATCTCTTCAGCTCCCTCTTTCAGGACACTGGGTTCGACACAATCTGGTTCAGTTGACTGATCTAGCTTCAGGCCTTTCAGTTTCTCATCAACCTTCTGGTAATGGCAACTTCACACAATTCTGACCCCTGACACTCCTGAACTTCCAGCATGCTGCTAGAGTCTTCCACAGTGAAGACTGATGCAAAATACTTATTCACTTCATCCGCCATTTCCTTGCTCTCCCATTACTCCCTCTCCAGCATTGTTTTACAGCGGTCGGATATCCACTTTCTCCTCTCCTTTACACTTTATGTATCTGAAGGAACTTTTGGTATTCTCTTTAATATTGTCAGCTAGCTTATTTTATATTCCAATTACAGCTGAGCAGCTGATGGTACTGAGAGTCCTCTGCCCCCCTCAATACCTGTTGCCCCATCCTGCACTCAATCACACTCAACTTGCTTTGGCCCTTGGAGACCGGTGGATGCTCCATTCTAGCACTCAGAGGCCAACCAGCTCCTCGCCTACTCACACCTTCTGATTCACCGTCACCATCAGCTCTCCCAGCCTCAGACACAGCTGAACACCCCGCCATCAAGCCCCAGAGGCTAATTCAGTCAGGGAGGCTGGACGGGGAGAGATTGATGACCTCACCGATGAAAATCAATGCCACCTCATTTTCCCTGAACCTACGGGGTTTAGTTACCCTGGGTAGGCTGTAAGGAGAGAGGGAGAGGGTGCGGGCGATGGTCAGCGCGAGGGAGAGCGACAGAAGGAGACGTCGCGAGGGGGAGAGAGCACGGGGGAGCTGGCGTGAGGGAAAGGGCGCGAGGGGGAGGACACGAGGGAGTTGGCGCGAGGGGGAGGACACGAGGGAGCTGGCGTGAGGGAGAGGGCGCGAGGGGGAGGACACGAGGGAGCTGGCGTGAGGGAGAGAGCACGAGGTGGAGGACACGGGGAAGATGTCGCGAGACTGAGCGTGAGGGATGAGCACGTGGAAGAGACAGAAAAAAATGAGAGTCACAGCGGTAGAGTGAAGCGTCTCAGATATGGTGAGGGAGAGAGGGAGAGAGCGAGAGAGAGAGAGGAGGGAGGAAGAAGGAGGGAGGGGGAAAGGGGAGAGAGGGAAGAGAAAGGGAGAAAGGGAGAGAGGGAAGAGAGAGAGAGGGACAGAGAGAGAGAGAGAGAGAGAGAGAGAGAGAGAGAGAGAGAGAGAGCTGTGTGACATTGTGACATTGCCGGATTTGTGGTTCCACTCTATCACTGAGATCGGCATGCTTAGTTGATGTTAAGTATTATTTTGAATTATGTACAGCTACTACTGTAGACATTTGTACTTTTTGTTCTATATTAAAATCCTACGATTTCTAAAAAATTGCGTGGTTTCAACACGTGTGCAGTCTCCTTTGTTTGCGAATGCATAAGTAAATGGCCTGAGCTGAATCAAATGTCTCTGAGAAGGTACGGGCCATTCTGAAAGGGTCGGGTGAGCAGCCAGAGATTGTGATCCTTGTTAGAACTAACAACAGAGAGACAAGGTCCTTCAAAGAGAATTCAGGGAGCTGGGAAGAAAGTTAAGAAGTAAGAACTCCGGGGTGATGATTTCAGGATTAATTTCGGTTACGCACGCTTGGTACACAGATGTGTGACTAACAATCTGGTGCAGGAAGGAGGGCATCAGGAATACAGAACATTGGGCTCTCTTCCAGGATGAGTGAGAATGATGTTACACTGAATGGGAAATAATATTCTCACAGGGAAGCTTGCTGGAGCCACCGTGATAATTTTAATCATGTTGCATGTGGAGAGGATGTTGGGATCCAGAGCTACAGGTCAGTAGGTAGCATTGAGTGGAAGGAGGAGATGAGGTCGAGGAACCGCAAAAGGAAGTCAAGATGGGGCCACGTTAATGAGTACAGTGGCACCGAAGGGCGGAAGTGAGTTTATTTCAGAGCAGGGTGTAGAACAGTGAAAGCAGACGTACTTAGAGTCTGGATCAGTACATGGCACGGTGATGCAACCACTACAGAGATCTGGTTAAGAGAAAAGCAAGACTGGTATGGAAACATTCCAGGATTCATATGATTCAGACAGTCCAGAGGGAGGTAAATGAGGTTGGGGAGCTGCATTGCCGATCAGGCACAATGTCACAAGGTTGAGGCTCATCCACTAAGACAATGTGGGTGGAACTCAGAAATATAAAGGGTGCAATCACTGTGATGAGATTATACTGCAGGCCTCCCAATAGCCTGTAAGAGGGAGGAACAGACATGTTAGCAGATTATCAGCTGATGTAAAAACTGCAGGGTAGCTGTAGTTGGTAAATCGTCTCCCCAGAATGACTGAGACTTCCTTACTGCCTGATAATTGGATGGGGCATTATTTCTTCGTTGTGTTCAGGACCGTTTCCAGAAAGTGTATTGTTACGTACCCCGTAACTGGGTTGCCAAGCCAGCAGAAATGGATCACTCAGTTGGAGTCTGGATTACTGGAACTAAGAAAGTTTTATTAAAGAAATAAGCAACATAGTACTCTGATCGAAAGAATAATAAATGCAACAGTTCAGCAATGATAAACACACATGTCCACAGAATTAGGATAACAGGATCAATCAATCTCTATCGTCGTCTAGGGGTAAATGACCAGTTTCGAAGTGACGCAAAGTTCAGTTCAATTGAGTTCAGTTCAGTTCACAGTAATCACTGCCGTGCCGTGGGAGAGAGAGAGAGAGAGAGAGAGAGAATACTCAAAATCGGATTCCAAACAGACCTTCGATATTCCTCACAGTCAGCTTTCGGGCGAGCCCTTCGTAATGTCTTCTGAGGTCACCGACTGTGACCCCTCCGTTTCAGATACGATCGTTCCTCTGCAGTGAACCTGGCACCCAGGCAAAGGCGGACACACACCAGGTTCCCGCCGATCGTACCTTTCCACCCTGTGCGTCTATGGCCTGGTCCCGAGATCAGCCCTCCAAAAACTCCCACCGGCTTGTGGAAGGCGCACCGCTTCCAGGGTCTCGTTACCTCGTGGTGTCGTGTGTGTCCTTCCTTAGCGAACCTGTCCCTTTTTATCCCCCTGCTGGGGTATCGTCTGTCCATCACACTTCAAACAGTTCAGAGTTCAAAAAGGAGCCGATCTTGACAGTTCTCAGACCTAAACATGGCCTGCATATGTGACTACTCTGGAATAGTCAACATTTGACTACAGGGACAGTGAACTTGACCATATGTAGACCTTCACTACCAGGACACAGAACAATAAAACTCACAGCACTGTGCAGAGAGCACACGGTCCTGTACAGCACCGTTAAACACGAGAACAACCACAACACTTCAAGGACAGAGAACTGTACAACCGTGATAACGGACTACAATTCATGGACACTATCTATCCCCTCAATCCCTCAGAATGTAACAGAGAGTTGACAAAGGAGACTCGTGAATGAAACGGGAGGGACGTCCGGGACCGTGACAGACACAATCTTGGAGGAATTTGCTAAACTAAGGGCAAGCTAATGATGACCTTCCACCCTGTACTTCATGCTCACCTCCGACCTTCTTATCCTCACCTCTCGTTTCTTTTTTCCAGTCTTGTTAAAGGGCCTCTGCCCGAATTGTTGACAGTTTACTATTTTCCATAGATGCTGAGTTCCTTCAGCATTTTGTGTGTGTTGCAAGCTGATAAGAAGTATGTTAGGTAGGAACTGGGGAGAGCAGAGACCGGGAGCAGCTGTAACTCACACCTGATCTGTAAAAGTTATTTAATGATGAGTGGTTCGAAATTCAAATGGTTTATATGAGGGGAAAGACAAGAGTCCAGATCTAAGAACATTGCACGATCAGAGATGTTGTAAATGCAGTCAAAAAGGAAAAGCAATGATAAGGAATGTTTACAAAGTGGAAATTAGACAATGCCCTTGATGGATATGCAGCAATATGCATTTAAAAAAATAATCTGCAGTGCTGAAAGATGGTAAGGGACAGGGAATTATTTTGCTGAGCAAGCCTGGAGAGAACATCTTGTACGTACATTAAAAACAAATGGGACACTGCAGAGAAAGCAGGAATATCGCCAACTCAGTAGTGGAGGAGTAAAAGTACGTCTGGAGACAGAATAAGTGACCAAATCACCAAATGAATATTTCACGTCAGTACTCACCAAACAGAAAGTGATGGGGAAATAAGCATCAGGAAGGATACGTTGATATTTCGCGCACATTGCGAACAAATTGCTGGGAACATTGGGACTTTCGAAGAACACGAAGGTGGATAACTCACCAGGATGGCTAGAATTAATTCCAGGTTATTGAGTGAATGGGGCAAGATTGCAGATGGCATGGGCTTTCACAGAGATATTTGAAATCTATTTTTAATTACACATGTTGCTGCAGACACCTGCAGATGACCTAATAATGTTCGCCGTTTAACAAGACCAACCAGGAAACTGCATAATTGACACAAAAATTTGATACCGTTGTGGTTATTGAGGAAGATTGCAAAGGATTCAACAGAATCCTTTGGACAAAGGTGGGAGTTTATGCCCGGAGCCATAGTTATCATGCGAGGAACTCTTCACTCTCTGGATTCACAGTGTGACTTGTTCCTTGCTTCCTGTATGTTCCTCCACAACTCTGTCCAATTTCATCTTCCTCGTCCTTGCATATGACTCCTCTTACATTTTTAAACAAATATAATATTTCTCATCACACCAAAGTCCTGACCATCCCTGTCCTTCTCTACCCTCCTCACAGGGACTAAATTCTGACCGACTGGGCTGTACGTGACTCTCACATGTAAGTCATCAGCTCCATCCAGTAACAACCAGTAACATCAGCTCCCAGACTGCTCTCTATGACACCTGCTCAATTCTTCCACAAACTCACATTCATCCACCTTCAGGTTCAGCCTCATCCTTAATCAATAACGAGCTAAAACCATTCAGAATTATAACCCTTAAATCTTTCCCAGTGAAATTCCAAACATCTCGTTAGGCTCATTTACCAATACTATGTCAAGTATGTTCCCCTCCCTGGTGGACCATCTACGTACACTTTCTGGAAACGTTCCTGAACACAACGAACAAATAATGCCCCATCCAATTATCAGGCAGTAAGGAAGTCTCAATCATTCCGGGGAGACGATTTACCAACTACAGCTACTCTGTTGTATTTACATCAGCTGATAATCTGCGAACATGTCTGTTCCTTCCTCTTACTGACTATTGGGAGTCCTACAGTATAATCTCATCACAGTGATTGCACCCTTTTTATTACTGAGTTCCACCCACATTGGCTTACTGGATGAGACTCAAATTTGCAACATTTTGCCTGATCGGCAATGCAGCTCCCCAACCTCATTTACCTCACTCTGGACTGTCTGAAAGGATTCAACAGATGGCGGGACTGTCATATGTTGAAATATTGGAGCGACTGGGCTTGTATACTCTGGAATTTAGAAGGCTGAGAGGGGATCTTATTGAAACATATAAGATTATTAGGGGATTGGACACGCTGGAGGCAGGAAGCATGTTCCCGCTGATGGGTGAGTCCAGAAGCAGAGGCCACAGTTTAAGAGTAAGGAGTAGGCCATTTAGAACGGAGTTGAGGAAAAACATTTTCACCCAGAGAGTGGTGGATATATGGAATGCTCTGCCCAAGAAGACTGTGGAGGCCAAGTCTCTGAATGCTTTCAAGAAAGAGATGGATAGAGCTCATAAAGATGGCGGAATCAAAGGTTGTGGGGATAAGGCAGGAACTGGATAATGATTGTGGATGATCAGCCATGATCACAGTGAATGGCGGTGCTGGCTCGAATGACCGAATGGCCTACTCCTGCACCTATTGTCTATTGTCTATAGACCATCTGGAAATGTGTGCAGAGGAATGGCATATGATGTGTTGTACCCTAGGACGTGAATTTTTTTCCCCAATCGCTCTCCCTGTTGGAGTAGCAAGAATGGCAGTTATGCCACTGACACGCTCTGCCTCAGGATGTGGGAGATCAGGGAGTCGGTTAGTGACCCCTATAAATAAACATGAGGGACATTCACCAGCTGTATTTCCCGACTGACCGTGGGAAATAAATGGAGCTGGAGATCGACAGACCTGGGCTCATCTAGAACAATGACACCGGATGCTGATAAGTGTAGTAACCACCAGGAGAGATAAGGGAAAGAGTGAGACAGTGCAGGGTCCCCCAGTGGCTGCTGCCCTCACAACACGTACACGTTTTGAATACCGATGGGGGAATGACCTCTCAGGGCACACCAGCAACAGCCAGGCTGCTGGCACTGACAGTGTCTCAGATGCCCAGTCGGGGAGGACGAGGTCAGACTGGACAGTGTTTGAGAGAAGACTCAAGATTCTGTGGCTGTAAAAGAGATAGCAGGATGGTCTGTTGCCTCTTGAGTACCAGAGTCAGGAACTTGTCCGAGTGGCTGCCGAAAATTCTCAAGGGCTCGAGGTGCATATAATTTGGTAAAATGAGGGTTGTGCTTGTACGCTGTGAACAGAGGGAATTAGGAAAGAAATTAGAAAGCACAACTAAAAAACAGTAATCTCTAGTTTGCACTCTGTGCCTCATATTGGTGAGGTTAGAAATGGAATGATGATTCAGATGAATGAGCGACTGATGCAGGGGGAAAGATTCAGGTTCTTGGATCACTGCAATTTCTTCTGTGGCAGGGTGACCTGTACACAAGAGATGGATTGCTCCTGAACTGGAGGGGACCTAATATCCTGTAAATTTTTGAGTTAAGTTAATAAATCAGTTAACAAATTAAGGAAGTCTGCGATTAACTATACAAACCCCTAACAAGTACGTTTTTCAAATTCTGTAAAGTTTGGTGAAATTTTTAAGGACTTGAAAAGTGTTAACGTTGCCCCGGTATATAAGAAGGGCGACTGCACTGACCCTGGTGACTATGGGCCAGTAAGGCTAACGTGTATCGTCGGTAAGATAAGTGAAACACTAATGAAGACCGAGTAGGAAAAACAGCTGATAAGACCAGGCATGTTAGCAGAAAGCCAGCATGGGTTCAGAAAGGTTAAATCAAATTTTACTAATATGTTGCAGTTCTATGGGGAGGTAACTATAATTTATGATAACAATAGAGAAGTTGATATAATTTACTTTGATTATCAGAAGTTTTTTTTATCAGGGTACCCCACAATTTACAGGTTGCAGGTTGAAATATTTCTTCTCAATTTCTTTTGACCGTTGGCTGATTTGAGATGCTCATGGAAGATTATTAGATCAACAACATCACACACAAAATGTTGGAGCAGCTCAGCAGAGTTCCTTGTGTTGCCTCGGCTGTCCAGCATCTGTAGATATTCACGTGTTCATTTGTGACCGTTTTCATCCTGACCTCGATCTCTTCATTGTAGCTTTGGAGATACAATTCTGTGTTTGTGTGTGTGTGTGTGTGTGTTTGCGCGCGCGCGGTAAGGAAGAAACGAATGCACTGAAAGACAATTCAAGGTGGGAAACTGTAGGGACTGAAAGTCGTGCTCTGTCAGAGTCGCTGGCCTCCGGTCAGACATGAGTAATTAGTCAACAGAAAGATAAGATCTGTCCTGCTTCGAGACAAAGCTCAGTATTTGTAATTAAATCTGCTGGCCTTATTTCCACCAGAGACACGCCTGACGTAATTCCAGAGAATTCTGAAGTAATTGCTTTTAATTAGCTCAATATTTACATCAGACGCTATGAGGCTTTGAATTAAAGTGTTTGTTCCAATGAATGTAGACTGGAGACTGATCGTCTGCATAAATCAGCGCCGATTTCAATGCATCAGCTCAAAGTGTCTAACGGAGCTGTGAATCCAGGAAGAACAGAAATCACTGAAATGATGTATCCAGTCATATGGTGTAGTCCAGTTACTATCCTTTTATTTAAGCCTTTGGAATTCCCGGTAAGTCGAAGTTTCAGATACTGTTTTTGGGAGTTGAAGTTTAATTCCAACGATGTGATTTTTT
Organism: Mobula hypostoma; assembly: GCF_963921235.1. Taxonomy (NCBI): domain Eukaryota; kingdom Metazoa; phylum Chordata; class Chondrichthyes; order Myliobatiformes; family Myliobatidae; genus Mobula; species Mobula hypostoma. The sequence continues at coordinate 6,741,519 of NC_086101.1, read as the reverse complement.
TCTGTCGCTGGTTTCCACTATCACCTGTCCAGTGCCAGTATTCCATATTTCAAGAATTGAATGCAAGCACCGGCAATATAGATGCAAGGGTTTGATCTGAAGACCAGCCGCTGCAGGAGTTCACTGAATCCGCCAACTGCTATGGAACTAAGCGGGTCAGGCAGGTTTCTTCCAGCGGTTTGTGGTCAATAATGGGATGTTCGGGTCGCTGTGCTTTTGATCATGTAGCAGCTGCACTGCATTTGCAAATATTGTGCTTCTGCAGCCCGCTAAGTTTGTACCAATTGATTGTCTGCCTTTGCATGTGAGCGATTGTCTGAGCTACGTGCAACAGTCAGACTATCGACTGGTAGCAAGACTTCAGCAAATGTGAGGAGTTCCGTGTTAAAACACGAAACTGTTATAGATTTTTAATAAATGACTGTCCTATGACAGAATGCAGAGCAGTTGATGGGCAACACAATGAATTCGTTGATGAGTAAATTAACACAACCGACTCGGTGCTTCATAGTTATCAATACTGTGAAACTTATTCTATTATAATTACAACTGACACTGTTACAGACATCTGATAACGGCAGCGAGTTTGCAGCAGAACGATGAATTCCTCTCCCTGCTTCCCTGTGATGGATTCAATGGGAGGCGTCATGTCTGTCTGTGAGGTTGTGTCTGACTGCGCTGTATCTGTTGGAATCAGTCAATGTTCTGCTGTAAATTCAGTGATGTGGCAAATGCTGGAATAGGAAACAAACTGGGGGAATCCTGGAATCACTAAGCCCCAAACAGCTTGTATGGAAAGATAAACCAGATAACACTCGTGTCAGGGATCTCTCGGATAACAGTTCTGAGGCGAGATACTTTAACCGTTTTTCCACATATTGTGCTTTGCCCGGATGAGTGTTTCCGGAATCCTGTTTTTGTTCCGTCGTTCGGTTGTTCTGTCGCTGACAGGGATTGCAATGGAAATTGATTATAGTCTAAGGGAAGAATCCCGCCATCAGCGTCCGGATTCATTCATATCATCCACACAAGACCCGGAAGGTGCCGGTACCAAATATTCCATCCAGTATTGTCTCTGAGGAGGTAGTTACGCAGTTTTAGCTGTCCGCTGCCACTTCACATCAGTATGGAATCCGTGTTCAGAACATACAGACTTTATTAAACTGTGTAATTTCCTTCTCTGACTCCGCCAGCTCTGCGCCCTCTCACGAACCTTCCAACGCTAAATGCAACAATAAAGTGGAAATATTGCAGGATCCCCTCAAAGCATTGGCTTCTGCTCACTATTTTCTCAACTTGCTGTTCCCATTCTCTCTTCCAGCGAACTTGGGTGGTGATTGTGATCCTGTCTCGGAGAAAGTGTGATCTCTCTAAATGTGTCACTCGCTACCTGGTGGGAATGGCAGCGGCCGATCTCCTGGTCGTTATCACGAATCCCCTGCTGAGATTTGTTTTCCTCGATCATTCGTGTTCATCACCCACGCGTGCAGGCTCGTTTTCCGACTGACATTTGCGAGCACTGCGACCTCAGTCTGGCTGACTGTCGCTTTCGCCGTCGATCGATTTGTGCCTATTTGCTGTGAGAAGCTGAAAACAAAACCGAGAGAACGGCGGCTGTGGTTATCGGGACAGTGAGTGTGCTGGCCTGTTTGGAGACTGAGTCCGGGTACTTTGCAAACGGGACGAGAGAAATAGTTGATGGTGTTCCCTGGGATTGTGTTTTCGCCGTGAGCTACACAAGCTGTCCCTCATGGGCGGCATTTGAGATGTTTCACCGCATATTCTACCCTTGTCTCCCATTCATTCTGATTTTGCTGTTCAATATTCTGACGGTCAGAAGGATTCTAACGGCCAGTCGAACCCACAGGGGGCTGCGGGGACAAAAGAGTGGGTAAGGGTTGGGAAGTTCAAAGAGGATATTAGAGGAAGGTTTTTTACTCAGAGAGTGGTTGGTGCGTGGAATGCACTGCCCGAGTCAGTGGTGGAGGCAGATACTCTAGTGAAATTTAAGAGGCTACTAGACAGGTATATGGACGAATTTAAGGTAGTGGGGGGGGGGTTATATGGGAGGCAGGGTTTGAGGGTCGGCACAACATTGTGGGCTTAAGGGCCTGTACTGTGCTGTACTGTTCTATGTTTTTGATCCCCGTTACATCACAGAACACACGTCGGTAATGCTGCAGATTCTCAGTTCCTGCACCAACAGTTGTACTTATGCCGTGACTCAGAGCAAATTCCGACAGGAAATAAAGAATATGGTCAAATACCCACTAAATCGGCGGTTCCGGTGACGTCATCGCTCAGAATGGCAGCTTAAATCAATAGCTCCTCCGGAAAAACGCATATTTTGCCCCATTTATCCATCAAATAGAAGATCTTTTGAAAATATCTGAATTGATTGGGGGGCAAGGATGGGGAAAAGAATGGAGATAAAAAAGCGTCACTGCGGAGCTTATGGGAGAGAAAGGTGAAAGGTGGAGGCGCGGCTGACACGGGGCCTCGTCCGGGCGAAGCGGCAAATATGATAAGGATTTTGGAAGAGATAAGGGAAATCCAAAATGATATAAAACTTCAACTCAATGATATAAAGACAGAGCTCGCCAACGTCAATCAGAAAATAGCGGTGGCGGAGACTCGAATTGAGAAGGCGGAAGATCGCGTGCAAAACGTGGAACAGATACTTAGTAAGACGATAAAAATATTAAATCAACAGGAAAGTAAATTGCTTGACCAAGAGGGAAGCTCGCGACGGAAAAACATCAGGATTTATAATGTACCCGCAGGAGCGGAGGGATTGTCGATGATAGACTTTGTAGAAAAGCTGCTACGGGAGGCGCTGGAGATTCCCCCGACTATGGAGATTGAAATTGAGAGGGTGTGGCGACCCACTTTCCAGCGCACTCGAACCGGCTCACAAAACGCTACGCGCAGGCAGAGAGGCCGGCCCCAGAAAGGCCGCCAGGCCATCTTCACCAGCAGGGGGAAAATCCCGCGCGGAAAGGGTCTGCGAGTATGCATTCCCCACAGTAGTAAGGCTTTAAAGGAGGCCGCGAAGTTTGTATAAATCTCTTATTTCGCAACTACAACTCACCGACTACGTGTCGTTATTCTAGCGCTGTGTGTAGCACACCGCTGCATTTGGTGACCCCGACGGCCCAAACGATATTTGGACCAGAGATGACCGACGCCGCATCTGGTCACGCAGTTTCGTTAAAACTGCCAAGTTTCTGGACGCTGCGAGCTCGCCTATGGTTCGAACAAGCAGAAGCCGAATTCCACATTCGGCAGATAACATAGAAACATAGAAACATAGAAAATAGGTGCAGGAGTAGGCCATTCGGCCCTTCGAGCCTGCTCCGCCATTTATTATGATCATGGCTGATCATCCAACTCAGAACCCAGCCTTCCCTCCATACCCCCTGACCCCTGTAGCCACAAGGGCCATATCTAACTTCCTTTTAAACATAGCTAATGAACTGGCCTCAACAGTTTGCTGTGGCAGAGAATTCCACAGATTCACCACTCTCTGTGTGAAGAAGTTTTTCCTAACCTCGGTCCTAAAAGGCTTCCCCTCTATCCTCAAACTGTGACCCCTCGTTCTAGACCTCCCCAACATCGGGAACAATCTTCCTGCATCTAGCCTGTCCAATCCCTTTAGGATCTTATACGTTTCAATCAGATCCCCCCTCAATCTTCTAAATTCCAACGACAACCTCGGATTCCACTCGTTACTACTACGTGCTGAGCTCCCTCGACCAGGAGACAGCTGCACAAGTTGAGGAGTTTATAGAGTCGCTCCCGGAGGACGGCAGGTACACAGCATTCAAAGGCCTGCTCATAAGGACTTTTGGACTCTCACGGCGCAAGCGAGCTGTCGCTTACTGCACCTGGATGGTTCGGGAGACAGGCCGCCGTTGGCATTAATGAACGAAATGCTGGGCCTGGCTATTAGCAAATAACATTTGCTATTAGGCAAATGTTCAGGGAACATTTGCTTGGAGATCTGCATAGGTATGTTCCATTAAGGCAGGGAAAGGATGGTAGGGTTAAAGACCCATGGTGTACAAAGGATGCAGAAGATCAAGTTAAGAAGAAAAGAAAAGCTTGTGAAAGGTTCCAGAAACTAGGTACTGTTGGAGCTTTAGGAAATTACAAGTTTGCTAGGAAGGAGTTTAAGAATGGAATTAGGTGAGCCAGAAGGGGCCACAAGAAGGCCTTGGTGAGCAGGATTAAGGAAACCCCCAAGGCATTCTACAAGTATGTGAAGAGCAAGAGAATGAGCTATGTGAGAATAGGATCAATCAGGTGTGATAGGGAAACGTGTGCATGGGGTCGGAGAAGGCAGCAGAGGTATTAATGTATACTTTAATTCAGTGTTCACCAGGAAAAAAAAGACCTTGACAATTGTGGGGATTACTTACAGTGGACTGAAAGGCTTGAGCATATAGACATTGAGAAAGAGGATGTGCTGGATGTTTTGAAAAACATTAAGTCACCGGGACCGGATGTGATATACCCCAGGCTACTGTGGGAAGCGGGGAGGAGATTGCTGAGCACCTTGTAATGATTTTATTGTAATCAATTGGAAAGGAGAAGAACCGGAGGATTGGCGAGTTGAAAATGTTGTTCCCTTGTTCAAGAAAGGGAGTCTATAACCCAAGAAATTATTGACCAGTGAGCCTGACCTCAGTGCTGGGGAAGTTGTTGAAGATCCTGAGAGGCAGGATTTATTAGCATTTGGAGAGACATAATCTGATTAGGGATAGTCAGCATGGTCTTGTCAAGGGCAGCTCATGCCTTACGAGCCTGATTGAAATGTTTGAGGAAGTAGCAAAGCACATTGGTGAAGGTAGAGCAGTGGATGTAGTGTATATAGATTTCAGTAAGGCATTTGATAAGGTTCCCCATGGAAGGCTCCTTCAGAAAGTAAGGAGGGATGGGGTCCAAGGAAACCTTACTTTGTGGATCCAGGACTGGCTTGCCCACTGATGACATAGGGTAGTTGTAGGTGATTCATATTCTTAACATGGAGGTCAGTGACCAGTGGTGTTCCACGGGAATCTGTTCCGGGGCCCCTCCTCTTTGTGATTTTTATAATGACCTGGATGACGAATTAGAATGACGAAGGGTCTCGGCCTGAAACGTCGACTGCGCCTCTTCCTATAGATGCTGCTTGGCCTGCTGCGTTCACCAGCAACTTTGATGTGTGTTGCTAGAATGGTGGGTTAATAAGTTTGCTGATGACACAAAGGTTGGGGATGTTGTGAATAGTCTAGAGGGTTGCCAGAGGTTACAGCGGGACATGGATAGGATGCAGAACTGGGCTGAGAAGTGGCAGATGACTTCAACCCAGATAACAGTGAAGTTAAAAACGCAAACAACAAGAATTCTGCAGATGCTGGAAATTCAAGCAACACACATAAAAGTTGCTGGTGAACGCAGCAGGCCAGGCAGCATCTCTAGGAAGAGGTGCAGTCGATGTTTCAGGCCGAGACCCTTGGTCAGGACTAACTGAAGGAAGAGTTCAGTTAGAAGGAAGAGCTCTTCCTTCAGTTAGTCCTGACGAAGGGTCTCGGCCTGAAACGTCGACTGCACCTCTTCCTAGAGATGCTGCCTGGCCTGCTGCGTTCACCAGCAACTTTTATGTGTGTAACAGTGAAGTTGTCCATTTCGGTACGTCAAATTTGAAGACAGAATATAATATTAATAGTAAAACTCTTGGCAGTGTGGTAGATCTGAGAGATCTTGGGGTCCATGTCCATAGGACACTCAGAGCTGCTGAGCAGGGTGACAGTGCTGTTAAGAAGGCGTATAGTGTGTTGGCATTCACCAACCGTGGGATTGAGTTCAAGAGCCGTGAGGTAATGTTACAGCTATATGAGACCTTTGTAAGACCCCACTGCAGTACTGTGTTCATTTGTGTACAGGAAGGATGTGGATACTACAGAGAGAGTGCAGAGGAGATTTACAAGGATTTTGTCTGGATTGGAGGGCGTACCTAATCTGAATAGAATGCGTGAACTTGGCCTTTTCTCCTTGGAGTGATGGATCTTGTGGTAGTCAAAGGTTTTTATCCTAAGGCTGAAATGGCTAACATGGGGGTGGGGGGCATACTTTTACGGTGCTTGGAGATAAGTGGCGAGGGGACGTCAAGGGTATGTTTTCCCACACAGAGAGTGGTGGGTGCGTGGAATGCACTGCCGGCGACGGTGGTGGAATCAGATACAATAGGGGCTTTTAAGATCCTCTTAGATAGGTACATGGAGCTTAGAAAAATAGAGGGCTATGCAGTAGGGAAATTCTAGGCAGCTTCTGGAGTATGCTACATGGCTGGCAAAATGTTGTGGGCCAAAGGGCCCGTAAAGTGATATGGATTTCTATGTTCTGTGCCAAATTTCGTTGGACATCTGAGGAGGAAGAGGCACTGGTGAACTTTCTCAGCCGTTTTCCTTGTACCACAAATAGCTTCCACTGATCTAACCAGTTACTGTTGTTCTCTCAAGCTTCCTGCTTTGTTCACCATCTCCAGAGACAGAAATCTGGTTTATCTGACGCTCCGAATTACTGTCACTCACCACAAGGGGGCGATGAGAGATCGTCTGCCCATTGTTGTCACGTGGGGTTCGGCTCGACAACTGTGCGACCCAGAGGAGTCACTGTTGAGAAGCCCCCTCCGAGTCTGACTGTGTCTGGGGATGTTGGGGTGGGAAGGGTGGGGGGCGGTGGTCACTGCAGGAAGTCAGCAACAGACAAGCGCTTTCGGTAAGTCAAGACTCTCAGTAAAAATGTACTGAGATGCGTTTCCTAAAGTGAGATAAAGGGACATTGACAACGGCAGACGTACAATACACAGGACAAGTACAGTAGAGAATTACAAATGCTGACAACTCTAAATTTCTCAGGGTTAATATTTTGCATGTCCTGTTCCAGGCCCAGCACGTAAATATAATTGCGAAGAAGGCACAACAGGGCCTCCACATTCTTAGGAATTTGCAGAGATCCAGCAGGATATCTAAAACTTTAACGAAGTTCTGTAAATGTGTAGTGGAGAGTATATTGACTGGCTGCATCGCAGGGTGAGATCCAGTGGATCCAGCCCATTCCATCGTGAGTGAAGTCCTCCACTGCATTGAGCACATCGACATGAAACACTGTCGCAGGAAATCAGCTTTCATCATCAGGGACCCCCAACACATTGGCATGCACTTTTCTCACTGCTGCCATGAGGACGCAGGTACATGAACCTCAGGGTGAGCACCACCAGGTTCAAGAGCAGTTACTACCCCTCAGCCATCAGGCTCTTGAACAAAAGGGGATAACCACAGTACCCCATCACTGAATCGTTCCCATTACCTGAGGACTCACTTTGAAATAGTCTTCATCTCATGTTCTTGGTATTTATTGAATATTTATTTATTATTTATTTTGGCTTTTTGTATTTGCAGTTTGTTGTCGTTTGCACACTGGTTAACCGGCCAGGTTCGTGCGGTCTTTCATTGATTATGTTATGTTTGTTATTATTCTGTTGATTTATCGAGTATGCCCGCAAGAAAATGAACACCAGGGTTGTATATGGTGAGGTATGTGTACTCTGATAATATGTTTGCTTTGAACTTTGAACTGCCAGTCACCTCCCTCTGGTTCCCCATCTCCTCCTTCCCTTTCTGCTCTAGTCCTCTGTCCACTCCTGTCATACTCCTTCTTCAGCCCTTTAACTCCTCCAACTATCACCCCCAGCTTCATAATTCACTCCCTCCCCTCTCCCGCACACACACACACCTTTCCTCTCACCTTGTCTCACCTATCATCTGCAGTTTGTACTCCCCCCACCCCACCCCACCGCCTTATTCTGGCTTCTTCCTCCTTTCCAGTCGATGGAGTGTCGCCCCGAAACATCGACTCGTTATTCCCCTCCACTGGTGCTGCCTGACCTGCTATTGTCCAGTTGCACGTACATCCGCTGTGATGAAATGCTTTGAGAGGTTGAACTACCTCAACTCCTGCCCGAGCAGCGGCTACTGTCCAGTTTGCCCACTGTCGTAACAAATCCACAGCAGATGCCATTTCATTGACTCTTCACTCAGCCATGGAACATCCGGACAGTGAAGATGCAGACATCAGGATGCTCTCCACTCAACATTGTCATCCCCTCAAAACTAATCAATAAGCTCCAAGACCGAGGCCTCGATACCTCCTTGTACAACTGGACCCTCGATTCCCTCACTCTCAGACCTCAGTCAGTTAGGATTGGCAACAACATCTCCTCCGCCAGCACAGCGACTCAAGGCTTTGTCCCGAGCTCACTCGCTTTAGGACTCTGAGGGTAAACACAGCTTTGTCACATGGTGGGAGCAGAATTATCTGCAGCTTAATGTGAAAAAGACTAAGGAGCTGGTGGTAGACCTGAGGAGAGCTAAGGTACCGGTGACCCCTGTTTCCATCCAGGGGGCCAGTGTGGACATGGTGGAAGACTACTAATACCTGGGGATACGAATTGACAATAAACTGGACTGGTCAAAGAACACTGAGGCTGTCTACAAGAAGGGTCAGAGCCGTCTCTATTTCCTGGGGAGACTGAGGTCCTTTAACATCTGCCGGATGATGCTGAGGATGTTCTACGAGTCAGTGGTGGCCAGTGCTATCATGGTTGCTGTTGTGTGCTGGGGTAGCAGGATGAGGGTAGTAGACACCAACAGAATCGACAAACTCATTCATAAGGCCAGTGATGTTGTGGGGTTGGAACTGGACTCTCTCACGGTGGTGTCTGAAAAGAGGATGCTGTCTAAGTTGCATGCCATCTTGGACAATGTCTCCCATCCACTACATAATGTACTGGTTGGGCACATTCAGCCAGAGACTCATTCCACCGAGATGCAACACAGAGTGTCATAGGAAGTCATTCCCGCCTGTGGCCATCAAACTTTACAACTCCTCCCTTGGAGGGTCAGACACCCTGAGCCGATAGGCTGGTCTGGACATATTTCACAATTCACTGGCATAATTTACATATTACTGTTTAACTATTTACAGTTTTATTACTATTTAATTAATCATGGTGCAACTGTAACGAAAATCAATTTCCCCCGGGATCAATAAGGTATGACTATGACTATAACGTCATATTTAAGTTTTCTGACTATTGTTGTCGGAATCCAAGGTGGTGACGAGTCGGCATATAGTAGGGGGATTGAAAATCAGGCTGTTTGGTGAAACAACAATAACCTCTCACTCAGTGTCAGCAGAACCAGGCCGACTATCGTCTGGAGGAGGGAATAACCGGAGGTCCATGAGGTAGAACTCATCAGGGAATCGGAAGTGGAAGGGGTCAATGCCTTTAAATTCCTTGGGGTTCTGATTTCAGTGGATTTGTTCTGGGTCCAGCACATTAAGCGCCATTACCAAGAAGCGCCATTACTGCGATAGTACAGAATTTGCGCAGATTCGACATGCCATCTAAAACTTTGACAAACTTCTACAGATATACAGTGGGGATTGTCCTGACTGCTTGCATCACGGCCTGCTGTGGAAACACAAATGCCCAGAGTGAACACAGCCCAGACTGTCGCAGGAAAAGCCTTCCTCACCATTGAGCGCATCTGACAGGGAACGCTGCCACAAGAAACCAACATCCTTAATTAAGGCCATGTTCTCTCCTCGCTGCTGCCATTGGGAGCCGAACGTGCCACAGCAACAGTATCAGGAAAAGTTGCAGAGAGAACGGTCAGAAGGTTATCTCAGAGTCCGGGACAGTTTCATTTTACAACGCGGAGACCACGTCCCATCTCCACATCCTCACTGGAAATAAATTCACAGGGAAATTTTATTCTTTCTTCTGGACTTGGCAAAAAAAACAGTGGCTGGGAATCTGTTCCGGTTCCGCTCCGGGTCTGGTCCCGGAACCGGCGACAGGAGGAATTCGGTGTCAATATAAGTGTGTAGAGAATGAAATAAACACGAATTATAGATCCATTAATTTTAATGTGTTCACTGCATCCACCAACGGAACAGAAATACTGCTTATTCAGTAGCAGCCGCGAACTACAGGTCCGGGGCTGCCCGGGTCCTAAAGTCCAGCTTCAATGCGACGGGTTAAGTTGGACAAGCGGTGGTGGTGGTGCTGACTGGGAAGGTCAAGGTGAATGTTAGGGAATGGGCAGGCAACGTTGGAAATACACAAAGCGCCGGAGATTCTCAGCGAGACAGGCAGGATGGGAATGGGAAATGAACAGTTAACATTTCGGCTCCAGACCCTTCATCGGGGTTGAAAGAAAGAGGGGAGATGGTCGGTACAGAAAGGTGGAGGAAGAGCTGGCAGATGAGGAAGGGGTGGAGTGTGGAAATGTGTCAGAAGCCGGGAGGTGAGAGGTGGCAGTGACAAGGATGATGGAATCTGGTCGGACGAAAGTGGAGTCTGGAATGAAGGGAGGGAGGTGGGGAGGAGTGTGTGGGGGATGGGCAGATGGGGAGTTTGGGGGAGCAGGGGAAAGAGAGAGGGTGATGGAGGCTGATGGATCATGAAGAGAGAAAAATAAAAGGAAAATTGACAGAGGGGGAGCAACTACCGGAAGTCGGAGAATTCAATGTTCATGCCGGCAGGTTTCAGGCTGCTCCAGTGGACGATGAGGAGCGGTTCCTCTAATTGATGAGAAAATATCACAACGGATGCCCACGTGGAATCAGTTATTCTGTTTTCGACCCGTTTTATCCGCAGGAAATGCAGGAACAACAATAACAAGTTAGTCAGGATCCACGGCGAGAGACACGGAGCGTGCGTTCCACGTCCATAACATCTTCATTCAAACGCTGCCTGGCCTCTGCGGAGTTCAAGTATTTTCTGTTTATTTTTAGTTTTTCGAGCATCTAATTCAAATAAACAAACAAGCAAACAACAACAAATGGATGTGACACACGAGAGTCTGCAGACGCTGGATATCCCGAGCCACACAAAATGCTGGAGGAACTCGGCGGGTCCGGCTGCATTTATGGAAGGAATAAACAGACGATGTTTCCCGCCGAGAACCTTCATCGGGACTGGGAAGGAGGGGGGATAAAGTCGGAATAAGGCGGGAGAGGGTAAGGAGTACAAATGACATGTGAAAGATACACCAGGTGAGTCGGGTGGGGGATTGGGGGAGGGAGCATGAAGGAAGAAGCCCTGCAGTACCGGTTCCCAGCAGCAGGTGGGGATCCTCGCCGTGAAACTGATCTTTGCACAGCTCGCTATCCCCATCTCCTGGTTGAAAGCGGTATCGCTATGAACTGAACGTCCAAACATTTATCGGCCGGATTGGCGGAAATCCGCGTTCAGAGCATTAACAACGATGTCTGAGGTTGAGGGTCACATGATGGCGTACCCCTTTCCTCTCTTACCCCTCCTCCCATGTGATCCTCAAACTCAGACCTTTCCCCTCACTCACTCTCCAGCCCTGTCAAACTCACTGGGTGACAAAAGACCCCCATGCAGGTATCAAAGGTCACAAGCGGTTCTCAGTGTGGGTTTCTTTCTGCCCCTCCGTCACTCAGTTTTCCAGTGCCCCTTTCGCCCCATCCATCACTCAGCCTCGCTCACATGATCATTTGGGACAGTTGTGTCACCCGAGCAAGGATTGTGTCACCCACTCGGGTGGGAAGGAAAGCCCAATGCAGGGGTCACGGGAAGGTACCACGTAGCAAACAGGGTGCAGCAAAGGGAGGGGTGGGAAAGTGCTGGGGGCATGAGGTCTGAGGAAGGATGCACAGAAGGTAAGGGGCAGGGGAAATCCCGAGGGAGAAGACAACCGGGATCAAAGTTGAGGGAGGTTCGGATGAAACTGTGTGTAACTGCAAGTGAAGACAAGGCCGTGGATAAAGGTAAATGTCTGAGCTCACGTGTCTGTGCGTGTGCGTGTGCGTGTGGCAGAGAAAGAGAGAGAAAGCCTGAGACATCTTCTCTGCTTTCCAGGTAGATGCAGGCTCAGCACTGGTCCAATTTTTCCATCTGTTTCAAAACAAATAGAAAGATGCTCGTTGGGGCAAAGTCTTCCCCACTGACACATGAAACGCTTTGTCCGCAAAGGTAGTAATCTCGGGACCGCAAAGGTAGTAATCTCGGGATTACTGTTTGTGCCACGCGACAGTGAGAGTAGGAATGCGATGAGGTGGAGGATAAATGCGTGGCTGAGGGATTGGAGCAGGGGGCAGGGATTCAAGTTTTTGGATCATTGGGACCTCTTTTGGCGCAGGCGTGACCTGTACAAAAAGGACGGGTTACACTTGAATCCTAGGGGGACCAATATCCTGCAAGGAGATTAGCGAGGGCTACTGAGGTGACTTTAAACTAGAATGGTTGGGGGGTGGGAATCAAATTAAAGAGGCTAGGCGTGAGGAGGTTAGTTCGCAACAGGGGGACGGGAACCAGTGCAGAGAGACAGAGGGGTGTAAAGTGAGGGTAGAAGCAAAAAGTACAAAGGAGAAAAGTAAAAGTGGCAGGCCGACAAATCCAGGGCAAGCATTAAAAAGGGCCACTTTTCAACATAATTGTATAAGGGCTAAGAGAGTTGTAAAAGAGCATCTGAAGGCTTTGTGTGTCAATGCAAGGAGCATTCGTAATAAGGTGGATGAATTGAAAGTGCAGATTGTTATTAATGATTATGATATAGTTGGGATCACAGAGACATGGCTCCAGGGTGACCAAGGATGGGAGCTCAACGTTCAGGGATATTCAATATTCAGGGGGGATAGACATGAAAGAAGGGGAGGTGAGGTGGCGTTGCTGGTTAAAGAAAAGATTAACGCAATAGAAAGGAAGGACATAAGCCAGGAAGATGTGGAATCGATATGGGTAGAGCTGCGTAACAATAAGGGGCAGAAGACGCTGGTGGGAGTTGTGTACAGGCCACCAAACAGTAGTAGTGAGGTCGGAGATGGTATTAAACAGGAAATTAGAAATGTGTGCAATAAAGGAACAGCAGTTATAATGGGTGACTTCAATCTACATGTAGACTGGGTGAACCAAATTGGTAAAGGTGCTGAGGAAGAGGATTTCTTGGAATGTATGAGGGATGGTTTTTTGAACCAACATGTCGAGGAACCAACTAGAGAGCAGGCTATTCTGGACTGGGTTTTGAGCAATGAGGAAGGGTTAATTAGCAATCTTGTCGTGAGAGGCCCCTTGGGTAAGAGTGACCATAATATGGTGGAATTCTTCATTAAGATGGAGAGTGACATAGTTAATTCAGAAACAAAGGTTCTGAACTTAAAGAGGGGTAACTTTGAAGGTATGAGACGTGAATTAGCTAAGATAGACTGGCAAATGACACTTAAAGGATTGACGGTGGATATGCAATGGCAAGCATTTAAAGGTTGCATGGATGAACTACAACAATTGTTCATCCCAATTTGGCAAAAGAATAAATCAAGGAAGGTTGTGCACCCGTGGCTGACAAGAGAAATTAGGGATAGTATCAATTCCAAAGAAGAAGCATACAAATTAGCCAGAAAAAGTGGCCACCTGAGGACTGGGAGAAATTCAGAGTTCAGCAGAGGAGGACAAAGGGCTTAATTAGGAAGGAGAAAAAAGATTAGGAGAGAAAACTGGCAGGGAACATAAATTCTGACTGTAAAAGCTTTTATAGATATGTAAAAAGGAAAAGACTGGTAAAGACAAATGTAGGTCCCCTACAGACAGAAACAGGTGAATTGATTATGGGGGGCAAGGACATGGCAGAGCAATTGAATAATTACTTCGGTTCTGTCTTCACTAAGGAGGACATAAATAATCTTCCAGAAAGAGTAGGGGACAGAGGGTCCAGTGAGATGGAGGAACTGAGCGAAATACATGTTAGTAGGGAAGTGGTGTTAGGTAAATTGAAGGGATTGAAGGCATAAAGGGGAAGACTTTTAGGACCGAGATTAGGAAAAACTTCTTCACACGGAGAGTGGTGAATCTGTGGAATTCTCTGCCACAGGAAACAGTTGAGGCCAGTTCATTGGCTATATTTAAGAGGGAGTTAGATATGGTCCTTGTGGCTAAAGGGATCAGGGGGTATGGAGGGAAGGCTGGTACAGGGTTCTGAGTTGGATGATCAGCCATGATCATACTGAATGGCGGTGCAGGCTCGAAGGGCCGAATGGCCTACTCCTGCACCTATTTTCTATGTTTCTATGTCCCAGCCTCACTTACTGGGAGGCGGTCATCTGTAATCGCTTCTCCAGTCAAACTATCTACATATATCTTGTCAAAACATTATTCCGTCTGGGTAGCCTCCAACCTGATGGAATGAACATCAGTTTCTTGAACTTCTGGTAATGGCCACAGCCTCACCCTTCCCCATTCCCATTTCACACTCTCACCTTGTCTCCTTTCCTGCCCATCACCTCCCTCTGGTGCTCGTCCACCTCCCCTTTCTTCCATGTCCTTCTGTCCTCTATCAGATTCCTCCTTCTTCAGCCCTTTATCAATGTCACCAGTCTCTTTCCCAGCTCTTTATTCACCACTCCGCCTCTCCCGGTTTCACCGATCACCTACAACCTTGTATTTCTTCTTTCCCTCCCCTCACCTTCTTCCTCTGACTTCTCATCTTTTTTTTCTCCAGTCCTGACGAAGATCTGATCTTCTCTTGCTTGAAGCTTTGGTGAGGTCACGTTTGGAGTGTTGTGGAGACACAAGAGGCAGCAGAGACAAGGCTTTGATGCAGAATCTCAGCCTGAAACATCGACTATCACTTTTCCTGTAGAGATGCTACCCGAACTGCTGAGTTCCTTTATCGGCTTCTTTTTGTCTTTGGAGTACCGAGTATTTTTCTGTGCATTGGGTGTTTGATGGTCTTCTTTCTTTTGGCTTCCATAAGGTTTCTTTATTTTGTGGCTGCCCGTGAGGAGGCAGGAAAAGGGAGGCGGGGTGTGCGGGATATAGAGTGTATGGAGAAAGATGGGGTTAGTTTAAATTGGTCTCATGGTCAGCACAGACATAGTGGGACCAGGTTACTGAGAGAACTGGGAAAATACATTGTGAAGGCTCTGACCACAAAGAGTAAACAGGAGTGGATTCAACTCTCTGTGAGAAATCCCCGGTCAAGCTCTCTGACCCGAGGAGTATCAGACAGAGAGAGGAGTACAGTGAAGAGAGAAATCAAGAGGATAGGAACAGAAGACGCGATACCTCTGCAGATAATTTGAATGATAATTACAATCAGTTCCTGAGGATTGGAGGGTGGCTAATGTAACCCCGCTTTATAGAAAAGGAGCGACAGAGAAACCGAGGAATTATAGACCGGTTAGCCTAACGTCGGTGGTGGGGAAACTGCTGGAGTCAGTTATCAAATATGTGATAACAGCACATTTGGAAAGCGGTGAAATCATCGGACAAAGTCAGCATGGATTTGTGAAAGGAAAATCATGTCTGACGAATCTCATAGAATTTTTTGAGGATATAACTAGTAGAGTGGATAGGGGAGTACCAGTGGATGTGGTATATTTGGATTTTCAAAAGGCTTTTGACAAGGTCCCACAGAGGAGATTAGTGTGCAAACTTAAAGCACACAGTATTTGGGGTAAGGTATTGATGTGGATAGAGAATTGGTTAGCAGACAGGAAGCAAAGAGTGGGAATAAACGGGACCTTTTCAGAATGGCAGGCAGTGACTAGTGGGGTACCACAAGGCTCAGTGCTGGGACCCCAGTTGTTTACAATATTTATTAATGATTTCGACGAGGGAATTAAATGCAGCATCTCCAAGTTTGCGGATAACACGAAGCTGGGTGGCAGTGTTAGCTGTGAGGAGGATGCTAAGAGGATGCAGGGTGACTTGGATAGGTTGGGTGAGTGGGCAAATTCATGGCAGATGCAATTTAAGGTGGACAAATGTGAGGTTATCTACTTTGGTGGCAAGAACAGGAAAACAGAATATTATCTGCATGGTGGTTGATTAGGAAAAAGGGAGGTGCAACGAGACCTGGGTGTCATTGTACACCAGTCATTGAAAGTGTGCATGCAGGTACAGCAGGTGGTGAAAAAGGCGAATGGTATGCTGGCATTCATAGCAAGAGGATTCGAGTACAGGAGTAGGGAAATTCTAATGCAGTTGTACAAGGCCTTGGTGAGACCACATCTGGAGTATTGTGCGCAGTTTTGGTCCCCTAATCTGAGGAAAGACATTCTTATAGACAATAGACAATAGGTGCAGGAGTAGGCCATTCGTCCCTTCGAGCCAGCACCACCATTCACTGTGATCATGACCGATCATCCACAATCAGTATCCAGTTCCTGCCTTATCCCCATAACCTTTGATTCTGCTATCTTTAAGAGCTCTATCCATCTCTTTCTTGAAAGCACCCAGAGACTTGGCCTCCACAGCCTTCTGGGGCAGAGCATTCCATACATCCACCACTCCATGGGTGAAACATTGTTGCCATAGAGGGATACAAAGAAGGTTCACCAGATTGATTCCTGGGATGGCAGGACTTTCATATGATGAAAGACTGGATCGACTAGGCTTATACTCACTGGAATTTAGAAGATTGAGGGGGGATCTTATTGAAACATATAAAAATCTAAAGGGATTGGACAGGCTAGATGCAGGAAGATTGTTCCCGATGTTGGGAAAGTCCAGAATGAGGGGTCACGGTTTAAGGATAAAGGGGAAGTCTTGTAGGACCGAGATGAGGAAAAATTTCTTCACACAGCGAGTGGTGAATCTGTGGGATTCTCTGCCACAGGAAACAGTTGAGGCCAGTTCATTGGCTATATTTAAGAGGGAATTAGATATGACCCTTATGGCTAAAGGGATCAGGGGGTATGGGGAGAAGGCAGGTACAGGGTTCTGAGTTGGATGATCAGCCATGATCATACTGAAAGGCGATGCAGGCTCGAGGGTCCAGATGGCCTACTCCTGCACCTATTTTCTATGTTTCTATGACATTCATGAGGGGCTACAGGCACATTGAGATTTAAAGAGTAATTAGTGAGAGAACAGATTTCCTTAAGCACTGATGTAGTTATCAACCGGTGGATCAGCTCGGGAGGGGAGTGGTCTGATATCAATATTTCCCATCCCTGTTTCCCAGGGAAAACAGCATGGGATCCACGGAATGAAGGAAAATGAACATCAACATCATGGAAAATCTCACATTACAAAAGAGTAGGTGCTGATGATGTGAAAGCCAACTGAGGTGGATAAATCCCCAGAGCCTGATCAAGGGCATGCGAAGACATCAGGAGTAAGTCCACCCTATTACCACAATTTCTGGGTTACCAATGATAGAACTAAACCATTTAACCTCTTCAGCTCATCGGATGATTGCGTTTCTTACATTAATGGCTAGAAGATCCAGTTTGCTGAATTGGAAAGAGATCAATCCTCCCGCCAGGTTTCATTGGTTCTGTCAGACTATGCTGTGTTTAAACTTAGAAAAAATTAGAAGTGTAATTTATGATCCCTCTATTAAATTCAAAAAGACTTGGAAGCCATCTATTCAACACCTCCATATGATGTAATTTGAACTTTTCCAAACCTATTCTATTTCTTTTTAATATATGTCGAGATGAGTAGAGTCAACAACACTAATGGTTCCTTTTTTTTTGACGTTACACAACAGCCCATGTCTTTTTCTTTCTTTAGTTTGGGTGGTTACCATTGTTTAGATTAGTTTTTCTTTTGGGTATATATTATTTTTTTCCTTTTCAATGTTTTTTTTTGGTATATAATATTTGTATCTTGTACGATTCGGAGGTTTAATACCCGTGTGCCAACTGGGTTTATAGACAATAGACAGTAGGTGCAGGAGTAGGCCATTCAGCCCTTCGAGCCAGCACCACCATTCACTGTGATCATGGCTGATCATCCACAATCAGTACCCTTTTCCTGCCTTCTCCCCATATCCCTTCACTCCGCTATCTTTAAGAGCTCTATCTAACTCTTTTTTGAAAGAATGCAGAGAATTGGCCTCCACTGCCTTCTGAGGCAGAGCATTCCACAGAAACACAACCGTCTGTGGAATTTATATTTAAATATGTTGGGTTTCCTATGTTTCTATTAAAAGTGCAGCAAATTCAGAAATCAAAGGTGGAGAGAGAGGGTGCAGGGTGACTCAAGGCCACAACTTGAGAAGGGCTGGAAGGACAATCCGGGGAACTCCAGGCCGCTGAGCCTCACATCTGTGATGGGAAAATTTCTGAGAGACAGGATCAAACTGAGTTTGACCAGAAAACCATAGAACATCAGAGCAGAATCACGCCATTCGGTCCATCAAGTCTACTCTGTCAATCTATCATGGCTGACTTATTTACCCTCTCAATCCTATTCTCCTGCCTTCTCCCGACAACTTGGCACCCTTACTAATCAAGAACCCATCAACCTCAATTTCAAATATACTCAGTGACTTGGCCCCTACATCTCCCTGTGACAATGAATTCCAGTTTCATAATCTAATGACTAAAGAAATTCCCCCTCACCAATGTACAAAAGGGATGTATTTGTATTATGGGTCTGTGCGCCTTGGTCCTCGACTCTCCCACTATTGGAGACATCCTCTCCAACTCCACTCTCTATAGGCTATCCAATATTTGACTGGTCACAATGAGATAACTCATTATTTTTCTGAGTTCCAACAAATGCAGGAACAGAACCATCAAATGCTTCTTCTAACTAACCTCTTCTTTACCAGGAGCATTTTTCACAACGACCTCTGGACCCTCTCCAATGTCACCACATCCTTTCTGATATGAGGAGCCTAAACTGCTCACAATACTCCAAATGGAGTCTGACCAATGCCTTATCAAGGCTCAGCATTACATCTTTTCTTTTACATTCTTGTCCCCTCAAAATTAATGCTGACATTGCATTTGCCTTCCCGACCACTGACTCAGCCTGCATGTTAAGCTTTGGATAATGCTGCACTAAGATTCCCAAGTCTCTCTCCACCTCCAATTTCCCAATTTGCTGCACGTTTAATAGAAACATAGAAAACCTACAGCCCAATACAGGCCCTTTGGCCCACAATGCTGTGCCGAACATGTACTTACTTTAGAAATTACCTAGGGTTACCCATAGCCCTCTATTTTTCTAAGCTCCATGTACCTATCCAGGAGTCTCTTAAAAGATCCAATCATATCCGCCTCCACCACCATCGCCAGCAGCCTATTCCATGCACTCACCGCTCTCTGAGTAAAAACTTACCCCAACCTCTCCTCTGTACCTACTTGAAAGCACTTTTATTCCTTCGATACCTTTATTCCCTCTACCAACGTGCACGAACATGTACTTCCCGACACTATATTCCAGCTACCACTTCTTTGTCATTCTGCAATCTAAGGCCTAATGCAGACTCCCTGCTTCCTCAACACTACCTACCCCTCCAGCTATCTTTGTATTGTCCACAAAACCAGCAATTCTGCCATCTATATTACTGAGAAATAAAATGAAAAGAAGCAGTCCCAACACCAACCCCTGTGGACACCACTCGTCACCGACACCCGACCAGTAAAGGACCTCTTTATTCCCCCTCTTTGCCTCCTGAGAGTCAGTCAATATTCTATCCGTGCTGGTATCTTTCCTGTAATTCCATGGACTCTCAGCTTGTTCAGCAGCCTCATGTGCGGCTCCTTGTCAAATGTCTTCTGAGCATCCGAGTAAACAATGTCTACTAACTCTCCTTTGTCTATCCTTCCTGTTATTTCCTCAAAAAATGCAACAGATTGGTCAGGCAAGATTTTCCTGAAGGAAAAATCATGCTGATTTCAACCTATCATGTGCCTTTAATTACTCTGAAACCTCATCCTTAATAACAGATTCTAGCCAAACAGTGAAGTCAGAAGAAATCGCCTATAATTTCTTGTCTTTTGCCTCCCTCCCTTTTTAAAGACTGCCACTCGAGTGGCATTTGCAATTTTCCAGTCCCCCAAAAACACTCCAGAATCTAGTGAAAACTGAAAGATCAGCACGAATATCTCCACAATCACTTCAGCTACTTCTTTAAGAACCTCTGGGTCTCACTCATCTGCTCCAGGTGACTTGTCTACTTTCAGATCTTTCTGCTTTCCACGGTCCTTCTCCATAGTGACAGTGACAACACTCACTTCTGTGCCCTGACACTCTCAAAATTCTGGCAGACAGGCACAGTCCAGGCTGCAGGAGGATGTGCTGAGGGACACAGTGACATTCAGTGCAGCCAGTGCAAAGTCTCTGGGAGAGGACTACAGTCGAGAATCCTTCTGCTAGCACACAGAGAGGGCCTGGGTCAGGTGGGGAAGCCCCACGAACACTGAAATTTGCAACATCCCCGAGGCGATCTGAGTGACAATGGTTTAAACAGTGTCAACATTACTGACTGTATTGACCATATGACATTAAGAATGTCAAATATCATTTGAACTGTTTTAAACTTTTGTAGATATGTTATTATAAAGAAAGCTTAATTTCTTAAAACATAACTTTACCTTTGCAGCACACACAAAATGCTGGAGGAATTCAGCAGGCCAGGCAGCATCTAAGGAAAAGAGTACAGTCAACATTTCGGGCGAGACCCTTCATCAAGACCAGAGAGAAACAGATGAGGAGTCAGGGTTAAAAGTTGGGGGGGGGGGGAGGGATGAAACACAGGGTGATAGGTGACACCGGGAAGCGGGAAGGGGTGAAGTAAAGAGCTGGGAATTTGATCGGTGAAAGAGATACATGGCTGGAGAAGGGGGAGTCTGATAGGAGAGAACAGAAGGCCACGGAGGAAAGAAAAGGGAGGCGATGGGCAGGCAAGGAGGTTAAGTGAGAGAGGGAAAAGGGGACAGGGAATGGTGAAAGAGGGGCTGAGAAATCGATGTTCATGCCATCAGGATGGAGGATACCCACATAGAATGTAAGGTGTTGCTCCTCCAACCTGAGCATGGCCTCATCGCCACGGATTGAAATGTCAGAATGGGAATGAGAAGTTTAATTAAAATGGGTGGCCACTGGGAGATCCTGCGTTTTCTGGCAAATGGAGCATAGGTGCTTGGCAAAGCAGCCTGCCAATCTATGTCAGGTCTCACTGATGTACAGGAAGCCACACCGGGAGCACCAGACACAGTATGTCACCCCAACAGACTCACAGGTGAAGTGTCGCCTCACCTGGAAGAACTGTTTGGGGCCCTGAATGGTAGTGAGGGAGGATGTGTCGGGCCAGGTGTAGCACATGTTCCGTTTGCCAGGAGGGAGATCAGTGGTGGGTGGCGGGGGGGGGGGGGTGCGAATAGACAAGGGAGTCGTGTAGGGGGAGAACCCTGTGGAAAGCAGACAGCGAGGGGGAGGGAAAGATGTGCTTGGCAGTGGGATCCTGTTGGAGATGGTGGAAGTTACGGAGAATTATGTGCTGGACACAAAGGTTGGTGGGGTGGCAGGTGAAGACAAGAGGAACCCTATCCCTGATGGGGTGGCAGGAGAATGGGGTGAGAGCAGACATCGTGAACTGGAAAAGGTGCGGCTGAGGGCAGCATTGATGGTGGAGGAAGGGAACCCCTTTCTTTGAAGAAGGGGGACACCTCCAATTTTCTGAAATGAAAAGCCTCTCCCTGGGAGTAGATGCGGCGGAGACAGAGGAATTGAGAGAAAGGGGTGGCGTCTTTACAAGTAACAGGGTAGGAAGAGGTATAGTCCAGGTAGCTGTGAGAGTCTGTGGGTTTATAACAGGCATCAGTAAATAAGCTGTCTCCAGAGACAGAGACAGTGAGATCAAGAAAGGGGAGGGAGGATTTGGAAATGGACCAGGAAAAATTGAGGGCATGGTGGACGTTGGAGGGAAAGTTGATGAATTTGAAGAGCTCAGAATCGGTGCAGGAAGCAACACCAATGCAGTCATCAATGTAGCGTAGGAAAAGTGGGGGACAGACACCAGTAACATAAACTGTTCCATGTAGCTGATAAAAAGGGAGACATAGCTGGGACCCTTGCGAGTGCCCATGGTTACCCCTTTTGTTTGAAGGAAGTGGGAGGAGCCAAAGGAGACATTACTGAGAGTGAGGACAGGTTCTGCCAGATAGAGGAGAGTGGTGCTGGAGGAGAACTGGTTGGGTCTGCTGTTCAGTAAGAAATGGAGAGCTTTGAGGCCTTCCTGGTTGGGGGTGGAGGTGGGGGTACAGGACATCCAGAGTGAAAATAAGATGATTCGGACCAGGGAATTTGAAATCATTGAAAAGATCCAGAATGTGTGTGAAGTGCCACTGTTGTAGAGAGGAAGGGACTGGACCAGGAGGGATAAAACAGAGTCGAGGTGTGCCAATATGAGCTCAGTGGGGCAGGAACATGCTGAAACAATGGGTCTACCTGGACAGGCAGGTTTGTGGATCTTGGGTAAGAGGTAGAAAGGGGAGATGTGGGGTGCGGGAACGATGAGGTTGCAGGCAGTGGGTGGGAGATCCCCAGAGCTTATAAAGCCGGTGATGGTGTGGGAGACAGTGGCCTGGTGCTCCTTGGTGGGGTCCTGTTGGAGGGGTAAGCAGGAGGTGTGTGAGAATTGTTGCTGGGTCTGAATGGTAGAGGTCCGTACGCCAGACTACTACAGCACCCCACTTATCTGCGGGTTTGAGGGTGAGTTGGCGGACCGCCTCCCTGAACTGCAGATTTCAGTCCGATGGAAGGGCCGAGTTTGTTCTCAGAGTCACAGGAAGCTCCTGTCAGTGACTTTGTTTATCGCCTGTTAATGTGAACTTTGCGTTAATGAACTTGAGCACAGTTCCGCCAGACCAACACCTTTGACCACAAGTCACCAGGAAGGACTCGATGTACTCGGTGCAACACACACAAAATGCAGGAGGAACTCAGCAAACCAGGCAGCTTCTGTGGGGGGATGGGGGGGGGAGGGGCAGGTACAGTCGTCGCTTCGGACCGAAACCCTTCGGCAGGGCTGGAGAAAAAAAAAGCTGAAGTAGATTTAAAAGCTGGGGGAGGGGAGAGAGAAACACACGGTGATAGGAGTAAACTGAAGGGGGAGGGATGAAGTAAAGAGCTGGGAATTTGATCGGTGAAAGAGATACAGGGCTGGAGAAGGGGGAGTCTGATAGAAGAGACAGAAGGTCATGGAAGAAAGTATATGGGGAGGAGCACCAGACGGAGGCGATGGGCGGACAAGGAGATAAGATGAGAGAGGGAAACTGGGGATGGGGAATGGTGAAGGAGAGGGGGTTGGGGGCATTACCGGAAGTTCGAGAAATCGATGTTGATACCAGCAGGCTGGAGGCTA
Organism: Mobula hypostoma; assembly: GCF_963921235.1. Taxonomy (NCBI): domain Eukaryota; kingdom Metazoa; phylum Chordata; class Chondrichthyes; order Myliobatiformes; family Myliobatidae; genus Mobula; species Mobula hypostoma. Next base: position 6,718,336 of record NC_086101.1, on the reverse strand, counting down.
CCCAGACAGAATATAAAGTATTGTTCTTCCAACCTAAATGTGGACTCATCACAACAGTGGAGGAAGCCATGGTAATGCCCCCACCCCCCACCCCCACTTCTCCTTCACCATTCCCGTCCTCTTTTCCCAGTGGTGGGCAATATGATGAGGGGCATTGATCGCGTGGATAGCCAGAAGCTTTTTCCCGGGGCTGAAATGGCTAACACGAGGGGCCATAGTTTTAAGGTGCTTGGAAGTAGGTACAAGGGGATGTCAGGGGTAAGTTTTTCACACAGAGAGTGGTGGGTGCGTGGAATGCATTGCCAGTGAAGGTGGTGGAGCCAGGTACAGTAAGATCTTTTAAAAATCTCTTAGATTGGTACATGGACCTTAGAAAAATAGAGTGCGATGCGGTAGGGAAATTCTTGGCAGCTTCGAGAGTATGTTCCATGTCTGGCATTACGCTATGGGCAGAAGTGCTGTAAATTTGCTATGTTCTATACTGGATGAACTCAGCAGGTCAGACTGCATCTATGGAAATGACATTTCGGGCCGAGATCCTTCTTCAGAACTGGAAAGGAAGGGGGAAGTCTCTAGAATAAAATTGGTGGGAGGTGGGGACAGAACGGAAAGGAAGATAGCTGAAGCCAAGTAGGTTGGAAAGCAAACAACAAGAATTCTGCAGATGCTGGAAATTCAAGCAACACACATCAAAGTTGCTGGTGAACGCAGCAGGCCAAGCAGCATCTATAGGAAGAGGCGCAGTCGACGTTTCAGGCCAAGACCCTTCGTCAGGACTAACTGAAGGAAGAGTGAGTAAGGGATTTGAAAGCTGGAGGGGGAGGGGGGATGCAAAATGATAGGAGAAGACAGGAGGGGGAGGGATAGAGCCGAGAGCTGGACAGGTGATAGACAAAAGGGGATACGAGATAATCATGGGACAGGAGGTCCGGGAAGAAAGATGGGGGGGGGTGACCCAGAGGATGGGCAAGAGGTATATTCAGAGGGACAGAGGGAGAAAAAGGAGAGTGAGAGAAAGAATGTGTGCATAAAAATGAGTTACAGATGGGGTACGAGGGGAAGGTGGGGCCTAGCGGAAGTTAGAGAAGTCAATGTTCATGCCATCAGGTTGGAGGCTACCCAGACGGAATATAAGGTGTTGTTCCTCCAACCTGAGTGTGGCTTCATCTTTACAGTAGAGGAGGCCGTGGATAGACATGTCAGAATGGGAATGGGATGTGGAATTAAAATGTGTGGCCACTGGGAGATCCTGCTTTCTCTGGCGGACAGAGCATACCATAGGAGAAAGGGAAGGAGGAGGGGACGCAGGAGGAGATGATAGTCAGTTAGGCGAAGGTAAGCGGCCAGAGTGGGGAATAGATGAACAGGGGAGGACGACGGAATTTTTTTCTGGAAGCAGAAATAAAATTCATGCCATCAGGTTGGAGGCTACCCAGACATAATATACATTGTTCTTCCTTCACACAAGAGAAGGCTATGGACTGACAGGTTGGAATGGGAATGAGAATTGGAATTAAAATGTTTGGCCACCAGGAAGTTCCATCTTTGGCAGATGGAGCAGAGGTGTTTGACAATGCAGTCCCCAGTTTACACCAGGTCAGACCAATGTAGAGGAGGCTGCATTAGGAGCGGCAGACCAAATAAATGACCCCAGCAGATGAAGTGTTGCCTCACCTGGAAGGACTTTTTGGGTCCTTGAATGGAGGTGAGGGAGGAGGTGACTAGGTAGTTTGGCTGCTTGCAGGGGTAAATGTCAGGAGTGAGATTAGTGGGGAGGGTGAATGGACAAGGGAGTTATGGAGGGAGTGATCCCTGCAGAAAGTAGAGAAGGGAGGAGGTAAAGTTATGTTTGAGGACACGAGTTCAGTGGGGCAGGAGCATCCAGGAGCAGGGTCGGAAAACAGGCCAACTGTTCTCTCGCTTTTCAGGAATTGTCCCTTTCAGTTCTGCCTTACACTGAACCAGGCTCTGTGCTCCGGGTTCATTTATATTCAGACCTCTTTAATGTGTTTCTGATCCCACCCTGACGTGGAAATTGCTGCGATTCCTCCCCAGAGAACACTTGCAGCAACGTTATCTTCATTCCCGAGACTGCAGCGCGCCTACTGGACAATCGCGGTACTGCAGCGGTTCAGCAGCTCGCGAAAGTGAAAGGATCCTGAACCAGGAAGTACCGAGAGTTAACATGGCTTCGAAAGGACAGGTTGAGGGTTTAATCGAAGAGATAATTTGTCCCATCTGCCTGGATTTTTTCATCGATCCGGTTATACTGGAGTGTGGACACAACTTCTGCCGCTCCTGCATCACACGGTGTTGGGAAAGGGAGGAGAGTAACTCCTGCCCGGAATGTAGAGAGGAGATTGCGGACCGCACCCTCAGGGCCAGTCGGGCCTTAGCAAATCTGTCTGAGAAAGCTCGAAAACTAAACCTGAATCCGAAAGAGAAGGAAAGTAAACTTCACTGCGAGGAACACCAGGAAGAACTGAAGCTGTTTTGTGAGACGGACAAGAAACTGATCTGTCTGATCTGTAGAGATGCACTGGAACACAAGTCTCACAACTTCATGTCGATTAAAGAAGCCATTAAAACTTACAAGGTAAAAATAACCCGCTTTCGACCGTCTTTTTCTCTCAGCCAAAAGTGTCATCTTTTTTGTCTAATCCATTCACTCTTGATTCCCAGGACCAGGTTAAATCTTCCTTAGACTCTCTCACAAAAAAGAAATCGGACTTTCAGGAAATGGAGCAACAACAGAAAGAGAAGATTTCTGGAGTTCGGGTGAGGCTTCCTGAGCAGAATTTCCAATATCGTTGTGTAGTTTTGTTCCCTTTAATGAGGAATAGCCGAGTATCGCAGCTCCAGTAACCTGGGTTTGATCCTAACCCCTGGTGCTGTCTGCGTGGAGTTTGCGCGTTCTCTCCGTAACCAGTGCCTTCTTTTAGCCGACATTCCATGGTTGAACGGTAAATTGGCTACTGTAATTAACCCCGTGAAGGGAGGTTGTATGTGAATCAGGTGGGAGTTAATGGGTCAGTGAGGAAGACTGGGTTGCAGGGAAGTGTGACCGAAGATCTGAGAGCCACTTACTTACTGCCTGTTATGCCACTGGTGTTTAGACAGCAATGACAGTCCTCCATCTCTGGCCGTGTTCATGTCGTCATTGAACACGTCAGCAGCTACTTTTCAGTTTTCACTCCTGTCAGTCATACAGGTCCTGAGTGGAGACTCAGGAATAACATGACACTCAGATATAGAAAGACTCTTCATTGTTTCTGTAACAATTTTGTTTTACCAGTCAGTATTGTTAGCCCTGAGCTGAACCCATCAACCTGGAGGACCAGTAGACCATTCTTACTCTGGCATCTACCCTTTGACCTGTTTGGCATGGGTAACCCTATCAAGATTCAAAGCATAAAGCCCACATTCCAGCCAGCAGAGTTCTTTGGGTCACTGAGGCACACAAGCCTCCAAACCCAACGGCAAGGTTGTGGTCCTCTTGGATGATAATGGGCTGGATAGACCTTCCATATCATAAGGAAATATATCAGGGCCAGATAATAAACTAGCCTCTCCTTTCATTTGACAGGAACAGTCACAAAGCCTTCAGTCCCACATCACATCCCAGTTTGCTGAATTGCGCCGGATTATCACCGAGAAAGAGCAGCGCGCGCTCCGAGATCTCAGGGAAGAAGAGGAGAGGATTCTAATTCTAATGGAGAAAAATCTCCGAGAGGTTCAAGAGAATTTAAATTCTATTCAGGAGGAAATCTCTGAGTTACAGACACGGAAGGATCAGAAAGACAATGTGATATTCCTTATGGTGAGAGATTTCAGTCTGGTTCTGTAAAAGTGCACAGTCACAAAATGACGTATTTTAAATCAGTGTGGAATTTACAGATACTGCAGCTGTAAAGTGGTTTAAACCTGGCAGATGTTTTCACTGTTCTGGACTGCTGTCATTCCTCAAACCGGACTCCCACAACATCCGTACATCACAGGACAGTCTGCAACCTTCTCGGGAATGAGTTACTCTGATCAGAGCACTGAGCTGGTGATCGTTTCTGTGATTCCCACGTATAATATCCCTGATACTCAGACTCTGTGAGTATGTGCGAGGGTCTGTCTGCCGATCGGTGGGAACTGAGGTTGACTTGCAGAATGTGACCCACACATCAGGTTTACAATTAATATCAGTTTGTATCAGTTTCAGTGTTTTGGAGAATTTTGTACCATCTGTTTTGTTTTTCAGATATATTCTTTTTCGGATTATATCCCATTTTCCATCAAAGACAGGTTTTTCAGCCCTTCTTCTCCTGTCAATTTCCCTGCTTCACAAGCCTCCTCCCACACTTTCACCACACAGAGCAACAGTGACCCCAACTCCATGGTCCCTCATGTGTTTATGCAGCTTCCCCATTACATTCAATCTCTGCTGTTCCACTGCAGTCACTCCTGTGGCAGTGAGTTCCACATTCTCTTCACCACATTTCTTGTGGCATATATTAGAAACTAATTGATGTTTTGGTCTCTGTCCAAGCAGAAATATTTTCTCCACTCCCATCCCATCAAATCCATTCGGAATCTGAAATTCCTCCATCTGATCCTCCCTGACATCGTATCCAGATAAAAATACACAACCTGTCCAGTCTGTCCTGTAAGTTCCATCCTCTCAGTTATGGTACAATTTTCATAAACATTCCTTGTACTTTCTCCCGTGGTTCTGTGTCCCTCTTTCATGCCTCATGAAAACAGGTTGAGTGTACTTGGCCCTTTGAGGTTGAGAGGCATTGATCGTGTGGATAGTCAGAGGCTCTCTCCAGGGCTGAAATGACTGCCACAAGAGGGCACAGGTTTAAGGTGCTTTGGAGTAGGTACAGAGGGGATGTCAGGGGTAGGTATTTTTACGCAGAGGGTGGTGAGTGCGTGGAATGGGCTGCCGGCAACGGCGGTGGAGGCGGATATGATAGGGTCTTTTAAGAGACTTTTGGATAGATACATGGAAATTAGAAAAATAGAGGGCTATGGGTAACCCTAGTAATTTCTAAGGTAGGGACATGATCGGCACAACTTTGTGGGCCAAAGGACCTGTATTGTGTTGTAGGTTTTCTATGTTTCAATGTTTCTTTCACCGTGTGTGTTAGTGGGAATAAGTGGGAATTTTCAGCACTTTGTAATAACTTGCCTCACATTCCTGCTGTTCGGATGCTGACAGTCAGTCTCAGTCAATTGAGATCTGTGTTTTGTTTATTTCAGGGGGAAACTCATCGCAAGAAGAGGTAGGACATGGTCTTTACTGAAACTCTGGATGGATTTGTAAAATAGTTCAAACTTTGCTGATGCTCAGTTTATAACCAGCTGTATAATATTTGCAGGATTAGTGAGGATACCCTGACATTGTCTGTGACAGATGGTGCCCTACGGGCTGAAAAATTCGATCATCCCTATTTGATGATAGCGTTGGAAAAAGTGTTTGACGGCATTAAGCAAGGTAAAACGTAGAGTTTCATTTGTCCTTGTTTATGAGGCACAGTTTCAAAGGTTCAAAGGTCAGAGAAATGTATACAGTATACATCCTGAAGTGCTTTTTCTTCGCAACCATTTTTCAAAAACAGAACTGCCCTAAAGAATGAACGATAGTCAAATGTTAGAACCCCAATTACAACCCCCCCCCCCCGCTCCCCTCCGTCCTGCACATAAGCGGCAGCGAGCAACAGTCCCACTCCCCCCAGCAGCAAAAGTAAAGCACACCCTCGACCAGCACTCAGCGTGAGCTAAGCGATAGCACAGACACAGACTTGCAGTTACCCCGAAGACTACATCGTTCACCCAGTAGTTCAACACACTTCAGGCTCTCTCTCTCCTAATATGGGAGAGAAAGGTGACTCCATTTTTCCTGCCAGCGGGAGAGAAAACAAACAACTCGCTTTATTACGATGTTAAAAGTCCGTTACGTCACTTTTTCCGAGCTCTGTGCCTGAAGATCACAAAGATCCCTGGTCCCCAGGCACCCAGCAGATGTTCCGACTCCCCCAACGACACACTCCCCCAGTTGACGGGCGAATCAAGGGTCGGTGTCACCACAGGAGACCCGTGTGTCGTTGGGGGAGCCGGAACATCTGCTGGGTGCTGGGGACCAGTTGCTTGGGATCCTAGGCTTCTGAAAAGGTGCCGAGATCATGGGCCGAGACTTCAGTATACTGAATAGCGGCTGATTGTGGAACCCCGAGAGCGGGTTCCATTCTCGCAAAGAACCGTAGTCAGTGTGTAACTCCAGGTCAGGGTCCTCAAAAGAATCCTGAAAGGGAAAAATAGAGATGTTAACGATGGAAATAGAGCTGTTTCCGAAGATGCAAGCAAATGAGTCGCCGTTGGCAGCCATAACAACTTCGCTCTGCCTCCCTGATATAATTGGCTGTAATAATACGACTGAAGGGGAACTATAGACAATATGACATAGGAGCAGAATTATCTACTTGGCCCATTTTTGAACCTCTTTTGAACCCTCTCCAATGCCATCACCTCTTTTCTCAGATCAGGAGCCCAAAACTGTTCATAATACTCAAGGTGAAGCCTCACCAGTACCTCATAAAGCCTCAGCAACACATCCCTGATCTTGTATTCTAGATCTCTTGAATCGAATGCTAACATTGCATTTGCCTTCCTCACCACTGACTCAACCAGCAAGTTAACTTTTAGATTGTTCTGCACAAGGACTCCCAAGTCTCATTGCATCTCCGATTTTTAGATTTTCTCCCCACTTAGAATACAGTCTGCAGATTTATTTCTACCACCAATGTGCATGACCATGCTTTATCCAATATTGTATTTCATTTTCTCCTTTCTTGCCCATTCTCCTAATCTGTCTAAGTCCTTCTGCAGCCTACCTATTTCCTCAACACTGCCTTCCCCTCCACCAGTCTTCATATCATCTGCCAACTTGGCAACAAAACCATCTATTCCATCATCTAAATCATTTACATACAGCATAAAAAGAAGTAGTCCCAACACTGACCCCTGAGGAACACCACTAGTCACTGGCAGCCAACTAGAAAATGGTACTTCTATTCCCAGTCGCTGCCTCCTACCAATCAGCCAACTCTCTAAACATGTCAGCAACTTTCCTGTAATACCATGGGCTCTTAACTTGGTAGCAGCCTCGTGTGGCACCTTGTCAAAGGCCTTCTGAAAGTCCATTTATACAACATACACTGCATCTATCCTATGTGTAATCTCGTCAAAGAATTCCAACAGGTTTATTCATGCAAGAGCTTCCCTGAAGGAAACCATGCTGACTTTGTTCTGTCTTGTCCTGTGTCACCAAGTACTCCATAACCTCAACCTTAACAATTGAATCTAACATCTTCCCAATCACTGAGGTCAGGCTAACTGGTCATAATTTCTTTTCTGCTACCTTCCTCTTTTAAAGAATGGAGTGACATTTGCAATTTTCCAGTCGTCTGGCACCTTGCCGGCTTCCAATGATTTTTGAAAGATCATTTCTAATGCCTCCACAATCTGTACGGCTATCTGTTTCAGACCCCGAGTGTGCAGTTCATCTGGTCCGGGTGACTAATGTACCCTTGAGTCTTTCAGCTTTTTGAGCACCTTCTCCCCTGTAAGTTTAACTGCACTTACTTAGTTCATCTGCCTCCTCCTTGTCCTCCGTTATTATTTCTCTGGCCTCATTTTCTAGCAATCCTACATCCACACTAATCACTCTTTTATTTTTACGTACTTGAAAAAGCTTTTACTATCCACTTTGATATTGCTTGCCAGCTTGCTTTCATATTTCATGTTCTGTCCCCTAATGATTCTTTTAGTTGCGCTCTGTAGTTTTTAAAAGCTTCTCAATCCTTCCTTCCCACTAATCTTTGCTTTGTTTTATGCCCTTTCCTTTGCCTTTGTATTATTTTTCCCTTGTATTATTTTCCCATTTGAGTATTTTTTTTTGTTTTTGGAATACACCCATCCTGCACCTTCTCATTTCTTCCCAGAAACTCGCTCCATTGCTGCTCTGCTGTCATCCCTGCCAGCATCTCCTTCCAAATTATTTTGTCCAACTCCTTTCACCTATCACTGTAAATTCCCTTATTCCACTGTATTACTGCTATGTCAGACTTCACTTTCTCCCTATCAAATTTGAAGTTGAAGTCAATCATTGTGTGATCACTGCCTCCTAACGGTTCTTTTACTTTAAATACCCTAATCACCCCCAGTTCATTCCATAACACCAATCCAGTATTGCTGATCCCCCAGTAGGCTCAACAACAAACTGCTCTAAAAAGCCATCTCACAGGCATTCAGCAAACTCACTCACTTGAGATCCATTTCCAACCTGATTTTCCCAATTGACCTGCATGTTCAAATCTCCCATGACTATAATAACATTGCCCTTTTGTCACTCCTTTTCCATATCCTGTTGTACTCTATGGTCCACATCCCAGCTACTATTGGGAGGTCTGTACAGGTGTCCCCCGCTTTTCGAACGTTCACTTTACGAAACCTCACTGTTACGAAAGACCTACATTAGTTCCCTGTTTTCGCTAACAGAAGGTGTTTTCACTGTTACAAAAAAAAGCAGCACGCGAAAAAAAATCAGCGTGCGATAAAAATCAGCGCGCACCCCAAGCAGCCGCTCTCCCCGGTATTCGGAACGGCATTCTCGCCAGCATTGCTTAAACACGTGCCTGTGAGCAGCCATTTGCAAGATGAGTTCTAAAGTATCGGAAAAGCCTAAAAGAGCTTGTAAAGGTGTTACATTTAGCGTAAAACTAGACATAATTAAGCTTTTCGATCGTGGTGAACGAAGCAAGGACAATGTGAGTTTGGCTTGTGGAAGTTGACGAAGATGATGTTGAAGAGGTTTTGGCGTCCCATGACCAAGAACTGATAGATGAAGAGCTGATGCAATTGCAAGAGGAAAGGATAATAATCGAAACTGAATACAGTAGCAAATGGACCGAGTCGTCCAGGAACAGAACGTGAAGCAACTGTGTGAGATTTTCGCTGCAATGATACAGTATGACTTTATTTTTGAAAGGGTACGTCAGTTTAGGGCATATTTGCAGGATGGTTTGAGTGCTTACAAAGAACTATATGAGAGAAAAATGCACGAGGCTGAGCAGTCAAGCAAGCCTTCCACATCAGCCACAGCAGACGACGAACCTCAACCTTCGACATCGAGGTAGGCAGACATAGAATAAAATGACCTGCCTACCCTTGTATACAGGGGGTACTTTAACTTCCCTAATAGTGATTGGTACCTGATTACTTCCAAGGGTTTAGATGGGACAGAGTTTGTTAAGTGTGTCCAGGACGGATTCCTATCACAGTATGTGGACAGGACGACTAGGGGGAATGCCATACTAGATCTAGTACTAGATAGTGAACCGGGTCAGGTCACAAATCTCTCAGTGGGTGAGCATCTGGGGGACAGTGACCACCGCTCCCTGGCCTTTAGCAATATCATGGAAAAGGATAGAATCAGAGAGGACAGGAAAATTTTTAATTGGGGAAAGGCAAATTATGAGGCTATAAGGCTAGAACTTGCGGGTGTGAATTGGAATGATATTTCTGCAGGGAAGTGTACTCTGGACATGTGGTCGATGTTTAGAGATCTCTTGCAGGATGTTAGGGATAAATTTGTCCCGGTGAGGAAGATAAAGAATGGTAGGGTGAAGGAACCATGGGTGTCAAGTAAGGTGGAAAATCTAGTCAGGTGGAAGAAGGCAGCATACATGAGGTTTAGGAAGCAAGGATCGGATGGGTCTATTGAGGAATATTTGGAGAAGGCAGTCTGAGAATCGGAGCGGGATTGCGGAGGAAGCCATTTTTAAATGTTTTGTTTTTTTCCCATCGGCGTTCAGAGAGGCGGGACTGCACAGGCGTGTGACGTCGGGCAGTGAAGCGCGGAAGATTTGAAAGGAACACAGCCTTATACAGCGGGTAGCGTCGTTTTGCGGGAAACGGAGTGAGCCGGGAGCAGAGTGAAGGCTTAAGGGCTTCGGCTCAACGGGCTTAGGCATAAATGGCGAGGCGAGGAAGGTTTGGTATTCATTTTTGGTTGTTATTTGAGGAGAGGGGCAGTATGAGTGTGAGGGCAGTTTGTTGTTCTCGGTGCGGGATGTGGGAGGTCCTAGAGTCTCACAGCCTCCTGGACGTCCACATCTGCGCCAGGTGCGTCGAGATGCAGCTCCTAAGGGACCGCGTTAGGGATCTGGAGCTGCAGCTTGATGACCTTCGTCTGGTCAGGGAGAGTGAGGAGTTGATAGAAAGGAGTTACAGGCAGGTGGTCACACCGGGGCCACGGGAGGCAGACAAGTGGGTCACGGTTAGGAGGGGGAAGGGGAAGAGTCAGGTAATAGAGAGCACCCCGGTGGCTGTGCCCCTTGACAATGGGTACTCCTGTTTGAGTACTGTTGGGGGGGCGGGACAGCTTGCCTGGGGGAAGCGACAGTGGCCGTGCCTCTGGCACAGAGTCCGGCCCTGTAGCTCAGAAGGGTAGGGAAAGGAAGAGGAGGGCAGTAGTAGTAGGGGACTCAATAGTAAGGGGGTCAGATAGACGATTCTGTGGACGCAGTCCAGAGACCCGGATGATAGTTTGCCTCCCTGGTGCCAGGGTCCGGGATATTTCTGATCACGTCCAAGATATCCTGAAGTGAGAGGGTGAGGAGCCAGAGGTCGTGGTACATATAGGTACCAATGACATAGGTAGGAAAAGCGAAGAGGTCCTGAAAGGAGAATATAGGGAGTTAGGAAGGGAGTTGAGAAAAAGGACTGCAAAGGTAATAATCTCAGGATTACTGCCTGTGCTACGTGACAGTGAGAGTAGGAATGCAATGATGTGAAGGATAAATGCGTGGCTGAGGGATTGGAGCAGCAGGGGGCAGAGATACAAGTTTTTGAATCATTGGGACCTCTTTTGGCGCAGGTGTGACCTGAAATAAAGGATGGGTTACACTTGAATCCTAGGGGGACCAATATCCTGGCGGGGAAATTTGCGAGGGCTACTGAGGTGACTTTAAACTAGAATGGTTGGGGGGGTGGGAATCAAATTAAACAGACTAGGAGAGAGGAGGTTAGTTCACAACAGCAGGATGGGAACAAGTGCAGAGAGACAGAGGGGTGTAAAATGAGGGTAGAAGCAAAAAGTAGTAAGGTGAAACGTAAAAGTGGCAGGCCGACAAATCCAGGGCAAAAATCAAAAAGGGCCACTTTTCAACATAATTGTATAAGGGCCAAGAGTGTTGTTAAAGCAAGCCTGAAGGCTTTGTGTGTCAATGCAAGGAGCATTCGTAACAAGGTGGATGCTTCCTGCACGCATGCTGAGCTCGTAGACTTTATTGCTGCTTGTGCACGCATGCTGAGATCATTGACTTTATTAACTTTGCCTCCAACTTTCACCCTGCCATCAAGTCCATTTCCGACACCTCCCTCCCCTTTCTAGATCTTTCTGTCTCTTTCTCTGGAGACAGCTTATCCACTGATGACTACTATAAGTCTACAGCTATCTGGACTATTCCTCTTCTCACCCTGTCTCCTGCAAAAATGCCATCCCCTTCTCGCAATTCCTCCATCTCCACCTCCATCAGGGGAGGTGCAACGAGACCTGGGTGTCATTATACACCAGTCATTGAAAGTGGGCATGCAGGTACAGCAGGCGGTGAAAAAGGCGAATGGTATGCTGGCATTTATAGCGAGAGGATTCGAGTACAGGAGCAGGGAGGTACTACTGCAGTTGTACAAGGCCTTGGTGAGACCACACCTGGAGTATTGTGTGCAGTTTTGGTCCCCTAATCTGAGGAAAGACATCTTTGCCATAGAGGGAGTACAAAGAAGGTTCACCAGATTGATTCTTGGGATGGCAGGACTTTCATATGAAGAAAGACTGGATGAACTGGGCTTGTACTCGTTGGAATTTAGAAGATTGAGGGGAGATCTGATTGAAACGTATAAGATCCTAAAGGGATTGGACAGGCTAGATGCAGGAAGATTGTTCCCGATGTTGGGGAAGTCCAGAACGAGGGGCCACAGTTTGAGGATAGAGGGGAAGCCTTTTAGAACCGAGATTAGGAAAAACTTCTTCACACAGAGAGTGGTGAATCTGTGGAATTCTCTGCCACAGGAAACAGTTGAGGCCAGTTCATTGGCTATATTTAAGAGGGAGTTAGATATGGCCCTTGTGGCTACGGGGGTCAGGAGGTATGGAGGGAAGGCTGGGGCGGGGTTCTGAGTTGGATGATCAGCCATGATCATAATAAATGGCGGTGCAGGCTCGAAGGGCCGAATGGCCTACACCTGCACCTATTTTCTATGTTTCTATGTTTCTATTTAGACAGGAACATAAATGGTAGAAAAATTGAGAGTTATGTTGGAGGGAAGGGTTAGAAATGTTCCGAGAGTAGGTTAGACATTTGGCACAACATCAGGGCCATAGGGCTGGCACTGTGCTGTAATATTCTATTTTATATGTTCAAATGGATGTGGAGGCCAAGTCAGTGGGTATATTTGAAACAGCGGTTAATGGGATTTAATTTGTAGAAGTGTCAAATGTTTAGGGGCAGGAAAATGGAGTTGAGATAGAATGATAGAACAGACTCAATGGGCTAATTCTGTTCCAATGTCACGTTGTCTTATGGTAACCCAAGACCATAGCAGCTCACCGGAGGGTGAGGGAGAGAGAGGGAAAAGGAAAGGGATGTATAGAAGGAGGGGGATAGGGAATGGAGGGAGGAATGCAAGTTGTGAGAACAGAAGAGATCGGAGTAGAAATAGGCTAATTGGCCTATCGAGACAGCTCTGCCAGCTGATCATGGCTGATTCATTATCCCTCTCAATCCCACTCTCCTGGGAGGGAACGGAGAGAAGGATAGAGGGACAAGTGGTGAGCAGGTAAACGGTGAGGTAGGTGTGTGTGTGTGTGTGTGTGTGTGTGTGTGTGTGTGTGTGTGTTCGTTCACGTTCACAGACAGTCGTGTTGCAGAGACCATGGTCTGACCTTCATCCCTCTCCTCCCAGCCTTACAGAAATATGACAACGGAAGCGTGAAGTGGGGGTCTACCAGGATGGAATCCAGCCTCCAGGGCATGGATTACAAAGACGGATTCATCATCGTTTTGGAGGCAGACCATTATTATGTTTACGCCCAAGTCTCGTTCGTGGGGTCCAACTGCAGTGACATCTCAGAGGTCCTGGAGAGTAAAGTTCTGTACCAGCAGCATTCTAGCCACAATGCCCTGGAACTCATGGAGGCAACCCAGTCAGCCTGTGACGGGTCCAACAAAAGGAGATGGTACCAGTCGATCCGGCGGGGGGGGGGGGGGGGCGTCTTCCAGCTGGCCAAAGGCACACGCCTGTCCCTGAAGATCAGTCCGCTCGGCCGGGCTGAAATGGAATACCACAAGACCTATTTCGGAGCTTTCAAAATCCAGTGACTGCCTCTGTGGGCCGAGGGGCGGGTAAGGAGAGAGGGGACGCTGGCTCCTTTAAAACACAGCCCCTTACCCATCCCAGGCCCCACCCTCCGTGAACATTGACAGCGATGAAGGACTGCCCCTTCGAGGGGCTAATTTGCAAATTATGATCTTCCCCCAACCACCCCCCTTGAACATTCAATCTCAAAGACTGGCTGGTTTTGGAGATCCCACCCCTTTTTTAAAGGGATGGAAGTGTTGAGGGCAGAGGAGAAGTTAATTTCTGTAGACAGTGTAGGTACCGCCGCCTCGATCCCACCTGTGTTCCGATGTTGAAGTGGGGGACATCAGGTGTGCGGAGTTAAAGCAGGGGTGATCTCTCCCTTGTTGGACAGGACGTGGGGAAGTCATCGAGGATCGGGTTAGGGAGGTGGTGGTGCTGGGTTGAGTGAGGGGTGGGGACAGGGCGTCACCACCAATCTGTCCCACTCTCTTCGGATCGGCGGCTGATCCTTCGGCACACCGAATTTGCACTTTCGAGTCTCGGCCCGTTTCTGTGGGAGAGGGGGAGTGAAGGGGTTCTGGTCGCTCGGAATGAAGGGGACTTAGAAACTGCTGTCCAGGGCTTGGATGGCTGAGGACCCAAGACATCTGGGGCCGCGGGATAAGGGCTGCGACAGAAGGATTCCACAGAGCCCTCGGGGAGCACAAAACATAGGAGCAGGTTTAGGCTATTCAGCCGTGGTCTTTTGGATGTGTTCTATCATGGAACAAAGCAGTCCAGCATTTTCCTCCATCCCAGGAATCCACGCTGGGAAGGAGGGTCTGGAATAAGAACCGGACCCACCCACGCGGTCGATTAGACCCCGTGGAGGGGCTGACCCTAGCAATTCTTCAGGTCGAAGTACCTCTGTTACAGTTCTCCCAAGGTGACTTCAATCCCTGATAGAGGTGTATAAGATGATGAGAGGCACTGATCATGTGGATAGTCAGAGGCTTTTTCCCAGGGCTGGAATGGCCAACAAGAGAGGGCACAGGTTTAAGGTGCAGGGGAGTAGGTACAGAGGAGATGTCAGGGGTAAGTTATTTTACGCAGAGAGTGGTGAGTGCGTGGAATGGGCTGCCGGTGGTGCTGGTGGAGGCACATATGACAGGGTCATTTAAGAGACTCCTGGATAGGTACATGGAGCGTAGAAGAATACAGGGCTATGGGTAACCCTAGGTAACTTCTAAAGTAAGTACATGTTTGGCACAGCATTGTGGGTCGAAGGGCCTGTACTGTGCTGTAGGTTTTCCATGCTTCTAATCCCAAGGCATTTCCCCGCCTCAAACTGTTCCCGCTTGAGGGAGAGTCACGAACATGAGGTCTGGAGAAGGGGCTTGTCGTTTGAAAATAGGGACGTGTGGAAATATCTCTCTCCAGGTAGTGAGGATCTGAAATTCTCTGCCTCCGAGGGAGGGCAAGTAGGGAATCATTGCATAGGTTAAAGATGGAGACAGAAATATTTTATCCAACGTGGAATGGAGATGTTTGGGGAACTAGCGCGTAAAATGGTTGAGGAGAGCCATAAAGAACAAATAAAGGGGTCGCGGACACTGGGGGCCTGTATTAAATTAAAACACACTGAAAATCTCAGCGGGCCGAGCAGTATCCATGGAGGCAAAAGGCGTACGTCCACATTTCACGTCGCGATCCCACATCAGGAAAACAGCCATGATCACTTTGGATGGCGGGGCAGGTTTGAGAGCCAACCCCTGAATGTACTGACCGGTGTTTCTGAAATATCAGCTCCCCACAGAGGCTGACTGACCGGCTGAGTGTTACCACTGTTTTCTGAATTTATTTCAGGTTTCAATGAATTGCCTCCAGGAGGCAGGAGCACTTTAGGATGGGGCTCACACCCCGCTCCCCCCTCAAACGAGTGTCTGAAACCATCTGAGTGGGATTGCTCTGAATAATCGGCCGAAAGGTCGTTCTTCATGGGTAAACAAAATTAACTGGATAGGGTTGTGGTGGGAAGCTGGTGTCATTGGAAAGGAGACTCCAGGATTGAACGCAGTCTCATGGCCAACGCTTGCTGCTAGTGTTCTGAAATTTAGTGCCTTTATTTATTACATGCGGGCTTTTGATCTAACTTATTTTAACAGTTATTTTCGGGTGTTAAAAATTTGGTGATGGGATGTTGTGTTACAGAGACAGAGCGAATTCCGCTGTGACACTGGGAAACCGTGTTTAGGATTTTTTTTTTGCACGGGGATTCGTGTCGGCAGATCTCCGTCCCTTGGGTTCAATAAAGAGGAACAGCGGATGCCCGCGGTGTGTGCGTCTCATTCGTTAGCTCATGGATAGCAGGCATTGTCCATGGGTCCCAGTGTGTATTCATGTGTGCTTGGGTCAGCGTGTATCGGGGGAGGGGGTGTGGAGTCCTTAGGTGACGGCGGTGGGGTTAATGTGTGAGGGAGGGTCAGAGCGCGGAGAGGTCGGTACGCCCGGGAGGGGGAGGGGAAAGAGGCTGGTGTGCCGGTAGGAGGTGGGGAAAAAGTCGGTACACTGGGGTGAGGTGGCAAGGGGAAGTGACTGATGGGCTGGGGTGACGTTGGGGAGCGGGTCAGAGTTCAGTTCCAGAGAGAGTGCAGTGCAGGCAGACAATATAGTACAAGAAACACTGTGGGTAAATTGCTGAATGAATTCGGCAAGTCAGGCAGCATCTATGGAGGGGAATAAACAGTCGATGTTTCAGACTGAGACAAAGAAATTTTCGAATGGAAAAAGGATGCAACCGCGGCTGACAAAAGAAGTCAAAGCCAAAGTTAAAGCAGACGAGAGGGCATACAAGGAAGCAAAAATTAATGGGGAGAGGATTGGGAAGTTTTTAAAAGCTTACAAAAGGAAACTAGGAAGGTCATTAAGAGGGAAAGATTAACTATGAAAGGAAGCTAGCAAATAATATCAAAGAAGTTACTAAAAGCTTTGTCAAGTATATAAAAAGTAAAAGACAGGTCAACGTAGATATAGAACCGATAGAAAATGATGCTGGAGAAATTGCAATGGGAGATAGGGAGATAAGGAGATGGCAGAGGGACTGAACAATTATTTTGCATCAGTCTTCACTGAGGAAGACATCAGCAGTATACCGGTCACTCAAGGGTGTCAGGGAAGAGAAGTGTGCGCAGTCACAATTACAACAGAGAAAGTACTCAGGAAGCTGAATAGTCTAAAGGTAGATAAATCTCCCGGACCAGATGAAATGCACCCTCGTGTTCTGAAGGAAGTAGCTGTGGAGATTGTGGAGGCATTAGCGATGATCTTTCAAAAGTCGATAGATCCTGGCATCGTTCCGGAAGACTGGAAGATTGCAAATGTCACCCCGCTATTTAAGAAAGGGGCAAGGAAGGAAAAAGGAAATTATAGACCTGTTAGCTTGACATCGTTGGTTGGGAAGTTGTTGGAGTCGATTGTCAAGGATTAGGTTACAGAGTGCCTGGAGGCATATGACAAGATAGGCCAAACCCAGCATGGATTCCTTAAAGGAAAATCCTGCCTGACAAACCTATTACAATTTTTTGAGGAAATTACCAGTAGGCTAGACACGGGAGATGCAGTGGATGTTGTATATTTGGATTTTCAGAAGGCCTTTGACAAGGTGCCACACATGAGGCTACTTAACAAGATAAGAGCCCATGGACTTACGGGAAAGTTACATACGTGGATAGAGCGTTGGCTGATTGGCAGGAAACAGAGAGTGGAAATATAGGGATCCTATTCTGGTTGGCTGGCGGTTACCAGTGGTGTTCCACAGGGATCAGTGTTGGGGCCGTTTCTTTTTACATTGTACATCAACGATTTGGATTATGGAATAGATGGCTTTGTGGCTAAGTTTGCTGATGAGGGGCCGGTAGTGCTGAGGGAACGGAGCATCTGCAGAGAGACTTGGGTAGATTGGGAGAATGGGCAAAGAAGTGGCAAATGAAATACAATGTTGGGAAGTGTATGATTATGCATTTTGGCAGAAGAAATAAACGGGCAGACTATTATTTAAATGGGGAAAGAATTCAAAGTTCTGAGATGCAACGGGATTTGGGAGTCCTCGTACAGGATACCCTTAAGGTTAACCTCCAGGTTGAGTCGGTGGTGAAGAAGGCGAATGCAATGTTGGCATTCATTTCTAGAGGAATAGAGTATAGGAGCAGGGATGTGATGTTGAGGCTCTATAAGGCGCTGGTGAGACCTCACTTGGAGTACTGTGCGCAGTTTTGGTCTCCTTATTTAAGAAAGGATGTGCTGATGTTGGAGAGAGTACAGAGAAGATTCACTAGAATGATTCCGGGAATGAGAGGGTTAATATATGAGGGATGTTTGTCCGCTCTTGGAGTGTATTCCCTGGTGTTTAGAAGAATGGGGTGGGGGGGGGCCTCATAGAAATATTTTGAATATTGAAAGGCATGGACAGAGTGGATGTGGCAAAATTGTTTCCCATGGTGGGAGAGTCTAGTACGAAAGAGTATAGCTTAAGGATTGAAAGGTGCCCATTCAGAACAGAGATGCGAAGAATTTTTTTTAGCTAGAAGGTGGTGAATCCATGGAATCCATGGAAGGCCACGGTCAGTAGTGGAGACCAAGTCACTGGGTGTATTTAAGACAGAGATTGATAGGTATCTGAGAAGCCAGGGCATCAAAGGTCGTGGTGAAAAGGCGGGGGAGTGGGACTAAATGGGAGAATATATCAGCTCATGATAAAATGGCGGAGCAGACTCGATGGGCCAAATGGCCGACTTCTGCTCCTTTGTCTTATGGTCTTATGGAAAAGAAAGGGGGCGTGAGCCAGAATAGGATAGTGGGAGGAGGGGAAGGAGTCCAAGCCGGCAAGTTTTGGATTAGTGAGACCAGGTGAGAAGGAAGTTGGGTGGGTGGAGGAGCGGACAGGAAGGAAGAAGCTGGAACGGTATAGGTGGAATTGTGAGAGGGCGGAAGAAGGAGGAATCTGATAGGAGAGTGGAGTGGACCTTGGATGAAGGGAAGGAGATATGCGATGGGAAGAAGAGAACGTTTGAGCGAGTAACCAGAACGGTGAATGAAAAAAGGGAAGGGAGGCGGAAAAAGAAATGAATGATCATGCCATCAAGTTGGAGGCTACCGAGATGGAATAAGAGGTTTTGCTCCTCTGACCAAAGCCTGGCCTCATCGTGGAAGTAGCTGAAACCATCAACGACATGACAGAATAGGAATGAGAGGTGGAGTTGAAGTACGTGACCTCTGGGAGATCCTGCCTTTCGTGGCGGGCGAAGCGTAAGTACTCGACAAAGTGCTACATCAATCCACGCCGGGTCTCGCTGATGCAGAGGAGATTCCACCAGGACCACCGGATACAGTGGGTGACACCGACAGGTGTCACTCACAGGTGAAGTGTAACTGCTTGGTCCTGAATGGCGGTGAGGGAAGAGGTGCAGGGGCTGGTGTCGCAACTATCCCGCTTGCAGGGTTAAGTGCCAGGAGGGAGATCAGTGGTGGGGGACGAGTGCACAAGGGAGTTACGTAGAGAGCGATCTCTACGTAAAATGCAGTAAAAGATCTCTACAGAATTCTGATGTTCACCATTTGTGTAAACAATTAATGTATTTGGGAACGTAACCATTCGGGCAATCGCTTTACGGCATCTCGATCACAAAGAGATAGAGGCAAACAACAGGAATTCTGCAGATGCTGGAAATTCAAGCAACACACATCAAAGTTGCTGGTGAACGCAGCAGGCCAGGCAGCATCTATAGGAAGAGGCGCAGTCGACGTTTCAGGCCGAGACCCTTCATCAGGACTAACTGAAGGAAGAGTGAGTAAGGGATTTGAAAGCTGGAGGGGGAGGGGGAGATGCAAAATGATAGGAGAAGACAGGAGGGGGAGGGATGGAGCCGAGAGCTGGACAGGTGATAGGCAGAAGGGGATACGAGAGGATCATGGGACAGGAGGTCCGGGAAGAAAGACGGGCGGGGGGTGACCCAGAGGATGGGTAAGAGGTATATTCAGAGGGACAGAGGGAGAAAAAGGAGAGTGAGAGAAAGAATGTGTGCATAAAAAAGAGTAACAGATGGGGTACGAGGGGAAGGTGGGGCCTAGCGGAAGTTAGAGAAGTCAATGTTCATGTCATCAGGTTGGTGGCTACCCATACGGAATATAAGGTGTTGTTCCTCCAACCTGAGTGTGGCTTCATCTTTACAGTAGAGGAGGCCGTGGATAGACATGTCAGAATGGGAATGGGATGTGGAATTAAAATGTGTGGCCACTGGGAGATCCTGCTTTCTCTGGCGGACAGAGCGTAGATGTTCAGCAAAGCGGTCTCCCAGTCTGCGTCGGGTCTCACCAATATATAAAAGGCCACATCGGGAGCACCGGACGCAGTATATCACCCCAGTCGACTCACAGGTGAAGTGATGCCTCACCTGGAAGGACTGTTTGGGGCCCTGAATGGTGGTAAGGGAGGAAGTGTAAGGGCATGTGTAGCACTTGTTCTGCTTACACGGATAAGTGCCAGGAGGGAGATCATTGGGGAGGGATGGGGGGGACGAATGGACAAGGGAGTTGTGTAGGGAGCGATCCCTGCGGAATACAGAGAGAGGGGGGGAGGGAAAGATATGCTTAGTGGTGGGATCCCGTTAGAGGTGGCGGAAGTTACGGAGAATAATATGTTGGACCCGGAGGCTGGTGGGGTGGTAGGTGAGGACCAGGGGAACCCTATTCCTAGTGGGGTGGTGGGAGGATGGAGTGAGAGCAGATGTACGTGAAATGGGGGAGATGCGTTTAAGAGCAGAGTTGATAGTTGAGGAAGGGAAGCCCCTTTCTTCAAAAAATGAAGACATCTCCCTCGTCCTAGGATGAAAAGCCTCATCCTGAGAGCAGATGCGGCGGAGACGGAGGAATTGCGAGAAGGGGATGGCGTTTTTGCAAGAGACAGGGTGAGAAGAGGAATAGTCCAGATAGCTGTGAGAATCAGTAGGCTTATAGTAGACATCAGTGGATAAGCTGTCTCCAGAGACAGAGACAGAAAGATCTAGAAAGGGGAGGGAGGTGTCGGAAATGGACCAGGTAAACTTGAGGGCAGGGTGAAAGTTGGAGGCAAAGTTAATAAAGTCAACGAGTTCTGCATGCGTGCAGGAAGCAGCGCCAATGCAGTCGTCGATGTAGCGAAGGAAAAGTGGGGGACAGATACCAGAATAGGCACGGAACATAGATTGTTCCACAAACCCAACAAAAAGGCAGGCATAGCTAGGACCCATACGGGTGCCCATAGCTACACCTTTAGTTTGGAGGAAATGGGAGGAGCAAAAGGAGAAATTATTAAGAGTAAGGACTAATTCTGCTAGACGGAGCAGAGTGATGGTAGAGGGGAACTGATTAGGTCTGGAATCCAAAAAGAAGCGTAGAGCTTTGAGACCTTCCTGATGGGGGAAGGAAGTATATAGGGACTGGACATCCATGGTGAAAATAAAGCGGTGGGGGCCAGGGAACTTAAAATCATCGAAAAGTTTAAGAGCGTGAGAAGTGTCACGAACATAGGTCGGAAGGGATTGAACAAGGGGTGATAAAACAGTGTCGAGGTATGCAGAAACGAGTTCGGTGGGGCAGGAGCAAGCTGAGACAATAGGTCGGCCAGGACAGGCAGGTTCGTGGATCTTGGGTAGGAGGTAGAAACGGGAAGTGCGGGGTGTGGGAACTATAAGGTTGGTAGCAGTGGATGGGAGATCCCCTGAGCGGATAAAGTCGTTGATAGTGTGGGAGACAATGGCCTGGTGCTCCTTAGTGGGGTCACGATCGAGGGGTAAATAAGAGGAGGTATCCGCGAGTTGTCGCTGTGCCTCGGCAAGGTAGAGGTCAGTACGCCAGACTACAACAGCACCCCCTTTATCAGCGGGTTTAATAATAATGTTAGGATTAGTGCGGACACCTGTATCACCTGTCCAGCTCTCGGCTCCATCCCTCCCACTCCTGTCTTCTCCTATCATTTTGCATCTCCCCCTCCCCCTCCAGCTTTCAAATCCCTTACTCACTCTTCCTTCAGTTAGTCCTGACGAAGGGTCTCGGCCTGAAACGTCGACTGCGCCTCTTCCTATAGATGCTGCCTGGCCTGCTGCGTTCACCAGCAACTTTGATGTGTGTTACAAAGAGATAGAGTTTCACGGTGAAGGGCCCTACCTGTTGCTGGAAACCGGTACTGCAGGAGGAGCAGAAACAAAATGCTGCAACTCTCGACTGGAACAGAACCAAGAATTTATTTTTTTATGGAATGTGGGCATCGTCAGCAGGGCCAACATTTACTGTGTGGTGAACGAGTTCCCAAATTGTTGCAAGATTTTCACTCTGCGGCCATGAGAGATCGGCCGATATGTTACTCAGCTAGAACCCTTTTCCGGGGAAAGGGAAACCTGAAGCAGAGAGAATGAATTGAATTGACTTTATTTCTTACATCCTTCACATACATGAGGAGTAAAAATCTTTATGTTACGCCTCCGTCTAAATGTGTAACGTGTAATTTAAGGCAATTTGTAATAAATAGTTGTAGTAAATAGTATGCACAACAGGACAGTCAATACAGCATAGAAATTCAAACATATCAGTGTGAATTAATCGGTCTGATGGCCTGGTGAAAGAAGTTGTCCCGGAGCCTGTCGGTCCTGGCTTTAATACTGTGGAACCGTTTCCCAGATGATAGCAGCTGGAACAGTTTGTGGTTGGGGCGATTCGGGTCCCCATTGATACTTCAGGTCCTTTTTATGCGTCTGTGTCTGTAAATGTCCTGAATAGCGCGAAGTTCACATCTACGGATGCGCTGGGCTGTCCACACCACTCTCTGCAGAGTCCTGCGATTGAGGGAAGTACAGTTCCCATACCAGGCAGTGATGCAGCCAGTCAGGATGCTCTCAATTGTGCCCCCGTAGAAAGTCATTAGGCTGTGGGGACTCACGCCAAACTTCTTCACCCGTCTGAGATGAAACAGGTGCTGTTATACTGACCACGTGAGATCCTCGGTGATGTGGATGCCGAGGAACGTAAAGCTGTTCCTCTGAACTCCAGGTCCATTGATGTCAGTAGGGGTCAGCCTGTCTCCATTCCTCCAGTAGTCCACAACCAACTCATTTGTTTTTGCGACATTGAGGGAGAGGTTGTTCTCTTGACACCACTGTGTCTGGGTGATGACTTCCTCTCTGTAGGGTGCCTAGTTATTATTTGCGATAAGTCCAATCAATGTGGAATCGTCAGCAAATTTAATTAGCAGTTTGGAGCTGTGAATGGCAACACAATCTTGGGTATACAGAGAGCAAAGGAGGGCGATTAGAACACAGCCCTGAGGGGGCCCTGTGTTGAGGGTCAGAGGGGCAGAGGTAAAGGAACCCACTCTTACCATCTGTCGGTAATCTGACAGGAAGTCCAGGATCCAGGTGTACAAGGCAGAGCGAAGGCCGAGGTCTCTGAGCTTCTTGTCGAGCCTGGAGGGAATTATGGTGTTGAATGCTGAACTGTAGTCCAAGAACAGCATTCTCATAAAAGCGTCCTTCTTCTCCAGATGTGAAAGGACGGTGTGTGGAGCTGTGGCTATTGTGTCATCTGTTGATGGGTTGTGTCAATAGGCGAATTGTACGGGATCCAGTGTGGGTGACAGCAAGCTGCAGATGTGGTCCTTGACCAGTCTCTAAAAGCATCTGCTTATTATTGAGGTAAATGAGACAGGGCGCCAGTCGTTCAGACTTGTTACCTTGGTCTTTTTAGGAACAGGAACAATACATATCCGATATTAGATATATTTACCGACTGGGGAGCAGCGGCGGTGAGAGGAGCACAATCCAAGATTCTGTTGTAAAGGGGCCGGACGGAGAGCAAACTGACGGGTCGGTGGGAATTTTCACTCTGATTGGGTGGAGAGAAGTTGAGATAGTAAACTGCACTAATAGTAGTGTTCATTATCCAATCACTTCGGCTGTTCAGAGAATATAAATCCCGATGAACTCTATGTAAGATGATTATTCGGGAATTGATTTAAATGGATGACACCAGACGGACTGCAGCCGCTGAAATCGCTCATTTCGACCTATTCAAGGACAGTCACTGGGCTGTAAATGTTGGTCCTTCTGTCGATGTCCACATTCCGTAAACGATAAATTCTGGCCCCTTTCTTTATACTTTGACAATAAATTTACCCAACAATTATGCCTCCTCAACCGGGGTGAATAACTTCACTCACTTCAACTCCGAATTGATTCCACAAGCGACAGACCAGCTTTCAAAGACTCTGCAATTTATTTATTTCTCTTCTGCTTGCCTCTCGGATTGGACGCCTGTGACTAGTGATGTGCCGCAGGGATCGGTGCTGGGGCCATTGTTGTTCGACTTCAACATCAATGAGCTGGATGAGAGTATGGTAGACCGAGTAATCAAATTTGCAGACTGCACTAAGACTGGGGCGTAGTGGGGAGGTATATCAGAGCCTTCCAGCGGGACCTGACAGATGGAATTTAATGCAAACAGCTGAGGTGGTGCCCATTTTGCAGGACAAACCAGGGTAGGACTTTCACAGTGAATGTCAGTGCGCTGAGGAGTGTTGTAGAACAGAGAGGTCTGGGAACACAGATCCGGAATTCCCTGAAAGTGGCGTCATACGTAGAAAGGTTGTAAAGAGAATTTTTGGCATATTGCCCTTTTAGAAATCAAAGTATGTACTAAGTATAGGAGTTGGATGTTATGTTGAAGGCGTATAAAACATTGGGGATGCCTAATTTAGATTATTGTGTGCAGTTCTGGTCACCTATCTACAGGAAAGATATCAGTAAAATAGAAAGAGTACAGTGAAAATTCACAAGGATATTGCCTGGACTTGAAATCCTGAATGATAGGGAAAGGTTGACAGGTCTAGGCAGAATGACAGTTTGACACAGGATAGATGGGCCGAAGGGCCTGTATGCGTGCTGTAGTGCTCTGTGCGCTTATACCTATTAGCAGAAATGATCTCCTTTTGTGCCTTGATTGTTTGCTTTTGATTACGTATATTTTCCCCTATATTCTATTGAATTCCGTTATTTTGCTGTAAACGCTGACCATAAATTGACTTTGAACTTTGACCAAGCTGAGAGTGGCAGCATTTTCCCTTTCCTGCAGTACCGGTTTACAACAGCAGGTGGTGACACTGCGCCGCGAAACCACACAGCTGCTGCTCGTCATCCCCACCCTCAGATTGAAGGCGGCCCTGCCAGGATCTGATCTTTCGAATATCAGCTGGATTGGCGGAGTCCTGTATTCTGGACACTTAAACGATATTCTACCGTTTTACAAAGCAGCAGGACATCAGATGAGACGGGAAAATTCAACAAATTCCCCAGCTTCCACACCCATCTTCACTTTAAACACAAGCAAGTCATCAGACCCGCTTCGTCGAGCGCCTCCGCTCCGTCCTCCACAACAGACAGCATCTCCCGGTAGTCATCCACGTCAACACTGCTTCACATTCCCATTCTGATATGTCCATACATGGCCTCCTCTACTGCCATGATGAGGCCAAACTCAAGTTGGATGAGCAACACCTCATATACCGTCCAGGTAGTCTCCAGCCCCTTGGCATGAACCTTGAATTCTACAACTTCCGTTAATTCCCTTCCCCTCCCTTCCCTATCCCACTTTCACTCTGCCCCCACATCCAGCTGCCTATCACTTCCCTCATGATTGATTCCGCCTCCTTCAACAACCCATTGTGTTTTCCCCTATTCCTTCTTCACCTTTCCTACCTATCACCTCCCTGCTTCCCCTCCCCCACCACTTTATCTTTCCCCTTACTGGTTTTTCACCTGGAACCTACCAGCCTTCTCCTTCCCACCCTCCCCCCAACTTCTTTATAGGGCCTCTGCCCCTTCCCTCTTCAGTCCTGACGAAGGGTCTCGGCCAGAAACATAGAAACATAGAAACATAGAAACATAGAAAATAGGTGCAGGAGTAGGCCATTCGGCCCTTCGAGCCTGCACCGCCATTTATTATGATCATGGCTGATCATCCAACTCAGAACCCCGCCCCAGCCTTCCCTCCGTACCCCCTGACCCCTGTAGCCACAAGGGCCATATCTAACTCCCTCATAAACATAGCCAATTAACTGGCCTCAACAGTTTCCTGTGGCAGAGAATTCCACAGATTCACCACTCTCTGTGTGAAGAAGTTTTTCTTAATCTCGGTCCTAAAAGGCTTCCCCTCTATCCTCAAACTGTGACCCCTCGTTCTGGAATTCCCCAACATCGGGAACAATCTTCCTGCATCTAGCCTGTCCAATCCCTTTAGGATCTTATACGTTTCAATCAGATCCCCCCTCAATCTTCTAAATTCCAACGAGTACAAGCCCAGTTCATCCAGTCTTTCTTCATATGAAAGTCCTGCCATCCCAGGAATCAATCTGGTGAACCTTCTTTGTACTCCCTCTATGGCCAAGATGTCTTTCCTCAGATTAGGGGACCAAAACTGCACACAATACTCCAGGTGTGGTCTCACCAAGGCCTTGTACAACTGCAGTAGTACCTCCCCGCTCCTGTACTCGAATCCTCTCGCTATAAATGCCAGCATACCATTCGCCTTTTTCACCGCCTGCTGTACCTGCATGCCCACTTTCAATGACTGGTGTATAATGACACCCAGGTCTCGTTGCACCTCCCCTTTTCCTAATCGGCCACCATTCAGATAATAATCTGTTTTCCTATTTTTGCCACCAAAGTGGATAACTTCACATTTATCCACATTAAATTGCATCTGCCATGAGTTTTCCCACTCACCCAACCTATCCAAGTCACCCTGCATCCTCTTAGCATCCTCCTCACTGCTAACACTGCCACCCAGCTTCGTGTCATCCGCAAACTTGGAGATGCTGCATTTAATTCCCTCATCCAAGTCATTAATATATATTGTAAACAACTGGGGTCCCAGCACTGAGCCTTGCGGTACCCCACTAGTCACCGCCTGCCATTCTGAAAAGGTCCCGTTTATTCCCACTCTTTGCTTCCTGTCTGCTAACCAATTCTCCACCCACACCAATACCTTACCCCCAATACCGTGTGCTTTAAGTTTCCACACTAATCTCCTGTGTGGGACCTTGTCAAAAGCCTTTTGAAAATCCAAATATACCACATCCACTGGTTCTCCCCCATCCACTCTACTAGTTACATCCTCAAAAAAATTCTATGACATTCGTCAGACATGATTTTCCTTTCACAAATCCATGCTGACTTTGTCCGATCATTTCACCGCTTTCCAAACGTGCTGTTATCACATCCTTGATAACTGACTCCAGCAGTTTCCCCACCACCGACGTTAGGCTAACCGGTCTATAATTCCCCGGTTTCTCTCTCCCTCCTTTTTTAAAAAGTGGGGTTACATTAGCCACCCTCCAATCCTCAGGAACCAGTCCAGAATCTAACGAGTTTTGAAAAATTATCACTAATGCATCCACTATTTCTTGGGCTACTTCCTTATGCACTCTAGGATGCAGACCATCTGGCCCTGGGCATTTATCTGCCTTCAATCCCTTCAATTTACCTAACACCACTTCCCTACTAACATGTATTTCACTCAGTTCCTCCATCTCACTGGACCCTCTGTCCCTTACTATTTCTGGAAGATTATTTATGTCCTCCTTAGTGAAGACAGAACCAAAGTAATTACTCAATTGGTCTGCCATGTCCTTGCTCCCCATAATCAATTCACCTGTTTCTGTCTGCAGGGGACCTACATTTGTCTTTAACAGTCTTTTCCTTTTTACATATCTATAAAAGCTTTTACCGTCCGTTTTTATGTTCCCCGCCAGTTTTCTCTCATAATCTTTTTTCCCCTTCCTAATTAAGCCCTTTGTCCTCCTCTGCTGAACTCTGAATTTCTCCCAGTCCTCAGGTGAACCACTTTCTCTGGCCAATTTGTATGCTACTTCTTTGGAATTGATACTATCCCTAATTTCTCTTGTCAGCCACGGGTGCACTACCTTCCTTGATTTATTCTTTTGCCAAACTGGGATGAACAATTGTTGTAGTTTATCCATGCAACCTTTAAATGCTTGCCATTGCATATCCACCGTCAATCCTTTAAGTGTCATTTGCCAGTCTGTCTTAGCTAATTCACGTCTCATACCTTCAAAGTTACCCCTCTTTAAGTTCAGAACCTTTGTTTCTGAAATAACTATGTCACTCTCCATATTAATGAAGAATTCCACCATATTATGGTCACTCTTACCCAAGGGGCCTCTCACGACAAGATCGCTAATTAACCCTTCCTCATTGCTCAAAACCCAGTCCAGAATAGCCTGCTCTCTTGTTGGTTCCTGGACATGTTGGTTCAAAAAACCATCCCGCATACATTCCAAGAAATCCTCTTCCTCAGCACCTTTACCAATTTGGTTCACCCAGTCTACATGTAGATTGAAGTCACCCATTATAACTGCTGTTCCTTTATTGCACACATTTCTAATTTCCTGTTTAATACCATCTCCGACCTCACTACTACTGTTAGGTGGCCTGTACACAATTCCCACCAGCGTCTTCTGCCCCTTAGTGTTACGCCGCTCTACCCATATCGATTCCACATCTTCCCGGCTTATGTACTTCCTTTCTATTGCGTTAATCTCTTCTTTAACCAGCAACGCCACCCCACCTCCCCTTCCTTCATGTCTATCCCTCATGAATATTGAATATCCCTGGACGTTGAGCTCCCATCCCTGGTCGTTTCTACGGATGCTGCCCGACCTGCTGAGTTCCTCCAACGTGTTGTTCGCTATGACCCTAGCATCTGCAGAGTATTTTCTGTTATCAGACTTCACCAATCGCCCATGGCTCCACACACAGATATTGATCCTGAAGGGACGATTTTCATTCTAGGACGAGGGAGATGTCCTCCTTTTTTAAAGAAAGGGGCTTCCCTTCCTCCACTATCAACTCTGCTCCTAAACGCATCTCCCCCATTTCACGTACATCTGCTCTCACTCCATCCTCCCGCCACCCCACTAGGAATAGGGTTCCCCTGGTCCTCACCTACCACCCCACCAGCCTCCGGGTCCAACATATTATTTTCCGTAACTTCTGCCACCTTCAACGGGATCCCACCACTAAGCACATCTTTCCCTCCCCCCCCCCCCCGCTTTCCGCAGGGATCGCTCCCTACACGACTCCCTTGTCCATTCGTCGCCCCCCCCCCCATCCCTCCCCTCCGATCTCCCTCTTGGCACTTATCCTTGTAAGCGAAACAAGTGTTACACATGCCCTTACACTTCCACCCTTACCACTATTCAGGGCCTCAGACATTCCTTCCAGGTGAGGCGACACTTCACCTGTGAGTCGGCTGGGGTGATATACTGCGTCCGGTGCTCCCGATGTGGCCTTTTATATATTGGCGAGACCCGACGCAGACTGGGAGACCGCTTTGCTGAACACCTACGCTCTGTCCGCCAGAGAAAGCAGGATCTCCCAGTGGCGACACATTTTAATTCCACATCCCATTCCCATTCTGACAAGTCTATCCACGGCCTCCTCTACGGTAAAGATGAAGCCACACTAAGGTTGGAGGAACAACACCTTATATTCCGTCTGGGTAACCTCCAACCTGATGACATGAACATCGACTTCAATAACTTCCGCTAATGCCCCACCTCCCCCTCGTACCCCATCTGTTACTTATTTATATACACACATTCTTTCTCTCACTCTCCTTTTTCTCCCTCTGTCCCTCTGAATATACCCCTTGCCCATCCTCTGGGTTCCCACCCCCCCCCACCCTTGTCTTTCTTCCCAGACCTCCTGTCCCATGATCCTCTCGTATCCCTTTTGCCAATCACCTGTCCAGCTCTTGGCTCCATCCCTCCCCCTCCTGTCTTCTCCTATCATTTTGGATCTCCCCCTCCCCCTCCCACTTTCAAATCGCTTATTCACTCTTCCTTCAGTTAGTCCTGACGAAGGGTCTCGGCCTGAAACGTCGACTGCACCTCTTCCTACAGATGCTGCCTGGCCTGCTGCGTTCACCAGCAACTTTGATGTGTGTTGCTTGAATTTCCAGCATCTGCAGAATTCCTGTTGTTTGCCTTTTTATTTTCCTAGTTATACCTCTGTTCTCAAAATAATACTAAAACCCTCTGTGACTCAGCTTTACAGCCAGCTCTGGGAGACTCCTGGAGAAGAAGGTGTATTTTCCTGTGCGGCCAGTTATTCGCTCTCACACTCTGCTTTCACCCAGTCGGGACGGATTCCGCCAACTTAAGTCAAGTACACACCCGCTGCTCCCCACTGTCCAGCAGGAGTTGTGGGGAATTATTCTAGTCCACACCCCTCTCTTTACCAGGGAGGGGACCTGACATAATAAGGAAATCACAAGGTATTTGCGATTACGATTAGGTCTTTTGAGGGACTTTTCTATAGGTACATGGAGCTTAGAAAAATAGAGGGCGATAGGTAAGCCTAGTAATTTCTAGGGTAGGGACATGTTCGGCATAACTTTGTGGGCCGAAGGGCCTGTATTATGCTGCAGGTTTTCTATGATTCTATATGTTCAGAAGTCTGGGAACACGGTGATTCAGCAGCTGTGGAGGAAACAGTCACCAACTGACACAGACATGATAGACAGTCGGAGTATCTTCATCCTCGGCGTGGGAATGTCAATTACTGCAGGGAGTAACTATAAGGTGAGAGGAGAAGGTTTAAAGGAGATTGTCTGTGGCCTATGTCGGTCGTGGTCGACCATGGGTACCGAGCCTCTGGTAGTCTCTGGAGCGAAGCCGGAGCTGCCTCTCCAGGGCGCAGGCCAGGGCAGACTTGATATGGAGATCCGACTTTTGCCCATGCAGTAGGATCCCCCCGCCCCCACCCCACCTCTCCGTGCTGATGACGGGTCCAAAGGAACGACGAAAGTCGATACAGTTTGGTGCCAGCAGCATCACAGGAGTTGCCGTGCCGGTGCTGGGTACAACAGTCAGCCGCCTTCGGGACTCCGACTCCGGATTTTCCCTCGGGATTTACTCCCGAAGCCTTTCCCGTGAGCGGGTATAGCCGCAAGGCAGCGGACGTTTGAAATCGGAGTTTTCCCTCTCCTAGATGAGCTACCATCCCTGGTTAACGAGCCCCATCTGCTCGGAGCAATTGGTTTTAAGGCGCCAGTGGCCCGCCTTTGCCCCTTCTGCTGTCAGTGAGAACCGCTCCGCCGGGCATAAGAACTATTCCACACATGAAGGCCAGGAGTTGGACCTGGTTGTCAGAGGCTGTTTGAGTCGCACGGCATGAAGAGAATTTGTTTAGCAGTGGGAGCTCGTCCCCACTACCACCCTTCGGCTATGACTACTTTTGGAGACTGATGAGGCAAGTTTTTTTTTACACAGAGAATGGTCGGTGCTGTCAGGGGAGGTGGTGGAAACAGATACAACAGCAACATTTCAGTGACATTTAGACAGACACATGAACAGACAGGGAATGGAGGGTTGTGGGCCATGTACAGGCAGATGGGATGAGATTGAATAGGCACAATGTTCAGCACAGACTTGTGGGCCGAATGGCCTGTTCCTGTGTTGTATTGTTCAATGTTCTGTGTTCAGGAGCTTTGGACGCAGTAGTCAAGAACAACTGGTATTTCGGTACAGTCGCTGTGCAAAATGCAGTAAAGTGTCCCGGGCGCTTACACAGACTGGCTGCAAAAACAATGAATACAACAAACTCTGCATACTGTTACATGCATTGAAGACAGTGGAGTGAATACAGTCAACACGGGGTACAGAGGATGCTCTACACAGAGTGCATTGGTTACCGCTTCCCCGTGTAATCCAACAGAGTGAAGACAAAAAAATTAATAGACACAAAGATCGATTTGTGTTTCAAGAACGTAAGAAACAGGAGCAGGAGTGGCCATTCGGCCCCTTGCTCCTGCTCTGCCCTTCACTCAGAACATGGCTGATCATTAACCTCAGTGACAACTTCCTGCACCATCCCATCATCACTGTTACCCTTAAATACAGAAATCTTTTGTTGAGTGTTCCAAATATTCACCACACACTTGGTGAGGAATTTTTCCTCATCTCAGTCCTGCTGAGGCGACCTCTGATTGCGAGTCTGTGACCCCTGGTTCCACACCCCATCCAGGGGAAACATCATTCCTGCCTCTACCCTGTCAATACCCAGTGAGACTGTGTCTGTGCCAGTGAGACCACCTCTTATTCTTCGAATTATGAGACAGTCTCAGTCAGTGTAATATCCCCGAGGACACTACGTGAAGGGTAAAGCTTTAAAGTAAGATCGTCAAAGTTGAACCGGGATGTTCAAGGAATGTTTTTCGACACAATGAGTGGTATCTTCCTGGAATGCGCGGCCGGGATGGGGAGTGGTGGAATCAGATACGATCATGATGTTTAACAGACATTTAAACCCGGAAATGAACAGACAGGGAATGGAGGATAGGGATCATTTGCAGGCAAACGTGATGACATCATGGTCAGCATAGACAGTGTGTGCAGAATGTTCTGTGTTCAATGTTTGAAATATCACAGCTAGGGGCCCAATAATTTCTTCCCTGGATTCCCACCGTGTCAGAGGATACACTGGGTCAGACCCTGGGATTTATTCAGCTTTGTGTGTTTAAGCTGGCCAGCCTCCTTTGTAATGACGGTATGTTTCAGGACATTCGTATTCTCCTCCCTGAATTCCCCAGCTCCATCACCTTCTCTACAGATGAGAAGTATTTATTTCATGAGATGTCAGGGGTAAGTTTTTTTTACACAGAGTGTGTGGAATGGGGTGGCGGTGGTGGAGGCGGAAACGATAGGGTCTTTTAAGAGACTCCTGGATGGATACAAAGAACTCAGAAAACTAGAGGGCTATGGGTAGGCCCAGGCAGTTCTAAGGTAAGGACGTGTTCAGCACAGCTTTGTGGACTGAAGGGCCTATATTGTGCTGTAGGTTTTCTACAGCATCTTTTGTAGACTCTCCTTTATCTTACCTGTAGCTATCTCACACCCCCTTTTGGCCTCTCGGTTTTCCCTCTTCAGTGTTCTCCTGCATCCCTTCTACTCCGAGGGATTCACCTGATCCCAGCTGCTTTCACCTGACACACAACTCCACCCTGACCGTCGTCGATAATAACCCTCATCAGCCAGGGTTCCCTCATCCCTCCAGTCTCGCCATTCACTCTGACAAGGACAGGCTGATCCTGAACCTTTACAAACTCAGTTTTAAAGCCACTCACTTGCCAGGTGTCTGTTTACTTGGGACCACCCTCCTGTTCTACACCTCTATTCATTCCCCGACCCCTTCTATCCTCCCTCAGTTCAGTCTGTTCACAGCTCTGAACATCAGAAATAGCAGCAAGAGGAGGCTGTTCAGCCCCTCACACCTGCTGTCCCATTGAATAAGATCAAAACCACCTCACTGTGCCACAGATGCAAAGGACGTGACAGAAGTGGAGGTCAGAGAGGAGGGAGAGTTGTGACGTTGATTAGGGAGAACATCACCACAGCACTTAGAGAGATCCTTGTGGGGAACGGCCAGTGAGAGTATATTGGTAGGAGTTATAAATATAGAGATGGTCACTTCGTTGGGATTGTACTATAAGATTCCAAATGTCAGTGAGAATCAGAAGAGCCCATGTGTAGGGAGAATGCAGATAACTGTTGGAATATCAGGGTTGTAATAGTCAGAGACTTCAGCTTCCCTAATATTGACTGGGACAGACATAGTGCTGAGGGATTTGACAGGGTAGAATTTGTGAGTGTGGTCTGGAATGGTTTTACAAGCAATGTGCAGATGCCCAACTGGAGAAAGGGGTCGCACTTGACCTCCTCGCAGGAAGTGAGTCTGGGAAAGTGTTTGACGTGACAGTGGCGGGGTGGAGGGCGCGTTGGGACCGGTGATCATCATTCTGTTAGATGTAAAATAGTTATGGAAATACCTGTGGACTCGTCCTGAATTGGAGCAAGGTGAATGTTGATGGGATCAGACAGGAACGTGATGGTTGTTTGGTCGAGGCTGTCCACAGGTCAAGGCACACAAAGCTGCAGAAAGTTGTAAACTCAGCCAGCTCCATCATACTTTACTGAAATCCATACACACTACATCCACTGCTCTACCATCATCAATGTGTTTTGTTACATCTTCAAAGATCTCAGTCAGGCTCGTAAAGCAAGACCTGCCCTTGACAAAACCATGACTATCCCTAATCAGATTGTGTGTCTCCAAATGCTCATAAATCCTGCCTCTCGGGATCTTCTCCAACAATTTTCCCACCATTGAAGTCAGATTCATATGGGACTCCCCAGCAGCCAGAACATCTTCAAAAGGCAATGCCTCAGAAAGGTGGCGTCCATCATAAAGGGCCCCCATCACGGATGACATGCCCTCTTCTCATTGGTAGCATCAAGGAGAAGGTACAGGAGCCTGAGGGAACACAGTCGACATTTCAGAAACAGCTTCGTCCCGTCCACCATCAGATTTCTGAGTGCACAAAGGACCCATGTACACTTCCTCAGTGTCTTTCTCCCCCTCTCTTTTTGCACAATTTATTTGATCTGTTTTTTATAGAAACTATTTGCAGTAACTTACATGTTTTATCACTATGTATTGTAAGGTACTGATGCTGCAAAATGACAGATTTCACAACATGTGCCAGTGATATTAAACCAGATTCTGATTCAGATTCACAGGAACAGGCCCTCTGGATGGGGTCCCAGGTGAGCTGTCCAACTCGATACTAAATCAGTTTGTGGTAGGAAGCCGAGGGTGGTAGTGAAGGG
The DNA here is from genome assembly GCF_963921235.1 of Mobula hypostoma. NCBI lineage: Eukaryota > Metazoa > Chordata > Chondrichthyes > Myliobatiformes > Myliobatidae > Mobula > Mobula hypostoma. The sequence continues at coordinate 6,684,171 of NC_086101.1, read as the reverse complement.
TTGTTTTGCTAATTGGAGGCCTGTGACCAGTGCTCAGCCGTGGGTTCAGTGCTGTGTCCATCGTTGTTTGTGATTTATATTAATGGCTTGGATGACAATGTTGGTGGCATTGTTAGTCAGTGAGCAAGAGAATATTTAACAGCGAACTAAAGGGCAACATTTTCACACAAAGGCAGTGGGTGTCTATCGAATGAGCTGTCAGGGGAGGAGGTGGCGGAAAGTACAATGACAACATTTAATAGATAAATCGACAGTACAACGATAGGAAATTTCAGAGCAGGGGTTCACAACCATTTTAATGTCATAGACCTCAGGTTGGAAACCCCTGGTTTACAGCGACTGGGGCCAAATACAGACCAATGCCCAGAACAGCATCTGGGTTAGTTTGAAGAAGTGGGGCCAAAGGGCCTATTTCCATGCTGTACATCTCAAACACAAAACAAACAGAATCAATCTGGTCACTCTCCATCACTCACTTGGGAAACTGGGTCATCAGTCACCTCAATGAGGCCAGCATGGTCTCCCAAGTGTGATGGTATGTGTTCTGTGTGCAGGGCACGGTTCGGACCCAGGGATGGAAAGTATAATATTGCAACACCAGCTGGTATAAATAATGCAATAGGAGTGTGTGTTATTTGTACACAGTCTGAATTTTCTACTGAATTAACATCAATGAAGATTAACATTTCAAAAGAAAATCAGGCATTAACCAGCATGTTAACTTTAACATAGTGGAGTTTAGTCCAAGAAAAATCATTTTGTACGTGGGGGTCCCGATGAGACCACACATGGAACACCCAACACAGCCCCACAGGGAATGAATGTAATTCTGGCCTTCAGACTGAGCTTTCAAACTGAAACTCAGAGTAATAATTGGGAAGTTTGAGAGATTCTGGGTATTTATTGCAAATGGAATTGATAGATCTCTTACTGAAATTGTATTCAGCCAGTAATGAATCACATAATTGTATCTTTGTGTCTTTTTCATTGACAATGAAGGTGACATGAGGAGTAAACTGCGAATGGCAGTGAAACTGGTCATGTGGTGGATAGTGAAGATTGTCTAAAGTTACAACTGGACCTCAAACAACTGGGAATGTGGGCATAGGAATGTCAGAAGGAATTCAACACAGAAATCTGCAAAGTGACACATTTTGAGAAGTTAAAACCAGGACAGAATGTACACAGTGAATACCAGGGAACTGGGGAGTGTTGTAAAATAGAAATACCCAGGGGAACAAGTACATAGTTCCTGAGAGTAGAGACACAGGTAGACAGTGTAGTGAAGAAGGTGTATGATATGCTGGCCTTCATCGATCGGGGCATTAAGTACATGAGATGGTTTGTCATGTTACAGCTGTACAAGACATTGGTGAGACCACAATTAGAGTACTGGGTGCAGTTCTGGTCACCGAGCTGTAGAAAGGATGACATTCAGCTGGAATGTGTGCAGACAAGATTCACAGGAATGTTACCGGGGCTCAAGGGCTTCAAGAGAATCTGGATCGACCTGAGCTGTTTTCCCTGAAGCAAAGGAGACTGAGGGTTGACATTATTGTGCTTTATGAAATCCTGCAGGGCAGTGATGAGGTCGATGGTCACAGTCTTTCCCCAGGGGAGGGGAGTCTAAAACTAGAGGATATAGATTTAAGCTCAGAGGGTAAAGGTCAGCAGGGGAGCTGAGTGGCAAATTTTCCACAATGTTGGTGGTCGGTAAATGGGATGAACTGCCAGAGGAAATGGGAGACACTGATTGAACTGAAACATCGTTAAGACATTCAGACAAGTTCCTGTTTGAAAACGTTAAGAGGAATTTTGACCAAATGCTGTCAAATGGGAGGTGCTGAGAAAGCCACCTTGGTTGTCGGGGACATGTTACGCTGAAGGGCCGGTGTGCGTGCTGTCTACCTCCATCAGTCTAATGAGGAAGAGTGGGACCTTTCATCGGGGCAGGTCTGTACAGGAGTGAAGTCAGGAAGTTTTCCTGCGTCCGTGTTTGAGTAATCCCAGTGTATCCGACACCTCACAGTCTTCTGCTGCATCAAGATTCCCCATTTCAGTGTCAAAGACATTCGCCTGATGATTTAAGTAATTGATATTTAATCTCTTTTTCACCTTCCTGCTTTACACCTCTATTTATTCCCCAGACCCTTCTATCCTCTCTCTGGTCAGTCTGTACACTGCTCCGAAGAACATCAGAAACAGAAGCACGAAGGCCATTCAGCCCCTCACATCTGCTCTCCCATTAGACATGATTAATACCACTTCCCTGTGCTAATGCTATTTCTACTGATTCACCTTGTATCCAAAACTCAATCCACGTCTCTCTTCAACATAGTTAATGCGTAAATGTGCAGAGCCCTGTTAGATTATGAGCTGGGTGAATACATTTATTCACCTCTGATTGGTCGTCCCCTCACTGTGCCTCCTCATCCTGACTCTCCCATTACCAGAAACATCATCACTGCATCTACCTGGGGAGCCTGGAGCAAGTCTCAGACTCTCTCTCTCTGTCTCCGCCACACACAAATACACACAGGGGGCGTCACCATTTACATTTCTCCATTGTGTCAATGACCAACACAGTCTGCCCGAGGATTGTGCTGGGATCAGCCTGCATGTGTTGCCACACTTCCGGCTCCAAAATATCATGTCCACGTCTCTCTACCCTTCACCGTACCTCTCCGGGTAGTTCCAACCTGAGCATCGATTTCTCGAATGGTCCACTCCCCTCTCCGAGCACATTCTTTCTTCTTCATCCACCTTCCGGAGGAAATTACACTGCAATCCCATTTTTCTCTTGAATCAGATGCTGGAAGAACTAAAACAAAACTGAAATTGCTTGAAACCCACAACAGACCAGGCAGTGTTTGAATCAATTCCAGGAGAGGTCACCGACATGGAACGTGAAGTCTGTTCCTCTCTCCACAGATCCTGACCAACCTGCTGTGTTTTTCCTGCATTTCCTGAGTGTGAAGTGATGTTGTGGGGATGGAACTGGACTCTCTGACGGTGGTGTCTGAAAAGAGGATGCTGTCCAAGTTGCATGCCATCTTGGACAATGTTTCCCATCCACTACATAATGTACTGGTTGAGCACAGGAGTACATTCAGCCAGAGACTCATTCCACCGAGATGCAACACAGAGCGTCATAGGAAGTAATTCCTGCCTGTGGCCATCAAACTTTACAACTCCTCCCTTGGAGGGTCAGACACAGTGAGCCAATAGGCTGGTCCTGGACTTATTTCCTGGCATAATTTTACATATTACTATTTAAATATTTATGGTTTTATTACTATTTATTATTTATGGTGCAACTGCAACGAAAACCACTTTCCCCCCAGGATCAATAAAGTATGACCATGACTATGACTATGACTATGACTATGACTATGAACTGGGTCTGTTTAGGATGCTGTTGAGGGGGTGACCGCAACAGAGGATGACCACAGCGATCGGGTCTCTGGCACTGAGCCTGGTTCTGTGGTGCAGAAGGGAGAAAAGGAGATGAGGAATGTGGTAGTCATAGGGGATTTCATAGTGAAGGGAACAGACAGGAGGTTCTGTCAGCCTGATAGAGATACTGGCATGGTGTGTTGCCTCCCAGGTGCCAGGGTACGGGATGTCTCGGATCGGGTGCAGAGTATTCTGAAGGGAGAGGGTGACCAGCCAGAAGGCTTGGAACACGTTGGTACCAATGACACTGGTAGGAAAAGGGAAGAGGTCCTGAAGAGAGTGTTCAGGGAATTGGGTAGGGAACTGAGAAGCAGGACCTCCAGGGTAGTAATCACAGGATTGCTGCCTGTGCCAAGTGCCAACGCGCACAAGAATAGCACGAACAGGCATGTTAATGCGTGGCTGACAGACTGGTGTAGCGGGCAGGGTTTCGGGTTCCTGGATCACTGGGGGAGGTACGACCTGTATATAAAGGACGGGTTACACCTGAAAATCCTGCCTGACTAACCTACTGCAAATATTTGAGGAAATCACAAGCAGGGTAGACGAAGGAGATGCAGTAGATGTGGTGCATTTGGATTTTCAGAAGGCCTTTGACAAGATGCCGCACATGAGGCTGCTTAGCAAGATAGCTCATGGAATTACAGGGAAGTTACTAGCATGGGTGGAGCATTGGCTCATTGGCAGAAAACAGAGAGTGAGAATAAAGCCTATTCTGGCTGGCTGCCGGTTACCAGTGGAGTTCCACAGGGGTTGGTGTTGGGACCACTGCTTTTTACGATGTATATCAATGATTTGAACTATGGGATTAGTGGAATTGTGGCTAACTTTGCCAATGATACAAAGATAGGTGGTGCAGCAGGTAGTGTTGAGGAAAGAGACTCAGATCGTTCAGGGGAATGGGCAAAGAAGTGGCAAATGAAATACAATGTTGGAAAGTGTATGGTCATGCACTTTGGTGGAAGAAATAAACGGGCAGACTATTATTTAGATGGGGAGAGAATGCAAAATGCAGAGATGCAAAGGGACTTGGGAGTCTTTGTGCAGGATACCCTGAAGGTTCACCTCCAGGTTGAGTCGGTGGTGAAGAAGGCAAATGCAATGTTGACATTCATTTCTAGAGGTAGAGAATATAAGAGCAGGGATGTGATGTTGAGGCTCTGAGGCACTCGTGAGACCACACTTGGAGTATTGTGAGCAGCTTCTCATCTTAGAAAGCATATACTGACATTGGAGAGGAATCAGAGAAGATTCACAAGAATGATTCCAGGAATGAAAGGGTTACCGTATGAGGAACGTCTGGCAGCTCTTGGGCTGTATTCCCTGGAGTTCAGGAGAATGAGGGGGATCTCATAGAAACATTCTGAATGTTAAAAGGCCTGAACAGATTGGATTTGGCAAAGTTATTTCCCTTGGTAGGGGACTCTAGGACAACAGGGCATGACTTCAGTATTGAAGGACGTCCTTTTAGGACTGAGATGCGGAGAAATTACTTTAGTCAGAGAGTGGTAAATCTGTGTTATTTTTTGCCACGAGCGGCTGTGGAGGCCAAGTCATTGGATGCATTTAAGGCAGATAGGTTCTTCATTAGCCAGGGCATCAAAGGGTATGGGGAGAAGGCAGGAGAGTGGGGATGACTGGAAGAATTGGATCAACCCATGATTGAATGGTGGAGCAGACTTGATGGGCCGAATGGCCTACTTCTGCTTCTATATCTTATGGTCTTAAAATGAATATCTGATTCAACGTAGAGATCCCGGCTCACCCTGACCTCCCTCTCCCAGTCAGCACCACCACCACTTGTCCCAGTTACCCGGTCAGTCCCGGTGGACTTTAGCACCCGGGGGAGCCGGGGAGCTCAGGACCCGCCGCCCGCGGCTGCTGCTGAAACCGCAGTGTTTATGTTCCGTTGACGGATGCAGTGAACGAGTTAAAATGAATGGATCGATAATTCTCACATTTTCACTCTCCGCACATTTATATTTACACTGAATTACTCCTGTCACCGGTCTCGGGACCCGACCCGTTTACAGACCCGGAGCGGAACTGGAGCAGATTCTCAGCCACTCGTTTGTATATACAGTCCAGAAGAAAGGATAAAGTTTCTCCGTGAATTTATTCCCAGTGAAGGTGTGGAGATGGGACTTGGTCTCCGCGTTGTAAAATGAAACTGTCCCGGACTGGTAACTGAGATAAACTCCCACCCTCCCGGGGATGGGACCGGCAGGGAGACGGGACTCAGGGGAGGTGTAAACCCACATCTCGTCATTAATCCGCCCGATGATCCAGAATCCGGTCTCCGGACTCGGTGTGACCGATCCCTTCCGGTCCACAGACTCTGCGGCGACTCCCAGACCCCAGCGCCGATTCCCCGTCACCTCCACCTCCCAGTAATGTCTCCCCGATGTGAATCCCTCCGATCCCAGCACACAAGCCGAGACTGTGAACCTCTTCCCGGTGTCAGGGAGATTCCTCCGGGTCCCGGTCCGTCTCACACTCTTGCGATCCTCAGACACCTCGAGCCACGGACTCAGGCTCAATCGGGTGGCCGACAGGACCCTCTCCCGAGGTTTTACCCAAACACAGCGGATGGACAACCAACATCTTCCCGGGATTTTCCTCGCCATGGAGAGCGGATTTTTCCTGATCAACACACACAAAATTCTGGAGGATCTCAGCGGATGAAACAACATGTGTTAAGGGAGATGTACAGTCGATGTTTCAAGCCGAGACCTTACCTCCGGGTTGGAAAGAAAGACGGGAGACAGCAGTGGAAATGGGTATTAAGAAGGAGTGCAGCAACAAATCGATCCAGATGAGAATGGGGTGAGGACTGGAGGTATTTAAAGAGGAGATAAGGCAGAATTCAGATGGGGAGAGAATTCAAAATGCAGAGATGCAAAGGTAATTGGGAGTCTTTGTGCAGAATACCCAAAAGGTTAACCTCGCGGTTGAGTCGGTGGTGAAGAAGGCGAATGCAATGTTGGCATTTATTTCGAGAGGTATAGAATATAAGAGCAGGGATGTGATGTTGAGGCTCTATAAGGCACTAGTGAGACCACACTTGGAGTACTGTGTGCGGTATTGGGTTCCTTATTACAAAAGGATATACTCACATTGCAGAGGGTTCAGAGAAGTTTCATGAGAATGATTCCATGAATGAAAGAGTTACCGTATGAGGAACATCTGGCAGCTCTTGACCTGTATTGAAAACTGAATACTCCAGTATTCCCTGGAGTTCAGAAGAATGAAAAGGATCTCATAGAAACATTCCGAATGTTAAAGGACCTGAACAGATTAGATATGGCAATGTTATTTCCCATGGTAGGGGATTCTAGGATGAGACGACACAACTTCAAGAATGAAGGATGTCCATTTGGAACAGATAACTGGAGAAATTACTTTTGTCAGACTGTGCTAAATCTGTGGAATTTATTGCCACAAGTAGCTGTGGAGGCCAAGTCATTGAGTGTATTTAAGACGGAGATTGATAGGTTCTTGATTAGCCAGAGCATCAAAGGGTATGGGGAGAAGGCAGGGGATGGGGATGACTGGAAAAATTGGATCACCCAATGATTGAATTGCAGTGCAGACTCGATGGACCGAATGGCCTACTTCTGGTTCTTTATCTTATGGGCTTAAAATGAATATCTGATTCAATGTAGAGATCCCGGCTGTTTGTCTCGTAAATTAGAGGAATGGCTCCTCATGTTCCATCAGGGTGTCCGGCAACCAGACGGCATCAACATCGAATTCTCAAACTTCTGGTTGTCGCTCTCTCCCTGTTACTTTTCCTGTTTAATTGTCTCTCTCCTCCTGATCCACCAGCCCCATCACCTATCTCTTTCCCCTTCCTCCCCACCCTCTCCACCTGCCCATCACCCACACACTCCTTCCCACCTCCCTCCCTTTACTCCGGGCTCCACTTTCCCCTCCTGTCAGATTCCAAAATCTTCAGCCCTTTGTCACTGACACCTCTCACCTCCCAGTTTCTGACACATTTCCACACTCCACCCCTCCCTCATCTACCTGGATCCACCCATCACCTGCCAGCTCTGTCTCCATCCTTCTCTCGACCATTCTGCACCGGTCATCTCCTCTCTGACTTTCAGACCACATGAAGGGCCTCGAGCCAAAACGCCAACTGTCCATTTCCCTCCATAGATTTTATCTGAGTCTCCGGCGCTTTATAACCACCACTACAAGTCCCACATTACCAAGATTCACCCTGACCTCCCCCTTTCAGTGAGCACCACCACCACTTGTCCCAGTTACCCGGTCAGTCCCGGTGGACTTCAGCACCCGGGGAAGCCGGGGAGCTCAGGACCCGCCGCCCGCGGCTGCTGCTGAATCCGCGGTGTTTCTGTTCCGTTGACGGATGCGATGAACGAGTTAAAATTAATGGATCAATAATTCTCACGTCGTGTTTATTTCACTCTCTGCACATTTATATTTACACTGACTTACTCCTGACGCCGGTCCCGGACCCGACCCGTTTACAGACCCGGAGCGGAACCGGAGCAGATTCTCAGCCACTCGTTTGTATTAACAGTCCTGAAGAAAGGACAAAGTTTCCCCGTGAATTTATTCCCAGTGAAGGTGTGGAGATGGGACTTGGTCTCCGCGTTGTAAAATGAAACTGTCCCGGACTGGTAACTGAGATAAACTCCCACCCTTCCGGGGATGGGACCGGCAGGGAGACCGGACTCAGGGGAGGTGAGAACCTTCATCTTGACATTAACCCGCCCGATGGTCCAGCATCCGGTCTCCGGACTCGGTCTGACCGATCCCTTCCTCTCCACAGACTCTGCGGCGACTCCCAGATACCAGCGCCGATTCCCCGTCACCTCCACCTCCCAGTAATGTCTCCCCGATGTGAATCCCTCCGATCCCAGCACACAAAGCCGGTCTGTGAACCTCTTCCCGGTGTCAGGGAGATCCCTCCGGGTCTCGGTCCGTCTCACACTCTTCCGATCCTCAGACACCTCGAGCCGCGGACTCGCCGTTTCCACATCCAGGGTGACAGAGACTGAGGGGAGAAGCAGAGAATTAGAGAGTCCCCGGGGATCGGGGGGAGACTCGGGCAGCGCGGCCCCGAGACCGGAGGAGAGGCCGCTGGGCCTCAGGCTCAGTCGGGTGGCCGACCGGACACTTTCCCGGGGTTTTACCAAACTACAGCGGATGGACAACCAGCATCTTCAAGAGAATTTACTCTACATCATAAACACAAAATAATCTGCAGATGCTGGGGTCAGAGCAACACTCACAACAGGCTGGAGGAACTCAGCAGGTCGGGCAGCAAACGAAGGGTTCCGGCCCGAAACGTCAACTGATCGTTTCCAGGGATGCTGCCCGACCTGCTGAGTTCCTCCAGCGTGTTGTGAGTGTTGAATTTACTCGACACGGAGATCGGATTTTCCCCGATCTATACACACAAAATTCTGGAGGATCTCAGCGGGTCAAGCAGCATGTGTTAAGGGAGATGTACAGTCGATGTTTCAAGCCGACACCTTTCCTCAAAAATGGATAGAAAGGCGGGGGTTAACAGTAGACTGATGTGAGGAATGGATGGAGCAACAGCTGGATGAGGATGAGGTGAATGAACACTGGAGGCATTTAAAATGCAGGTAAGGCCGAATTCATTCGTGCCGACCAACTCAAATGGTTCTAGTTCCATTTGCCTATATTGGCCAATACTCCTTTAAACGTTTCCTACCTACGTACCTGTCCAAGCAACAAATACAAAATGCTGGAGGAACCCAGCAGTCCACGCAGCATCCATTGAAAAAAGTAAAGTCAACGTTTCAGCAGGACTGGAGAGAAAAGGCTGAGGAGTAGATTTAAAAGGTGGGTGTGGGGAGGGAGGGAGAGCCACCAGGTGATAGGTGAGACCTGGAGGGGGAGGGATGAAGTAACAAGCTGGGAAGTTGATTGGCAAGATGAACTGAGAGAGGGAAAAGGGGATGGGAAAAGGAGAAGGGTGGTTTGGGGGCATTTCTGGAAGTTTAAGATTAATGTTCTTGCCATCAGGTTGGAGGCTCCCTAAGTGGAATAAAAGGTGTTGTTCCTCCCACCCAAGTGTGGCCTTATCCCGACAGTGGAGGACATATCAGAATGGGAATGGGAAATAGACACTGGGAGATCCTGTTCTGGTGGACGGAGCGTAGATGCACGGTGAAGCGGTCTCCCAAACTACATCGGGTCTCGCTGAATACAGGAGGCTACAACGGGAACACCAGACACATATGACCCCAACAGACTCAGGTCAAGTGTCACCTCAGCTGGAGGGACTGTTTAGGGCCCTGGATGGTATTGAGAGACAGCGTGTAGAGGCAAGTGTAGCACTTGTTCCGCTTGCAAGGATAAGTGTCAGGAGGGAGATCTGTGGGGAGGGACAAACAAGGGAGTTGCGTGGGACGGTAGAGAAAGATGTGATTGGTGGTGGGATCTCATTGGAGATGGCAGAAGTTTCGGAGAATTATTTGCTGAACACGCAGGCTGGCAGGATGGTAGTTGAGGACAAGAGGAACCCTATCGCTGGTAGGGTGGCAGAGGATGGGCTAAGAACAGACATGCGTGAAATGAAAGAGATGCGGTTAAGGGTAGTGTTGATGGTGGAGGAAGGGAAGCTCCTTTCTTTGAAAAAGGAGGATATTTCTTTCATTCTAGAATGAAAAGCCTCATCCTGAGAACAGAGGCGGAGGAGACAGAGGAATTGAGAGAAGGGGATGGCAGTTTTACAAGAAGCAGGGTGGGATGAGGTATAGTGCAGGTAGCTGTGAGAGTCCTTGGGTCTGTAATAGACATTGTGGATAAGCTCTCTCTAGAGATAGAGACAGAGAGCTCAAGAAAGGGAAGGGAGGTATCAGAAATGGGCAGGGTGAAAGCTGGAGGCAAAGTCAATGAAGTTGACGAGTTCAGCATGGGTGCAGGAAGCAGCACAAGTGCAGTCGTCAATGTAGTGTTGGGAAAGTGGGGGATGGTCACAAGTGTGAGTTTAGAACATAGACTTGGAACATGTAGCCAACAAACAGTTAGGCATAGCTGGGACCCACATGAGTGCCCATGGCTACACCTCTTGTCTAAATGAAGTGGGAGGAGCCCAAGGAGAAATTATTGAGAGTGAAGACAAGTTCCGCTAAGCGGAGGACAGTAGTGGTGGAGGGGAGCTGGTTAGTTCCAGTGTCCAGAAAAAAAACGAGAGCTATGAGGCCTTTCCTGAATGCGGCCAGTGAGGGAGTGGAGCTTTGAGGCTTTGACTCGAGAGATTCTGGCAGTTTTGGCAGTTAGTCTGTGCGATCAAGTCAATCAAGATTTGAATAGATCAGCAGAAAGCTGTTGATTAGACAAACAAGATTTGAATAGCTCAGACTCAGCAGAAAGCAGCTGATTGGGCAGTCGAGGTCAGGTGACCAAGCATTTTGAAAAGCTCAAACAGATAAATAGAGGGATAGCTCAAGCGAAGCGGCCAGTGTGTGAGTGGGCCAGTGAAGGAGTGGAGCTTTGAGGCTTTGACTCGAGTGGCTTTGACGAGAAGAGGCGGAGGACAAGCTAGCTCGCAGTTAGTTTTTACAATGCCTCCTGAGACGGTGATGTGCCTCTCATGTGAGATGTGGCAGTCTTGGTGGAACTCCCCTCTCCCGCAGAGTCACATCTGCCAGAAGTGTATACGGCTGGGCGATCTGGGAGACCGTGTAAGGAATCTGGAGCAGCATCTAGATGACCTTCTACTGATAAGGGAGAATGAGGCAGTCGAATATGAGAGCTACAGGGAGGTAGTCACACCTAGGCTGTCAGAAGCAGGTCGTTGGGTGACAGTCAGAGGGGGGAAAGCGAAGGTGAGCAGACAGGGAGTGCAGAGCACCCCTGTAGCCATTCCCCTGAATAATAAGTTTACCATCCTGGATACTGTTGGCGGTGACGTCCAACCAAGTGTGAGCCACGGTGCCAGGGACTCAGTCTGCAGAAGGGTGGGACGGAGAAGAGGAGAGCTGTCGTCATCGGAGACTCTATAGTCAGAGGAGCAGACAGGAGATTTTGTGGACTTGAGAAGGACACTCGCATGGTTTGTTGCCTCCTGGGTACCAGGGTCCGGGATGTCTCTGACTCGGTGCATGACATCCTGATACGAGAGGGAAAGCAGCCAGAAGTCGTGATACATGTTGGTACCAACGACATAGGCAGGAAGAGGGATGAGGTCCTGAAGTGTGAGTTTCGGGACCTAGGCAGAAGGCTGAAGAACAGGACCTCAAGGCTGGCGTTCTCAGGATTGCTGCCAGTGCTACGTGACAGAGATGGTAAGAATTGGAGGAGGTGGCAGTTGAATGCGTGGATGAGAAATTGGTGCAGGGAGCAGGGTTTTAGATTTTTAGATCATTGGGATCTCTTCTGGGGAAGGTGGGACCTGTACAGATTGGATGGGTTGCACCTGAACTCGAGGGGGAGCAATATCCTTGCAGGTAGGTTTACTAGCATGGTTCGGGAGGGATTAAACTAATTTGCAAGGGGGATGGGACCCGGAGCAATAGAGCAATGAAAGAAGTGCATGGAGTAAAGCCAGATCTAACATATAGAGAGGCTTTGAGGAAAGAGAAACAGAATAAACGGTGTAAAGACAGTAAGGTAGAAGGGCTGAAATGTGTGTACCTCAATGCAAGAAGCATCAGGAACAACGGTGATGAACTGAGAGCTTGGATACATACGTGGAATTATGATGTAGTGGCCATTACAGAGACTTGGCTGGCACCAGGGCAGGAATGGATTCTCAATATTCCTAGATTTCAGTGTTTTAAAAGGGATGGGGGGGGGAGGAGGGCTGGCATTACTGGTCAGGGATACTATTACAGCTACAGAAAGGGTGGGTAATGTAGCAGGATCCTCTTTTGAGTCAGTATGGGTGGAAGTCAGGAACAGGAAGGGAGCAGTTACTCTATTTGGGAGTATTCTATAGGCCTCCTGGTAGCAGCAGAGATACAATGGAGCAGATTGGGAGGCAGATTTTGGAAAGGTGCAAAAATAACAGGGTTGTTATCATGGGTGACTTTAACTTCCCTAATATTGATTGGCACATGATTAGTTCTAAGGGTTTAGATGGGGCAGAGTTTGTTAAGTGTGTCCAGGACAGCTTCCTGTCACAGTATGTGGACAGGCCAACCAGGGGGAATGCCATACTAGATCTAGTACTAGGTAACGAACCGGGTCAGGTCACAGATCTCTCAGTGGGTGAGCATCTGGGGGACTGTGACCACCATTCTCTGGCCTTCAGCATTATCATGGAAAAGGATAGGATTTGAGAGGACAGGAAAATGTTTAATTGGGGAAGGGCAAATTATGAGGCTATAAGGCTAGAACTTGCGGGTGTGAATTGGGATGACGTTTTTGCAGGGAAATGTACTATGGTCATGTGGTCGATGTTTAGAGATCCCTTGCAGGATGTTAGGGATAAATTTGTCCGGGTGAGGAAGATAAAGAGTGGTAGGGTGAAGGAACCATGGGTGACAAGTGGGGTGGAAAATCTAGTCAGCTGGAAGAAGGCAGCATACATGAGGTTTAGGAAGCAAGGACCAGATGAGTCTATTGAGAAATATAGGGAAGCAAGAAAGGAGCTTAAGAAGGGGCTGAGAAGAGCAAGAAGGGGGCATGAGAAGGCCTTGGCGAGTAGGGTAAAGGAAAACCCCAAGGCATTCTACAATTCTGTGAAGAACAAAAGGATGACAGGAGTGAAGGCAGGACCAATTAGAGACAAAGGTGGGAAAATGTGCCTGGAGGCTGTGGAAGTGAGCGAGGACCTCAATGAATACTTCCCTTCAGTATTCACCAATGAGAGGGAACTTGATGACGGTGAGGACAATATGAGTGAGGTTGATGTTCTGGAGCATGTTGATATTAAGGGAGAGGAGGTGTTGGAGTTGTTAAAATACATTAGGACAGATAAGTCCCCGGAGCCTGACGGAATATTCCCCAGGCTGCTCCATGAGGCGAAGGAAGAGATTGCTGAGCCTCTGGCTAGGATCTTTATGTCCTCGTTGTCCACGGGAATGATACTGGAGGATTGGCGGGAGCCGAATGTTGTCCCATTGTTCAAAAAACGTAGTACGGATAGTCCATGTAATTATAGACCAGTGAGCCTTACGTCTGTGGTGGGAAAGCTGTTGGAAAAGATTCTTAGAGATAGGATCTATGGGCATTTAGAGAATAATGGTCTGATCAGGGACAGTCAGAATGGCTTTGTGAAGGGCAGATCGTGTCTAACAAGCCTGATAGAGTTCTTTGAGGAGGTGATCAGGCACATAGATGAGGGTACTGCAGTGGATGTGATCTATTTGGATTTTAGTAAGGCATTTGACAAGGTTCCACACGGTAGGCTTATTCGGAAAGTCAGAAGGCATGGGATCTTGGGATGCTTGGCCAGGTGGATTCAGAATTGGCTCACCTGCAGAAGGCAGAGGGTCATGGTGGAGGGAGTACATTCAGATTGGAGGGTTCTGACCAGTGGTGTCCCACAAAGATCTGTTCTGGGACCTCTGCTTTGCGTGATTTTTATTAACGACCTGGATGTTCGGGTAGACGGGTGGGCTGGCAAGTTTGCAGATGACACAAAGGTTGGTGGTATTGTAGATAGTGTAGAGGATTGTCAAAGATTGCAGAGAGACATTGATAGGATGCAGAAGTGAGCTGAGAAGTGGCAGATGGATTTCAACCCGGAGAAGTGTGAGGTGGTACACTTTGGAAGGACAAACTCCAAGGCAGAGTACAAAGTAAATTGCAGGATACTTGGTAGTGTGGAGGAGCAGAGGGATCTGGGGCTACATGTCCACAGATCCCTGAAAGCTGCCTCACAGGTAGATAGGGTAGCTTATGGTGTGAAAGCTTATGGGGTGTTAGCTTTCATAAGTCAATGGATAGAGTTTAAGAGTCGCGATGTAATGATGCAGCTCTGTAAAACTCTGGTTAGGCCACAATTGGAGTACTGTGTCCATTTCTGGTCACCTCACTACAGGAAGGATGTGGAAGCATTAGAAATGGTACAGAGGAGATTTACCAGGATGCTGCCTGCTTTAGAGAGTATGCATTATGATCAGAGGTTAAGGGAGCTAGGACTTTACTCTTTGGAGAGGAGGAGGATGAGAGGAGACATGATAGAGGTGTACAAGATAATAAGAGGAATAGATAGAGTGGATAGCCAGCGCCTCTTCCCCAGGGCACCACTGCTCAATACAAGAGGGCATGTCTTTAAGGTAAGAGGTGGGAAGTTCAAGGGAGATATTAGAGGAAGGTTTTTTACTCAGAGAGTGGTTGGTGTGTGGAATGCACTGCCTGAGTCAGTGGTGGAGGCAGATACACTAGTGAAGTTTAAGAGACTACTAGACAGGTATATGAAGGAATTTATCCTGGGGGGTTATATGGGAGGCAGGGTTTGAGGGTCGGCACAATATTGTGGGCCGAAGGGCCTGTAATGTGCTGTACTATTCTATGTTCTATGCTCTGTCCTGATGTCTTATAAATCATTGTAACTGTACCCACCTCTAGTTTCCTTTGGCAGCCTCCTGAGCTCCAGGAAAACGTCCCAAAATATCCAGCCTCTCCTTATAACCCAAACCCTCCAGTCCAGTAACATCCTTGTAAATCTGTTTTATACCCTCTCAGTTTAATAACATCCTTCCTGCAGATACATAACCAGAACAGTTCAGAGTGATCAAAATCATAAAGGCAAGAAAGAGTGCGGATGCTGGAAATCCAAAACAACACAAACAAAATCTCAGACCAAAACATTAACGGTTTATGCATTTCCATCGAAGCTGCCTGACCTTCTGAGTTCCTCCAACATTTGGTCTGTGTGGCTTGGATTTCCAGCTTCTGCAGATTTTCTCTTATTTAGAGTCATAAAAGAAAGCTTTTGACACATTATCCTTCATAAATGAAAGTATTCAGTACAGGAGATGGGATGTTATGCTGAAGTTGTGTAAGATGTTGGTGAGACATAATTTGGAATATTGTGTATAGTTTTGGTCACCTACCTGCCAGAAAGATATAAATAAGGATAAAAGAGAACAGAGAACATTTCCAGAAATGTTGCTCGGACTGGAGGACCTGATTTATAAGGAAAGATGGAACAAGTTAAGACTTTATTCCTTGTAAGGTAGTACGCTGAGGGAGATTTGAGAGAGGTATGCAAAATTATGAGGAGAGTAAATGCGACAGGACTACAACTGGAGGTTAAAGAAAAGTTTGGACAGATACATGGATCACAGAGGTGTGGAGGACTATGGTCACGGTGCAGGTTGATGGGAGTAGGCAGTTTAAATGTGATGGCATGAACTAGATGGGCCAAAGGGCCTGTTTCTGTGTTGTACTTTTCTGTCACTCTATGACTCTAGTACAAAAACAAACTGGTTAGGAAGTTAATTGGTCATTGTAAAATCTCCTTTGATTAGGCTAACGTTGAAGAGTGACTGTTGCTGGGTGGAGCAGGTCATTGGGCTGGGACGGCCTGTTTCACACTGTATCTAAATAAATAAATAACCTCTTCACTGTCCATGAAACCACCAATTTTAGAGTCCTTCACAAACCTACTTAACACCTCAGCTACATTCTCGGCAAATCATTCATATGAATGATGAAAAACAGTGGACCCAGCACCGATCCCAGCAGCACAACCGCTGGTCACAGGACTCCACCCAGACAATTCTGTATCCTATTCCAGATCATACTGTATCCCATGTGATCTAACTCTCTGCTACCTTGTCAAATCCCTCGCTAAACTCCATGGAGGCGATGTCTACTGCACTTTCATCAGCTGTAATTTATTTATTGAGATACAGCACGGAATAGGCCCTTCCGGCCCTTTGACCCCCACCACCCAGAAACCCCGATTTAATCCGAGCCTGACCATGGGACAAGTTACAATGACCCCCACCACCCAGAAACCCCTGATTTAATCCGAGCCTGACCATGGGACAAGTTACAATGACCCCCACCACCCAGAAACCCCTGATTTAATCCAAGCCTGACCATGGGACAAGTTACAATGACCCACATCACCCAGCAACCCCTGATTTAATCTGAGCCTAACAACAGGATAATTGAACTGTGGGAGGAACTGGAGCACCTCGAGGAAACCCACACAGTCACGGGGAGAACATAGTAGGGAAGTCCAGTCCGTAATCCGAACGTCAGTGGTGGGAAAGTTTCTGAGAGACAGGATCGAACAGCATTTGGAAAGACGAGGACTGATCAGGGACAGTCAGCATGGCATTGTGCATGGAAAATGACGTCTCACAAATTCCAGTTTGTTGAAGAGGTGACAGAGAGGATTGACCAGGACAGGGTGGTAGACATTGTCCACATGAACTTCACCAAGGCCTTTGATGTTGATCATAGGCCACACTTGGAGTATTCTGTGCATTTCTGGGTCCCCGACTCTGGGAAGGATGTCATTACAGGAAGATGTTACCAGGGCTGGAGGGCTTGGGTTAAAAGCAGAGACTGGATAAGCTGGGGCTATTTCCCTGGAGCGTTGGATGTTGAGGGGGGACCCCTTTTCAAGGTATATAAAATCATGAGGGCAGATGTAAAGTGTATACACATGGTCTCTTTCCCCAGAATAGCAGAGTCCAAAAGCAGAGGGCAGGGATTGAGGAGAGAGTTTTTTAAGCAATCTTTGAGGGAAGTGGGTACAAGTGAAATTTGCTGTCAGAGGACGCCGTAGAAACAGGTATAATTAATATATTGTAAAATAAATTTAGACAGGTACACGGATAGGAAATGGTTAGAGGAATATTGGACAAACACACGGAAATGTGCCTGTTTCCCTGGTGATGTGCCCCACTCTGATGGTGCATTTGGATATTGGATATCTGTCACTGTGTGTGAGTGTGTGTTGGTTGTGGTAAATATCAGTGAGTGTGTGTTCACATTGAAGGTAAGGGTGGATATTGAAGTATTTTATGTTACAGTGTGTCTTCACATGCCCAATGTTTGTTGGCACTGTGTGACATGTGTGTGAATTGTTCAAGTAAAAACCTTCACTGTGTCTGAAGAGAGAGAATAGTTTCCATGTCACTGAGGAAAATAACAATGCTCAATGCTGATGCTCTGACTATAATCTGCCAATGCTTCTTGTGTATGTGTGTGAGGGAGATTCGTCAGACCGGTTATGCTGTGTGAGCTTCTCCCATCATTCACCGAGGTCAATGCTGATCGGTGTGTCCGGGCTCAGTCTGACGATGCTTCAATGTGCTGGTTTGATAACAACAGTGAGACTCGCGAGTCCAGCAGGGGGCAGAGTTGAGTCAATCAGACTGCGGTCACGGACAGGTCAGACACGGTGAGCAGCTCGAAGGCCTGGTGTATTTTTCTGACAATCCTTGTCACCACAGTGGTAACAGATTTTATCCCCTTTAATGTCATTAATGAAATATTAATTCCAGAGCTACTGTGGCAGGATGCAAGCACATGCATTGACATATTTTGTCCAGCATGAATGAGATCAGGACGCTGTGGTTTATCTAACAGTTCCGTGAAGTGGTTATATTTTGCCCCAGTGTTGGTGTGTTCAGGGGTCTGACATCTCCAGATGATCACGTGACGGTGATGCCTCCCTGCAGGTGGGGTTGTTGCCGGAATAAACTTCACTTCCCCTTCAGCCTATTCTTACAGCCAAATTATTATTTATGTCTGAAATAAGGACAAATGTATCTGTATGTTTTACCTCGCTTAATAACATCAAACGCTTCTCCCAACGTTATGTCGAACAAATAGGGGTGATAGAATTTTTCAGCCAGTAGGGCACCATCTGTTACTGACAATGACTGGGCATCATCACTGATCCTGTAAATATTAGACATGCAATTATAAACTGAGCATCAGCGACATTTGAACTATCCAGTAAAGACCATGTCCTACCTTCTCTTCCGACGAGCTTCCTCCTGAAATAAATCAAACACAGATCTCAACTGACTGAGACTGACCATTGGCATCCCAATAGCAGGAATCTAAGCAAAGTTATTAAAAGCTGCTGGTAGCTGAGGAGGACGATGGCGTCTAACGGTGATTGCTTTGCTAGCATCTTAGGAAGCAGCTCTATTTCTATCTTTAGTATCTCTACTTTTCCCTTTCAGGGTTCTTTTGAAGACCCTGACCTGGAGTTACATGCTGACTTCAGTTCTTTGCGGGAATGAGACCCACTCTTGGGGTCTCACGGCTGGCCACTGTTCAATATATCGAGGACACAGCCTAGAAGACTAGCACACCTTCAGAGTTCCAGGATTTTGTGGCTCTGGAGGTGGGCAGACTCGAGGTCGGTGCCTCTGCAGGGAATCGGTGTGTCGTGTGAGATGGAAGATCGAAAGAAACAAGCTGGCTGCTGGCTGTGTGACCCGAGACCTGCGTTCTTTTGGCACAGAGCTTGAAAAAAACAACGCAACACACTTTTAACATCGTAAATCGGTGAGTTGTTTCTTATGTTTCCCCTCTCGCTGTGAAATGGGTCACTTCTTTTTCCCTTTTCGGGGAGAGAGAGCCTGTGTTATGTTGAATCACTGGGTGAGCGACTAGTCTTTGGGGTACTGCAAGTCTTTGTCTTTATTGATGCTTTGCTGCACGCTTGAGTGCTCGGTGGAGGGTGCTGATGTTTTTTTGCTGGTGAGGGAGGGTGGGTGGTTGTTGTCTTGCTACTGCTTATGCGTGGGAGTGGGGAGCTGGGGGGGCTTTGGGGTTCTAACATTTAACTCAATCATTCTTTGGGGCACGCCTTCATTTTCGTAGATGTTTGTGAAGAAAAAGAATTTCAGGATGTGTATTGTATACATTTCTCTGACATTAAATGTACCTTTGAAAATTTGAAAACTCCCACTTAACTCACTCCTACTGACACACATGGAGAAAGAGGAACACAGAATCACGGGAGAAAGTACAAGGAATGTTTATGAAAATTGTATCATAACTGAAAGGATGGATCTTACAGGAGAGACTGGACAGGTTGTGCATTTTTATCTGGATACGTTGTCAGGGAGGATCAGATGCCAGAATTTAACATTCCAAATGGATTTGATGAGGTGGGACTGGAGAAAATATTTCTGTTTTCACAAGACCAAAAGTCAAAGATAAAACATCATTTGATTGTTAATAAATCGCACAGGAAATGTGGTGAAGAGAATATCAGAAGCACACTCACAGCCTGTGACTGTAACTGGGTGTTACTCTGAGTATCAGGGATATTATACGTGGGAATCACAGAAATGAACACCAGCTCAGTGCTCTGATCAGAGTAACTCATTCCCGAGAAGGTTGCAGACTGTCCTGTGATGTACAGATGTTGTGGGAGGCCGGTTTGGGACAATGACAATTCTGAACAGTCAAGACATCAACATGGTGGAAATCAGTTTCCAACCTCAGTATTTGAGATAAAATACATCATTTTGTGACTGTGCACTTTTACAGAAACAAACTGAAATCGCTCACCATGAGGAATGTGATATTTTCTTGTTGATCCATCTGTTCCTGTAACTTTGAGATTTCCTCCTGGATAGAATTTAAATTCTCTTGAATCTCTCGAAGATTTTTTACCATTGCATTCAGAATCCTCTCCTCTTCTTCCCTCAGATCTCGGAGTGTGTGCTGCTCTTTCTCAGTGAGAACCCTGCGCAGTTCAGTAAAATGGGATGTGATCTGTGACTGAAGGCTGTGTGACTGTTCCTGTCAATGAAAGGAGAGGCTAGTTTACTATTTGAGGCTATTTTCTGTATTCCTTTCTGACATGGAAGGTAACCATTCAGCCCATTAAAGTCTCTGCTGGTTCTCAGAACAATCCCCTCCATCACATTCCCCCACGTCTCCCTGAAACATATATTCCTTCTCTGACCCACTAACTCCGACCTGATTCACAGACCACCCACAATCACAAGGTTAATTACAGTCGCCACTTTACCGTTCAACCACGCAGTGTCGGCTAAAGGACGGAACTGGTTACGGGGAGAACATGCAAACTCCACGCAGACAGCTCCAGGGGTCAGGATCGATCCCAGGTACTGGAGCTGCAATACTCTGCCATTCTGCATTAAAGGGAACAAAACCACACAGCGAATTTGTAAATTCTGCTCAGGAAGTCTCACCCGAACTCCAGAAATCTTCTCTTTCTGTTGTTGCTCCATTTCCTCAAAATCAGATTTATTTTTTGTGAGAGAGTCTAAGGAAGATTTAACCCGACCCTGGGAATCAGAGAGTAAAGACATTAGACCAAGATATGTAACTAAGTAAACAGCTGGTCAAAACCTGGTTATTTTTACCTTGTAGATTTCAACGGCTTCGATAACCGGCATGAAGTTGTGAGACTTGTGTTCCCGCGCATCTCTACAGATCAGGCAGATCAGTGTCTTGTCCGTCTCACAAAACAGCTTCAGTTCTTCCTCATGTTTCTCGCAGCGAAGTTTACTTTCCTTCCCTTTCGGATTCAGGTTTAGTTTTCGAGCTTTCTCAGACAGATTTGCTAAGGCCCGATTGACCCTGAGGGTGCGGTCTGCAAAGTCCTCTCTACATTCCGGGCAGGAGTTTCTCTCCTCCCTTTCCCAACACCGTGTGATACAGGAGCGGCAGAAGTTGTGTCCGCAGTCCAGTGTAACCGGATCGGCGAAGAATTCCAGGCAGATGGGACAAATTACCTCCTCGGTTAAACTCTCGACCTGCCCTTTGGAAGCCATGTTAACTCCCGGCTCTTCCTGGTTCAGGATCCTTTCACTTTCGGGGAGCTGCTGAACGCCGGCGGTACCGCGATTGTCTTCTAGGGGCGCTGCAGTCTCGGGAATGAATGTTCCTTTTCAGTGAGCAGGAATCGTGTTCATTTCCACAGCAGGGATCAGAAACACATTAAACAAGTCTCACATAGATAAAGCCGGAGAGAAGAGCTTGGTTTAGTCTACGGCAGAACTGAAAGGGCAAGTCCTGAAAATAGATTCACAAGGGACTGTAAATGCAGGAATCTGGACTGAAAATAGAATGGCTGCAGGAACTCAGCGGATCAGACAGCATTTGTGGAGAAAAATAGACAGAAGATATTCCAGGTTGGGACAGTCCGGATGAAGGTCCTCGAACTGAGATGTCGATTGTCCATTTCACTCCTCTGGTATTTTAAGTGTGTTGCTCTGCAATCTCCACGTCACTGAGTCCGACAGTCTTCATCAGGCAGCTTCCACAGTAGCAGCTCGAGGGACAGAGGGACTGGGGGTTGGGTTGTGGGTGTCGGTCGGGACCAGTCTCCCACTAAAATACGGTTCAGATGGAACTGCACAGAAAGAACCTGCCAGACAACAGTGGTGGGTTTCGGGAACAAGTCAGTTTATTCAGACCCTGTTACAGTGAACATCGGGGAATACTTCCCGTGTCATCGCAAAGAACTCCACTGAGTCAATGATCTTACGGGTTCCTGTTATACAATGGTGACATGTGGATTTCATAAAAATTCATCAGGAACCTACATTTTTCTGTAGTATTCGATCTTTAATTGTTTCTCTGTGGTCTCTCACTATCTCACTGACAACCATTTCCCAGTGCTGTCTGTAATTCATTGTCTTCATTTCTGACCCTGGTTTTCTGCCGAGACTCTCATTATCTGATGATAAACTCTCCTGCCGTGGTCTGCAATCCAACCTCCACCTGTTTACCTTTGATCCAGTGAGCTTCACCTTGCTGACTGAACACATCCACAGTCTAATCACTGTACTGACTGTCATATCGTCACCTCTCAGTGACCTTTTCCCTTGGTCTAATTAATTTAATCATAATTTCCCAGATTGTAAGGAACCTAGTTTAAACATTTTATAAACTTTCCAACTTGTCTTAGATTCCTGAGATCCCTTCCTCAGATATCACTGCCTGACACTGTGTGGTGTGATTGTCACTTGCCACCTATCAGCCCAGGCCTGGATATTGCCCAGGTCTTGCTGCATTTGTGTTGTGGGCTGCTTCATTATCTGAGGAGTGGTAGGTGGTGTCGTCATCAGTGACCATCCCGACCTCTGACCTTACGATGGACAGAAGGTCGTTGGTGAAGCAGCTGAGGGTGTTTGGGCCAAGGATTCTGTCCTGTGGCTGAGATGATCAGCTCCAAACACCACAACCGTCTTCTTTGATTCTCACTGATTACCCCATTATTCCTTCACTTGCTCTATTTATTTTATAATTCATAGTGATGTTATGTCTGTGCACTGCACTGTTGCTGCAAAGCGACACATTTCATATCAGATATAACAGAGATAATAAACCGAATTCTGATTCTGTTTCCGCAGATTAGTCAGGCCCAGTGACCTGTCTGATCCGACCTCTCCTAATCGTGTGTGTCAACCCTCCCAACACCCCATAATCTCTCAGTTCATCCAACAGATCACACACACACACAGCTCTAAACACAACTCCTTCCTTCCACATCAGTGACGTATTACAGAAGGCAGGACCCTCAAGTCAGGCCTGGGCTCCTGCAGGGTGCAATATTTCACTGTCTCTCTGTAAACAAGAGACATTTGACCTGCCGGCCTCAGGGCTGATGTTCCTGTTTCCGGTGAGCTCAGTGACATTGAGTCATTCAGCACGGAAACTGCTGCTAGAAGATCATCAACTCACTGAGAGACGCTCTTTGGTCCGCCCGAAACCTGTTGGTCTCCCAGCACAGCCAGATGTCCGTCAGGGAATGCTGCCAACATTGAAAAGTTGCATCACCTCTGAGACAACCTGAGTGGCAATGGTTTAAACAATGTGAACATGACTGACTGGATTGACCAAATGGCACTCAGAATGTAAAATATTTTTCATACCGTGTTTAGTATTTTGTATACATTTTTATTATAAATGAAAGTCACATTTGAAATGCAAAATTCAGCTCAGATACAGGCCGAATCTCCTCAACCATTATTCACTCTCTTACACTAATCCTACACTGCAGATCCCACATTGGTCTCATCGATCACCTCAGTTCTGGAGTGAAAATGTGTCATCCTCAACTCCGGGAGACACTGGAGAAGGTGCATTTCCCAGTGTAAGGAAAGAGTTAATTGTGATTCCTCCTTGCTACTTGCTGAATTAAAATGGAACTTCAAAGACAAAATAGTGTCAGGTTGGAATGTGGTAATGGTCTGTTTTCCCTCATATTGACCAATGTCTTGTCTCTTTTGAATGCACATCATGAAGATGAAATACCGACGAAGAGTGTTTTCCTCCTTACAGACCTGTTGTCTCCTTCTTCCTAAATTCTGTGTCTGGGCTGAAGGTCGTCAGAGATAATAGGATTCAGCTGGAACCACCAAGCTACAGAAAAATACTGGGGTGATGATTATGGTTATGTTATGCTTTGATGTAATCTTAAAAGGTATAAAAAGGGCATTTTCTTTGTATAATGGGAGAGTTTTGTCTGAGGCTAGATCACCACCGGTGTTAATGTTGAGATTTAGATGAGGGGAGAGGGAATAGGGATGGAGAAGTTTGAGAACAATTGTTGGATCTGTGACACCCTTCTGACATTGCAGAGATCGGCTCAGTGAATGATAAGAATTATTTTGATTCTGTACTGCAACTACTGCAGACTTTTGATTTTTCTATCAGTGTTGCATTTGTGCTGGTTCTAATGAGATGTTTTCTTGTGGCCTTGAACATGTGTGCAGCATCTGCTTTATCTGTGAATGCGTATGTGAATAACCTGAGCTGAATCAGAAAATAACACAATGAATCTTAAATATCGTTTTCTTTATACCCCGTGTGGCCAGTAGGTGGCGGCATTGCTCCAGTTATTCGCTCCACTCTCTGTTTCACCCAGTCGGGATGGAATGTGTCAAAAGATGCCAAGTGCACACCCGCCGCTCCCCACTGTCCAGCAGGGGTTGTGGGGAATCTCTGGTACACCCCCCCCCCACGGTCCTTACCAGGGAGCGAGCATCACAGACTGAGGGGATCACAAGCGAAACCCTCTGGTTTCCTTGTCTGTGTAAGTCTTGGGAAGACACTGTCCGGTCCCGTCAAACTTGTGAGATTGAGACGGCTCTCCCACCCGAAACCCCGGTTTGTGTGGATGCTGTGTAATTTGCTACCCTGTTAGATATTAGTGCCACGGAGCAGCAGACAGGACACTGCATTCGAACGAAGGAAATTTATTTATGATTATTTAACCTAACTAAAGGGTTAGTAAAGAAAAACAAAAAGAGAAAAAGCATTTTAATTAAACAGTCAAATGTTCACAAGTTGGAGCTCAACGTTTCATTATATTCACCGATCCTCAATCGGTCTCGGCACTTGGCTTCATCGAATCACGGTCCCGCACCGGATCGAATCTTACGACCTGTTCTCTCCAGCGTCTTCTCTCTTCATCTGCCGCCGAACAAAAGCTCCAAGCCCAACTTTAGTGTCCCTCACCAGAAAAACCTCCCCCTAGTTCCACCATCCTGACTGGATGACACACATTCCTCATCATCCCTTATCTTGAACAATAACCCAAACAGGCTGAGAGCAGAACTGACTGATCTTACAGAGCTGCTGAATGAAATACCTACAGCAGAACAGTAAAAATGTGACCCCGGGCGTTACACAGGGTACAGAAGTCTGGGAACACAGTGACTCAGCAGCTGTCGAGGGAAAAGTCAGCAACAACTGACACAGACATTACAGACAGTCAGAGTCTCTTTATCCTCAGCGTGGGAATGTCAAATACTACAGGGGGTAAATATAAGGTGAGAGGAGAAGGTTTAAAGGAGATTGATGAGGCAAGTTTTTTTTACACAGAGAATGGTCGGTGTCTGGAACGTGCTGTCAGGAGAGGAGGTGGAAGCAGATTCAACAACAACATTTCAGTGGCATTTAGACAGACACATGAACAGACAGGGAATGGAGGATTGTGGACCATGTACAAAGGCATTAAGGCATTGGTTTTCCCTACCAGGCCATAATCCAACCAGTCAATGCACCTTCCACCATACATCTATAGATGTTTATCAAGGCTTTTGATAACATGACAGAAACACAGAAACATAGAAAATAGGTGCAGGAGTAGGCCATTCGGCCCTTCGAGCCTGCACCGCCATTCAGTATGATCATGGCTGATCATCCAACTCAGAACCCTGTACTTGCCTTCCCTCCATAGCCCCGATCCCTTTAGCCACAAGGGCCATATCTAACTCTCTCTTAAATATAGCCAATGAACTGGCCTCAACTGTTTCCTGTGACAGAGAATTCCACAGATTCACCACTCTCTGTGTGAAGAAGTTTTTCCTCATCTCGGTCCTAAAAGGCTTCCCCTTTATCCTCAAACTGTGACCCCTCGTTCTTCCCCAACATCAGGAACAATCTTCCTACATCTAGCCTGTACAATCCCTTTAGAATTTTATACGTTTCAATAAGATCCCCCCTCAATTTTCTAAATTCCAACGAATATAAACCTAGCTGATCCAGTCTTTCATCATATGAAAGTCCTGCCATCCCAGGAATCAATCTGGTGAACCTTCTTTGTACTCCCTCTATGGCAAGGATGTCTTTCCTCAGATTAGGGGACCAAAACTGCACACAATACTCCAGGTGTGGTCTCACCAAGGCCTTGTACAGCTGCAGTAGTACCTCCCTGCTCCTGTACTCGAATCCTCTCGCTATGAATGCCAGCATACCATTCGCCTTTTTCACTGCCTGCTGTACCTGCATGCCCACTTTCAATGACTGGTGTATAACGACACCCAGGTCTCGTTGCACCTCCCCTTTTCCTAATCGGCCACCATTCAGATAATAATGGTTCATCATTCAGATGATGAATCTCCACAGACTCCTGAGGAAGTATTGGTGCTGCAATTCTTTCTTTGCAGTTAGATTTATATGACAGGACAGGGTCCAGGACAGATTCTCTGAGAATTTAAACTTACTGGCCCTCTCCCCCTCTGATCTTCCAATGAAGATGGACCTCTGGTTTCCTTCTCCTGAAGTTTACAATCAGAAGTCTACAAATATTGAGAACATGAGATGATAGTACTTGGTGTACTTTTCCAGTGTTCTATAGATTAAGGATCAGTTCCTGTGGATTGGAGGGTGGCTAATGTTGTCCTTCTCTTCAAGAAGGGAAGAAGAGAGAAAACAGGGAATAATAGACCGGTTAGCCTGACGTCGGTGGTGGGAAAGATGCTGGAGTCAATTATAAAAGATGAAATTACGACACATCTGGATAACAGTAACAGGATCGGTCTGAATCAGCATGGATTTACGAAGGGGAAATCGTGCTTGACTAATCTGGAATTTTTTGAGGATGTAACTTTGAAAATGGACAAGGGAGAGCCAGTGGATGCAGTGTACCTGGACTTTCAGAAAGCCTTTGATAAAGTCCCACATAGGAGATTAGTGGGCAAAATTAGGGCACATGCTATTGGGGACAGAGTACTGACATGGATTGAAAATTGGCTGGCAGACAGAAAACAAAGAGTAGCGATTAACGGGTCCCTTTCGGAATGGCAGGCAGTGACCAGTGGGGTACCGCAGGGTTCGGTGC
The DNA here is from genome assembly GCF_963921235.1 of Mobula hypostoma. NCBI lineage: Eukaryota > Metazoa > Chordata > Chondrichthyes > Myliobatiformes > Myliobatidae > Mobula > Mobula hypostoma. The sequence goes on along the minus strand of NC_086101.1, from coordinate 6,657,218 downwards.
TGGGACTGCAGCTGTTTACAATATATATTAATGATTTAGATGAGGGAATTAAAGGTAACATTAGCAAATTTGCTGATGACACAAAGCTGGTTGGCAGTGTGAAATGTGAGGAGGATGTTATGAGAATGCAGGGTGACTTGGACAACCTGTGTGAGTGGGCATATGCAGTTTAATGTGGATAAATGTGAGGTTATCCACTTTGGTGGTAAGAACAAGAAGACAGATTATTATCTAAATTGAGTCAAGTTAAGAAAAGGGGAAGTACAACGAGATCTGGGTGTTCTTGTACATCAGTCACTGAAAGCAAGCATGCAAGTACAGCAGGCAGTGAAGAAAGCTAATGGCATGCTGCCCTTCAATACAAGGGGAATTAAGTATAAGAGCAAAGAGGTCCTTCTGCAGTTGTACAGGGCCCTGGTGAGACCACACCTGGAGTACTGTGTGCAGTTTTGGTCTCCAAATTTGAGGAAGGACATTCTTGCTATTGAGGGAGTGCAGCGTAGGTTCACAAGGTTAATTCCCGGGATGGCAGGACTGTCATATGTCGAAAGATTGGAGCGACTGGGCTTGGATACTCTGGAATCTAGAAGGCTGAGAGGGGATCTTATTGAAACTTAAGATTATTAAGGGATTGGACACGCTGGAGGCAGGAAGCATGTTCCCGCTGATGGGTGAGTCCAGAACCAGAGGCCACAATTTAAGAATAAGAGGTAGGCCATTTAGAACGGAGTTGAGGAAAAACTTTTTCACCCAGAGAGTGGTGGATATATGGAATGCTCTGCCCCAGAAGACAGTGGAGGCCAAGTCTCTGCATGCTTTCAAGAAAGAGATGGATAGAGCTCTTAAAGAGAGCGGAATCAAAGGTTATGGGGATAAGGCAGGAACTGGATATTGATTGTGGATGATCAGCCATGATCACAGTGAATGGCAGTGCTGGCTCGAAGGGCCGAATGGCCTACTCCTGCACCTATTGTCTATTGCCCCCGCCCCCCTTCACTGCAGAAAGGGATCTTGATGATTGTAGGGATGACTTTCAGTGGACTGAAAAGCTTGAGCATTTAGATATCAAGGCAGAGGATGTGCTGGTGCTTTTGGAAAGCATCAAGTTGGATAAGTCTCCGGGACCAGACGGAATCTACCTCAGGCTGCTGTGGGAATTGAGGGAGGAGTTTGCCGAGCCTCTGGCAATGATCTTTGCATCATTAATGAGAACGGGAGAGGTTCCGGAGGATTGGAGGGCTGTGGATGTTGTTCCCTTATTCAGTAAAGGGAGTAGAGATAGCCCAGGAAATTATAGACCAGTAAGTCTTACTTCAGTGGTTGGTAAGTTGATGGAGAAGATCCTGAGAGGCAGGATTTATTAACATTTGGAGAGGCATAATATGATTAGAAATTGTCAGCATGGTTTTGTCAAAGGCAGGTCTTGCCTCACGAGCCTGATTGAATTTTTTGAGACTGTGACTAAACACATTGATGAAGGTAGAGCCATAGACGTAGTGTATATGGATTTTATCAAGGCATTTGATAAGGTACCCTATGCAAGGCTTATTGAGAAAGTAAGGAGGTATGGGATCCAAGGGGACACTTGCCCACAGAAGACAAAGAGTGTTTGTAGACGGGTCATATTCTGCATGGAGATCGGTGACCAGTGATGTGCCTCAGGGATTTGATCTGCGACCCCTTATTCTTCATGATTTTTATCAATGACCTGGATGCGGAAGTGGAGGGATGGGTTAGTAAATTTGCTGATGACACAAAGCTTGGGGGTGTTGTGGATAGTGTGGAGGGATGTCAGAAGTTACAGCGGGACATTCATAGGATGCAAAACTGGGCTGAGAAGTGGCAGATGGAGTTCAACCCAGTTAAGTGTGAGGTGGTTCATTTTGGTAGGGCAAATACGATTGCAGAATGCACAGCTTTAATGGTAATACTCTTGGCATTGTGGAGGATCACAGTGATCTTGGGGTCCCAGTCCATAGGACACTCAAAGCCTCTGCGCAGTTTGACTCTGTGGTTAAGAAGGCGTACAGTGCATTGGCCTTCATCAATTGTGGTGAATGAGTTTAAGAGCCGAGAGGTAATGTTACAGCGAGATAGGACCCTGGTCAGACCCCACTTGGAGTACTGTGCTCAGTTCTGGTCGCCTCACTACAGGAATGATGCAGGAACCATAGAAAGGGTGCAGAGGAGATTTACAAGGTTGTTGCAAGGAGTGAACTTGACCTTTTCTCCTTGGATGACGGAGGTTTGAGAGGTGATCTGATAGAGGTGTACAAGATGATGAGAGGCATTGATCGTGTGGATAGTCAGAGGCTTTTTTCCAGGGCTACAATGGCCAGCACGACAGGGCATATTTTTAAGGTGTTTGGAAGTAGGTACAGAGGAGATGTCAGTGGTAATTTTTTTTAAAATGCATTGAGTGGTGAGTGTCGAGGCGGAAACAATAGGGTCTTTTACGAGACTCCTGGATAAGTACATGGAGCTTAGAGAAATAGAGGGCTCTAGGTAATTTCTGAGGTGACATGTACGCCAAAGCTTTGTGGGCTGAAGGGCCTGTATTGTGCTGTAGGTTTTCTATGTTGCTAGCAGATGCTTATTCTTGTATTCAAACATTCCTTCAACTTTGACACTCTTCATTTGATATAGAACTCAAACAGTGTACAGATAATAGACATACTCAGTGATGAATTTAAAGGGGGTAGGTGTTGCAACATCTCGAGCTTTCCACCTGGCCCATGTACCAAGCTGAAGGAAAATCCCACTGGGCCAGCCACACAATCCTTGTTGAGGTGATTCATGTCCCAACTTATCATTGGAGTGAGTTTGAGTGAAGGAGAGGAGAAAAGGCACGGGAAGACTCGGGGGTGGGGGGCCTGAAAGAAATCGACACTGGGATCAGCGTGTGAAGACCTCTGACCCTTCACTCTGGTGGGGGGGCATTTCTGTTCACAGTGAGGTTCACCGAGCTGGAGACTGAGTGAGTGGAAAGGACTGAGGTGGACGGTCACATGGAGGAGGGGTGAGAGAGGGAAGGGGGTAGTGCTGAGGCCAATTGGCCAGTGATGGGAAGGAGAGGTCTCTGCGGGAGAGTGCCAAGTAGCAAGCAGGGCCCAGTAAATGGAGGGGTGAGGAAGTGTTGGAGGTGAGATGTCTGAGGACGGGTAGACTGAGGGGAAGCAACAGGGGAAAACCCAAAGGACAGGAAACACAAGGATGAGGAGGATCAACAGTGAGAGAGTTCCAGGTGACGCTGGGTGGAAGTGGAGAAAGGTAAATGGCCGAGCCCTCTGTGTGTATTTGTGTGTGGTGGAGACAGAGAGAGAGTCTGAGACTTGCTCCAGGCTCCCCAGGTAGATGCAGGGATGATGTTTCTGGTAACGGGGGTGTCAGGATGAGGAGGCAGAGTGAGGGGACGACCATTCAGAGATGAATAAACGTATTTACCCAGTTCATAATCTAACAGGGCTCTGCACATTTACACAACAACTATGTTGAAAAGAGATGTGGATTGAGTTTTGGATACAAAGTGAATCAGTAGAAATAGCATTAGCACAGGGAAGTGGTACTGATCATGTCTAATGGGAGAGCAGGTGTGAGGGGCTGAATGGCCTCCTCGCTTCTGTTTCTGATGTTCTTCAGAGCAGTGTACAGACTGACCAGAGGGAGGATAGAAGGGTCTGGGGAATAAATAGAGGTGTAAAGCAGGAGGGTGAAAAGGAGATTAAATATCCATTATTTGAATTGTCAGGCAAATATCTTTGACACTGAAATGGGGGATCTTCATGCAGCAGAAGATTGTGAGGTGTTGGATACACTGGGATTACTCAAACACGGATGCAGGAAAACTTCCTGACTTCACCCCTGTACAGCCCTGCTCTGATGTGAGGTCCCACTCTTCCTCATTAGACTGATGGAGGTAGACAGCACGCACACCGGCCCTTCAGCGTAACATGTCCCCGACAACCAAGGTGGCTTTCTCAGCACCTCCCATTTGACGGCATTTGACCAGACTTCCTCTGAACATTTTCAATCAAGAACTTGTCTAAATGTCTTAAAAATGTTTCAGTTCAATCAGCGTCTACCATTTCCTCTGGCAGCTCATCCCATTTACCGACCACTGACTGTGTGGAAAATTTGCTGCTCAGGTCTCCTGCTGATCTTTACCCTCTGAGCTTAAATCAGTATCCTCTAGTTTTAGACTTCCCTCCCCTGGGGAAAGACTGTGACCATCGACCTCATCACTGCCCTGCAGGATTTCATAAAGCACAATAATATCAACCCTCAGCCTCAATTGCTTCAGGGAAAACAGTCCAGGTCGATCCAGATTCTCCTGAAGCCCTTGAGCCCCGGTAACATTCCTGTGAATCTTGTCTGCACACATTCCAGCTGAATGTCATCCTTTCTACAGCTCGGTGACCAGAACTGCACCCAATAGACCATCAGACACAGGAGCAGATTAGGCCATCTGGCCCATCGAGTCTGCGCCGCCATTTAATCATGGCTGATCCTTTTTTCACTCCTCCTCAACCCCAGAGTCCGACCTTCTCCCCGTATCCCTTGATGCCAAGAACCTATCAATCTCTTCCTTAAATACACCCAATGACCTGGCCTCTACAGCTGCATGTGGCAATAAATTCCACAAATTCACCTCCCTCTGGGAAAAGACATTTCTCAGCATCTCTGTATCCAAAGGCTGCCCTCCATCCTGAGGCTGTGCCCTCTTGTCCTAGACTCTCCCACCACGGGAAACATCGTTTCCAAATCTACTCTGTCTCAGCCTTTCAACATTCGTAAAGTTTCACTGAAATCCCCCCTCATCTTTCTGAATTCCAGTGAGTACAGTCCCAGAGCCATCAAACATTCCTCGTGAGATAACCCTTTCATTCCTGGAATCACCGTTGTGAACCTCATCAGGACCCTCTCCAATGCCAGCACATCTTTTCATAGATGAGGGCCCAAACCTGTTAACATTTCTCAAGGTGAGGCCTCACCAGTGCTTCATAAAGCCTCAGCATCACATCCTTGCTCTTGTATTCTAGATCTCTTGAAATGAATGCTAACATGGCATTTGCCTTCCTCACCACCGACTCGACTTGCAAGTAAACCTTTCGGGAGTTCTGCACCAGCACTCCCAAGTTCCTTTGCACCTAAGATTTTTGGATTTTCTCCCCATTTCGAAAATAGTCCATACATTTATTTCTACTACCAAAGTGCATGACCATGCATTTTCCAACATTGTATTTCATTTGCCACTTTCTTGCTAATTCTCCTAACCTGTCTAAGTCCTTCTGCACCCCTCCTGTTTCCTCAACACAACCTGCCCCTCCACCAAACTTTGTACCAGCTGCAAACTTGGCAACAAAGGCATCTATTCTATCATCTATGTCATTTGTATTCAGCATAAAAAGAAGTGGTCCCAACACAGAACATGTGGAACAACACTAGTCACTGGCAGCCAACCAGAAAAGGGTCCTTTTATTCCCACTTACTGCTTCCTACCAATCAGTCAATGTTCTAACCATGTTAAACAACAGGAATTCTGCAGATGCTGGAAATTCAAGCAACATACATCAAAGTTGCTGGTGAACGCAGCAGGCCAGGCAGCATCTATAGGAAGAGGCGCAGTCGACGTTTCAGGCTGAGACCCTTCGTCAGGACTAACTGAAGGAAGAGTGAGTAAGGGATTTGAAAGCTGGAGGGGGAGGGGGAGATGCAAAATGATAGGAGAAGACAGGAGGGGGAGGGATGGAGCCGAGAGCTGGACAGGTGATAGGCAGAAGGGGATACGAGAGGATCATGGGACAGGAGGTCCGGGAAGAAAGACGGGGGGGGGGGTGACCCAGAGGATGGGCAAGAGGTATATTCAGAGGGACAGAGGGAGAAAAAGGAGAGTGAGAGAAAGAATGTGTGCATTAAAAAGAGTAACAGATGGGGTACGAGGGGGAGGTGGGGCCTAGCGGAAGTTAGAGAAGTCAATGTTCATGCCATCAGGTTGGAGGCTACCCAGACGGAATATAAGGTGTTGTTCCTCCAACCTGAGTGTGGCTTCATCTTTACAGTAGAGGAGGCCGTGGATAGACATGTCAGAATGGGAATGGGATGTGGAATTAAAATGTGTGGCCACTGGGAGATCCTGCTTTCTCTGGCAGACAGAGCGTAGATGTTCAGCAAAGCAGTCTCCCAGTCTGCGTCGGGTCTCACCAATATATAAAAGGCCACATCGGGAGCACCGGATGCAGTATATCACCCCAGTCGACTCACAGGTGAAGTGATGCCTCACCTGGAAGGACTGTTTGGGGCCCTGAATGGTGGTAAGGGAGGAAGTGTAAGGGCATGTGTAGCACTTGTTCCGCTTACAAGGATAAGTGCCAGGAGGGAGATCAGTGGGGAGGGATGGGGGGGATGAATGGACAAGGGAGTTGTGTAGGGAGCGATCCCTGCGGAATGCAGAGAGAGGCGGGGAGGGAAAGATATGCTTAGTGGTGGGATCCCGTTGGAGGTGGCGGAAGTTACGGAGAATAATATGTTGGACCCGGAGGCTGGTGGGGTGGTAGGTGAGGACCAGGGGAACCCTATTCCTAGTGGGGTGGTGGGAGGATGGAGTGAGAGCAGATGTACGTGAAATGGGGGAGATGCGTTTAAGAGCAGAGTTGATAGTGGAGGAAGGGAAGCCCCTTTCTTTAAAAAATGAAGACATCTCCCTCGTCCTAGAATGAAAAGCCTCATCCTGAGAGCAGATGCGGCGGAGACGGAGGAATTGCGAGAAGGGGATGGCGTTTTTGCAAGAGACAGGGTGAGAAGAGGAATAGTCCAGATAGTTGTGAGAGTCAGTAGGCTTATAGTAGACATCAGTGGATAAGCTGTCTCCAGAGACAGAGACAGAAAGATCTAGAAAGGGGAGGGAGGTGTCAGAAATGGACCAGGTAAACTTGAGGGCAGGGTGAAAGTTGGAGGCAAAGTTAATAAAGTTAACGAGTTCTGCATGCGTGCAGGAAGCAGCGCCAATGCAGTCGTCGATGTAGCGAAGGAAAAGTGGGGGACAGATACCAGAATAGGCACGGAACATAGATTGTTCCACAAACCCAACAAAAAGGCAGGCATAGCTAGGACCCATACGGGTGCCCATAGCTACACCTTTAGTTTGGAGGAAATGGGAGGAGCAAAAGGAGAAATTATTAAGAGTAAGGACTAATTCTGCTAGACGGAGCAGAGTGGTGGTAGAGGGGAACTGATTAGGTCTGGAATCCAAAAAGAAGCGTAGAGCTTTGAGACCTTCCTGATGGGGGATGGAAGTATATAGGGACTGGACATCCAAGGTGAAAATAAAGCGGTGGGGGCCAGGGAACTTAATATAGATGCTGCCTGGCCTGCTGCGTTCACCAGCAACTTTGATGTATGTTGCTTCTAACCATGTTAGTAACTTTCCTGTATTACCATGGGCTCTTAACTTGGTAAGCAACCTCATGTGTGGTACATTGCCAAAGGCCTTCTGAAAATCCAAATATATAACATCCGCTGCATCACCTCTGTCAATCCTACTTGTAATCTCCTCAAAGTATTCCATCAAGTTTGTCAGGCAAGATTTTCCCTTGAGGAAACCATGTTGACTTTGACCTATCTTGTCCTGTGTTACCAAGCACTCCATCACCTCATCCTCAACAATTAACTCTAACATCTTCCCAACCACTGAGGTCAGGCTAACTGGTCTATAATTTCCTTTCTGCTGCCTTCCTCCTTTCTTAAAGAGTGAAGTGACATTTGCAATTTTTCAGTCCTCTGACACCATATCAGAGTCCAAACTTTTCTGGAAGGTCATGTCTAATGCCACCACAATCTCTAATGCTGCCTCTTTCAGAACCCGAGGGTGCAGTTCATCTGGTCTGGGTGATTTACATACCTTTAGCTCTTTAAGCTTTTTGAGCACCTTCTCTTTTGTAACAGTAACTGCACCCACTTCTCTTCCATCACACACTACAACATCAGGCATACTGTTAGTGTCTTCATCAGCCATCTCCTTGTCCCCAGTTATTATTCCCCTGCCTCATTTTCTAGTGGTCCAATATCTACTCTTATTTCTCTTTTATTTTACACATACTTGAAAAAAACGTTCACTATCCACTTTGATGTTAGCTTTCATAAGTCGAGGGATAGAGTTTAAGAGTCGCGATGTAATGATGCAGCCCTATTAAACTCTGGTTAGGCCACACTTGGAGTACTGTGTCCAGTTCTGGTTGCCTCACTATAGGAAGGATGTGGAAGCACTGGAAAGGATACAGAGGAGATTTACCAGGATGCTGCCTGGTTTAGAGAGTATGCATTATGATCACAGATTAAGGGAGCTAAGGCTTTACTCTTTGGAGAGAAGCAGGATGACAGGAGACATGATAGAGGTGTACAAGATAATAAGAGGAATAGATAGAGTGGATAGCCAGCACCTCTTCCCCAGGGCACCACTGCTCAGTATAAGAGGACATGGCTTTAAGGTAAGGGGTGGGAAGTTCAAGGGGGATATTAGAGGAAGGTTTTTTACTCAGAGAGTGGTTGGTGCGTGGAATGCACTGCCTGAGTCACTGGTGGAGGCAGATACACTAGTGAAGTTTAAGAGACTACTAGACATGTATATGGAGGAATTTAAGGTGGGGGCTTATATGGGAGGGAGGGTTTGAGGGTCAGCACAACATTGTGGGCCGAAGGGCCTGTACTGTGCTGTACTTTTCTATGTTCTATGTTCTATATTATTTGCCAGTTTGCTTTCATATTTCATCTTTTCCCTTCTGATGATTTTTTTTAGGAGCTCTCTGTAGGTTTTTAAAAACTTCCCAGTCCTCTACCTTTCCACTAATTTTTGCATTGTTGTATGCCCTTTCTTTTGCTGTTACAATAGCTTTTACTTCCCTTGTCAGCCACTGTTGTCCTATTTTACTATTTGAGTATTTCTTCATTTTTGGAATACACATGCCCTGCAACTTCCTCATTTCCCCAGAAACACAACCATTGCTGCTCTGCTGACATCCCTGCCAGCAGCTCCTTCCAATTCACTTTGGCCAACTCCTCTCACATACCACTGTAATTTCCCTTACTCCACTGAAATACTGCTACATCAGATTTTACTTTGCCCCTATCAGATTTCAAGTTGAACTCAATCATATTGTGATCACTGGTTCCTGACGGTTCTTTCACCGTAAGCTCCTTCAATTTCTCCGGTTCATGACACAACACCTAATCCAGTATAGCTGATCCCCCAGTAGACTCAGTGACAGTCTGCTCTGAAAAGCCATCTCTTAGGCATTCAGCAAACACACTCACTTGAGATCTATTACCAACATGAATTTCCCAATCCCCCTGCATGTTAAAATCTCCCATGACAAACATAACATTGCCCCTTTGATACGCTTTTCCTATTTCCTGCGGTACCCTGTGTTCCACCTGCTAGCCATTATTGAGAGGCCTGAATACAACTGTCGTCAACGTCCTTTCACCCTTGCAGTTTCTCAACTCAACCCACAAGGATTCAACGCCTTCCGATCGTATGTCACATGTTTCTACTGATTTGATGCTATTCTTTACCAGTGGAGCCACACCACCCACTCTGCCTACCTTCCGATCCCTCCGATATAACATAGAAACATAGAAAACACACAGCACATTACAGGCCCTTCGGCCCACAAAGCCGTGCTGAACATGTCCTTACCATTGAACTACCTGGACTTTACCCATAGCCCTCTATTCTTCGAAGCTCCATGTAGCCATCCAGGAGTCTCTTTAAATACCCTATCATTTCCGCCTCCACCATCACCGCCGGCAGCCCATTCCATCCACTCACCACTCTCTGCGTAAAAAACTTACCCCTGACATCTCTCTGTACCTACTTCCAAGCACCTTAAAACTATGCCCTCTCGTGCTCACCATTTCAGCCCTGGGGAAAAGCCTCTGACTATCCACACGATCAATGCCTCTCATGATCTTGTACACCTCTATCAAGTTACCTCTCATCCTCTGTCCTCCAAGGAGAAAAGGCCGAGTTCACTCAACCTAGTCTCATAAGGCAGCGGTGCCCAACCACCGGGCCGTGAGGAAATGATACGAGTCAGCTGCACCTTTCCTCATTCCCTGTCACGCACTTGTGAGGGGATCCAGGAGTGCCCCTATTAACTGTCTGAAGAGAGACAGAGAGAGACATTCATCATTGATGGGTTGTTTGGAAAGGAGAGAGAGACGAAGATTAACGTTGGACTGTCACTTTAAGGCATTGGAAGTAACTTTGGATTTCTACTGAGTTTGGAGGTGGAGACAGCACCGAGCAGCTCGAACGTTGCTATGGTGACCAAAGGCGGGTTGTTGATATTACTTTCAAGGACATTTCGCCTGCTTGTGCATTTCTGAGCCCGGCTAGCTCAGTCGGTAGAGCATGGGACTCTTTGAATGACAGGTGATGCTCAGCGCAGAGAAATAAATGGGAGGTCAGATGATACAGAGCTCAGACACATGATCTGGACACTGAATGAACATCGTTGTGCCCGCAGAGAAAGTGGGTTTTGGAGGATCAATCAGGTGGATCGATCCAAATTGCTATTCCAGCAGTGAAGAAGGGGTTGACTGGTGGGGAGTTGTCTATGTGTCCACGTTTGCCGGGGTGATAGCTCCACCACAGCAAAACCGGTCCCCCGGTTAATGTCACAGTCGGTGACTTGTAAAGGATTTCAGAGGACGACAAGAAGATCGACGGCATCAGCTTATCTGAAGACTAAGCTCACTCTCTCTCCCCATCGTTATTCATCTAAGTACCACGAACTGAACTGAATTGAACTTTACTCAACATCGTAAGACTGAATCTTTTTACCCCTAGACTTAAAAAAGCTTGGTTTTCACTCATATATATTCCACACTTACTTTTATATATAATCATTGCTAACCTGTTTGATTTATCTACATTTACTTTACTGTATTGCGTAGTTACTAATAATTATTAGTAGTTTATAGCAATACTGGACCACAAGTGTTTTCCATCTCTGCTGGTTGTTTATTCCCGTCACAGGGTACGTGACACACTGTTGAACTTGAACATAGGGTTGCCAACTGTCCCGTATTTGCCGGGACATCCCGTATATTGGGCTAAATTGGTTTGTCCCATACGAGACCGCCATTGCCCTGTATTTGCCCCGCTAAGGTAGAGCATTCCTATGAAACCTTTCGTGCCGAAATGGCGTGAAGCGAAGAAGCAATTACCACTAACTTATATGGGAAAATTTTTTGAGCGTTCCCAGACCCAAAAAATAACCTAACAAATCATACCAAATAACACATAAAACCAAAAATAAATAACACTAACTTATAGTAAAAGCAGGAATGATATGATAAATACACAGCTTATATAAAGTAGAAATAATGTATGTACAGTATATTCAGGAAGATGAAGGCAAAACCAATTTGTGGAGGAAAAATTGGCTCGTACACGGCGTCACATATACGCACGTCACGCATGCGCACACAGGTGCCTGTGCAAGGCTTCATAGTCATGGTAGTCTTTTCCCGGGGTAAAGTGTCCCGGGATTTGACTGCTACTTTTGTCCGTTATTTGGGAGTGAGAAAGTTGGCAACCCTAACTGTAAAAGACATGTTGAGGTGAGTTTAACCCTACTTGAACACCCCCCCACTGCCCCCCCCCACCCCAGTTGGCCGGCCCGCAAGAATATTGTCAATATTAAAGCGGTCCGAGGTGCAAAAAACTTTGGGAACCCTGGTCATAAGGCATGCTCCCCAATCCAGGCAACATCCTTCTAAATCTCCTCTGCACTCTTTCTGCTGTTTCCAAGTCCTTCCAAAAGTGAGGTGACCAGAATTGAGCACAGTACTCCAGGTGGGGTCTGACCAGGGTCCTATATAGCTGCAACATTACCTCTCGGCTCTTAACCTCAATCCCACGGTTGATGAAGGCCAATACACCGTATGCTTTCTTAACCACAGAGCCAATCTGCATAGCAGCTATGGACTCGGACCTCAAGATCCCTCTGATCCTCCACACTGCCAAGGGTCTTACTATTAATACTGTATTCTGCCATCATATTTGACCTACCAAAATGAACCATCTCACACTTACCTGGGTTGAACTCCATCTGACACTTCTCACCCCAGTTTTGCATCCTATCAATGTTCCGTTGTAACCCCTGACATCCCTTCACACTATCCACATTGCACCCAACCTTTGTGTCATCAGCAAATTTATTAACCCATCCCTCCACTTCCTCATCCAGGTCATTTATAAAAATCACAAAGAGCAGTGTTCCCAGAACAGATCCCTGAGGCACACAACTGGTTACCGGACTCCATGCAGAATATGACCCTTCTACAACCACTCTTTGCCTTCTGTGAGCAAGTCAGTTCTGGATCCACAAAGCAATGCCCCCTTCGATCCCATGCCTCCTTACTTTCTTAGTAAGCCTTGCATGGGGTACCTTATCAAATGCCATATACACTACATCTACTGCTCTTCCTTCATCAGTGTGTTTAGCCACATCCTCAAAAAATTCACTCAGGCTCATAAGGCACGACCTGCCTTTGACAAAGCCATGCTGACTATTCCTAATCATATTATGCCTCTCCAAATGTTTGTAACCTCTCAGGATCTTCTACATCAACTTACCAATCACTGAAGTAAGACTCACTGGCCTATAATTTCCTGGGCTATCCCCACTCCCTTTCTTGAAATAAGGAACATCACCTGCAATCTTTCAATTCTCCGGAACCTTTCCCATCCCTATTGATGATGCAAAGATCATTGACAGAGGCTCAGCAATCTCCTTCCTCGCTTCCCACAGTAGCCTGGGGTATATCCCATCTGGTCCCAGTGACATATCTAACTTGATACTTTCTAAAAGCTCCAGCACATCCTCTTTCTTAATATCTACATTCTCAAGCTTTTGAGTCCACTGCAAGTCATCCCTACAATCATCAAAATCCTTTTCCGTATTGAATACTGAGGTAAAGTATTCATTAAGTACCTCCACTATGTCCTCTGGTTCCATACACACTTCCCCACTATCACACTTCATTGGTCATATTCTCTCACGTCTTATCCTCTTGCTCTTCACATACTTGTAGAATACCTTGGGTTTCCTTAACCCTGTCCACCAAGACCTTCTCATGGCCCCTAATAGCTCTCCTAATTTCATTCTTAAGCTCCTTCTTGCTAGCCTTATAATCTTCTAGATTCGTATCAGTACCTAGTTCTTTGAACCTTTCATATGCTCTTCTTTTCTTCTTGACCAGATTTACAACAGCCTGTGTGCACCATGGACCTTCTACCCAACCATCATTTCTCTGTCTCATTAGAATATACCGACTCAGAACCCCACGCAAATATCCCCTGAACATTTGCCACATTTCTTTGGTATATTTCCCTGAGAACATGTTTCCAATTTATGCTTCCAAGTTCCTGCCAAATATCCTCATAGTTCCCCTTACTCCAATGAAACATTTCTCTAACTTGTCTATTTCTAACCTTCTCCAATGCTATGGTAAAGGAGAGAGAATTGTGATCACTATCTCCAAAATGCTCTCCCACTGAAAGACCTGACACCTGACCAGGTTCATTTCCCAATACCAGATCAAGTACAGCCTCTCCTCTTGTAGGCTTACCTGCATATAATGTCAAGAAACCTTCCTGAACACACCTAACAAACTCCACCCCATCTAAACCCCTCACTCTCAGGAGATGCCAATCAATATTTGGGAAATTAAAATCTCCCACCAACCCTGTTATTATTACTCCTTTCCAGAATCTCTCTCCCAATCTGCTCCTCGATGTCATGTTACTATTGGGTGGTATATAAAAAACACCTAGTAGAGTTAGTCACCCCTTCCTATTCCTAAGTTGAACCCATAGACACTCCATAGACAATCCCTCCATGACTTCCTCCTTTTCTGCAGCCGTGACACTATCTCTGATCAACAGTGCCATGCCCCCACCTCTTTTGCCTTCCTTCCTATCCTTTCAGAGACATCTAAAGCCTGGCACTTGAAGTAGCCATTCCTGCCCCTGCACCATCCAAGTCTCTGTAATGGCCACAACATCATAGCTCCAAGTGCTTATTCACGCTCAAAACTCATACACTTTATTCATGATTCTCCTCGCATTAAAATAGACACATCTCAAACCATCGGACTGAGCGTATCCCTTCTCTATCACCTGCCTCTCCCTCTTTTCGCACTGTCTCCAAACTTTCTCTATTTGTGAGCCATCCTCCCTTTCCTCCTTCACTTCAGTTCAGTTCCCAACCCCCAGCAATTCCAGTTTAAACTCTCCCCAATAGCCTTAGCAAACCTTCCCGCCATGATATTGGTCCCCCTCGGATTCAACTGCAACCTGTCCTTTTTGTACAGGTCATACACACCCCAAAATAGGTCCCAATGATCCAGAAATCTTAATCCCTGCCCCCTGCTCCAATCCCTCAGCCACGCATTTATCCTCCACCTCATTCTATTCCTATACTCACTGTCATGTGGCACAGGCAGTAATCGCGAGATTTCTACTTTTGAGGTCCTGCTTCTCAACTTCTTTCCTAACTCCCTGGAGTCTTTTTTTCAAACAACTTCCCTTTTCCTACCCATGTCATTGGTACCAATATGTAGGACGTCCTCTGGCTGTTCTCCTTCCCACTTCAGGATGTTGTGGATGCGATCTGAAACATCCTGGACCCTGGCTCCTGGGAGGCAAACTACCAGCTGCTTTTCCTTCCTGCGTCCACAGAATCACCTATCAGACCTCCTTACTACAGAGTCCCCTGTCACTGCTGCCATCCTCCTCCTTTCCCTACCCATCTGAGCTACAGGGCCAGACTCTGTGCCAGAGGTGCGACCACTGTTGCTTCCCCCAGGTAGGCCATCCCCCCCCCCCAAACAGTGCTCAAGCAGGAATACTTATTGTTCACGGGGACAACCACTGGGGTACTCTCTAGTATCTGCTGCTTGGCCTCTCCTCTCCTGACTGTTACCCACTTCTCTGTCTCCTGTGGTCCCGGGGTTATTACCTGCCTATAGCTCCTCTCTATCACCTCCTCACTCTCCCTGACCAGATGAAGGTCATCGAGCTGCAGCTCCAGTTCCCTGATGCGGTCTCTAAGGAACTGCAGCTCGACATACCTGGTGCAGATGTGGTCGTCCAGGAGGCCGGGAGTCTCCAGGACCTCCCACATCTGACACCGAGCACAGAAAACCAGCCTCACACACATACTCTCTGTCTTTATTTTAAACAGATAACCTACCTGGTCTCGACCCTTTATCACCAAAGCGCCATTGAGCCAAAGCCTTCCTACTCGTTCCCACTACTCCGTCGCTCGCTCTTCTGATGCCAGCTCTGTAAATCTGTCTTCCTCTTAAACTCTTCCCGCTTGTTGCGTACCCCGTAACGGGTTAAAAGAACCAGCAGAAATGGAATACACCTGAAGTCTGGTTTTGCTGTTTAGTAACTACGTAATAAAGTAACATAAAACCAGATAAATCAAATAGGTTAGCAGAGATTATGCATATACATAGGTGTGTAAATATAGAACCCAGACTTCTTCAAACTTAAGTGGTAATTGATACAGTCTTACGATGGGAGGTAAGCGAAGTCAGTTCAGTTTGTGAAATTGAGCTGAGTAGAACTGAGGAGAGAGAGAGGTGATTTGTTACCCAAGTAAGCCGATGCTGTCGATTCTTCCAGTTGTCCTCCGAAATCCTTTAACGTCACCGAATGTGACCACACTAAAGGTAACGTCTTCACGTGGTAAAACTATCAACACAGGCAAGGGTTAAACACACTGATAGCTTTCCACCGGTCACCCCTTTTCCACACTGCGAGAGCCACTGATCGATTCTCCTGATCAATCCACAAAACCCTCCCATTTGTGGGCACTCAAAGCTCATCCAGTGTCCGTTTCTTGTGTGTGCCAGTGTGTCCACCAAATCTTCCAAGTTAGCCAAACTTGACCAACTTAAGAGCACCGTCTACAAGAGATAATCTACCAACCCAGGCAAGGGTTAGATGCACTGGTAGGCTCCACAGGGTCGCTCTTTCACACTGTGACGGGATCCTGAAATACCCCCATTAACTGTGCTTTCAAAAACATAGAAACATATAAAATAGGTGCAGAAGTAGGCCATTCGGCCCTTCAAGCCTGCACCGCCATTTATTATGATCATGGTTGATCATCCAACTCAGAACTCTGCACCAGCCTTCCCTCCATACCCTCTGATCCCCCTAGCCACAAGGGCCATATCTAACTCCCTCTTAAATATAGCCAATGCACTGGCCTCAACTGTTTCCTGTGGCAGAGAATTCCACAGATTCACCACTCTCTGTGTGAAGAAGTTTTTCCTAATCTCAGTCCTAAAAGGCTTCACCTTTATCCTCAAACCATGACCCCTCGTTCTGGACTTCCCCAACATTGGGAACAATCTTCCTGCATCGAGCCTGTCCAATCCCTTTAGGATTTTATACGTTTCAATCAGATCCCCCCTCAATCTTCTAAGTTCCAATCAGTACAAGCCTAGTTCATCCAGTCTTTCTTCATATGAAAGTCCTGCCATCCCAGGAATCAATCTGGTGAACCTTCTTTGTACTCCCTCTATGGCAAGGATGTCTTTCCTCAGATTAGGGGACCAAAACTGCACACAATACTCCAGGTGTGGTCTCACCAAGGCCTTGTACGACTGCAGTAGTACCTCCCTGCTCCTGTACTCGAATCCTCTTGCTATGAATGCCAGCATACCATTCGCCTTTTTCACTGCCTGCTGTACCTGCATGCCCACTTTCAATGACTGGTGTATAATGACATCCAGGTCTCGTTGCACCTCCCGTTTTCCTAATCGGCCACCATTCAGATAATAATCTGTTTTCCTAATTTTGCCACCAAAGTGGATAACTTCACATTTATCCACATTAAATTGCATCTGCCATGAATTTGCCCACTCACCCAACCTATCCAAGTCACCCTGCATCCTTTTAGCATCCTCCTCACAGCTAACACTGCCACCCAGCTTCGTGTCATCCGCCAACTTGGAGATGCTGCATTTAATTCCCTCATCCAAGTCATTAATATAGATTGTAAACAACTGGGGTCCCAGCACTGAGCCTTGCGGTACCCCACTAGTCACTGCCTGCCATTCCGAAAAGGTCCCGTTTATTCCCACTCTTTGCTTCCTGTCTGCTAACCAATTCTCTATCCACATCAATACCTTACCCCCAATACCGTGTGCTTTAAGTTTACACACTAATCTCCTGTGTGGGACCTTGTCAAAAGCCTTTTGAAAATCCAAATATACAACATCCACTGGTTCTCCCCTATCCACTCTACTAGTTACATCCTCAAAAAATTCTATGAGATTCGTCAGACATGATTTTCCTTTCACAAATCCATGCTGACTTTGTCCGATGATTTCACCGCTTTATAAATGTGCTGTTATCACATCTTTGATAACTGACTCCAGCAGTTTCCCCACCACCGACGTTAGGCTAACCGGTCTATAATTCCCCGGTTCCTCTCTCCCTCCTTTTTTAAAAAGTGGGGTTACATTAGCCACCCTCCAATCCTCAGGAACTAGTCCAGAATCTAACGAGTTTTGAAAAATTATCACTAAGGCATCCACTATTTCTTGGGCTACTTCCTTAAGCACTCTGGGATGCAGACCATCTGGCCCTGGGGATTTATCTGCCTTTAGTCCCTTCAATCTACCTAACACCACTTCCCTACTAACATGTATTTCGC
Source organism: Mobula hypostoma (assembly GCF_963921235.1). NCBI lineage: Eukaryota > Metazoa > Chordata > Chondrichthyes > Myliobatiformes > Myliobatidae > Mobula > Mobula hypostoma. Next base: position 6,639,474 of record NC_086101.1, on the reverse strand, counting down.
TCAGTTCCTCCATCTCACTGGACCCTCTGTCCCCTACTATTTCTGGAAGATTATTTATGTCCTCCTTAGTGAAGACAGAACCAAAGTAATTATTCAATTGGTCTGCCATGTCCTTGCTCCCCATAATCAATTCACCTGTCTCTGTCTGCAGGGGACCTACATTTGTCTTTACCAGTCTTTTCCTTTTAACATATCTATAAAAGCTTTTACAGTCAGTTTTTATGTTCCCTGCCAGAAAAGAGAGAGAGAGTCATTTACCACCGACATTTTGTTTAGAAAGAGAGAGAGAGATGAAGACTAACTGTTGGACTGTCACTTTAAGGAACAAGAAAGAACTGGTTAACTTTTGAACTTCTGCTGAAGAGGGACAGCACTAAGCTGCTCGCAAGTTACTATGGTGACTGAAGGTGACGTTATTTAATGGACACTCGATGTTATGATTTTCGGCAGATTGTTGATACTGTTTCAAGGACCTTTGCCTGCTTGCATTTCTTCACAGACAGAGGAAGGAGGAGTTATGTGAATGACAGTTGATGCTCAGCACGGGATGATAAAATAGGAGGTCAGGTGATAGACCTCAGGCACATGTTCTGGACACTGAATGAGCATTGTTGTGCCCGCAGAATAAGTGGGTTTTGGAGGATTGATCAGGCGGATCGATCCATCGCTCTTGCAGTGGAAGGAAGGAAAAGGGGTTGACTGGTGGGGAGTTGCTATGTGTCCACCCTCGCCTGGGTGATAGCTCCACCACAGAAAACCGGTCGCCTTTGTTAAAGTCACAGTCGGTGACTTTTAAAGGAGTTCGAAGAACAACGAGAAGACCGACGGCATCAGCTGACCTGAAGACTCAAATCTCTCCCTCTCTCTCCATCACTACTCAACTCAATACCACGAACTGAACTGAACTGAACTTTACTCATCATCGTAAGACTGTATCTTTTTACCCCTAGACTTAAAGAAGCTTGGTCTTTCATACATATATTTCCACAGTTACTGGTTTACTTGCTAATATATATAATCATTGCTAACCTGTTTGATTTATCTACATTTATATTACTGTATTGCATAGTTACTAATAAATATTATTAGTTAATAGCAATATTGGACTCCAAAGTGTTTTCCATCTCTGCTGGCTCTTTATTCCCGTCACGGGGTTCGTGACAACGCACTAACAATCACAGATCGATTCCTTTTAATCGATCCTCATTCCCACACTTGTGGGCATCTAAAAGTGTAGTGGTAATTTCGCCACACCTTCGTGCGTCTGTGTCTCCTTCGAAACAAGCAACCACACTGGTTTAAATATTGTTGTGCTGAACACCAGCTGTCCATCATGTAGCCCCGCCCTTCTATCACCATAGCAACTTACGAGCTGCTCGGTGCCTCTCTCTCTCTCTCTCTCTCTCTCTCAATCAGCACACACTCTCTCTCTTTTTAAAGGCACAGTCCATAATGAATAATCCTTACGATTTCGTCACACGCTGTTCTCATTGTCCGATCTCCACGCGCTTGCGCAGCCGTGCCCCGTTCAAACTGTCGAAGAAATAACCGTCACCTTCTCAACTCAGCTTGCTTTCAACCTATAACCTTGGACATTCAGCTCCCAACTACAACCATCCTTCAACCATGATTCAGTGATAGCCACAACGTTATACCTCGCAATCTGTAATAGTGCAACAAGATCATCCACCTTATTTCTTATGTTCCATGCATTTAGATACAATATCGAGAGAACCGTATTTGCTATCCTTTCTGATTCTGCATCCCTCATGTTCTGATAGTCAGCCTGTTGGCTGCAACTAAGTCCCATCACCTGAATGCCCTTCCTGACAGACTGACTGCACGCTGTCTTTACATTTTTACCATCCATCCTATCCTGAGTCCCTTCACTCCAGTTCCCACCCCCCGGCAAATTAGTTTAAACCCTCCCCAACAGCTCTAAAAAACTTGCCCGGGAGAATACGGGCCCCCCTCGGGTACAGGTCATACCTCCCCCAGGAGGATCCCAATGATCCAAGAACCTGAAGTCCTGCCCCCTGCACCAGCTTCTCAGCCACGCATTTATCTGCCAAATCTTCCTGTTTCCACCATCACTGGCACGTGGCACAGTCAGCAATCCAGAAATTACTACCCGGGCAGTTCTGATTCTCAGCTTTCCACCTAGCTCTCTAAATTTTCTTTTCAGGACCTCTTTGCTTTTCCTTCCTATGTCATTGGTACGAATATGCACCAAGACATCTGGCTGCTCCCCCTCCCTCTCCAAAATGTTGTGGGCGCGATCTGAGACATCCCTCACCCTGGCACCTGGGAGGCAGCATACTATCCGAGTGTCCCGTGCACATCCACAGAAAATCCGGTCTGTTCCCCTCACTATCGAGTCCCCTATCACTACAGCTCCCTTCCTCTCTCCCTTTCCCTTCTGCACCACGGACCTACGACCAGTGCCTGTATCCCGTTCTCCGTGGAATTCCCTTGGAAGGTCATCCCATACAAAAGTATCCAAAGCGGTATAGTTGTTTTTGAGGGAAATGGCCACAGGGGTGCTCTGCTCTAACTGCCTGTTTCCATTTCTCCTGACAGTTACGCAGACACTGACCTTCTGCACCTTTGGAGTGATTTCTTCCCTGTAACTTTGATCAGTTTTCTCCTCACTCGCCCGTACAAGCCGAACATCACCCATGTTGCTGCTCCAGATCCCTAACACGGTCTTCAAGGAGCTGCAGCCGAATGCACTGTGCACAGATGTAGTTCCTCGGGAGACTCTAGGTCTCCCAGTTCTCCAACATCTGGCACGAATAGCATACCACAGCCATTTAAATGATACAGTAACAGAAAAAACACAAAAATGAAACGTTAACAGACGCTTTACCCAAAGCCGAAGTCTCTTTTGAGCCAAAGCCTATCTCTTCTACTCTCAGCACTGGCCTACTCCCGCCAATAGACGCTCCGCTTATCCCTTCTGTACTTTTATTTAGTTCACAGCGCTCTGTTGACGCCGCTGATCGGCCCCGTACAATGGACAAACGCCCACGAAACTCTCATCTATCTTCTCTATACAACTAAAACTCTCATGCTCTGTTTGTGACCTCCAATGAGCGCAAACGGTGCATTACAGCGGCACTATTTTTTGCTAAATCGAGTTAAAATGCGCGAACTTACAGAATGCAGGCGAGGATCAGGGTTATAAATTCGTATAAAATTGTTCACTCGCCGAAAACAACAACCCCGCGTTCACCCGAGAGCCGATGTCAGCCATCATACATCAAAGTTGCTGGTGAACGCAGCAGGCCAGGCAGCATCTATAGGAAGAGGCGCAGTCGACGTTTCAGGCCGAGACCCTTCGTCAGGACTTGATGGGAACCGCGACTCGACACCACGACGCATGCGCACGGCCAGCCTCAGAAGCGACTCACGATGGTCACAGCAGCGACCCCTACCGGCGTAAAAGGGCAGGGCAGCTCTATTTCCAGCGGTCACTTTCTGCTAATCACCATCAGCATGTGCAGGATTGGGACAGATCTCTTCAATAAGAGATAATTAAATCTCATTGTAATGACGTACTTCGAGACATCCATCAAACCCTTTGCTGCAGTCGAAGGACAGCGGTGACTATATCGCGTCCATTTAGGAGAGCATCCTGGAGGCTCTGGTGTTACTGCTTTGTATCTTCTTTCCAGCATTAGGGTAAAAAATATGGTCAACCGAATTATGCCGCGTGGAAAGAGCAGGGCGACAATATGGTCAAGAGATGACGCCAAGCAATGTCGGGAAGCAACAAGGAGACCGAGAGAACAAGAATCGGATGTGGCCAGGGCCACATGACTCCAGGATCAAAGAGTCAGGACAAAAAAGATGAGAGAAGAAGAGACAGAGGAGGAGAGGCATGCACGTCTCCAAAATGACAACAACTGGCACAGAAGGAGGAGAGAGGAAGAGACAAAGGAGCTGAGAAATGCACCTCTCCAGGATCAGAGACAAAGAACAAACAACAGAAGCGATGAAGAGATGGTGGATGAAAGGACTGCACGTCTCCACAATGACAATGAGAGGCGCAAGGATGGCAGATCAAGAAGAAATGATGCCATCAAAAGTGTCCTTCGTTAAATGAGGAGGAGCTATATTTGCCTTGCTATGCGCCGTTCTTCTTTAGTAAACTGAGTTTTTCTTCTTCAATTTCCAAAGCAAAGTGATACCAATAGCATTCAGGAAAATTTAATGTTCATTCTGGTTACATCAGACTGCACTACCCTTCGCTCAAAGGGTGCCCCAACAGGTCACCCGTTGTCTAGTTTTAAATAACCGCTGCCGATACCACATCGAATGCAGAGCAGACTCAATAGGCTGAATGGCCTAATTCTCTAGAGGGTGGATATCCTGAGCAACACACATACAAAATGCTGGAGGAACTCACAATTCAAAGTAAAATTATTATCAATGTTAATTTTTGTTCACCATACACTACACTGAGATTCATTGCTACTGCACTGGCATTCACAGTAGATACAAAGAAACACAATAGAATCAATAAAAAAACTACACACAAACAATCAACAGGCAGACAAATAACCAAAATGCATCAGAAGACAAACTGCGATAACAAGAAAAAAACAATTATTATTAATAATAATAAATTAATATGTGATTAATACTGAGAACATGAGTTGCAGAATCCTCGAAAGTGAGTCCATAGGTTGTGGAATCAATTTAACATTGAGATCCATGAAGTTATCCACACTGGTTGAGGAATCTGATTTTTGAAGGTTAATAAATGTTCCTGAAACTGTACCTGGAACCTACCAGCCTTCACCTTCCTGCCCTCCCCCCACCTTTCTTTATAGGGCCTCTGTCCCTTCCCTCTTCGGTCCTGATGGAGGGTTCCAGCCCGAAACGTTGACTGATCATTTCCACGGATGCTGCCCGACCTGTTGAGTTCCTCCAGCGCGTTGTGAGTGTTGCTTTGACCCCAGCATCTGCAGAGTATTTTCTGTTTACGTCATCAGTAATGTACTTTATAGTTTATTGTCGCCAAATAATTGATACCAGAGCGTACAGTCATCACAGCGATATTTGATTCTGCTCTTCACGCTCCCTGCAGTACAAATCGATAGTAAATATTAAAATTTTAAATTATAAATCATAAATAGAAAATAGAAAATGGAAAGTAAGGTAGTGCAAAAAAAACCGAGAGGCAGGTCCAGATATTTGGAGGGTACGGCCCAGATGCGGGTCAGGATCCATTCAGCAGACTTATCGCAGTTGGAAAGAAGCTGTTCCCAAATCTGGCCGTACGAGTCTTCAAGCTCCTGAGCCTTCTCCCAGAGGGAAGAGGGACAAAAAGTGTGTTGGCTGGGTGGGGCAAGGAGAAAAGGCCAAGTTCACTCAACATATTCTCATAAGACATTCTGTCCAATCGAGGCAATATCCTTGTAAATCCCCTCTGCACTCTCTCTATAGTATCCACATCCATCTGTAGTGGGGTGACCAGAACTGAATACAGAACACAAGTGGAATCTCTACTCCCTTTCCTGAACAGGGAAACAACATTTGCAACCCTCTAATCCTCTGGTACCTTCCTGAGCATACCTGACAAACTGCACCACATCCAAACACCTTGCTCGAAGGAGATGCCAGTCAATATTAGAAAAGTTAAAATCACCCATCATAACAACCCGACTATTATTGCACCGTTCCAAAATTTTCCTCCCTGTCTGCTCCTCGATGTCTCTGTTACAATTGGTGGGGGGGGGGGGGTGATAAAAAACACCCTGTAGAGTTATTGCCCCCTTCCTGTTTCTGACTTTCATCCACAATGACTCAATAGACAGTCCCTCCATGACTTCCTCCTTTTCCGCAGCCGTGATACTATCTCTGATTAGCAATGCCATGCTCCCACCTCTTTTTCCCTCCCTCTCTGTTCTTTTTGAAACATCTAAAGCCTCGCACACTCAGAAGCCATTACTGCTCCTGAGACATCCAAGTCTCTGTAATGGCCACAATGTCATAGTTCCACATATTGATCCGTGCTCTAAGTTCATCTGTCTTGTTTATGACACCCCTTGCATTAAATTATACATATCTCAATCCATTGGGCTGAGTACATCTTTGCTCTGTCATCTGTCTATCCTTCCTCACAGACTCCCTACAGACTGTCTCTACTTGTGTGCCAACTGCCCCATCCTCTGCTTCTTCACTTCGGTTCCCAATCCTCTGCAAATCTAGTTTAAACCCTCACTAATAGCATTAGCAAACCTCCCTCGCAGGATATTGGTCCCCCTCTAGTTCAGGTGCAACCTGTCCCACTTGTACAGGTCACCCCTTCCCCAGAAATAGTTCCAATGATCCAAGAACTTGAAACCCTGCCCCCTGCCACATCTCAGCTACTCATTCATCTGCGCTATCTTCTTGTTCTAGCTTGTTGCACCAAGAGTAATCACCATGGAAGCCCTGATCTTCAGCATCCTTCCTAACTCCCTAAACTAACTGCACAGGACCTCTACCCCTCCCCTGACTATGCCATTGGTACCTAAATGTACTATGACCTCTGGCTTCTCACCTCCCCCGTTTCAAGAGTATTCTGCAACTACTCAGAGACCTACTCGACCTTAGCACCCAGGAGGCAACACATTCTCCTGGTGTCTCTTTTGCTGCCACAGAATCTCCTATATGTCCCCATGACTATTGCTCTGTTTGACTTCCCCTTCTGAGTCTCAAAGCTGACCACTGTGCTATTGGTCTGGCTGCTGCTGCCTTGCCCAGATAGGTCCTCCCCCTCAGCAGTATCCAAAGGGGTATACCTGTTGCTGAGGGGAATGGCCACAGGGAGACCCTGCACTGACTTCTTTCTCCCTTTACCTCTTTAGGTGTTCACCCATCTACTGCCTGAATTTTGTACTCTGGGTGTAACCACCTGCTCAAAAGTCTTATCTGCCAATTGTTCTGCCTCCCGGATGTTCCTTAGTTCATCTGACTCCAGCTCCAGCTCCTTAATGTGGTCTTTCAGGAGCTGAAGTTGGCTGCACTTCCTGCAAGTGTAGTCATCAGGGAGACAATCAGGTGCCATGGATTCCCACATCCCACAGGAGATACATTCCACTACCATATCTACCATCCACCCTGCAGTGTACTATGGGCAACCAAGACCAAATCGGCAATAACAAAAGGAAAAACATACCCTTCTTACCTGTTTCTTGGGCTCAACCTCTTCTCGCCGAAGCCTCTTGAGTCAAAGTCTCTAAGTTCCCACTCTGACATCAGCCCCATTCCGATGATGGCTGCTCCGCTAGACCCTATCTTTCTTTTATGGTTGAAGAGATAAGAAAAATCCCACACAAGGAGCAATAACTCAAGGTGTTTGGTGGTGCTCACCCTGCCATCTACTGGAGTGGGAGTGTCCAATTTTTTGAGAAGTCCAGGTAAATGGAAAAGCTCCCAGCCCCTCTCCCAATCACAACCTCGCAAACGATCCACCACCGTCCACCACTTCAACACAGAATGGAAAATTTAGGTTGTTTGCAGCTTGTTTTGTATGAACACGAGAGATTCTGCAGATACTTGAAATCCAGAGTAACACAAAATGCTGGAGGAAATCAGCAGGTCAGGCAACATCTATGGAGACAAATAAAGAGTCAACTTTCATTCGTAAGGCCAGTGATGTTGTGGGGATGGAACTGGACTCTCTGACGGTGGTGTCTGAACAGAGGATGCTGTCCAAGTTGCATGCCATCTTGGACAATGTCTCCCATCCACTACATAATGTACTGGTTGGGCACAGGAGTACATTCAGCCAGAGACTCATTCCACCGAGATGCTGCACAGAGCGTCATAGGAAGTCATTCCTGCCTGTGGCCATCAAACTTTACAACTCCTCCCTTGGAGGGTCAGACACCCTGAGCCAATAAGCCAATAAGGTCCTGGACTTATTTCCTGGCATAATTTACATATTACTATTAATTATTTATAGTTTTATTACTATTTAATTATTTATGGTGCAACTGTAACGAAAACCAATTTCCCCCGGGATCAATAAAGTATGACTATGACTCTGGCTTTTCACCTCCGAGACCCTATATCCAGATTCTAGAGTCTTTATTCCTCTCCATAGATGCGGTATTATCTTATTATGCATGCACAGGTCGGTTGTCGTGTACGTGTCCAAATGTCTTTTAACTAGAACACACGACATTGAACATACATATCACCAATGATGCAGTGCTGACCGTTTAGCCTGCTCTGTGATAAACCCTTCCCTTCCACGTTGCTCTCCATTTTTCTTTCATCCACGTGCCCGTCTGAGTATCTTAAATGCCCCGAATGATCTGCCTCGACCCACCACCCTTGCAGAGCGTTCCTCGCACCCACCAATCTCTCTGTAAAACTCTACATCGGACATCCCCGCGAAACTGTTCTCCGATCTCCTTAAGGTTATGCTCCCTCATACTAGCTGTTCCCACCCTGGGAAATACTTCCTATGGCTTATACTGACCACCCTACGTGTGAAAAAATTTATCCCTGACCCCTGTTAGATCTTTCCCTCGCACTTTAAACCGATTAGTTCTTCAGTCCCCAGTGCTGGGAAAGAGGTCTGGGCAATTAAGCCTAAAACAAGGGTTCGAAAAAATCACAGTTGATTCTGGATGTAACTTCAAACGTCACGTAAATAGAGCCTTAAAGTAAATACTTGCAAATTTAGGTCAATTGGTTTCATAAGAAGACAAGATTACGAATCAGAAGGCAACAGGATAGAATTACAGACGTGTGTTAGCAGACTCAACCCACACAAGAAGCTGTAATGATTAACAACTGGAATGCCAAGTTATTAGGTGAGACAGAGGATAGGAGAAAAATAGATTAGCAGTATGTATGGGGGTGGGGGAGACTGGTGAGTCATATCTCTTCTGAAAGAGACTGCTGGCGAACAAGGAAACCCAGCTGAGAGCAAAAGCTACAAACAGAACCTATGGCAGGTCGCCCCCTGGAGGGGAGATTACAAACTACAGGAACATCTCCACAGCTGAGCGATAGAGACTTGGCTCCCATTCTGGGCGCCACACTTTAGGAAGACAAGATTTCCCAGTGTGGGTCAAGAATTAGATTAGATTAGATTATGAGGACACGCTGTCCTCTTTTATTGTCATTTAGTAATACATGCATTAAGAAATGATACAATACTCCTCCGGATTAGAATCAGAATCAGGTTTATTATCACTGACGTATGTTGTGAAATGCATTGTTCTGCGACAGCGGGAGAGTACAGTAAATTATTTTACTGTACATTACAATAACAAAATAAATACGTGGTAGAAAATAGTGTGGGACTGTTGATGGTCCATTCAGAAATCTGAAAACACATTGACGCATCCAAACCAGAAAGCGATACAGCGATTCTGAAAGCTGTCTACGGTACGTCTGTAGAAGTTGGTTTGATTGAGGGATTGTGATTGTGTATAAGACGGGGGTGGGAGGGTGGGGGAGACGGGAGTGAAGAGGGCTGTCCTCCAAGCGAAGAAAGATCAAGTGAAGTCATGCCGAATTTATTCTCGTGTGTACAATGCTCCGTTACAGTCTGGAGACACGAGAGGCTGCAGATGCGGGAATACAGAGCAAGACACAGAATGCTGGAGGAAAGTCATTGAGCCAGGCAGAGTCTGTGGAGGGAAACAGACAGTCCCGTTCTGTTCAGAGCAAGGGTCTCGAGGGGAAATGTTGATTGTCTCTCTCCCTCTATAGATGCTGCCTGACCACTCCCCTGGTGAGAACCCAAACGTCCTCCCCTCACCTCCTCGCCAGCAGCTCGGGTGCTGCAATGAAAAACTTGCCTGCAGCAGCATCACAGGCTCAGACAACGGCAGGAAACTTAAATTCTACATCAATTATACAAGGCAGTGAAGAGAGTGTGCTAGAACGGATGAGGGGAGAGTGAACGGAGGAGTTTCATATCATGAACGGTTTAACAGAGGATAGTTTCCAGTAGAAGATCAGGCAGTAAACAGTTTAATGAGGGGAAGACGGTGGAAGCAAAACAAATGGTTTCTGCATCTGTAATTCTCGGTCAGATGGAACTCTGTCAATGGGATCTGATCAGGTAACTCTTGTGGGGCTGTGCTGGGGAAGAAGCTGGGGACTGTAACTACGTAATCAGTATCTTCCCGATTGAGTGGGAGAGAAGGTTGTCTCTCACCACACTCCCGGATAGTATTCCTGTCTCAGATGGAAATGCTGGGTCTCACACTGCAGTTAGTGGGATCTTCTTCAGGAGCAAAAATTAAATTGCTGAGAGAACTCAGTGGGTCAGGCAGTATCAATGGAGACAAGCAGGTGGCCAAGTTCAAGATTCAGGAAGAAATTAGGCTGCACTGCCGGAATCCAGCAGCGAAGTACATTTCTTATCAAGGTATGTTGTAGTGTACGACCCTGGGATCTGACTTCCCGCAGGCTGCCAGGAAATGAAAAAATACCATGAAACATGTTTAAACAAAACAAACGGCCAATGTGCGAAACAAATAAATTGTGGAAACAAAAAAAAAATATCAAATAACACACAGAATATTAAACCTCAAAAACCGCAGAGTCTAGGAATGTTCAATGTAATTCAGTTCCGTTCAATTTAGTACAGTGCCATCATCGACTGCAGGCCACATCGTAGTGCCCTGGTCAAAATTGCTCAATCTGTCAATTTAATAAACTAAGAACTAAAAACCAGAAACACAAGTAGGCAGTTTCTAGAGTAGGTTACATGGTTGGCAGAATGTGGGTCAAAGGGCCTGTAATGTGCTGTGGATTTCTATGTCTATGCTCTATGAAGGTGCAGAGTCTTGTGCCTCAGGCATTGTTTGGTTGACGTGGCTTATGGATTGGACTCATTTATAGAGGACTCTGGCACCAAAATAGCATGTCCACGTCTCTCTAACCTTCACCGTACCTCTCCGGGTAGACCCCAACCTGAGCGTTGATTTTTCTAACGGTCCACTCTCCTCTCTTATCGCATTCCTTCCTCTTTATCCCCCATCAGGAAGAAATTAGGCTGCACTCCCATTTCTTTCTGAATCAGATGCTTGAAGAACCAGATCAATACTGAAAAGTACCTGAAATCCACAGTAGGACAGGTAGCTTTTGAATCAATTCCAGGAGAGATCATCGATGTAGACACAAACTCTGTTCCTCTCTCCACAGATCCTGACTGACCTGTTGTGTTTCTCATGCATCTCCTGGGTATAAACTGGGTCCAAAACTGAGTATGCAGTTATAGAATAGGCAGTTAAAGCAGAGCACCCCTATGGCCATTCCCCTCAAAAACAAGTATACTGCTTTTGATACTTTTGTGGGGATGACCTCCCAGGAGAATGCCACGGCGACTGGGTTACAGTCACTGAGCATGGGTCCCTGGTGCAGAACGGAAAGAGAGAGAAGAAAGGAGCTGTAGTGATAGGGGACGCAATAGTGAGAGGAACAGGCAGGAGATTCTGAACGGGTCACCCGGATGGTATGCTGCCTCCCAGGTGCCAGGGTCAGGGAAGTCACAGATCGCGTCCACAACATTCTGGAGAGTGAGGGGGAGCAGTCAGATGTCTTGGTACATATTGGTACCAACAACATCAGACGGAAAAGTAATGCGGTCCTCAAAAGATAATTTAGAGAGCTAGGTAGAAAGCTGAGAAGCAGGACCTCCCGGGTAGCAACTTCTGGATTGCTGCCCGTGCCTTGCACCATTGAGGGTAGAAAAAGGATGATTTGACAGATAAATATGTGGCTGAGAAGCTGGTGCAGGGAACAGGAATTCAGGTTCTTGGATCATTGGGATCTCTTCTGGGGGAGGTATGACCAGTGCAAAGTGACTGGTTGCACCTGAACCCGAAGGGGACCAATATTCTCAAGGGCAGGTTTGTTAGAGCTGTTTGGGTTTAAACTAATTTGACAGTGGGGTGGCAACCAGTGTGAAAGGATTCAAGATAGGATGGATGGTAAAAAAGTAAAGATAGCATACAGTCAGACTGACAAGCAGGGCAGGCAGGTGATGGGACTTAGTTTCAACCAATAGGCTGCATATCAAAACATTAGGGATGCAGAATCAGAAAGGACAGCAAATACGGTATTCAAGGTGTTGTATCTAAATGCATGTAGTGTAAGAAATAAGGTGGAAGATATTATTGCAAAATTACATATTGTTGGGTATGATGTTGTGGTCATCACTGAATCGTCGCTGAAAGATGATTGTCGGTGGGAGCTGAGTAGAACCATAGAACATTACAGCACAGAAACAGGCCTTTTGGCCCTTCTTGGCTGCGCTAAACCATTTTTCTGCCTAGTCCCACTGACCCGCACCTGGACCATATCCTTCCATACACTTCTCATCCATGTACCTCTCCAGGTTTTTCTTAGATGTTAAAAGTGAGCCCACATTTACCACTTCATCTGGCAGCTCATTCCACACTCCCACCACTCTCTGTGTGAAGAAACCCCCACAATGTTCCCTTTAAACTTTTCCCCCTTCACCCTTAACCCATGTTCCTCTGTTTTTTTTTCCCCTAGCCTCATTGGAAAAAGCCTGGTTGTATTCACTCTATCCATATCTATCATAATTTTATATAATTCTATCAAATCGCCCCTCATTCTTGTACACTCCAGGGAATAAATTCCTAACCTATTCAACCTTTCTCTGTAAGTCAGTTTCTCAAGTCCCAGCAACATCCTTGTAATGTCCAAGGTTACACATTTTATCTGAAGGGTAGAAAAGTCTGCAGAGGGGATGGTGTGGCTCTGCTGTTAAAGAATGGCATCAAATCAGTAGAAAGATGTGACATAGGATCGGAAGATGTTGAATCCTTGTGGGTTGAGTTAAAACTGCAAGGGTAAAAGGACATTTATATACAGGATTCCCAACAGTGGCTGGGAGGTGGAACACAAGTTACAACAGGAAATAGAAAAGGTGAGTCAGATGTGCAATTTTATGGTAGACATAGGATATTTTAACATGCAGGTCGAATGCAAAAATCAGCTTGGTAATAGATCGCAAGAGTGAGTTTGTTGAATGCCTAAGAGATAGCTTTTTAGAGCAGTTTGTCGTTGAGCCTACTAGGGGATCAGCTATACTGGATTAGGTGTTAGGTAATGAACCGGGGGTGATTAGGAAGCTTAAGGTAAAAGAATCCTTAGCAACCGGTGATCACAATATGATTGCGTTCAACTTGAAATTTGATAGAGGGAAAGTAAAGTCTGATGTAGCAGTATTTCAGTGCAGTAAGGGAAATTACAGTAATATGAGAGAGGAGTTGGCAAAAGTAAATTGGAAGGAGCTGCTGGCAGGGATGTCAGCAGAGTAGCAATGGTGTGTGTTTCTGGGAAAAATGCTGCAGGCCATGAGTATTCCAACAGTGAAGAAATAATCAAATGGTAAAATAGTTCAACAGTGGTTGACAAGGGAAGTCAAAGCTGTTAAAAAACAAAAGAAACGGCACACGACAAAGCAAAAATTCATGGGAAGGTAGAGGATTAGGAAGTTTTTAAAAACCTGCAGAGGACACTAAAAAAAAATCATTAGAAGGGAAAAAAATGAAATATGAAAGCAAGCTCGCAAATGATATCAAAGTGGATAGGAAAAGTTTTTTCAAGTATGTTAAAAATAAAAGCGAAATAGGAGTGGATATAGGACCGCTAAAAAATGAGGCAGGAGAAATAATAACACAGGGGACAAGGAGATGGCTGATGAACTAAATGAGTATTTTGCATCAGTCTTCACTGGAAGACACTAGCAGTATGTTGCATTGTGTGAAGGAAGAGAATTGGGAGCGGTTGCTGTTACAAGAGAGAAGGTGGTCAAATAGCTGAAAAATCTAAAGGTACATAAGTCACCGGGACCAGAGGAACTGCACCCAAGGGTTCTGAATGAGGTAGTGTTAGAGACGCTCTTTTAAAAATCACTGGGCTCTGGCATGGTGTCACTCCGCTGTTTAAAAAAGGAGGAAGGCAGCAGAAGGGAAATTGTAAACCAGTTAGCCTGACCTCAGTGGCTGGGAAGATTTTAAAGTTAATTGTTGAGGATAAGGTGATGGAGTACTTGGTGACACAGGACGAGATAGGTCAAAGTTAGCATGGTCACCATCAGCGAAAACCCTGCCTGACGAACGTGTTAGAACTCTTTGGGGAGATTACATGTAGGATAGATAAAGGGGATGCAGTAGAAGTTGTATATTTGGATTTTCATAAGGCCTTTGACAAGGTGCCACATGTGAGGCTGCATACCGAGTTAAGAGCTCATGGTATTACAGGAAAGTTACTAACATAGTTAGAACACTAGCTCATCAGTAGGATCCTTTTCTGGTTGGCTGCCTGTGACTAGTGGTGTTCCGCAAGGGTCATTTCTTTTTATGTTGTATATGAATGATTTAGATGATGGAATAGATTGCTTTGTTGCCAAGTTTGCAGATGATATGTAGATTGGTTGAGGGGCAGGTAGTTTTGAGGAAACAGGCAGGATGCAGTAGGATCTAGACAGATTCGGAAAATGGGCAAGAATGTGGCAAATGAAATAGAACATTGGAAAATGCATGGTCATGCAATTTGGTAGTAGAAATAAATGTGCGGACTATTTTCTAAATGGGGAAAAAGGTCCAAAAATCTGAGGTACAAAGGGACTTGGGAGTCCTTGTGCAGAACACCCTGAAGGTCAACTTGCAGGCTGAGTCAGTGGTGAGGAAGGCAAATGCCACGTTAGCATTCATTTCAAGAGGTCTAGAATACAAGAGCAAGGATGTGACGCTGAGGCTTATTAAGGCACTGGTGAGGCCTCACCTTGAGTACTGTGACAGTTTTGGGCTCAGAAAAGATGTGCTGGCGTTGGAGAGGGTCCAGAGGTTAGAAACATAGAATGCCTACAGCACAATACAGGCCCTTCGGCACACAAAGCTGTGCCAAAAATACCCTTACCTTAGAATTTACCAAAGTTTACCCATAGCCTTCGATTTTTCTAAGCTCCATGTACCTATCCAGGAGTCTCTTCAATGCCCTATTATATCGACCTCCACCACCATCACCGGCAGCCCATTCCACTCACTCACCACTCTCTGCATAAAAAATTTACCCGACATCTCCTCTGTACCTACATCCAAGCACCATAAAACTGTGACCTTTTGTGCTAGCCTTTTAAGTGCTGGGAGAAAGTCTCTGACTATCCACACAATCAATGTCTCTCATCATCTTATACACCTCTATCAGGTCACCTCTCATCATCTGTCGCCCCAAGGAAAAAGTTCACTCAACCCATTCTCATAAAGCATGCTCCCCAATCCAGGTAACATCCTTGTAAATCTCCTCTGCACCCTTTCTATGGTTTCCACATCCTTCCTGTACTGAGGCGACCAGAAAGGAGCACAGTACTCCAAGTGGGGTCTGACCAGAGTCTTATATAGCTGCAAAATTACCCCTTGGCTCTTAAACTCAATCTCACTGTTGATAAAGGCCAATGCACCATATGCATTCTTAACCACAGAGTCAACCTGTGCAGCAGCTTTGAGTGTCCTATGGACTCGGATCCCACGATCCCTCTGATCCTCCATACTGCCAAGACTCTTTCCATTAATACTATATTCCGCCATCATATTTGACCTACCAAAATGAACCAGCTCACACTTATCTGGGTTGAACTCCATCTGCCACTTCTTAGCCCAGTTTTGCATCCTATCAATGTCCCACTGTAACCTCTGACGGCCCACCACACTATCCACAACACCCCCAAACTTTGTGTCATCAGCAAATTTACTAACGCATTCCTCCACTTCCTCATCTTATTTATAATTTACAATATAATGAATATAATATATTCATCCTCATTTATAGTAGAGGTCCCAGAACAGATCCCTGAGGCACACCACTGGTCACTGATCTCCATGCAGAATATGAACCATCTCCAACAACTCTTTACTTTCTGTGGGCAAGCCAAATCTGGATCCACAAAGCAATGTCCCCTTGGATCCTATGCCTCCTTACTTTCTCAAGTCTTACATGGCATACCTTATCAAATTCCTTGCTGAAATCCATATACACTACATCTACTGCTCTATCTTCATCAATGTGTTTAGCCACATCCTCAAAAACTTCAATCAGGCTCATAAGGCACAACCTGCCTTTAGGAAAGCCATGCTGACTATTCTTAATCATATTATGCCTCTCCGAATGTTCATAAATCCTGCCTCTCAGGATCTTTTCCGTCAACTTACCAACCACTGAAGAAAGACTCACTGGTCTATAATTTCCTGGGCTATCTCTACTCCCCTTCATGAATAAGGGAACAACATCCACAACCCTCCAATCCTCCGGAGCCTCTCCCGTCCTCATTGACGATGGAAAGATCATCGCCAGAGGCTCGGCAATCTTCTCCCTCGCCTCCCACTGTAGCCTGGGGTACAAGTCATTCGGTCCCAGTGACTTATCCAACTTGATGCTTTCCAAAAGCTCCAGCACATCCTCTTTCTTCATATCTATATGCTCAAGCTTTTCAGTCCGCAGCGAGTCATCCCTATGATCACCAAGATCCTTTTCCATAGTGAATACTGAAGCAAAGTATTCGTTAAGTACCTCTGCTATCTCCTCCAGATCCATACACACTTTTCAACTGTCACATTTAATTGGACCCATTCGCTCACGTCTTATCCTCTTGGTCTTCATATATTTGTAGAGTGCCTTGGGGTTTTCCTTCATCCCGTACACCAAAGCCTTCTCATGGCCCCTTCTGGCTCTCCTAATTTCATTCTTATGCTTCTTCCTGCTAGCCTCTCGATCTCCATCTTTACCTAGTTTTTTGAACCTTTCGTAAGCTCTTCTTTTCTTTTTGACTGGATTTACAACAGCCTTTGTACACCACGGTTCCTGTGCCCTACCATCCTTTCCCTGTCACATTGGAACGTACATACACAGAATTCTATGCAAATATCCCCTGAACATTTGCCACATTTCTGCTGTACGTTTCCCTGAGAACATCTGTTCCCATTTTACGCTTCCAAGTTCCTACCTGATAGCCTCATATTTCCGCTTACCCCAATTAAACGCTTTCCTAACTTACCTGTTCCTATCCCTCTCCAATGCTATGGTAAAGGAGATAGAATTGTGACTGCATCTCCAAAATGCTCTCCCACTGAGAGACCTGACACCTGACCAGGTTCATTTCCCAATATCAGATCGAGTACAGCCTCTCCTCTTGTAGGCTTATCTACATATTGTGTCAAGAAACCATCCTGAACACACCTAACAAACTCCATCCTATCTAAACCCCTTGGTCTAGGGAGATGCCAATCAATATTTGGGAAACTAAGATCTCCCATCACAACAACCCTGTTATTATTACACCTTTCCGGAACACATCTCCCTATCTGCTCCTCGATGTCCCTGTTACTATTGGGTGGTCTACCAAAAACACCTAGTAGAGTTATTGACCCCTTCCTGTTCCTAACTTCCACCCACAGAGACTCCGTAGACAATCCCTCCATGACTTCCACCATTTCTGCAGCCGTGACAATTTCTCTGACCACCTCCTTTGCCACCCTCCCTGTCCTTTCTGAAACATCTAAAGTCTGGTACTCGAAGTAACCATTCCTGCCCCTGAGCCATCCCAGTCTCTGTAAGGGCCACAATATCATAGCTCCAAGTACTGATCCACACTCTAAACCTATCCGCTTTGTTCATAATACTCCTTGCATTAGACACATCTCAAACCATCAGTCTGAGCACATCGCTTCTTATCACCTGCCGATCCTCCCTCTCAAACCGTCTACAAGCTTTCTCTATTTGTGAGCCAACTACCTCTTCCCCAATCTCTTCAGTTCGGTTCCCACCCCCCAGCAATTCTAATTTAAACTCTCCCCAGTAGCCTTATCAAACCTCCCCGCCAGGATATTGGTCCCCCTGGTATTCAAGTGCAACCCGTCTTTTCTGTACAGGTCACACCTACCCCAAAAGATTCCAAATGATCCAGAAACCTGACACCCTGTCCCCTGCTCCAATCCCTCAGCCACTAAATAAGTTCACAAGGATGATTCCAGGAATGAAAGGATTATCATACGAGAAACGTTTGATGGCTCTGGGTCTGTACTCGCAGGAATTCAGAAGGATGAGGGGGGAATCTCACTGAAACTTTTCGACTGTTGAAAGACCTAGACAGAATAGATGTGGAAAGGATGTTTACCATGGTGGGAGAGTCTAGGACAAGAGGGCACAGCCTAAGGATACAGGGGCGCACTTTCAAAACAGATTCAGAGAAATTTCTTTAGCCAGAAGATGGTGAATTTGTGGAATGTGTCACCGCCTGCAGCTGTGGAGGCCAGGTCGTTGGGTGTATTTAATGCACAGATTGATAGCTTCTTGATTGGACATGGTATCAAAGGGAGAAGGCCGGGAACTGGGGTTGAGGAGGAGAAAAAAAAGGATCAGCCATGATTGAATGGCGCAGCAGACTCGATGGGCCAGTTGACCTAATTCTGCTCCTGTGTCTTATGGTTTATCTGATTCAAAGCAGGGATCCTGGCTCTATTTGTCTCGTAATGTTCTGCCTGGGCAGTCTGCAACCTGTTATCATAAACATTGAATTCTCAAACTTTCAGTGGTCGTTCCCTCTCTGTCAATTTTCGTATTTAATTGTCTCACTCCTCCTGATTCACCAGCCCCATCACCCTATCTCTTTCCCCTCCTCCCCCGCTCTCTCCATTCCCCATCACCCACACACTCCTCCCCACCTCCATCCCTTTATTCCAGGCTCCACTTTCCTCTCCTGTCACATTCCAAAATCGTCAGCCCTTTGTCACTGACACCTCTCACTTCCCAGTATCTGACACATTTCCACACTCCACCCCTCCCTCATCTACCTGTCACCCCCTCACCTGGATCCACCCATCACCTGTCTATTTCCCTCCACAGATGTTACCTGTCACACTGGGAGATCCCGCCGCTTCGTGTGTTACCAACACTACATGTCCCGTGTTACCAAGATTCACCCTGACCTCCGTCTCCCAGTCAGCACCACCACCACTTGTCCCAGTTACCCAGTCAGTCCCGGTGGACTTTAGCACCCGGGGGAGCCGGGGAGCTCAGGACCCACCGCCCGCGGCTGCTGCTGAATCCGCATTGTTTCAGTTCCGTTGACGGATGCGGTGAACGAGTTAAAATTAATGGATCGATAATTCTCACATCGTGTTTATTTCACTCTCCGCACATTTATATTTACACTGACTTACTCCTGACGCCGGTCCCGGGACCCGACCCGTTTACAGACCCGGAGCGGAACCGGAGCAGATTCTCAGCCACTGGTTTGTATATACAGTCCTGAAGAAAGGATAAAGTTTCTCCGTGAATTTATTCCCAGTGAAGGTGTGGAGAATGGATTTGGTCTCCGCGTTGTAAAATGAAACTGTCCCGGACTCGTAACTGAGATAAACTCCCACCCTCCCGGGGATGGGACCGGCAGGGAGACGGGATACAGGGGAGGTGAAAACCCACATCTCGTCATCATCCCGCCGGATGATCCAGAATTCGGTCTCCGGACTCCGTCTGACCCATCTCTTCCTCTCCACAGACTCTGCGGCGACTCCCAGATCCCACCACCGATTTCCCGTCACAACCACCTCCCAGTAATGTCTCCCCGATGTGAATCCCTCCGATCCCAGCACACAACCCCGGTCTGTGAACCTCTTCCCGGTGTCAGGGAGATTCCTCCGGGTCCCGGTCCGTCTCACACTCTTCCGATCCTCAGACACCTCGAGCTCCGGATTCGCCGTTTCCACATCCAGGGTGACAGAGACTGGGGGGAGAAGCAGAGAATTAGAGAGTCCCCGGGGATCGGGGGCAGACTCGGGCAGCGCGGCCCCGAGACCGGGGGAGAGGCCGGCAGGACCCTTTCCCAGGGTTTTACAAAACACAGCGGATGGACAACCAACATATTCCCGAGAATTTCCTCGACATGGAGAGCGGATTTTCCCCGATCAGCACACACAAAATTCTGAAGGATCTCAGCGGGTCGAGCAGCGTGTATTAAGGGAGATGTACAGTCGATGTTTCAAGCCGAGACCTTTCCTCAAAAATGGAAAGAAGGGCGGGGGTTAACGGTAGATAGATGTGAGGAATGAGTGGAGCAACAGCTCGAAGAAGATAAGGTGAATGAACACTGGAGGCATTTAAAATGCAGGTAAGGCCGAATTCATTCGTGCTGACCAACTCATTTTAATGATCTAGTTCCATTTGCCTATATTGGGCATTACTCCTTTAAACCTTTCCTACCCACATACCTGTCCAAGCAACAAATACAAAATGCTGGAGGAGCCCAGCAGTCCAGGGAGCATCCATTGAAAAAAGTAAAGTCAACGTTTTGGCAGGACTGGAGAGAAAAGGCTGAGGAGTAGATTTAAAGATGGGTGTGGGGAGGGAGGGAGGACCACCAGGTGATAGGTGAAACCCGGAGGAGGAGGGATTAAGTAACAAGCTGGGAAGTTGATTGGCAAGATGAGCTGAGAGAGGGAACAGGGGATAGGAAATGGAGAAGGGGGAGGGTCGGTTTGGGGGCATCATTGGAAGTTTAAGATTAATGTTCTTGCCATCAGGTTGAAGGCTCCCCAGGTGGAATAAAAGGTGTTGTTCCTCCAACCCAAGTGTGGCCTTATCCCGACAGTGGAGGACATATCGGAATGGGAATGGGAAATAGACACTGGGAGATCCTGTTCTGGTGGACGTAGCATAGATGCTCGGCAAAGTGGTCTCCCAAACTACATCGGGTCTCGCTGATATACAGGAGGCCACACCAGGAACACCGGACACAGTATATGACCACAACAGACTCAGGTCAAGTGTCACCTCAGCTGGAAGGACTGTTTAGGGCCCTGGATGGTAGTGAGAGAGAATGTGTAGAGGCGAGTGTAGCACTTGTTCTGCTTGCAAGCATCAGTGCCAGGAGGGAGATCTGGGGGGAGGGACAAACAGACAAGGGAATTGCATGGGGCAGGAGGGAAAGATGTGATTGGTGGTGGGATCTCACTGGACATGGCAGAAGTTTCGGTGAATTATTTGCTGAACACAGAGGCTGGCGGGATGGTAGTTGAGGACAAGAGGAACCCTATCCCTGGTAGGGTGGCGGAGGATGGGGTAAGAGCAGACGTGCGTAAAATGGAAGAGATGCAGTTGAGGGCAGTGTTGATGGTGGCGGAAGGGAAGCCCCTTTCTATGAAAAAGGAGGATATTTCCTTCATTCTAGAATGAAAAGCCTCATCCTGAGAGCAGATGTGGTGGAGACGGAGGAGTTCAGAGAAAGAAATGGCATTTTTACAAGTAGCAGGGTGGGAGAAGGTATAGTCCAGGTAGCTGTGAGAGTCCGTTGGTTTATAATGGACAGCTGTCTCTAGAAATAGAGACAGAGAGATCAAGAAGGGAAGGGAGGTATCAGAAATGAACCAGAAATGGGCAGGGTGAAAGCTGGAGGCAAAGTCGATGAAGCTGATGAGTTCAGCATGGGTGCAGGAAGCAGCACCAATGCAGTCATCAGTGTTGTGTGGGGGAAGTGTGGGATGGTCACCAGTGTGGGCTTGGAACACAGACTGTTCCATGTAGTCAATTGTCTAAATGAAGTGGGAGGAGCCAAAGGAGAAATTATTGAGAGTGAGGACAAGTTCTGCTAAGCAGAGGAGAGTGGTGGTGGAGGGGAGCTGGTTAGTTCTGGTGTCCAGAAAAAAAACAGAGAGCTTTGAGGCCTTTCCTGCCCCGATGTCTTTTAAATCATTGTAATTGTACCCACCTCTACAGTTTCCTTTGGCAGCCTCCTGAGATCCAGGAAGAAGTCCCAGAATATCCAGCCTCTCCTTATAACCCATACCCTCCAGTCCCAGTAACATCCTTGTAAATCTGTTTTATACTCTCTCAGTTTAATAACATCCTTCCTGTAGATACGTAACCAGAACTGTTCAGAGTGATCCAAATCATAATGAGAAGAAAGAGTGCGGATGCTGGAAATCCAAAGCAACACACACAAAATCTCAGACCAAAACATCAAAGAGTTTATTCATTTCCATTGATGCTGCCTGACCTGCTGAGTTCCTCCAACATTTTGTGTGTGCTGTTTAGATCTCCAGCATCGGCAGATTTTCTCTTGTTTAGAGTCATAAAGAAAGCTTTTGGAACATTGCCCTTCACCACTCTCTGACGTTGGTGTCTGAAAAGAGGATGCTGTCTAAGTTGCATGCCAACTTGGACAATGTCTCCCATCCACTACATAATGTACTGGGTGGGCACAGGAGTACATTCAGCCAGAGACTCATTCCACCGAGATGCAGCACAGAGCGTCATAGGAAGTCATTCCTGCCTGTGGCCATCAAACTTTACAACTCCTCCCTTGGAGGGTCAGACACCCTGAGCCAATAGGCTGGTCCTGGACTTATTTCATAATTTACTGGCATAATTTACATATTACTATTTAACTATTTATTACTATTTTCTATTACTATTTCTATTACTATTTATGGTGCAACTGTAATGAAAACCAATTTCCCCCGGGATGAATAAAGTATGTCAATAAACAATAAACAGTCAATAAATGAAAGTACTGAGTACAGGAGATGGGATGTTATGCTGAAGTTGTATGAGATGTTGGTGAGGTCTAATCTGGGGTATTGTGTGCAGTTTTGGTCACCTACCTTCCAGAAACATGTAAATAAAGATGAAAGAGAATAGAGAACATTTACAGGGATGTTGCTTGGACTGGAGGACCTGATTTATAAGGAAAGATTGAACAGGTTAAGACTTTATTCCTTGTAATGTAGAAGGCTGAGGGGAGATGGAGAGGTATACAAAATTATGAGGAGAGTAAATGCAAATGGTGGGTAGGACTGCAACTGGAGGTCATGTGTGAGGGTGAAAGGTGAAAAGTTTAAAGGGAACATGAGGGGAAACGTCTTCACTCAGAGGGTTGTGAAGAGTGTGGAATGAGCTGCCAGTGCAGGTGATACATGTAAACTCGATTTCAATGTTAAAGAGAAGTTTGGACAGATACATGGATCACACAGGTGTGGAGGCCTATGGTCACGGTACAGGTTGTTAGGAGTAGGCAGTTTAAATATGATGGCATGAACTAGATGGGCCAAAGGGCCTGTTACTGTGTTATACTTTTCTGTCACTCTATGACTCTAGTACAAAAACAAACTGGTTAGGAAGTTAATTGGTCATTGTAAAATCTCCTTTGACTAGGCTAGTGTTGAAGAGCAACTGTTGCTGGGTGGAGCAGGTCATTAGTCTGGGACGGCCTGTTTCACACTATCTCTAAATAAATAAATAACCTCTTCACTGTCCATGAAACCACCAGTTTTAGAGTCCTTCACAAACCTACTAAACACGTCACTTACATTCTTGGCAAATCATTCATATGAATGATGAAAAACAGTGGACCCAGCACCGATCCCTGCAGCACAACCGCTGGTCACAGGACTCCACCCAGACAATTCTGTATCCTATTCCAGATCGTACTGTATCCCATGTGATCTAACTCTCTGCTACCTTGTCAAATCCCTCGCTAAACTCCATGGAGCCGATGTCTACTGCACTTTCATCAGCTGTAATTTATTTATTGAGATACAGCACGGAATAGGCCTTTCCAGTCCTTTGACCCCCACCATCCAGCAACCACTGGTTTAATCCGAGCCCAACCATGGGACAATTTACAATGACCCCACCACCCAGAAACCCCTGATTTAATCCGAGCCTGACCATGGGACAAGTTACAATGACCCCAACCACCCAAAAACCCCTGATTTAATCCGAGCCTGACCATGGGACAAGTTACAATGACCCCCACCACCCAAAAACCTCTGATTTAATCTGAGTCTAACAACAGGATAATTGAACTGTGGGAGGAACTGGAGCACCTCGAGGAAACCCACACAGTCATGGGGAGAACGTACCAGGGAAGTCCAGTCCATAAGCCGAACGTCAGTGGTGGGACAGTTTCTGAGAGACAAGATCAAACAGCATTTGGAAAGACGAGGACTGATCAGGGACACTCAGCTCGGCGTTGTGCATGGAAAATCACGTCTCACAAATCCCAGTTTGTTGAAGAGGTGACAGAGAGGATTGACCAGGACAGGGTGGTAGACATTGTCCACATGAACTTCACCAAGGCCTTTGATGTTGATCATAGACCACACTTGGAGTTTGTGTGCATTTCTGGGTCCCCGACTCTGGGAAGGATGTCATTACAGGAAGATGTTACCAGGGCTGGAGGGCTTGGGTTAAAAGCAGAGACTGGATAAGCTGGGGCTATTTCCCTGGAGCGTTGGATGTTGGGGGGGTAGGGGACCCCTTTTGAGGTACATAACATCATGAGGGCAGTTGTAAAGTGTATACACAAGGTCTCTTTCCCCAGAATATCAGAGTCCAAAAGCAGAGGGCGGAGATTGAAGAGAAGGTTTTTTAAGCAATCTGTGAGGGAAGTGGGCACATGTGGAATTTGCTGTCAGAGGAAGCCGTAGAAACAGGTATAATTAATATATTTTAAAATAAATTTAGACAGGTACATGGATAGGAAGTGGTTAGAGGAATATGGGACAAACACACGGAAATGTGCCTGTTTCCCTGGCGATGTGTCCCACTCTGATGGTGCATTTGAATATCTGTCACTGTGCGTGAGTGTGTGTTGGTTGTTGTAAATATCAGTGAGTGTGTGTTCACATTGAAGGTAAGGGTGGATATTGAAGTATTGTATGTTACAGCGTGTCTTCACATGTCCACTGTGTGTTGGCAATGTGCGACATGTGCGTGAATTGTTCAAGTAAAAACCATTCACTGTGTCTGAAGAGAGACAATAGTTTCCAGGTCACTGAGGGAAATAACAATGTGCAATGCTGAGGCTCTGACTACAATCTGCCAATGCTTCTTCTGTATGTGTGTGAGGGATATTTGTCAGACCAGTTATGCTGGGTGGGCTTCTCCCATCGTTCACCGAGGTCAATGCTGATCGGTGTGCCCGGGTTCAGTCTGACGATGCGTCAATGTGGTGGTTTGATAACAACAGTGAGACTCGCGAGTCCAGCAGGGGGCAGAGCTGAGTCAATCAGACTGAGGTCACGGACAGGTCAGACAGGGTGAGTGGCTCGAAGGACTCGGTGTATTTTTCTGACAATCTCTGTCACCACAGTGATACCAGATTTTATCCCTTTTAATGTCATTAATGAAATATTAATTCCAGAGCTACTGTGGCAGGATTCAAGCACACGCATTGACAACACACATCAAAGTTGCTGGTGAACGCAGCAGGCCAGGCAGCATCTCTAGGAAGAGGTACAGTCGACGTTTCAGGCCGAGACCCTTCGTCAGGACTAATTGAAGGAAGAACTAGTAAGAGATTTGAAGGTGGGAGGGGGAGGGGGAGATCCAAAATGATAGGAGAAGACAGGAGGGGGAGGGTTGGAACCAAGAGCTGGACAGGTGATTGGCAAAGGGGATATGAGAGGATCATGGGACAGGAGGCCCAGGGAGAAAGAAAAAGGCGAGGTGGGGGGGAAACCCAGAGGATGGGCAAGGGGTATAGTCAGAGGGACAGAGGGAGAAAAAGGAGAGAGAGAGAGAGAGAAAGAATGTGTGTATATAAATAAAGGATGGGGTTCGAGGGGGAGGTGGGGCATTAACGGAAGTTAGAGAAGTCAATGTTCATGCCATCAGCTTGGAGGCTACCCAGACGGAATATAAGGTGTTGTTCCTCCAACCTGAGTGTGGCTTCATCTTTACAGTAGAAGAGGCCGTGGATAGACATATCAGAATGGGAATGGGATGTGGAATTAAAATGTGTGGCCACTGGGAGATCCTGCTTTCTCTGGCGGACAGAGCGTAGGTGTTCAGCAAAACAATCTCCCAGTCTGCGCCGGGTCTCGCCAATATATAGAAGGCCACATCGGGAGCACCGGACGCAGTATATCACCCCAGCCAACTCACAAGTGAAGTGTCGCCTCACCTGGAAGGACTGTCTGGGGCTGTGAATGGTGGTAAGGGAGGAGGTGTGAGGGCATGTGTAGCACTTGTTCCGCTTACAAGGATAAGTGCCAGGAGGGAGATCAGTGGGGAGGGATGAGGGGGACGAATGGACAAGGGAGTCGCGTAGGGAGCGATCCCTGCGGAAAGCAGAGAGAGGCAGGGAAGGAAAAATGTGCTTAGTGGTGGGATCCCCTTGGAGGTGGCGGAAGTTACGGAGAATAATAAGTTGGACCTGGAGGCTGGTGGAGTGGTAGGTGAGGACCAGGGGAACCCTATTCCTAGTGGGGTGGCGGGAGGATGGAGTGAGAGCAGATGTGCGTGAAATGGGGGAGATGCGTTTCAGAGCAGAGTTGATGGTGGAGGAACGCATTGACATATTTTTCCAGCATGAATGAGATCAGGATGCTGTGGTTCATCTAACAGTCCCGTGAGGTGGTTATATTTTGCCCCAGTGTTGGTGTGTTCAGGGGTCTGACTTCTCCAGATGATCATGTGACAATGATGTCTCCCTGCAGGTGGGGTTGTTGCCGGAATAAACTTCACTTCCCCTTCAACCTATTCTTAAGCCAAATTTTGTGTCTAATTATTAATTGTGTCTGAAATAAGGGCAAATGAATCTGTATGTTTTACCTTGCTTAATACCATCAAACGCTTCTCCCAACGTTATGTCGAACAAATAGGGGTGATAGAATTTTTCAGACAGTAGGGCACCATCTGTCACTGACAATGTCTGGGCATCATCACTGATCCTGTAAATATTATACATGTAGTTATAAACTGAGTATCAGTAATATTTGAACTATTTTAGAAATCCATACAGAGTTTCAGTAAAGACCATGTCCTACCTTCTCTTCCGACGAGCTTCCTCCTGAAATAAATCAAACACAGATCTCAGCTGACTGAGACTGACCATTGGCATTGCAATAGCAGGGATCTGAGCCAAGTTATTAAAAGCTGCTGGGAGCTGAGGAGGATGATGGCGACTAACGGCGACTGCTTTGATCGCATCTTCGGAAACAGCTTTATTTCTATCGTTAGTATCTCTACTTTTCCCTTTCAGGGTTCTTTTGAAGACCCTGACCTGGAGTTACACGCTGCCTTCGCTTCTTTACGGGAATAAGACCCACTGTCGGGGTCTCACGACTGGCCGCTGTTTGATATATCAAGGACGTGGCCTGGAAGACTAGCACGCCTTCAAGTTCCGAGATTATGTGGCTCTGGAAGTGGGTGGACTCGATGTCGTTGTCTCTGCGGGGAATCGGTGTGTTGTGGGAGATGGAAGATCGAAAGAAACAAGCTGGCTGCTAGCTGTGTGACACGAGACCTGAGTTCCTTTGGCACAGAGCTTGAAAAAAACAATGCAACAGACTTTTAACATCGTAAATCAGTGAGTTGTTTGTTATGTCTCCCCTCTCGCTGTAAAACGGGTCACCTCTTTTTCCTTTTTCAGGGAGAGAGAGCCTGTGTTATGTTGAATCACTGGGTGAATGAGTAGTCTTTGGGGTACTGCAAGTCTGTGTCTTTATTCGTGCTTTGCTGCACGCTTGAGTGCTCGGGGGAGGGTGTTGATGCTTTTTTGCTGGTGGGGGAGGGGTGGTCGTTGCCTTGCTGCTGCCTATGCGAGGGAAGGGGAGCTGGGGGGTTTTGGGGTTCTAACAGTTAACTCATTCATTCTTTGGGACACGCCATTGTTTTTGTGGATGTTTGTGAAGAAAAAGAATTTCAGGATGTATATTGTAAACATTTCTCTGACATTAAGTGTACCTTTTTGAAACTTTGAAAACTCCCACTAAACTCACTCCTACTGACACACATAGCGAAAGAGGAACACAGAATCACGGGAGCAAGTACAATGAATGTTTTTGAAAATTATACCTTAACTGGGAGGATTGAACTTACAGGAGAGACTGGACAGGTTGTCTATTTTTATCTGGATATGATGTCAGGGAGGATCAGATGAAGCAATTTAACATTCCAAATGGATTTGATGTGGTGGGAGTGAGTCTGTTTTTACGAGACAAAAAGTCAAAGATAAAACATCATTTGGTTGTTAACAAATCCAACATGAAATGTGGTGAAAAGGATATCAGAAGCACACTCACAGCCTGTGACTGTAACTGGGTGTTACTCTGAGTATCAGGGGATATTATACGTGGGTATCACAGAAACGATCACCAGCTCAGTGCGACGATCAGAGTAACTCATTCCTGAGAAGGTTGCAGACTGTCCTGTGATGTACAGATGTTGTGGGAGGCCGGTTTGGGACAATGACAATCCTGAACAGTCAGGATGTCCACATGGTGAAAATTAGTTTCCAACTACAGTATTAGCAATAAAATGCATCATTTTGCGACTGTGCACTTTTACAAATCCAAACTGAAATCTCTCACCATGAGGAATGTGATATTTTCCTGTTGATCCATCTGTTCCTGTAACTTTGAGATTTCCTCCTGGATAGAAGTTAAATTCTCTTGAATCTCTCGAAGATTTTGTTCCATTGGATCCAGAATCCTCTCCTCTTCTTCCCTGAGATCTCGGAGTGCGCGCTGCTCTTTCTCAGTGAGAACCCTGCACAGTTCAGCAAAATGGGATGTGATCTGGGACTGAAGGCTGTGTGATTGTTCCTGTCAAAGAAAGGAGAGGTTAGTTTACTATTTGAGGCTGTTTTTCGTATTTCTTTCTGACATGGAAGGTAACCATTCAGCCCATTAACGTCTCTGCTGGTTCTCAGAACAATCCCCTCCATCACATTCACCCACGTCTCCCTGAAATATACACTCTGTCTCTGACCCACGAACTCCGACCTGATTCACAAACCACCCACAATCACAAGGTTAACTACAGTAGCCAATTTACCGTTCAACCACGCAATGTCGGCTAAAGGAAGGTACTGGTTACGGAGAGAACATGCAAACTCCACGCAGACAGCTCCAGGGGTCAGGATCGACCCCAGGTTACGGGAGCTGCAATACTCTGCTATTTTGCATTAAATGGAACAGAACTACACAGCGAATTTGAAAATTCTGCTCAGGATACTCACCCGAACTCCAGAAATCTTCTCTTTTTGTTGTTGCTCCATTTCCTCGAAGTCTGATTTCTTTTTAGTGAGAGAGTCTAAGGAAGATTTAATTCGGCCCTAGAAATCAGAGAGGTAAGAAATTAGACTAAAATATGCAACTAAGTAAACAGCTGATCAAAACCTGGTTACTTTTACCTTGTAGATTTCAACGGCTTCGTTAACCGGCATGAAGTTGTGAGACTTGTGTTCCCGCGCAGTCGCACAGATCAGGCAGATCAGTGTCTCGTCCGTCTCACAAAACAGCTTCAGTTCTTCCTCATGTTCCTCGCAGTGAAGTTTACTTTCCTTCTCTTTCGGATTCAAGTTTAGTTTTCGAGCTTTCTCAGACAGATTTGCTAAGGCCCGATTGACCCTGAGGGTGCGGTCTGCAAACTCCTCTCTACATTCCGGGCAGGAGTTTCTCTCCTCCCTTTCCCAACACCGTGTGATACAGGAGCGGCAGAAGTTGTGTCCGCACTCTAGTGACACCGGATCGGTGAAGAAATCCAGGCAGATGGGACAAATTACCTCCTTGGTTAAACTCTCAAGCTGTTCTTTCGAAGCCATGTTAACTCCCGGTACTTCCTGGTTCAGGATCCTTTCACTTTCGGGGAGCTGCTGAACGCCTGCGGTAGCGCGATTGTCCTCTAGGGGCGCTGCAGTCTCGGGAATGAATGTTCCTTTTCAGTGAGCAGGAATCGTGTTCATTTCCACAGCAGGGATCAGAAACACTTTAAACAAGTCGAACATAGATAAAAGCCGGAGAGAAGAGCTTGGATCAGTCTACAGCAGAACTGAAGAAGCAAGTCCTGAAAAGATAGACACAAGGGACTGTAAATGCAGGAATCTGGAAGGAAAAGAGAGCTGCTGGAAGAACTAAGCAGGTCAGACAGCATTTGTGGAGGAAAATAGTCAGAAGATATTCCGGGTAGAGACAGTCCAGGTGAAGGTTCTCGAACTGAAGTGTCGATTGTCCATTTCTCTCCACAGATGCTGCCTGACCCTCGGTGTTCCTCCAAAAGCTCGTTTTGTTTAGCTCCAGGACTGAAGATAGTCAGAATGAGGTGTAAAAACAGTGATTAATGTAAATTTAGAGCAACTATTAAATCAGTTAATGGTATGGAACATGGGATGTGGAGAGAATCTGCTGTGAGGAGACTGATACTGTGGCGATGACAAAGATGTGGCTGCGGGAACAACCACAGGACTGGACATTGTACATCACAGTGTGGAAAACATTCAACTCCTGATTTCCATTTCCCTTCTTGACTTCACCACATAAGGCCCGGCTCCAAAGGTCCGGTCTCGCTTGTTCTGAGCAGGACCCACGTGTGGAAATGATTTCCCCCTGCCTGTCTTCTAAACCCCGTCAGACCCAGAGAGCAGGGGCACTGGGCTGGAATCTCCACTCACAAACACAAGAGATTCTGCAGTTGCTGAAATTCCAGAGCAACACACATAATATACCGGAGGAACTCAGCCGGTCAGGCAGCATATGGAGAGAAATAAACAGCGTTGAAGGTTCTCGGTCTGAAACGATGACTGTTCTCCTCTCCACAGCCCCTGAGTTCCTCCAGCGTTTTGAGTGTGTTGCTCTCTGACAGTCTTCATCCGGCAGCTTCCACAACAGCAGCTCGAGGGACAGAGGGACTGGGGGTTGGGTTGTGGGTGTGGGGACCAGTCTCCCACTTAAATATGGTTCAGATGGAACAGCACAGAAAGAACCTGCCGGACAGCAGTGGTGAGTTTCGGGAACAAGACAGTTTATTCAGGCCCTGTTACAGTGAACATCGGGGAACACTTCGAGTGTCATCGCAAAGATACTCCACTGAGTCAATGATCTTACGGGTTCCTGTTATACAATGGTGACATGTGGATTTCATTAAACATCATCAGAAAGCTACATTTCTCTGTAGTATTTGACCTTTGATTATTTCTATGTGGTGTCTCTCGATCTGACTGACAAACATTTCCCAATGCTCTCTGTAATTCTTTGTCTTCATTTCTGACCCTGGTTTCCTGCCGTGGCTCTCCTTATCTGATGATAAACTCTCCTGCCGTGGTCTGCAATCCAACCTCCACCTGTTTACCTTTAATCCGGTGAGCTTCACCTTGCTGACTGAACACATCCACAATCTAACCACTGTACTGACTGTCATATCGTCACCTCCCAGTGAACTTCTCCCTTGGTCTAATTAATTTTACCATAATTTCCCAGATTGTAAGGAACCTGGTTTAAACATTTTATAAACTTTCCCAATTCTCATGATTCCCAGAGATCCCTTCCTCAGATATCACTGCCTGACACTGTGTGGTGTGATTGTCACTTGCCACCTATCAGCCCAGGCCTGGATATTGTCCGGGTCTTGTTGCATTTGTGTTGTGGGCTGCTTCATTATCTGAGGAGTGGTAGATGGTGCTGAACATTGTGTCGTCATCAGTGACCATCCCGACCTCTGACCTTACGATGGACAGAAGGTCGTTGATGAAGCAGCTGAGGGTGTTTGGGCCGAGGACTCTGTCCTGGGGAGTTCCTGCAGAGATGTCTTGTGGCTGAGATGATCGGCTCCAAAGACCACAACCATCTTCTTTGATTCCCACTGATTACCCCATTATTCCTTCACTTGCGCTATTTATTTTATAATTCATAGTGATGTTAGGTCTGTGCACTGCACTGCTGCTGCAAAGCAACACATTTCACATCAGATATAACAGATATAATAAACCCGATTCTGATTCTGTTTCCGCAGATTAGTCAGGCCCAGTGACCTGTCTGATCCGACTTCTTCCAATCATGTGTGTAATCCCTCCCAGCACCCCGATAATCTCTCAGTTCATCCAGCAAATCACACACGCACACGCAGAGCTCTGAACACAACTTCTTCCCTCCACAACAGTGACGTATTGCAGAAGGCAGGATCCTCAAGTCAGGTCAGGGTTCCTGCAGGTTGCAATATTTCACCTGCAGAGACATTTGACCTTCCGGTCTCAGTGCTGATGTTCCTGTTTCCGGTGAGCTCGGTGACATTGAGTCATTCAGCACGGAAACTGCTGCTGGAAGATCATCAGCTCAGTGAGAGACGCTCTTTGGTCCGCCCCAAACCTGTTGGTCTCCCAGCACAGCGAGATGTCCGTCAGGGAATGCTGCCAACATTGAAAAGTTTCATCACCTCTGAGACAACCTGAGTGGCAATGGTTTAAACATGACCGACTGGATTGACCAAATGGCACTCAGAATGTAAAATATTATTCACACCGTGTTTAGTATTTTGTATATATTTTTATTACGAATAAAAGGCACGTTGGAAGTGCAAAACGCAGCTCAGGTACAGGCCGAATCTCATCAACCGTTATCCACACCCTTACACTAATCCTACACTGCAGATCCCACATTGGTCTCATCAGTCGCCTCAGTGGAAATGTGTCATCCTCAACTCCGGGAGACACTGGAGAAGGTGCATTTCCCTGTGTAAGGAAAGAGTTAATTGTGATTCCTCCTTGGCACATGTCAAAATAAAATGGAAGTTCAAAGACACAATGGTGTCAGTTTGAAATGTGGTAACGTTTTGTTTTCCCACGTATTGACCAACGCCTTGTCCCTTTTGATTGCACGTCATGAAGATGAAATACTGATGAAGAATGTTTTCCTCCTTACAGACCCGTTGTCTCCTTCTTCCGAAATTCTGTGTCTGGGATGAAGGTCGTAAGAGATAAGAAAGTTCAGCTGCAACCACCCAACTAAGGAAAATACTGGGGTGATAATTATGTTATGCTTTGATGGAATAATGGTATAAATGGTATAAAAAGGGGCATTTTCTTTGTGCAGTGGGAGAGTTTTGTCTGAAGCAAGATCACCACCGGTGTTAGTGCTGGGATTTAGAGAAGATATACGAGGGGATGGGGACTAGTGATGGGGAGCTGTAAGAAAAATTGTCGGATCTGTGATGTCCTTCTGACACTGCAGAGATCGTCTCAGTGAATGATTACTGCACCTATTGCTTCCTCTGGGGTTTGTGAACATTTAGCACAACATCTAAAACCTTGACAAACTTATACAGGTGTGTGGTGGTGAGCATATTGACTGGCTGCATCACAGTCTGGTATGGAATCACCAATACCCCAGCATTGAGCACATCGACACAGACCATTGTGGCAGGAAAGCAGCACAGCCCCACCGCCCAGCTCAGGCTCTCTTCTCACTGCTGCTATCAGGACTCACATGATCTGGTTCAGATAACTTCCAATTCACTCGCCCCGTCACTGATCTGTTCCCACAACCTATGGACTCACTTTCAAGTACACCTCATCTCATGTTCTTGATATTTATTGCTTGTTTA
Source organism: Mobula hypostoma (assembly GCF_963921235.1). Classification (NCBI taxonomy): domain Eukaryota; kingdom Metazoa; phylum Chordata; class Chondrichthyes; order Myliobatiformes; family Myliobatidae; genus Mobula; species Mobula hypostoma. The sequence continues at coordinate 6,606,102 of NC_086101.1, read as the reverse complement.
TTTATTTATGTGTAAGGGGTTTCTTCTGTTCTGTTACTGCGTAGGCTAATCAAAATAGCTTCTTTGTTATGTTAACCGCTGAGAAAGTTCTCCAGCTAGCAGCTTGTTTGGGTTATAGAGAGAGTTGTATTCAGTTGCTAACCAGTTGGGGTAGATGTTATTGTTCCTTGTGTGTCTGTAAGCGATTGTGATGCGCGGGTTTTTGGGCAGGAGGCGCGATGGGGACAGAGAGAGTGGACGCGATGCTGTGAGCTGGCCGACGGGACGGACTCCGAGGTCCAGGGTCTTCGGCGAGGAGAGGAGACGAAGACAGACTCGTGTGGAGTATCTGGTCGACCACTGTGGTTGGTCCCAGGCGGCGGGTCGAGGTGGTCGGAGGGGATCGAATGGTGTAAAGATGACCCCGTTACTAGAGCGTCAACTGTTGTGCACGAAGAGGTTGAACTTTGATAAGTTTGGCGCATTTACTTTCCTTTTACATTTTATCTCTTTTAATTACATAGTTTCAGTAAGATCTATAAACTGTAATCATTTAATCATATATGGTGTATTGTCTGTTATTGGGCGGGGTGGGGTACAATCACACAGCATCCACACAAACTTAATTACCCAGTTTGGCGGGGCCGAAGGCTGCTCCCCCTAGACGACAGCGAGCCCGAGACTTACCAGGGGAGCTACACTTACATCAAGTAGAGTGGGTTAAGAAGTCGGCACAGCACAACGTCGGGAGCTAAAGGAGCTGTTGGTTTTACATTGACGGCCGTAGGCTGCCGGCAGCAACTTGATTGTTCAGTCCTCTGTCCTGCCCCGGCCCATTTAGAAGGTTAATCGTCCCTGTGGCTTCCACAGAACCTTGCGATTTTCAGCCCATGACTTCATCCTTGCATGTCAAGTTTCGGATGATGGAATTGATAGCTTTGTTGAAAAGTTTGCAGACGATAGGTGGAGAGGCAGGTAGTTTTGATGAAGTCGAGAGGCTACAGAAGGACCTGGACAGATCAGGATAATGGGCAAAGAAATGACAGTTTCAGGAAGTGCTTTAGTAGATGAAATGGAGGGGGTGACTATTTTCTAAATGGAGAGAAATACAAAAAACGAGGTGCAAAGGGACTAGGAGTCCTTGTGAAATTCCCTAAAGGTTAGTTTGCCGGTTGAGTCTGTGGTGAGGAAGGCAAATGCGATGTTAATATTTATTTTTTCAAGAGGATGAGAATATAAAAGCAAGGATGTAAAGCAGTGGTGAGGCCTCGCTTGGAGTATTGTGAGCAGTTTTGTGCCCCTTATCTTAGAAAGGATGTGCTGAAACTGGGGAGGGTTCAGAGGAGGTTCATAGGAGGTTCATGAAAATGATCCCAGGGTTAAAGGGCTTGTCATTTGAAGACAGTTTGATAGCTCTGGGCCTGTATTCTCCGGAATTCAGAAGAATGAGGCTGACCTCAGTGAAACATCGAATGGTGACAGAGAGGATATGGAGAGAATGATTCCACTGCTGGGAGTGTCTAAGACCAGAGGACACCGCCACACAGACAAACCCCGGGACCACCACCGTGACCACCTTCGATAGCTCCTGAGGCGAGGCAGGCGCACTCCTGGAGGAAGGTCACGTCGGCCTTCACAGTGGTCAAGTACCGAAGTGCGCTGACGAAACGCCCAGTACTCCTCATACTGCGATAGGAATTATAATCTGTCATTTGTATCAGAAATCAGGGGAGAGCGCGAACGCAGTCCCCCACTACCACAAATGTTGCAGTCGAGTATCCCGCATTTGGGGACATCGCAGGCCTCAGCTCACCCGAAGTGCAATGGGATAGCCTCATCCTGGGAGAACCTTTTTTTTTAATCAAAAATACTTTATTCAGAAGTGTTACAAAATAAAATTAATTACATACAAGAAAAAAACATTCGTTGACTCTGAGTCCTTATTCAATTAGATTATTAACAATAAAAATTATGCGTTGACTCTCTGTTTATTTACAAATGAAAGATGTTTACAATAAACCATGCATTTACACTCAACCCTTGGTCAAGAGTTAAGACTTATTAACAATCAAATTATCAACAATAAAGGCAGGCAATGGCTCTAATACTTTCCCAAATTAACAATTCCACCCACTCCTTGGGCACCATGTTGATTATCTGTCCACACCGGTGATGAGGGTAGGTCTCCTCCCCACCCAACCCCTCCCATTCCCACGGGTGATAAACCTTAAACTGTGGTCCTTCCCCACCGGGCCTTCGCGGTGGCCGCACCAAGTTTGAGTGCATCCCTCAGCACGGACTCCTGCAGACGAGAGTGTGCCAGTCGGCAGCATTCAATCAGGGACATCTCCATCTGCTGGCAGACCATCAAGTTTCGGGCCGACCAAAGAGCGTCTTTCACCGATTTGATGATCTGCCAGCAGCACCGCATGTTGGTCTCCGTGTGCGTCCCCGGGAACAGCCCGTAGATCACCGAGTCCTCGGTAACGCAGCTGCTGGGCATGAATCTTAGTACTGTCCCTTCCATTCTCCTCCACACCTTCTTCGCGAACCCACAGTGTGCAAAGAGGTGAGCCCCCGACTCCACCCCATTACAGTCCTCCCGTGGGCAGTGGGGTGTGGAGGAACCGTTCCGGGCGTACAGGAGGGATCTGACTGGGAGGGCCCCTCTCACCGCCTGCCAGGCGAGGTCTTTGTGCCCGTTGGTGAGATCTGGCGATGAGGCATTTTGCCAGATGAACTGGACGGTCTGCTCAGGGAACCACCCCACTGTGTCCATCACGTCCTTCTCCTGCAGTGCCTGCAGGACATTACGTGCCGACCACTGTCTAATGGCCCTGTGGTCAAAGGCGTTGGCCTTGAAGAATTTTTCCACGAAGGATAGGTATGGCGGCAACGACCAGCTGACAGGGGTGTTGCGTGGGAAAGGGGCCAGACCCATCCTTCGTAGCCAGGGCGACAGGTAAAATCTGGGCACATAGTAGTACTTTATGCCCACGTATCTGGGATCCACGCACAGCCTGATGCAGCCACACACGAAGCTGGCCATTGGGGACGTTCTTGCCCCCATTGTCCAGGAACTTCTGCATGACGGTCCGTCTGACCCGTTCCATCTTGGATCCCCAGACGAATCTGAAGACAGCTCGGGTGATTTCCGAGCTGTAGGAGCCGGGGACGGGCCAGACCTGCGCCAAGTACAGCAGCCCTGAGAGCACCTCACACCTGATGACCAGGTTCTTGCCCGTTATCGACAGGGAACGTCCTCCCCACAGTCCCAGTTTCTGTTTCACCTTGGCAGTCCGCTCCTGCCAGTTCTTGTTGCACGCCTCCGCCCCTCCGAACCAGATCCCCAACACCTTCACGTGGTCAGACCTGATGGTGAAGGGGACGCTGGATCGGTCGGGCCAGTTGCCGAAGAGCATGGCTTCGCTCTTCGTGCGGTTGACCCTGGCCCCCGACGCTACCTCGAACAGTTCGCAGATCGCAATCAACCTGCGAACTGACCTCGGATCAGAGCAGAAGACGGCGACGTCGTCCATGTACAGGGAGATTTTCACTTGGGTCCCTCCACTGCCTGGCAGCGTCACCCCTCTTATGCCCTCATCCCTCCTGATAGCCTCGGCAAAGGGTTCTATGCAGCAGACAAACAAGACAGCGGAGAGGGGACAGCCCTGCCTGACTCCAGACCTGATGGGGAAGCTGTCTGTTTCCCAACCGTTGACCTGTACTGCACTACGGATGTCTGTGTAGAGCAGTCTGATCCAATTCCGGATTCCTTCCCCAAATCCCATTTTGGAGAGCACGTCCGCCATGTACGTGTGCGATATCCTGTCCAAGGCTTTCTCCTGGTCCAAGCTGACCAGGCAGGCGTCCACCCTCCTGTCCTGCACGTAGGCGATGGTGTCCCTCAGCAGCGCGAGGCTGTCCGAGATCTTCCTGCCCGGAACAGCACAGGTTTGGTCTGGGTGGATCACCTGTCCCAGAGCAGACTTGGCCGTGTTGGCGATAGCCTTGGACAGGATCTTGTAGTCCATATTCAGGAGAGAGATGGGTCTCCAATTCCTAATGTCCTCCCTTTCCCCCTTCTGCTTGCAGATGAGGGTGATGATGCCCTTCCTCATGGACTCTGACATACTGCCGGCCAGAAGCATAGCGTTGTACACTTCCAGCAGGTCTGGGCCCATCCAGTTCCACAGAGCCGAGTACAACTCAGCCGGTAGGGCGTCGCCTCCGGGGGTTTTACCTGACCCAAAGGAACGGATGGAGCCTGTCAACTTGTCCAGGGTCAGTGGCTGATCCAGACTCTCCCGCTTGCCGTCGTCTAAGACCTGCGTGATAGACGACAGGAAGTTGCGGGAGGCTGTGGATTCTGTGGCCTTTTCGTCGTACAGACCGGCATAGAAGGACTTGCAGATCCTCAGTATGTCGGTGTGCGAGGACGCGACTGAGCCGTCCTCTTCCTTAAGGTTGTGGATCACAGAGCTCCCCCTGTGCACCTTTTGGAAGAAGAAACGTGAGCACGTCTCGTCCTGCTCCACGGTTTGGACTCTTGATCGGAAGATGATCTTGGAGGATTCGGCGGCGAGGTGCCGGACTTGCCCGCCCTTCGCCTCTAGCAATTCCTCCCTGACATCCACCCCCTTCGACTGCAGAAGGAGAAGTTGCTGCAACTCTGTCTGGAGTTTACGCAGTTCCCTCTGCTCCTGCGTTGCTTTCTGGGTACCCTAGCGGATGAAGAACCTCCTCATGTACTGTAATTGAGAACAGCCTTTTTTTCCCCCCAAAAAATACTTTATTCAGAAATATTACAAAATAAAAATAATTACATACAAGAAAAGAAAACCATTCGTTGACTGTAAGTCCTTATTCAATACAATTATTAACAATAAAATTTTTCGTTGACTCTCTGTTCATTTACAAATGAAAGATGTTTACAGTAAATCATGCGTTTACTCTCAACCCTTGGTCAAGAGTTAAAACATTAACAATCAAAATTTTCAACAATAAAGGCAGGCAATGGCTCTAATACTTTCCCAAATTAACGATTCCACCCACTCCTTGGGCACCATGTTGGTTCTCTGTCCACACCGCTGATGAGGGTAGGTCTCCTCCCCACCCAACCCCTCCCCCTCACCCAACCTCTCCCCCTCCTACGGGTGATGAACGTTAAACTGTGGTCCTTCAGTTATAACAGCAGTTATAATGGGTGACTTCAATCTACATGTAGACTGGGTGAACCAAATTGGTAAAGGTGCTGAGGAAGAGGATTTCTTGGAATGTATGCGGGATGGTTTTTTGAACCAACATGTCGAGGAACCAACGAGAGAGCAGGCTATTCTGGACTGGGTTTTGAGCAATGAGGAAGGGTTAATTAGCAATCTTGTCGTGAGAGGCCCCTTGGGTAAGAGTAACTATAATATGGTGGAATTCTTCATTAAGATGGAGAGTGACATAGTTAATTCAGAAACAAAGGTTCTGAACTTAAAGAGGGGTAACTTTGAAGGTATGAGACGTGAATTAGCTAAGATAGACTGGCAAATGACACTTAAAGGATTGACGGTGGATATACAATGGCAAGCATTTAAAGGTTGCATGGATGAACTACAACAATTGTTCATCCCAGTTTGGCAAAAGAATAAATCAAGGAAGGTAGTGCACCCGTGGCTGACAAGAGAAATTAGGGATAGTATCAATTCCAAAGAAGAAGCATACAAATTAGCCAGAGAAAGTGGCTCACCTGAGGACTGGGAGAAATTCAGAGTTCAGCAGAGGAGGACAAAGGGCTTAATTAGGAAGGGGAAAAAAGATTATAAGAGTAAACTGGCAGGGAACATAAAAACGGACTGTAAAAGCTTTTATAGATATGTAAAAAGGAAAAGACTGGTAAAGACAAATGTAGGTCCCCTGCAGACAGAAACAGGTGAATTGATTATGGGGAGCAAGGACATGGCAGACCAATTGAATAATTACTTTGGTTCTGTCTTCACTAAGAAGGACATAAATAATCTTCCAGAAATAGTAAGGGACAGAGGGTCCAGTCAGATGGAGGAACTGAGCGAAATACAAGTTAGTAGGGAAGTGGTGTTAGGTAAATTGAAGGGATTGAAGGCAGATAAATCTCCAGGGCCAGATGGTCTGCATCCTAGAGTACTTAAGGAAGTAGCCCAAAAAATAGTGGATGCATTAGTGATAATTTTTCAAAACTCGTTAGATTCTGGACTAGTTCCTGAGGATTGGAGGGTGGCTAATGTAACCCCACTTTTTAAAAAAGGAGGGAGAGAGAAACCGGGGAATTATAGACCGGTTAGCTTAACGTCGGTGGTGGGGAAACATAGAAACATAGAAACATAGAAAATAGGTGCAGGAGTAGGCCATTCGGCCCTTCGAGCCTGCACCACCATTTATTATGATCATGGCTGATCATCCAACTCAGACCCCAGCCTTCCCTCCATACCCCCTGACCCCTGTAGCCACAAGGGCCATATCTAACTTCCTTTTAAACATAGCTAATGAACTGGCCTCAACAGTTTGCTGTGGCAGAGAATTCCACAGATTCACCACTCTCTGTGTGAAGAAGTTTTTCCTAACCTCGGTCCTAAAAGGCTTCCCCTCTATCCTCCCAAACTGTGATCCCTCGTTCTAGACCTCCCCAACATCGGGAACAATCTTCCCGCATCTAGCCTGTCCAATCCCTTTAGGATCTTATACGTTTCAATCAGATCCCCCCTCAATCTTCTAAATTCCAACGAGTACAAGCCCAGTTCATCCAGTCTTTCTTCATATGAAAGACCTGCCATCCCAGGAATCAATCTGGTGAACCTTCTTTGTACTCCCTCTATGGCAAAGATGTCTTTCCTCAGATTAGGGGACCAAAACTGCACACAATACTCCAGGTGTGGTCTCACCAAGGCCTTGTACAACTGCAGTAGTACCTCCCTGCTCCTGTACTCGAATCCTCTCGCTATAAATGCCAGCATACCGTTCGCCTTTTTCACCGCCTGCTGTACCTGCATGCCCACTTTCAATGACTGGTGTATAATGACACCCAGGTCTCGTTGCACCTCCCCTTTTCCTAATTGGCCACCATTCAGATAATAATCTGTTTTCCTATTTTTGCCACCAAAGTGGATAACTTCACATTTATCCACATTAAATTGCATCTGCCATGAGTTTGCCCACTCACCCAACCTATCCAAGTCACCCTGCATCCTCTTAGCATCCTCCTCACTGCTAACACTGCCACCCAGCTTTGTGTCATCCGCAAACTTGGAGATGCTGCATTTAATTCCCTCATCCAAGTCATTAATATATATTGTAAACAACTGGGGTCCCAGCACTGAGCCTTGCGGTACCCCACTAGTCACCGCCTGCCATTCTGAAAAGGTCCCGTTTATTCCCACTCTTTTCTTCCTGTCTGCTAACCAATTCTCCACCCACACCAATACCTTACCCCCAATACCGTGTGCTTTAAGTTTGCACACTAATCTCCTATGTGGGACGTTGTCAAAAGCCTTTTGAAAATCCAAATATACCACATCCACTGGTTCTCCCCTATCCACTCTACTAGTTACATCCTCAAAAAATTCTATGAGATTCGTCAGACATGATTTTCCTTTCACAAATCCATGCTGACTTTGTCCGATCATTTCACCGCTTTCCAAATGTGCTGTTATCACATCCTTGATAACTGACTCCAGCAGTTTCCCCACCACCGACGTTAGGCTAACCGGCCTATAATTCCCCGGTTTCTCTCTCCCTCCTTTTTTAAAAAGTGGGGTTACATTAGCCACGCTCCAATCCTCAGGAACTAGTCCAGAATCTAACGAGTTTTGAAAAATTATCACTAATGCATCCACTATTTCTTGGGCCACTTCCTTAAGCACTCTGGGATGCAGACCATCTGGCCCTGGGGATTTATCTGCCTTCAATCCCTTCAATTTACCTAACACCACTTCCCTACTAACATGTATTTCGCTCAAGTTCCTCCATCTCACTGGACCCTCTGTCCCTTACTATTTCTGGAAGATTATTTATGTCCTCCTTAGTGAAGACAGAACCAAAGTAATTATTCAATTGGTCTGCCATGTCCTTGCTCCCCATAATCAATTCACCTGTTTCTGTTTGCAGGGGACCTACATTTGTCTTTATCAGTCTTTTCCTTTTTACATATCTATAAAAGCTTTTACAGTACGTTTTTATGTTCTCTGCCAGTTTTCTCTCATAATCTTTTTTCCCCTTCCTAATTAAGCCCTTTGTCCTCCTCTGCTGAACTCTGAATTTCTCCCAGTCCTCAGGTGAGCCACTTTCTCTGGCTAATTTGTATGCTACTTCTTTGGAATTGATACTATCCCTAATTTCTCTTGTCAGCCACGGGTGCACTACCTTCCTTGATTTATTCTTTTGCCAAACTGGGATGAACAATTGTTGTAGTTCATGCATGCAAAACTGCTGGAGTCAGTTATCAAGGATGTGATAACAGCACATTTGGAAAGCGGTGAAATGGTCGGACAAAGTCAGCATGGATTTGTAAAAGGAAAATCATGTCTGACGAATCTCTTAGAATTTTTTGTGGATGTAACTAGTAGAGTGGATAGGGGGTAACCAGTGGATGTGGTATATTTGGATTTTTAGAAGGCTTTTGACAAGGTCCCACACAGGAGATTAGTGTGCAAACTTAAAGCACACGATATTGGGGGTAAGGTATTGGTGTGGGTGGAGAATTGGTTAGCAGACAGGAAGCAAAGAGTGGGAATAAACGGGACCTTTTCAGAATGGCAGGCGGTGACTAGTGGGGTACCGTAAGGCTCAGTGCTGGGACCCCAGTTGTTTACAATATATATTGATGACTTGGATGAGGGAATTAAATGCAGCATCTCCAAGTTTGCGGATGACACGAAGCTGGGTGGCAGTGTTAGCAGTGAGGAGGATGCTAAGGGGATGCAGGGTGACTTGGATAGGTTGGGTGAGTGGGCAAATTCATGGCAGATGCAATTTAATGTGGATAAATGTGAAGTTATCCATTTTGGTGGCAAAAATAGGAAAACAGATTATTATCTGAATGGTGGCCGATTAGGAAAAGGGGAGGTGCAACGAGACCTGGGTGTCATTATACACCAGTCATTGAAAGTGGGCATGCAGGTACAGCAGGCGGTGAAAAAGGCGAATGGTATGCTGGCATTTCAGTGTGGCCTCCTGTATATCGGTGAGTCCCGATGTAGATTGGGAGACTGTTTGGCCAAGGACCTATAATTTGTCTGGCAGAAAAAGTGTGATCTCCCAGTGGTCAGCCATTTTAATTCCACTTCCCATTCCAACATGTCAGTCCATGACCTCCCCTACTGGCACAATGAGGCCACACTCAGGTTGGAGGACACCTTATCTTCTGCCTGGGTAGACTCCAACCAGATGGCATGATATTGATTTCTCAGACTTCCAGTAATGCGCGGTCCCCTCCTTCACCACTCCCCATTCCCATTTCCCTCTCTCACCTGATCTCCTTACCTACCCATCGCCTCCCTCTGGTCCTCCTCTCCCTTCCCTTTCTTCCACAGCCTTCTGTCCTCTCCTGTCAGATTCCCCCTCCCAGTTCCACCCATTACCTACTACCTTGAATTTCTTCCTCCCCTCCCCCCACCTTCTTACGCTGACGTCTCTTCCATTTTCTCTCCAGTCCTGATGAAGGGTCTGGAGCTGAAATGTCGACTGTTCTCTCTATTCCATAGATGTTGCCTGGCCTGCTGAGTTCTCCTGTGCAGAACCTTGTCAAATGCCTTACTAAAGTCCATGTAGACAACATCAGCTGCCCTGCCTTCATCCACCTTCCTGGTAGCTGTCTCGAAAAACTCTGTAAGATTGGTTAGGAATAACCTACCACACACAAATCCATGTTGACTATCCTTAATCAGTCAATGTCTATCCATTTATATGTTTGTTCCCTTAGGATACCTTCCAATAACTGACGTCAGACTCACCAGCCTAAAATCTTTAAACAGTGGAACAACATTGGCTATCCTCCAATCCTTTGGTACCTCTCCTGTCACTAAGGATCTTTCAAATATCTCTTCTAGGGCCCCGGCAACTTTTTCACTTGCCTCCTGTAGGGTCCGAGGGAACACCTCAACAGGCCATGAGCACTTATCCATCCAGATTTGCCTCAGGGTAGCAAACACTTCCTTCTCTGTAATCTGCACTGGCTCCATGAAGTTAATGCCACTCTGCCTGATTTCTATAGACTGCGTACCTGTCTCCCGAGTTAGTATACAGATGCAAAGAATTTGTTTAACATCTCCCTCATCTTCTTTGCCTCCATACATGGATTACCATTCTGGTCTTCCAGAGGACCAGTTTTGTCTCTTGCAATCCTTTTGCTCTTAACATATCTGTAGATTCCCTAAGGATTCTCCTTCACCTTGTCAGCTGCAGCAACTTTGTGCCTCCTTTTAGCCCTCCTGAGTTATTTATCAAGTGCTCACTTGCATTTCTTGTACTCCAGAGGAACCTCATTTCTTCCTAGTTGCTTATACCTGCTATGCACCTCCTTTATTCTCTTACCCCAGGGCTTCAATTTCTATTGAAAACAAATGTTCCTGAACTTGTTATCTTTACCTTTTATTCTGACAGGCTTTGTACTCTCAAAATTTGTTTTTGAAAGCCACCCACTTTTCAAGTACATCTTTGCCAGAAAATAGCCTGTCCCACCCACACTTGCCAGATCATTTCTGGTGCCATCAAAATTGGCTTTCCTCTGATTTAGAATCTCAAACCGAGGACCAGACCTATCCTTTGCATACTTACTTTAAAACTAATGGATTGTCGTCGCTGCATGCAAAGTGTTCCCCTTTGATGCACCTGTGACAAATAAAGCTAATCTTTATCTTTATTTTAAATACCACTCCCCAGGTCTGTCTCCCCAACTGAGCTATGTTTCTCAACACCGATTGTACCTCCGTTTGCAAAAGCACATGGAGGGTAGAACAGTACTTTTTTTTATTTTAACTGAGGAGGCCGAGGGGTGTATAAATTTTGAGACGGCAAGACGAAGATTTTTAAAAAATGGCATGCACTTCACTTCCTGTGTAACGGTGATGCTTTATTCTGCATTCTGTTACTGTTACTTTGTACTACCTCAATGCACAGATGCATCTGTACTGAATGCTTGCAAAAGGCCGGCACAGTATGTTTCAATGTACTTGTGATAAATAAATCTAACCTTTGTTTACCTCCTAACAATCAATTATCTATCCTCATTAATATATTGCCCAGAATTCCATGTTCTCCTATCTTTGGTGTATGACCTAATTGAAAAAAATTCTGTAAATTCAACTTTGCGCCTTTAACAGCACGTTGTCTGTCGGCTGACCGAGTGTTAATCGGCATTTTGTCTGGTTTCAGGCCGGCAGATGCCCCGAACACGGCACCAGGTCCTCTGGCCAAAGAAGACCCTGCAACCCGTTGCATCAAAATAGAGAATCTTTTGGGAAAGAGATGATTATTTACATTTCTTCTCTCTCTTGTCACCTTTTCTCCTCTTGTCCAAACCAGCTGAATCATCAGATCACTCAGAGCAGTTATATACACTGGCTCTATCCATATCAGCGTGGTCATCGTCAATCCTTGAAGATTCCTTTTTCCATTTGCTGCTGAATCCCCCTAGATTGATTTTTCATGGATACCGTCTTTGACCTGCATCATATCAATTGCAAGGATGTGGCAAGTGTGTACCCGGCCCATTGACTGTGGAGTGAATCAGTTGGGCCTCCTACTCTCGCAAAGCTCTCTCTCTCGTTTTTACTCAGGTTTTCAAGTACATATAGTTTTGTCTTGGTGGGCCAGGTGCATCACTTCCATAACACGAATAGTGGATAACATAACTCAGCAAAAACCTTTAATCCTTCTGATATGGTGTCATTTTTACTCTGCGTATCTGCAGCATTCTTCTCAATTTTTCCTCTTCAATTCAGCAGCTTGAGTCCTTTTGCTTTTCTAGAGTGAGGGGTACAGACAGAGGACTCCCAGCTCAAGACAGATGAAGTCAAGTTAAAGACGTTTATGGGCATATTCATAACTACACATACAAACAGGTGTAATGAAAGACATTTGCAGCAACATCACAGACACAGAGCATTAAATACCCATCACTGATAATGAAATAAAATAAAATAACAGGAATGCACACACTCTTACAACTCAACCACACTTTATTCTACTTGTGCATAAGGAGAACAGTATAGTCCCTGTTATCCACACTCCTCTGAAGCCAGGACAGAACACTGCTGGTTTTCTACAGAATTGGCTTATCAGTTACGGATATTGACCATTTGGTAAATTGTATATGGTTCAATTCCTTACTTGTAAGATCAATTGCCATTCACAATGGAGGTGTTAAAGTCAATAGAAGCTACAAGCTGGCAACCGATGACACTTTAAAGTTAGAGAAGCAAGTTTCACATCCTTCCATTATTCTTATCTCACCTGTCTCCAGCACCCTCTATTGTGTACAGTAAGTCCTCACTCATCTGGCTTCGAGTACAGACTGCCGCAGTCACCCCTGCCTATCTTGTCCGTGGTGAGCAGAGGCGTCTCCGGCAGTCTCACTTCAAAGCTCTCCCTTGTCTGGTTTTGAATACACACTGCTGTAGTCATCTTCGCCTGGACATTGTCTTTAACCCTTGCTTTGCTGTATCTCCCACAGACCCAGCACTCACATGAAAAACATCAATTATACAAAAGGCGATGGTATGGATTGAGTGAACGAGGCAGGGAGCAAATGACAGTAGAAGAGGCGTGGGAGAATTTATTCATTTACTTATCATTCTTCTGACCTTTGTTTTCTCGCTGGTTTTATTTACAGACTTCACTGGGACTTATTTGTGAAATGGGACCCATTCAACGCCATCTTGTTTTCAAAGGGGTTTCTGCCCCTACAGCCCATGAGCCCCACTCCCGACATTGGTTCTGCAACCCGACCCGCTTACAGACCCAGAGCGGAACCGGAGCAGATTCTCAGCCACTTATTTTCATCCCCAGTCCAGAAGAAAGGATAAAGTTTCTCCGTGAATTTATTCCCAGTGAAGGTGTGGAGATGAGACTTGGTGTCCGCGTTGTAAAATGAAACCGTGCCCAGCCCGTAACTGAGACGAATCCCCAGCTTCTCCGGTATGGACTCAGCAGGGAGAGGGGACCCAGGGGAAGTGTTCACATAAAATCTGGCACCAACCCGTCCGATAGTCCAGAATCCATTCTCTGGGATCAATCCCACCCATCCCTTCCTCTCCACAGACTCTGCAGCAATTCCCACACTCCAGACATAATTTCCCGCCACCGCAACCTCCCAGTAATGTCTCCCCATTGTGAATCCCTCTGAGCCCAGCACACCAGCCCAGTCGGTGAACCTCTTGCCGGTGTCAGGGAGACTGCTCCAGGTCCCGCTCAGCCGCACGCTCTTCCGATCGTCCGACACTTCCAGTCTCGGATTTGCCGTTTCCACATCCAGGGTCACAGAAGCTGAGGAAGGGGTGTGGGAACAAAGAAAATACTGATTGAACATAGAACAGTAATGGCCCACTGTACTGTGTCAATCTTTTAACCCACTCCAAGATCAATCTCACCCTTCCCTCTCGCACAGCCCTGCATTTTTTCTTTCACCCATATTCCTATCTAAGAGTCTTTTAAATGCCCCTAATGTCCCTGCCTCTACCACCACCAATGGCAGACTTTAAGTTGATTAATGGCTACAACGTATTGCTGTGCAGTGTGGTTTGCCAGCTGCACAGAACAGAACAGGAAAGACTTGCAGTGGGTGGTGAGGGTAGCAGAGCGGGTTATTGGCACAACATTACCCTCCCTCAGAGACATTTATACTGGCAGACTTCAAAAGGCGGCTACTTGTATTTCAAAGGATCCCACTCATCCTGGACATCACCTGTTTTCCCCTCTACCTTCTGGGAAGAGATGCAGAGCATTAAGGACGAAAACAGAGAGATTCCTTAACAGCTTCTATCCACAAGCAGTGAAATGTATAACACCCCCTTCCCTTCTCCTGCCCCCCTCCTAAGACAGCGGCAGCTAAATGCATCACACTTCCAGGAATGGCAGGTGTGCAATAGTCCTACCCCGCCATCCATATATTATTAACTTTGGACTGCACTCCTGAGGTTTTAGAGTTTATTTTATGTATATATTCTTTGTCATGCTGCAAAACGTTGAGCTGCTAAACTGTGTTTCATTGCTCCACAACAATGACAATAAAGATATTCTATTCTATTCTAAACTTATATTAAAAACTAAATACTGGTTCTGAAACTGAAGACATAGAGTGGGTTACCACTGCCCCCGCATTCCACACATCCAGCACCCTCTGTATAAAACGCCTACTTCTGACATCCCCTCTATATTTTCCTCCAATCACCTTAAAATTAGACCCCTTGTTCAGGTATATTTTGGAGTTAGGGTATATATAGATCATTAACTTTAGCAACCAACCTTCAGATCTGAATATGGATTGTAGATTGAATTTAAAATACAGCTGGGAATGGTAAAATGCAGACCAGGAATCAGAATGAGTCATCCAGAACTAAATGCAATATTCAAAGTGTGGGATTCTATACACGATATTGTGGGGACATACTTGTCTATGACTGTTTTTATGAAGTCTATGACAGCCACGGTGTATTCATTCAGATCCACAGATGGGTCCTTGAACATGGTTCCGTCCACTGACTCAGGGAATACCATATCCACTCCTCTGCCTCCCACAACCACCTCCTTGTTGTCCTCATCACTGGAGCTCTGCTCCTTGGCCTCTGCGCAGGAAGACAGCCAAATGATCTGATTTCCTGAAATGCTGTCTGGGAATGGAATGGTAGGCACTCCTTATCTTCGTATAAGTGGTCTAATGTGTTGGGACCCCTGGTGATACAGGTTATATGCTGATGATAATTGGGCAGGGATTTCTTCAAACAACCCTGATCATGCAGTATCTCAAGCGCTTGATTATAATCGGCCACTGATGTTATGTAAACTGCGGCCAGGATCACGGAGGAGAACTCCCTTGGTAAATAAATACAGTAGCATGGTTGGCATTTGATCTTTAGACCTTCAAAGTTGGGGGAACACGAGTTTGACAAAACTGCCACGTTGGAACACAACCGAGAGTCTGTTGTGAAACACGCAATTCTACCTTTTGCCTTTTCCAAATCAGCAGTTTGGTCCATCCTGTGTATCGAGAAGTCATTGGGTCCATTGCTAGATGTTATCCATGCAGTAAAGATAATCATCATGTATCTTTTTAATATGGGTAGTGTTTAAAGAATTGAGGGGCAGCACTGCATGCTGCGTGCCAACAGACGTTTTGCATGTGCCATCTTGGGCACACGTGCCATAGGTTTACCAGCACTTCTCAAGGCACCAGCTGATTTAACATGCCTGTAGTAAGTGTAAATGATATTCTATTGGTTTCATTCTGAGACACTTCTTGTTAAATAGTTATAGGCCTGGTAGGGAGAGGGTGGTAGACTATATCTTCATCCCTCTGAACGTTGGAGAATGAGAGATTTAAATTATGAGTGGCAGAGATAAAGAGGATGATAACAGTCTTCTCCCCAGGGAGCTCAAAAGTAGATTCAAGATTCAAGACATGAGAAAGTCTGCAGATGCTGGAAATCCAAAGCAATACACACAAAATGCTGGAAGAACTCAGCAGGTCAGGCTGCATCTGTGGAAAAGAGCCAACAGTCGACGTTTCGGGCTGAGACCCTTCATCGGGATTGTGTAATGTTGCACAGACGTAAAGGAGAACAAAATAATTGTTACTCTGGATCTGATGCAGCACAAAAAAACAATGAGATAAAGAACACAATAAATATAAATATATAGAAATAATAAAAGTAAATAACTGTAAATCAACAATGGCATTAGAGAGCTGCTTCTTCGAGCTTAATTAATAAGAGAGCTTCTGTGGAAACAGCTTAATTTCTACCCTTAATGTCGTTTTTTCCCTTTTCAATGTGGATAGGATTCTGTCAGTGCTCTAGACCTGCAGCTGCACACAAACTACCATTCTTTACGGTGATGGCTTCCGCTCTTGGGGCTCACTGACCGGCCGCTTTTCAATAAACCAAGGGTGCGGCCTCGAAGGGAAGTGCACCTGTGGGGTGCTGAGGCTTTGCGACCCCGTGGATGAGCCAGTTCTATGTTAGTGTCACCGACTGAAGTGTCACTGGAGAAAAGGGAATACCGGGAACAGCGGATCGGCTATCAGAGATCTCTGTGCTCACTGAACCACGCGCGCTCTCTCTTGCTCTCACTGGTGGGGGAAGAGTTTGTTGCCCATTCCCAAGTTATAGAACTCAGGAAAAACAGCAACACGGCAGACTTTAACATCAATCAGTAGTTTTTATTATTTGTCTCCCTTCTTGTTGTGTGCCACCTGCCTGCTCCTTTGTCAGGGAGAGAGAGAGAGAGAGCCTGTGGCATGTTGAATGGATTGGGTGAGCAATTAGTTTTTGTTGTACTGCAGATCATGGGGGCTTTGCTGTTGCTTGCTTGGTGGGTGCTAATGCCTTTTGCTGTAGTAAGTGTGGGAGGTTCGATTGTTGCCACTGCTTGTGTGTCGGAGGGGGAGTAGGGGGCCTTTGAGGTTACTGTCACTCATTCTTTGGGGTACAATTCTCTTTTCATGGATGTCTGCGAAGAGTGAGAATTTCAGGCTGTGTATTGTATACATTCTCTGATATTAAATGGAATTATTGACAACATTACACAGCTTATACACATGGAATGATTGTATGTTCATAAAGTGATGCTCAGCACAGAAGTGACTCTGACAGGAAATGATGAAGTAGTGGTGGGGGGGGGTATGGAAGGATGGGTTAGTGAGTGGAGCCATAGGTTTAGAGTGAGAGGGGAAAAGTTTAAAAGCAACCTAAAGGGCAACTGTTTTCACTCAGAGGACGGTGGGGGTCTGGAACAAGCTGTCAAGTGGACAGTCTGAGGGAGATACGATAATATCATTTAAGAAGGACTGGGTGGGTACATGATGGGGCCTGGAAGGATATGGACCGATCACAGGACATTCAGACCAGCTGAGTGAGCACCGTGGTCAGTATGAGCTGGTTGGGCTGAAGGGCCTTTATCCACTCTGCATTGCTTTATCTCTCTAAAGATTAATGATTTTCAAATATTTGCTTTATTTGTCACACGAACATCGAAACATAGAGTGACAATGTGCTGTCTGTGCCAATGACTAACAGTCTCAGGATGTGCTGGGAGGAGTCAGCAAGTGGCACCAAAGCAGAATGCCCACAAAGTACTAACCCTAACTCACACATCCTTGGAACATGGGAGGAAATCAGACCACCAACACGAGCATAGAAACTCCTTACAGACAGCGGTGAGAATTGAACACCAGTCACTGCCACCCCATGACTCTTTGACTCTAGTTTGAACTGATACTTTACTAAGCCTATACAGAAAAGAAGCTAGATTTGGTATATGAATGAAATTTCAAAATGATAGACACAACAAGAGATTCAACAGATGCTGGGAATCCAGAGTAACATGCACAAAATAATGTATGCACAAAATGCTGGAGGAGCTCAGCAGGTCAGGCAACATCTGTGGAGGGGAAGAAACAGTCGATGTTTCAGGCTGAGACCCTGTCAGACCTGTCCTGATGAAGGGAAACAGCCCTAAATTTCAGGTGCTTTACATCTGTCATCTACTCTCGTCTTTGCATCCTCATCTACTGTATAACGATCTGATTTTATTTGTCAAAAGAGTAATGAACAAATCAGGGTAAAAGGAAGCTGAAGTTTTACCAGGATTAAAGGCATCGAGGATCTCCTTCCACACTGTTTCCAAGAAAGGTCCTTTGAATTTTTCCACATTCAGAAAGCCGTCCTTGACTGACAGTTCCTGGTGCTCATCATTTCCACTGTAAATATTAAACACAATCCCAAATTAGCTATCAACACGTTTCTGAGCAATTTGTACACACCTTGGAGAGCCTCAATAAAGAACACATCCTACCTTGTATTACGCCAAGAGTCCTCCTGAAATATAGAAGCACAGATGTGAATTGATCAGGAATGGCTGTCTAATCTGTAACAGAGATTACATCAGACTTGCTGCCCGTTGAGCTTTATAAAATTGCAACAAAACTTCCTGGCTCTTGAACTCAGTGCCTCCACTAATGAAGGCAAGTGGAGAATACAGCCCAGCCCATCACAGGGAAAACCCTCCCCACCATTTACACAGTGGCTCAAGAAAGCAGCAGCCTTCTCCAAGGACCCCCACCGCCCAGGCCGCGCTCTCTTCTCATCAGGAAGGAGGTATGGAAACCTCACATCCCGCTCCATCAGATTCAGGAACAGTTATTACCCTACAACCATCAGGTTTCTAAACCAGAGCCGAAAACTTCACTCACCTCAATACTAAACTGATTCCATAAGCAATAAGCTCACTTTCAAGGACTCTACAACTCGTATTCTCGTTACTATTTATTTATGTTTTTTTTTGCACAATTTCTCTTCTGTTGCATGTTGGTTGTTTGTCAGTATTTGCATGAAGTTTTTCAATGGTTCTATTGTACTTTTTTGTTCTACTATGAATACCCGCAAGAAAATGGATCTTGGTATAGTATGTGGTGACACACACTTACTTTGATAATAAATCTACTTTGAACTCTGAGGATGCAATACGCTTTCTTTATCCCCTTATCAACATGTGCAACCACTTACAGAGAGCCAGATACCTGGAACTGAAGATCCCTCTGTTCATCAACACTGTTTTGAAGATCCAGCCATTAACTGTGTACTCTCACTTTATGACAGACCTCCCAAACCTCGGCATCTCACACTGCCCTGGGTTAAACTCCATCCTCACCTGCAACTGATCAGTATCCCACAGTTGTCCTCGCCCTGGTGACCAACGTTGTGTGTGGCTGTATCAGGCGGTGCATGGAACGTGATTACGTGGGCACCAAGTACCGCTCAGTGCCGAGATTCTACCTGTTCCCGGTGTTGTGAAGGATAGGCCTGGACCTGTTGCCGTGCAACGTCCCAGTCAGCCGGACGTTGCCGCACTGCCCATCATTCGTGGAGAAGCTCTTTGACCACAAGTCCATCAGGCAGTGGTCAGCACACGGCTCCTGACCCCACGATTAGCATTGAGGATCTGGTTATTGCATTGTCAGCACAAGTCCAAAAATAAAAACTACTATTACATTTTAAAATAAAAAAATATAAAAAATAAAATAGTGCAACATGTGAGCAAAATAGTGAGGTCGTGTTCTGTCCAGAAATCTGATGGCAGAGGGGAGGAAGCTGTTCCTAAACCAGTGAGGGTGTGTTTTCCGGTTCCTGTACCTCCTCCCTGATGGTAATAATGAGAAGAGGGCTTGTCCTGGATTGTGACTGCCCATCATGATGGATGCTGTTTTTCTGAGGAATCACCGTTTGAAGGTGTCCGCGATACTGGGAAGGGGTGTGCCGATGATGTAGCCGGCTGGAGTTTACAACCCTCTGCAGCTTTTTTCTGATCCTGTGCATTGGTTCCAGTCGGCGACACATTAACAACATTTAGAAGGGACAGGTACATGGATAGGGAAGGTTTATTGGGATATGGGGCCAAACGCAGGCAAATGGGGCATCCTGGTCGGCTTGGGGATGAAGGGCCTGGCTCCATGCTCAGTGACTCTAGAACATTCCCAGAAAGGTTATTGGCAATTCGATGATACATCTATCCAGAAGAGCTTAAACAATCAATTAATTTAAGTGTGATGTAAATTATTGGAGAAACTTGGCTTTATGATTAAATTGGAGCCCAATATTTAGTGGCGCTTTCCATACTTATAAACGTAAATAGGAGCACTATGTGGCTAATAAGACAAAATACATCACTTCACCTTAAGAGTTTCTTCCCCCGGGCAGTTAATCTGATCAACCATTCCAGTTTGCCCCCCCCACACCCCCTCTATCGACTAACCCTGGCACTGCACTGTAAATGCTTCAAACCACTTTTACATTGCTATTTACATTATAAATATATGCTGGGATTCATGTTTTATGAACATTTTATTCCATTATCTGTGCTTTAATCTTTAATTTTATTTTAATATAATGATTTACAGTGGTTGAATGTTGTTTTTGGTTGCATCTTGCACTTTGACCCACTCACCACCTCAAATTCCTAAAAATACACTCCGTGGCCACTTTATTAGGTACACCTTTACTCCAAATATCCAATCAGTCAAACAACTCAATGCATGAAACATGCCGATGTGGTCAAGATGTCCAGTTGCTTTTCAGACCAAATATCGGCATATGGAAGAAATGTGATCCAAGTGGTTTTGACCATGGAGTGATTGCTGGTGCCAGAAGGGATGGTTTGAGTATCTCAGAAACTACTGATCTCCTGGGATTTTCATGCACAATTATCTCTAAACTTTACAGAGAATGGTTGTGAAAAACAAAAAAAAAGTCCAGTGAGGAGCAGTTCTGTGAGCAAAAATGCCATGTTAATGAGAGAGGTCAGAGGAGAATGGCCAGACTGGTTCAAGCTGACAGAAAGGTGACTGTATCTCAAATAACCGTGCATTACAACAGTGGTGTGCAGAAGACCATCACTGAATGCACAACACACGGAACATTGACAACACACACACACACACACACACATGAGACGCATCATCATGACTGGAAAAAGAAGGTAAGAAGTCAGAGCGAGAAGGTGAGGAGAGGGGAGCAAGAAATACAAGGTGGTGGGTGACAGGTGAAACCTGGAGAGGGGGAAGGTTGAAGCAAAGAGCCAGGAAGTTGACTGGTGAAAGAGATAAAGGAGCAGAGAAGGGGGAATCTGATTGGAGAGTGTATAAACCATGGAAGAAAGGGAATGGGAGGAACACCAGCCGGAGGTGATGAGCTGATAAAACAGGAATGGAGAAATTTGAAAGAGAGGGGGAACAATTACTGGAAGTTTGAGAAATTGATGCTCATGCCATCAGGTCAGAGGCTACCCAGACAAAATACAAGGTGTTGTTCCTCCAACCTAAGTGTGGCCTCATCATGGCAGAACAAGAGGCCGTGTCAGAATGGGAATGGGGAGTAGAAATGAAATCACAAGATCACAAGACAAGACAAAGGAGCAGAAGTAGGCCATTCGGCCCATCGAGTCTGCTCCACAGCTCCCCCATGAGCTAAACTATTCACCCATCTAGTTCCAATTTCTGGCTTTTTCTCCATATCCCTTGATACCCTGACTAATTAGATACCTGTCAATCTCCTCCTTAAACACCCTCAATGATCGGGCCTCCACAGCCATATGTGGCAACGAATTCCACAAATCCACGACCCTCTGGCTAAAAAAATTTCTCCTCATCTCTGTTTTAACTGGGTACCCTCTAATTCTAAGACTATGGCCTCTTGTCCTGGACTCACCCACCAAGAGAAACAACCTTTCCACACCTACTCTGTCCAACCCTTTCAACATTCGAAACGTTTCTATGAGATCCCCTCTCATTCTTCTATACTCTAATGAATACAATCCAAGAGCTGACAAACGCTCCTCATATGTTAGCCCCTGCATTCCAGGAATCATCCTCGTAAATCTTCTCTGAACTCTCTCCAACATCAGTATATCCTTTCTAAGATAGGGGGCCCAAAACTGCACACGGTAATCCAAATGAGGTCTCACTAATGCCCTATAGAGCCTCATCAACACCTCCTTACTCTTATACACTATTCCTCTTGAAATGAGTCGCCACTGGGAGATCCCATTACTCTCAGCATATCTCAAATTCCTCACTGTGCCCAGGTTGATTATTGGTAAACAGACCAATAAATGGAAGTGGAATCTTAATATCTAGTCTCTAACTCAACGAAAGTTCTTTCTGTTAACTATTTCCAGACTTAGTGTATAATGGGCCCAGTAGTAATCCTCACCTTCAGAAAGAGCATTATGTCTTTTTGTTCCATCTGTTCTTGCAACTTGAAGAGTTTCCGCTGAAGAGATTTTAAACACTCCTGGATTTCTAGAAGGTTATTCTGCATCTTTCCCAAAATCTCCCCCTTCTCTTGTTGGAGATCGGCGATCAAAGCTTTCTCCTTCCCAGTGAGAAACTGGTGCATTTCGGAGAACTCTGACATGATGTGCTTCTCCAGAACCTGTGACTGGTCCTGTGGGAATGAAACAGGTGAAATAAGAAGGTGGTATGATCGAGGGAAGAAAGCAAAACACTGGCACTGGTAGCGGAAGACTTTACCCTGATCTCAGAAATCTTCTGTTTCTGCTGGTGCTCCATTTCCAGAATCAGTGATTTCTTCTCTGTGGCAGAGTCCAGGGAAGATTTCACCAAAGCCTTTTGGAAAAACGAAAACAAAGTTAGAGCGTGTAAATCACAATCAAATTGTAAGACTTCCAGCACGTTACCTTAAATATTTCAACAGCTTCGTTAACGGGCATGAAATGGTGCTCCCGGTGTTCCCGCGCATCTCTGCAAGAGTAGCAGATCAGCTTCGTGTCGGTTTGGCAAAACAGCTTCAGTTCTTCCTGGTGTTCGTCGCAGAGAAATTTGTCCCCCTTCTCTCTTGTCTTCAGGTTCAATTTTCGAGCTTTCTCGGACAAGTTCGCCAAGGCGCGGCTGGCTCTGAGGTTTCTTTCTGCAAACTCCTCGCCGCATTCCGGGCAGCAGATCTTCTCCGTTGTCTCCCAAGTCCGGGTGACGCAGGAGCGACAGAAGTTGTGGCCGCACTGCAGTGTCACCGGGTCGGTAAAGAAGTCAAGGCAAATGGGACAAGCCAGATCTTCCGACAAGCTCTCGTCCTGTTGTGTGGAAGCCATTTTCGCACTCAGCAATCTGCGATTGGGCGGGAGAGGAAAAACTTCTTAGTCTCCGACTGCTGATGGATTGCTGCAGTTCGCCGCTTGTCCGCTGAACGTATTGTATTCCCGGGAGGGGGAGGGAGGTGGGGGTGCTGGGGAGAGACTGAGAGAAAGAACCTGAAATAACAAACTGCCGGAGAAACTCAGCGTGCGGAGCAGCGGGGGCGGGGGGACAATTCTTTTCCCATCGCAAGAGCTGTCCCCACTCTTGAGTTCCTCCAGCAGATTGTGTGATGTTCCCGATTCCACTGTCCGCAATCTCCTGTGTCTTCACGAATTCACGGCAGTCCGTCATTAGCCAATGTAACAGAGACTTTCAGTCAGCCTCAAGACTCCCCCCACCCATTGCTTTTCACCAGTATCCAAGCGAAGATCATTTGTCGCTTTAATTGAATCACAGGTTCAAATCCGGAACGGAGGAGTAGAGAAAGTTCGGAATGGGAGAGGAATAATTCTCTGCGTTTAGTTATCGCCACATATTCGCCGGGATTTGTTTTTTTCATCGTCGGACACGACACTGATCACGTCCCCGCCCGCACCCACCCACCTTCCCCCCTCATCTGGCATCACCTATCACCTTGTACTTCTTCCCCACCCCACCTTCCTATTCTGCCTTCTGTCCCCTTCCTTTCCAGTCCTGATGAATGGCCTCGGCCGACAACCTCCACTGTTTATTCCATTCCATAGATGCTGCCTGACCTGCTGAGTTCCTCCAGCATTTTGTGTGCGTTGCTCGGGATTTCGTGCATTTGCAGAATCTCTTGTGTTTAATAGTCGCCTAGTGTTTTAAACTGATTCCAGCTCTGGTCACCTACCTAGAGGAAAAGAACCGATGTGATTCAGAGTAGAGTGAAAATTTACAAGCATTTTACCAGGACTCGAAGACCTGAGTGTTGAAGAGGTTAGGACTTTATTTCCTAGAGCACAGGAAAACGAGGGGAGATTTGAGAGAGGTATACAAAGTTATGAGGGGATGCAGATAGCGTAGATGGAAGTAGACTTTTTCCCACTGAGGCTGGGAGGGACTAGAGCTAAAGGTCATATGTTAAGGGTGAAAGGTGAAATGTTAAGGGGGGACCTGAGGGAGAATTTCTTCACTCAGAATGTGGTGCTAGTGTGGAACGAAATGCCAGCGGAACTGGTGGACGTGGATTCGATAGTAACATTTAAGAGAAGTTTGGACAGGTACATGGATATCAAGCTATGGTCCACGTGTGGCTCGATGGGACTGGTTTCAGCACCACTGGACGGGCCGCAGGAACTGTTTCTGTGCTGCAGCACTCCAGGACTGTATGAATGGTGGCAGAATACAGACGGTCCCACCCCAGCCCTCCTGTTGCACGGGGGGTCACATTGACAAACTTATTCTCGTGATCCGGCAAACGCCGAACTGCAGATGTGGAATGCAGGTGGAATTTCTCAAGTGGACATCACAGTGTCCAGTACTACAGGAGAGGGAAGCCCGAGATATGTTTGTTTAATCCTGATCCCCTTGTGCAGGAATTTGCCCCTTCCATCGTCAGAATGTGGCCCTGATCTCCCTGCAGTACTGATTCCCAGCAGCAGGTGGGGACCTTGAGTCCTGACACCGCATGGACCTTGGCCTCTGCTGTACTTGGTACGTATCTCAAGAGCATGTGGACAGATTGACATCTCAAAAATCACAAGGGCCGGACATTTTAAACTAAAGCAGAAAATAAATGCAGTAGATCAGCAGGGGAAGAAGAGTACAGAGTTACTATAAATGCAGATAAGAGGTTCTGGAGATGATGGAAATCTTGAACACACAAAGTACTGGAGGAATTCTGAAGGTCAGGCAGTGTCCATGGAGAGGACTAAAGAGTCAACATTTTGGGCTGAGTCGCTTCATCAGGCTCTTCTGTAAATGGCATAGATTGTGAAGAATATCAGAGTCACAGAATAGCATAGCACAGACAGACCCTTCGGCCCAACTCATTCATGCTGCCCACTGTGCCAATTAAGCTAAACTGGTCCCATTTACCCATATTTGACCCAATGCCCTCTAATACTTTCCTATCAATGTACTTATCCAAGTGTCCTTATTGCACTTGTCCCAACCACTTCCTCGGGCAGCTCCTCCACATATGGACTACACTGGAGTGATTCGGTTGCTCCTCAGGACTTTAGTAAAATTTTCACCTTACCTTAAACCTGTGCCCTCCAGTTCTTTATTTCCGAACCATTTGCCCATCATGATGAGCCCAGCTCAGCTATGAATGGTCCCAAGTCTGGCTGTGAAGGATTGGGCATGGGGCAAGCAGCCCCAACCCATGAAAATGCCAACGGAAGCTGCAAATATGTCATTCCTGGGGGAGAGCGGATCTTCAAAGATGGACTACACTTGGGGACAATTTGAAAGACAGGCCCAGGTCAGAGGATGTTGGCAAGTTGCTATAGGCAGAGGTGACAGGCTTTAGAAGAATAAGATCACCCTTCATTCTCCTGCGTCTACTCCAGCGCTGAAACAGGCCCTTCGGCCCATCCAGCCCATGCTGCCTGATCTTCTGCTCAGTCCCACCTACTTGCACCACAAGCATATCCCTGCAGACCCCTCTCATCCTACCCAAACTTCTCTTGAACCCCCATCATCTTTAATCTTAGCTTTTGGTTCTATTTGCAAGGGAAAAGACTACAGATGTTTGATTTGGAGGCACCAAGTTGCAGACTCAGACAGCTCCATCACGGGCACCAACCTCCCCGGCAACGTGAACATCAAAACTTGATGCATCAGATCTGGAGTGGCTCTCCTTTACACTTGAGTGCTGGAAATGACATTCAACAATCTCGAATCTTTAGAAAATGATGCCTCAAAAAGGCAGCATCCATTACTAGGAACCCTCACCACCCAGGACAGGCCCTCTTCCCATTACAACCATTAGGGAGGAGAGGTACAAGAGCATGAAGACACACGCACAACATTTTAGGAACAACTTCTTCCCCTCCACCAAGTTTCTGAACCCATGAACACCACCTCACCATACTGATTCTTTTTAAGATATACATTGTGATAATTTTACTATATTCTATGTATTGCTCTGTACTGCTGCCTCAAAACTGCAGATTTCATGACATTTGTCAGTGATGATAAACCTGATTCTGAATCTCAAAAAGACTTATGAAGATAGGTTGAGCGAGCTGGGTCAGACTCCAGTCATCTGTGATACTGAAGGTCAAAGACTGAAATCAGTGAGTCCGGGGGCCAAGGCCCGAAGGTTGGACTACTGGTCTGGTGTGTCTAGAAGCCATAACCTATCATCTAGGATTTCAGGGCTTAGGAGTGGAAAGCAGAGGCCTGTCCTGTGGTTCGAGGCCTGCCTCTGTGTCTGAGAGGACGGGAGGGTGGGAAAGGTTTTTTTCTGCTGCCACACATGCAAAATGCTGGAGGAACTCAGCATGTCAGGCAGTATCTATAGGGAGGATAAAACAGTCAATGTTTGGGGTGAAGATTCGGACAATTTATTGTGGAACAGGACTTGTTTTGCTGCTTCTTGTGTTGTGTTCTGTTCCGCTGGGCATTGTGGACATGCTATACGGGCGCTGGAATATGAGGTGACACATGCGGGCATCAGGTCTACGCATGCAGGCTCCGCCCAACTAACAGGATTCACCTGCCACTCGTTCCAGACTCATCACCTGCAGCCTGTTTAACCCCACTTCTCATGCACAGTCCTCGTTCACTCATTGAACCAGTGGCTTCAAACAGTTGCTCTTAGCTTTCCGGTCTCCCTACCCGAAGTTGACCTCATTGCCTGTTGGGCATGGTTTCAGTTCTCTCTTGCTTTAGAGCCCCTCGTGGCTGGTTATTTTGTGGCCTATTATTAACCATTCACCGCTGAATCGTCTCCACTGCCCTGCTTCTGGGCCAGCCCCCCACATTTCCTGACAGTGGGCTGCCCCCACTACACTGAGGATCAGTTCTTGGAGAGCAAATATGCGATTTCAATCCACACCCGTGTTCAAAGTACACTTATTATCAAAGTACGTACCACATTGGGATTCATCTTCTTGCAGGCAGCCACAAAACAAAGGAACACACAATCGAATCCACGAAAAAGCCCCACACAACAAGGAACGCAGACAAGCAAAGTGGAAAGAAAGAACAAATCCTACACAGGGAATGTGGACTGTAGAGTCCCCAAAAGTGAGCTCACAGGCACAGGGGGCATTCGCACCGAGGCAAGAGCCAATGGCTGCAGCTGCAGTCACTTCAGTGCCCAGGTGCGTAAAGCCCAATGGAGGAGAGAGCTGATCACCGGTTTGTCCTTGGCTCTCAGCCTCGACGCTTTAATATGGCTCGACGCTTAAATCAGCTAAACTTTGGTTTGACTTTCCGCTCTCACGTCTGGGTTCTGCCACGTACATCTAGCCTGAAGTCCGCTCCAGCGATGGCTGCCCCGGCCATACCTGCCGTTCCTGAGGGTCCAGTTCGGCGATTCATTCAGGATACTGCAAAGACGCCAGGTCGTGCAGACGGGTCAAAAGCACAACTCCCAAAGACAAATTACAGGCTGCAGATTGCAGTGATTGCAGTCCAGAAAAAAATACCTTTAAATAGAATCATTATTAGTTTTGTTTGCGGCCTGCAAAACATCACTGTGTCTCACCAGCGCCATATGGAAGGACATTCAATACATGGAAGCTTCAGAGAGGCTGCAGAGGAGGTTTACCAGGAGGCTGCCTGGATGAGAGCACATGCCTTTTGATCATACAGTAGGTGAGTGAATTACAGCTTTTTTCTTTGGAGCAAATGGAAATGAGAGGTGACTTGCTAGAGGTGTAGATGATAAGAGGCATAAATCGAGTGGACAGTCAGAGACATTTACTTAGGGCAGAAATGACTAATATGAGCAGAAATATATCAAACCGACTGCAGGAATTTATAGGGGTAATGTCAGAGATAGTTTTCTTTTGCACAGAAAGTGGTGGGTGTGTGGTAGATGCTACCAGGGGTGGTAGAAGAGGCAGTTACACTAATGACATTTAAGAGACTCTAGATAGACACACAGATGAAAGAAAAATGTAGGAGGAAAGGGTCAGATTGATTTTAGTAGAATAAAAGGTCAGCACAGCATCATGGGCTGAATGGCCTGTACTGTGCTGAAGTGTTGCATGTTTCAACAAGGAATAAGAAAACGATGTGTGTTACGTAATAAGATCATCCATGTGTTTTTCTGTATCTTTTTTGATTAAAAAAATTGTAAAAATCCATTCTGCAACCCAGAGTGTTGACACCAAATGGACTATTGTCTTATCTGCAGCTTTGCTGATAGTTTACAGAGGAGTATTTGAGATGAGATGCAACTCGTTCAGTGCCGACCTGTTATCAGTAGGGTTTTCCACTCCACAGCCTCCGAAACCTGTTCCGGAGGGTGCCCCTGGAACGTGGCTCTTTATGCAAATCCAGCACAGACCCAGAGGACACCTTCACCCAATTGTCAACGTGGCTGGTACTGATGAAAGGATAAAGTTTCCCCTCGAATTTGTCTACAGTGAAGGTGTGGACACAGGTCTTTGTAGGCAAGCTGTGAAACGAAATTATCCCGGACTCGTAGCTGAGATATATTCCCAGATTCTCGGGGACACGCCTGGTGCTGAGGGCGATGGGAGTAGAGTCGTTTGCGTGAAACTCGTCTCCCACACGCCCAATGGTCCAGAATCCATTCTCCGGTGTCAGTTCAACACTCCCGTTCCTCTCGGCAGTCTCTGTGGCAACTCCCAGACTCCAGTTCCGATTCATCCCTACCTCCACCACCCAATAATATCGCCCTGATTGGAATTCGTCCAGCCCCAGCACGGATTCCAGTTCTGTGAAGCATTTCCCGGTGTCCGGGCAATTCTGCTCGGCCTCGGTCAGTTTCACACTGTTCTGGTTTTTCAGTCCAAGTTTAGGATTTGCAGTTTCGCCATCTAGGGTCACAGAAACTACAGGAGGGAAAAAGACAGAATATTAGAGTCACAAAGGACAGAAAAATTGTACCTTTTGGATGACATGTACATCGTCTCACACAGTGAAAGGCATCGTTTGTGTCAACAACCAACACAATCCGAGGATGTGGTGGGGGCAGCCCACAAGTGCAGTGCCTTTACTTCCTTAGGAGTTTGCAGAGATTTGGCATGTCATCAGAAACTTTGACAAACTTCTGTAGACGTGTAGTGGAGAGTGTTTTGACTGGCTGCATCACGGAAACACCAATGCCTTTCAATGGAAAATCCTACAAAAGGAGGTGGATTTGGCTCAGTACATCATGGCTAGAGCATTGAGCACATCTACATGAAACACTGTCGTAGGAAAGCAGCATCCATCATCAGAGATCCTCACCACCCAGGTCATGTTCTTTCCTCACTGCTGTCATCAGGCAGAAGGTGCAGGAGCCTCAGGACTCGCAGCCCCAGGTTCAAGAACAGTTACTACCCCTCAACCATCAGGCTCCTGAACAAAAGGGGATAACTACACTCACTTGTCCATCCATTGAAATGTTCCCACAACCAATGATCTCACCTTAAGGAATCTTAATCTTGTTATCTCATGTTCCCATTATTTATTGCTATTTACTTATATTTGCATTTGTAGAGTTTGTTGTCTTCTGCACTCTGGTCGGTCGTACTATGGTTACTGCTCCATAGATTTGCTGAGAATGCCCGCAGGAAAATGAATCTCAGGGTTATATGTGGGTGACTCTGATAATAAAATGGACTTTGAACTTGGAAGTGCCACCATACTTCCATGCCCACAGCTTACTAACCCGGACCTTTCTGCCTTTGGGACGTGGGAGGGAACTGGAGGATCTGGAGGAAACCCACGTAGTCACTATGGGAATGCGTAAACTCCTGACACGGACAGAACCCAGGTCGGTGATGCTGCAAAACGTTGCTGGCCACTGCACAACTATGCCACCCTGTAAACAAGGTATTGACAGTGGCTTCGAGTGGGGATGGGGAAGAAATTGTCTAGAGATTCAGAAGGAAAGTGACAAGAGGTCCAGGAGAATTTACTAGGAGAAGGAAGGGACGCTGAAGAACATAACTGTCTAAAGAGGCTGCAGTACGTTCTAACAAACACTGTCTCCCTACTTCTCAATTAATAACATTGGAGATTTTGCAGATGCTGGAAATCCAGAACACACACACACACACACACACACACACACACACACACACACACACACACACACACAAACAATGCTGGAAGAACTCAGCAGATTACATTATGGAGAGGGTTAAAGATGATTTGGCCCAAGAAGAAGATAACATGTTCTTCCGCTGATTAAAGTCATTCCACACCTTCTTTCCACCGAGGCTGGGTGAAACTAGAATTACAGGTGGTGGGTTAAGTGTAAAAGGCGAAATACTGAGGGGGAACTTCTTCACCCAAAGGGTGGTGAGTGTATGGCACAAGCAGCCAATGGAAGTTTTGAATGTAGGCTCAACTGCAACACTCAAGAAAATTTTGGATAACTACATGGGCAGGAGGTGCATGGAGGACAACGGTCCAGGTGTGGGTGGATGGGATTAGGCAGAATAACATTTTGGCATGGACCAGACGGGCCAGAAGGCCTGTTCTATGCTGTGGTACTCTATGTATCAATATCCCCACCCGTCGTCATCGCTTGAGATACATCCAGCCCTACTAACCCAAGATCAGTGGCCTCTTGGGCATTGTCACTTTTCTCAGCCCACCAGAAGAAGCCAAGCCTGCTATTTTGCTGGCTCCTGAATCCTTCACCTAAACATTAGGAATCATCTCTCTCCATCCTCCTTTCAAATTGCCACAAATTCAACCACTTTGGTGAAACATTTGGCAGTTTCTCTTTACAGGAAGTATGGAAGCCTAAAGACCCAAGTCTCAAGGTTCAGCAATAGTTTCTTCCCCGCTGCCATCAGGAACAACCTTTGACAGCTCCAGATCAGTACTTGCTGGAGTTCTGAAAAATTTCTGGGGATCTCATTGAAACCTAGTGAATATTGAAAGGCTAAGATACAGCAGACATGGAGAGGATGTTTCCTATAGTGGGGGTGTCTAGAACCAGAGCGCTCAGCTCAGAGTACAAGAATGTCTCTTTAGAACAAAGATGAGGAGGAATTTCTTTAGCCAGAGGGTGGTGAATTTATGGAATTCTTTGCCCTGGACAGCTGGAAAATTATAGCACTGGCTGTTTACTGTTTATCAGTGTTGTGCACTACATGCATTCTAAATTATATTTTACTGACTTATTTGTGGTAATACTTCGTTTCTATATTGTGTGTGTGATGAAAGTTTTATGGGTGCTCTGTGCTACAGGGGAACATTATTCTATTTGATTGTACATCTATATATAGTCAGACAATAATAACCCTGAACTTGATCCTCAGACTATATTTTTTTCTCTCCCAATCTTGCACTAATTCATTACTTACTTAACTCAACTTTTTAAAAAAGATATATATACTTCTTACTGCGATTTACAGTTTTTATGTATTACAGTGTGCTGCTGCAGCATAACAACTGATTTCACAGCATATGCCAGGGGTGGATTTATTTAACCTAATTCTGATGTAATTCTCCTTATTTTGTTTATTTTGCACATATGTAAATTAGGTATAATTTATGTGAATGTAAGTTCCATTAACTTGTACTTGTAGGGTATTATGCTGCCTTTTCAAAAAGCTAATTTTTGTGGCAGTAATGCCCTGTGTATGTGAAGCAATTAATCCCTCGGTATCACAGTTCCTCCCTGGCTATGTATGGCTGTTAGACCTTGGCTATGCATGCCCGTTATATGCTGGCTACGTACAGCTGTTACACCTTGTGTATGTATGCCAGCTATACTCTGGCTATGTACGCTAGTTACACCCTGGCTGTGTACAACTATTATTACAGGGTATGTATCACAGTTACATACTGGGTGAGTATCCCTGTTACAGCAATAAACCTGAATTTGAACTCCTTTGGCCTGCTGAGATTTTCCTGTGATCTCTCCTTTAACATTTCAAGCCAATATTTATTGTCATTCAACATACACATGTATACAGCTAAAAGAAACATCGTTCCCTTGGAGCCAAGGTGCAAAACACACTCGGCCACTTTATGAGCTATACCTGTACACGTTCTCATTAATGCAAATATTTTATTTTAATTTAGGGATACTTCGGGCCCTTTGAGCCACAACACCGCAGCAACACCCGACAACCCCAACTTATCCCAGGCCTAAACGTGGGACAACTTACAATGACCAATTAACATATCCAGTACATCTTTGGACTGTGGGAGGAAACTGGAACATCTGGGGTAAACCCATGCATTGCATAGGGAGGACGTAGACACTCCTTACAAAGGACTCTGAAATTGAACTCCAAACTCTGTCGCTCCGAGCTATAAGGGCATCCCACTGACTGCTACGCTACCAAGGTACCCCCGCATCTGATCAGCCAATCATGTGCCAGCAACTCAATGCACAAAAGCATGCAGACATGCTCAAGAGGTTCAGTTGTTGTTCAGACCAAACATCAGAATGGGGAAGAAAGAAATGTGATCTAAGTGACTTTGACCACGGAACATTTACTGGTGTCAGAAGGAATGGGTTTAGTATCTCAAAAACTGCTGATCTCCTGGGACTTTCCCTCACACACACACACAACAGTCTCTAGAGCTTACAGAGAATGGTGTGAGAAGCAAAAATATATCCCGTGAGCGGCAGTTTTTGTGGGCTAAAACGTCTTGTTAATGAGAGAGGTCAGAGGACAATGGCCAGACTGGTTCAATCTGACAGGAAGGCAACAATAACTCAAATAACCATGCATTACAACAGTAGTGTGCAGAAGAGGCAAGACAACGGCTATATTTCATTAGGACTTTAAGGAGATTTGGTTTGTCACCTAAAACACTAGAAAACTTCTACAAATGTACTATGGAGAGGACTCTGACTGGTTGCATCACCATCTGGTATGGGGGGGCGGGGGCAGGCTACTACACAAGACTTCTCCGCAGATTGTCACCTTGTCGCGGTGGAGAAGCTTGTGTGGTCCTGAGATCCCGAGGGCGATGCCGTCTGGAGCTATGCTCCTGGTAAGGTCACCCATGGCAGTAAGGTCGAGGGTGAGGTCCCTGACAAAGAACAATCCAACCAAGACCTCAACGGTGGAACAGGCAGCGAAGTTACTTTGAACTCAACGGCTGTGAAGGTGGATGAAGGCTGCAACAAATCCATCAGCTCTAATCGTCGTGGTTTCCATGCCATTGGAATCAGTTGGTTGATTTGTGAAGTATCGTGTGCTTCTTGGAGTGCAACATCAAGTACACGTTAAACAAATACACGCACAGGCGTCTTCGCTCTGTGGGCCACTTCTTCAGAACGAAGACCATCATCCTCGACCTCCAGGGATAGCCACGACAACGACTACACAAGATTGAAATAAATTGCAGAAACTTGTGAAATTAGTCAGTACCACGATGGGTACCAAACTCTGTATCCAAGATAACTTCAAGGAATGGTGCCTTCGGAAGGCAGCATCCATCATTCAGGATCCCCACCACCCAGGACATGCTCTCTTCACAATGTTACCTTCAAGAAGGACATACAGAAGCCTGAAGGCACACACTCAGTGATTCAGGAACAGCTTCTTCCCCTCCGCCATCCAATTTCTAGATGGACAATGAACCCATGAACACTACCTCACTAACGTTATACTTCTGTTATTTTGCAGGACTTATTTTAACTTAACTATTTGATAGATAAATATATACTCAATGTAACTCTGTTCTTTTTCCCCCTCAATATGTATTTCATTGTACTGCTGCCATTAACAAATTTCACGACTTATGCCAGTGATATTAAATCTGATTCTGGCATACACACAGTGATCACATTACTAGGCACAGGAGGTCCTGATAAAGTGGCTACTGAGTGTACAGTCACACACACCTCAGATATGGTTACCATTCAGCACCTGCAGTCAGAAATTAACATTAGTACACGTCCCTGAGTGGCATGGCCCGGAGATTGACAGGATGGCAGAAAGTACGAGTTCCATGTTTCTGCGAGGCAGTATGATGTTACTGGCACTGTTATAGTAACACAAGCAGTCATATCAATAAGTGAAACAGCAGCAACAAAACAATGACAAGTGACCAGTGCAGGACGAGAGTGTGCCTGTGGTTGGGGAGCGGGGGCAGCAGGGCATCCGGACAAGCTTCACGTGTGCCAGGGGCAGAAAGCTGTTGAGAAGTGCTGGATACCACGACAGAGAATTTGTAGAACGCCAACAAGATGACTTTTTCAGAGCAGCCTGTGGTTGAGCCCACGAGGGGAAAGGCAATTCTGGACTGGGTGTTGTGTAATGAACCAATCTTGCTTAGGGACCTTAAGGGAAAGGAGACCTGAGGAGGCAGTGATCATAATAAGATCACAGAATATAGAGTGAGAATTAAGCCATTTGGCCCATCGAGTCTGCTCCACCATTTTATCAAGGCTGATCCAATTTTCCTCTCAGCCTCAATCTCCTGCCTTCTCCCCGTGTCCTTTCATACCCTGACTAATCAAGAATCTATCAACCTCTGCCTTAAATATACATAAAGACGTGGCCTCCACAGCTGCCTGTGGCAAAGAGTTTCACAGGTTCACCACTCTCTGGCTAAAGAAATTCCTCCTCTCTCCGATCTAAAAGGATGCCCCTCAATGGGGAGAAAATTCAGAACTCAGAGGCGCAAATGTACGTGGGAGTCTTTGTGCAGGATTCCTTAAGGGTTAACTTGCAGGTTGAGGTGTTGGTAAGAAAGACAAATGCAATGTTAGCATTCATTTTGAGAGAGCTGGAATACAAGAGCAAGGATGTAATGCTGAGGCTGTACAAGTCAGTTGTCAGATCGCACTTGGAGTATTGTGAGCAGTGTTGGGCACAGTACATATATCACACCGATATCAAATAATATTCACACAATGTTATTAACAGGTAACAGAAAAGTGATTCTACAGATATACAACAAACACACACAACATGCTGGAGGAACTCAGCAGGCCAGACAGCATCATTAGAAAAGAGTCAACAATTGACGTTTTGGGCGAAGACCCTTCATCAGGACTGTAGATGTACAAGTTGACACAATGTGCATTTACAATTTATAGTTAAGTATACAACAGTACAGTCGGCCCTCCTTATCTGCAGTGGGTTGGTTTCTGGGACACCCCCGCCCCCCGCGGATACCAACAAATGCGGATGCTCAAGTCCCGTATATAAAATGGTGTAGTATTTGCATATAACCTCCGCACATCCTCCTGTATACTTTAAATCATCTCTAGATGTAAATGCTATGTAAATATTGTTTAGGGAATAATGACAAGAAAAAAAAGTCTGTATAGCACACGTGAGGCAAACAATGCCGCCAGGGCCAGGACTTGACTTGGTGCTTGAATGCCCCCGGTTGAACTTCCAGGTTTTAGAACATAGAACATAGGACATAGAATAGTACAGCACAGTACAGGCCCTTCGGCCCACAATGTTGTGCCGACCCTCAAACCCTGCCTCCCATATAAGCCCCGACCTTAAATTCCTCCATATACCTGTCTAGTAGTCTCTTAAACTTCACCAGTGTTTCTGCCTCCACCACTGACTCAGGCAGTGCATTCCATGCACCAACCACTCTCTGAGTAAAAAACCTTCCTCTAATATCCCCCTTGAACTTCCCACCCCTTACCTTAAAGCCATGTCCTCTTGTATTGAGCAGTGGTGCCCTGGGGAAGAGGCGCTAGCTATCCACTCTATCTATTCCTCTTATTATCTTGTACACCTCTATCATGTCTCCTCTCATCCTCCTTCTCCCCAAAGAGTAAAGCCCTAGCTCCCTTAATCTCTGATCATAATGCATACTTTCTAAACCAGGCAGCATCCTGGTAAATCTCCTCTGTACCCTTTCCAATGCTTCCACATCCTTCCTATAGTGAGGTGACCCGAACTGGACACAGTACTCCAAGTATGGCCTAACCAGAGTTTTATAGAAATGCATCATTACATCGCGACTCTTAAACTCTATGCCTTGAATTATGAAAGCTAACACCCCATAAGCTTTCTTAACTACCCTATCCACCTGTGAGGCAACTTTCAGGGACCTGTAGACATGTACCCCGAGATCCCTCTGCTCCTCCACACTACCAAGTATCCTGCCATTAATTTTGTACTCTGCCTTGAAGTTTGTCCTTCCAAAGTGTACCACCTCACACTTCTCCGGGTTGAACTCCATCTGCCACTTCTCAGCCCACTTCTGCATCCTATCGATGTCTCTCTGCAATCTTTGACAATCCTCTACGCTATCTACAACACCACCAACCTTTGTGTCGTCTGCAAACTTGCCAACCCACCCGTCTACCCCAACATCCAGGTCGTTAATAAAAATCATGAAAAGTAGAGGTCCCAGAACAGATCCTTGTGGGACACCACTAGTCACAATCCTACAATCTGAATGTACTCCCTCCAACACCACCCTCTGCCTTCTGCAGGCAAGCCAATTCTGAATCTATCTGGCCAAACTTCCCTGGATCCCATGCCTTCTAACTTTCTGAATAAGCCTACCGTGTGGAACCTTGTCAAACGCCTTACTAAAATCCATATAGATCACATCCACTGCACTACCCTCATCTATATGCCTGGTCACCTCCTCAAAGAACTCTATCAGGCTTGTTAGACACGATCTGCCCTTCACAAAGCCATTCTGACTGTCCCTGATCAGACCATGATTCTCTAAATGTCTATAGATCCTATCTCTAAGAATCTATTCCAACAGCTTTCCCAACCCCAGACGTAAGGCTCACTGGTCCATAATTACCCGGACTATCCCTACTACCTTTTTTGAACAAGGGGACAACATTCACCTCCCTCCAATCCTCCGGTACCATTCCCGTGGATAACGAGGACATGAAGATCCTAGCCAGAGGATCAGCAATCTCTTCTCTCGCCTCGTGCAGCAGCCTGGGGAAGATACCGTCAGGTCCCGGGGACTTATCTGTCTTAATGTATTTTAACAACTCCAACACCTCCTCTCTCTTAATATCAACATGCTCCAAAGCATCAACCTCACTCATATGGTCCTCACCATCATCAAGTTCCCTCTCATTGGTGAATGCCGAAGAGAAGTATTCGTTGAGGACCTCGCTCACTTCCACAGCCTCCAGGCACATCTTCCTACCTTTATCTCTAATCGGTCCTACCTTCACTCCTGTCATCCTTTTTTTCTTCACATAATTGAAGAATGCCTTGGGGTTTTCCTTTACCCTACTCGTCAAGGCCTTCTCATGCCCCGTTCTTGCTCTTCTCAGCCCCTTCTTAAGCTCCTTTCTTGCTTCCCTATATTCCTCAATAGACCCATCTGATCCTTGCTTCCTAAGCCTCATGTATGCTGCCTTCTTCCACCTGACTAGATTTTCCACCTCACTTGTCACCCATGGTTCCTTCACCCTACCATTCTTTATCTTCCTCACCAGGACAAATTTATCCCTTACATCCTGCAAGAGATCTCTAAACATCGACCACATGTCCAGAGTACATTTCCCTGCAAAAACATCATCCCAATTCACACCCACAAGTTCTAGCCTTATAGCCTCATAATTTGCCTTTCCCCAATTAAAAATTTTCCTGTCCTCTCTGATTCTATCCTTTTCCATGATAATACTAAAGGCAAGGGAGCAGTGGTCATTGTCCCCCAGATGCTCACCCACTGAGAGATCTGTGACCTGACCTGGTTCATTACCTAGTACTAGATCTAGTATGGCATTCCCCTGGTCGGCCTGTCCACATACTGTGACAGGAATCCATCCTTCCATCCTGGACACACAACAAACTCTGCCCCATCTAAACCCTTGGAACTGATCAGGTGTCAATCAATATTAGGGAAGTTAAAGTCACCCATGATAACAACCCTGTTATTTTTGCACCTTTCCAAAACCTACCTCCCAATCTGCTCCTCTGTATCTCTGCTGCTACCAGGGGGCCTATAGAATACCCCCAATAGAGTAACTGCTCCCTTCCTATTCCTGACTTCCACCCATATTGACTCAAAAGAGGATCCTGCTACATTACCCACCCTTTCTGTAGCTGTAATAGTATCCCTGACCAGTAATGCCACCCCTCCTCCCCTTTTTCCACCCTCTCTATCCCTTTTAAAGCACTGAAATCCAGGAATATTGAGAATCCATTCCTGCCCTGGTGCCAACCAAGTTTTCCTGGTCCGCGGTTGGTTGAATCTGCGCATGCGGAACCCACGGATAAGGAGGGCCGACTGTATAATACTACTGGTGCTGTCCTAAACAATATGTACCAGGTGGTATCACAATGTTCAGACATCTCACAGCCTGGCGGAAAATGTAGTTACCCAGCCTAACGGTCCTTGTTCTTAGACTGCAGGAGGTCAAAGAGATGGTGGGATGGATGGGAAGAGTTAGGTTTTGGTACTGGGTCAGATTGAAAAGGTTCGGGGTGTCAGGGCTGGAGAGGAGGGATGGGCGGTTTCAGCTCACTGCTCCGCTCAGTTTACTCATCTCTGCGCTGAACTCAGGTTGTGGCCTGGAACTAACCCGCTCTTGAATCGGCTGCGGTGATGACTGGCTTCCTGGCTGTGGACTCGCTTTCCAGAATGTTATTTGCTTACTTCTGTTGTTTTCATGACTTTTTTCTGCACACTGTGTGTTCTCTTGCGTTTCTTTGTTTTGTGGCTGACTAAGGAAGTGAATCTCAAGGTTGTATATAGTACACATCAATAATAAATGCCTTTGAACTTTGTTATTTTGTATATAAATGGTCAAATTCAGTACTTACCATCATTTATTTCATGGTCATTATAACCTGTTAAGAAAATAAAAAAGTTTTTAAAGTTTTCGTCTTGTTATTTCACATTTCATACCCCACCCCCCCCCCCCACCACTGAACACAGCTACGTGAAGCACTGTCGCTGGAAAGCAATACCCATCGTCAAGCTCCACCACCATCCAGGGCACGCTCTCTTCCCGTTGCTGCCATCGGGAAGAGTGTACAGGAGCCTCAGGACCCACACCAAGAGGTTCAAGAACAGTCATTAACCCTCAACCAGCAGGCTCTTGAACCAGTGTGGATAACTTCCCTCACCCCCAGCACCAAACTGATTCCACAACCCATGGACTCCCTTTCAAGGCCTCTACAACTCATATTATCCATAATTATTGCATGTTTAATTATTATTTAGCCAGTTTTTGTTTTTGTATTTGTACAGTTATCTTTTACACACTGGTTATTTGTCCATCTTTGTCAAGTGTAGTCTTTCATTGATTCTGTTCTGTTTCTTTGTATGTACTGTGAATGCCCACAAATAAACAAATCTCAGGGTCGTACATGGTGACATAAAGAACGTGTACTTTGACAATAAATTTACTTTGAATCATATCAAATTAGAACTGGTTACATTTTTCGAGCAATAAATTCAGAATAAAGTGAGTCTTTCTTTACTCGTCTCCACCCTGTGACCTATAACGAGGGAAGTTTCCCTGCTGGTGATGCATTTTGCTCTGTTTAATTCGCATGTATCCACCAAGTCCAGATAGAAAACAGGCCATTTGGCCCACAAGGTCTCTGCTGACCATGATGTCAAATAATCTAAACTGAGGCATTGGCCAGACCACATTTGCAGCTTTGTGCACAGTTTTGGGCCCCTTATCTAAGAAGGAAATACTGGCGTTGGAGAGACTGATCTCGACTGATCCATAAGACCATACCACACTGGAGCAGAATTCGGCCATTTGGTTCATTGAGTCTGTCATCATGGCTTCTCCTGCCTTCTCCCCATAACCTTTGACACCCTGATTAATCATCTCCACTTTAAATATACCCATTCACTTGGCCTCCACAGTCGTCTGTGACAATGAATTCCTCAGATTTACCACCCTCTTGCTGAAGAAATTCCTCATCATCTCTGTTATAAATAGACATCCCTCTGGAAAAAATCCAGAAAATGTGTCGCTTGGGTGGTTGATGGTTGGTTTGAGTTCTCCAATCTTGGCAATTTATTTGCAAACATTTCATCACCATGCGAGGAGACATTGTCAGTGCCCTGCCAGCAGTAGTATGTCCTCTGAATGCTTGGCCTGTATATCAATCAGCTGATTAGACATCATTTCAGAAATTCAGTTGTGATGTGGGGAGGAAATCTCGTGGTTGATTGGCTGTGTGACAAACTCCGTGCGTTGTGGTCAGGAATTTTGTCTCCACGGGCTCATAAAAAGGATGTTTGTTTACAGAACTGTTCATGGAAAATCGCTTCCAGGAATTCTAGTGCATGCTGCGTGTTCACTTGCGCCATGATTTTCACCGATGCCCAGTCGAATTTGTGCCCCTCTCGATCTTCATAGGGACTAGGAATAAGTTGGTCATGCAACTTAGCAGTTCTCCATTCTGAGACTGTGCGCTCTGGTCCTCGACTACCCCACTATCGAAAACGTCCTTTTTACATCCACTCTATCATTCGGTCGGTTTCAATGCGATGCCCTTTGTGTTAACATATAGGGAGTGTTTGACGACTCTGGGCCTGTACTCGCTGGAGTTTAGAAGAATGAGGAGGGAGCCATCTCATTGAAACCTTCCCAATATTGAAAGGCAGAGATCGACTGGATGTGGATAGGATATTTCCTGTAGTGGGAGAGTGTAGAACCAGAGGGCACAGCCTCAGAGAGCAAGGACCTCCCTTTATAACAGAGATGAGGAGGAATTTCTTTAGCCAGAGGGTGGTGAATCAATGCAATTCACTGCCACAGTCAGCTGTGGAGGCCAAGTTATTGGGTATATGAGGTTGATTGGTTCTTGATAGTAAGGGCATCAAAGGGTATGGGGAGAAGGGAGGAAAATGAGTTTGAGACAGATAATAAATCAAATGGCGGAGCAGACTTGTTGAGCTGAGTGGCCCAATTCTACTCCTGCCACTTATGGTCTAAACTGACCGCCTTCATATGATCAAATCCGTCCATTTCCCGCAGCACTGTGTGTCTGAAAGGCTGAAAAATACCATCATTTCTGCTTCCACCACCATTCCCGACAGCTTATTCTATGCACCTACA
Organism: Mobula hypostoma; assembly: GCF_963921235.1. Lineage (NCBI taxonomy): Eukaryota > Metazoa > Chordata > Chondrichthyes > Myliobatiformes > Myliobatidae > Mobula > Mobula hypostoma. The sequence continues at coordinate 6,565,183 of NC_086101.1, read as the reverse complement.
CATTGTTAAAAATTTACTTCCCCCGCCCCCAGTAAAGCAAACCCTCCAGTATATGAAGTGTATATCCTGAGATTAAGATTCTGACCATCTAACCCATCCATGCCTCTCACAACTTTGTAAACTTCCACAAGGCAGAAGCTAAACACCTCCTGGCCTCTTCTACTGCCACGATGAGGCCATTCTCAGGCTGCAGGAGCAACACTTCAGATTCCATCCAAGTGGTTTCCAATCTGACAGCATAAACATCGACACGAGGAATTCTGCAGATACTGGAAATTCAAGCAGCACACATCAAAGTCGCTGGTGAACGCAGCAGGCCAGGCAGCATCTCTAGGAAGAGGTGCAGTCGACATTTCAGGCCAAGACCCTTCGTCAGGACTAACTGAAAGAAGAGTTAGTAAGAGGTTTGAAAGTGGGAGGGGGAGGGGGAGATCCAAAATGATAGGAGAAGACAGGAGGGGGATGGATAGAGCCAAGAGCTGGACAGGTGATTGGCAAAGGGGATATGAGAGGATCATGGGACAGGAGGCCCAGGGAGAAGGAAAAGGGGGAGGGGGGGGAAAACCCAGAGGATGGGCAAGGGGTATAGTGAGAGGGACAGAGGGAGGAAAAAGGAGAGAGAGAAAAAGAATGTGTGTATATAAATAATGGATGGGGTATGAGGGGGAGGTGGGGCATTAGCGGAAGTTAGAGAAGTCGATGTTCATGCCATCAGGTTGGAGGCTACCCAGACGGAATATAAGGTGTTGTTCCTCCAACCTGAGTGTGGCTTCATCTTTACAGTAGAGGAGGCCGTGGATAGACACACGACGCTGCGGGAAATGGATGGATTTGATCATATGAAGATGGTCAGTTTAGACCATAAGTGGTAGGAGTAGAATTGGGCCACTCAGCTCAACAAATCTGCTCTGCCATTTGATTTATTATCCCTCTCAAACTCGTAGATTTCTCTATCTCCCAGTAATTTGTACGCCCTACCAACCCACCTCCTTCTCTCTTTTACCATTCTGCCTGCCCTCTCACCACTTGTTGGGCACGTGGCCAGGTGGTTAAGGCATTCGTCTAGTGATCTGAAGGTCGTTAGTTCGAGCCTCAGCTGTGGCAGCGTGTTTGTGTCCTTGAGCAAGGCACTTAACCACACATTGCTCTAGTGTCTGTGTGAGGAGTGGCGCCCCACACAGACTTCCAATCTGCACCTTGTAAGGCATGAAAATGCCCGACGTAGGCCTCTCATGGTCTGAGTCGACATTCCCTCCTCCACCACTTCTCTTCTCCTCACCTGCCCATCACCTCCCTCTGGTTCCTCTCCTCCTTCCCTTTATGCCACGGTCCACTTTCCTCCCCTATTGGATTCTTTCTTTGTCAGCCCTTTATCTCTTCCACCTATCACCTGCCAGCTTCGTAGTTCAACCCATCTCTCCCCCACCCACCCACTCATCTGGTCTCAAGTATCACCTGCCAGCTTGTACTCCTCTCTCGCCCACACCTCCCCAACTTTCCCACTCTGGTTTCTTCCCCCCTCCTTCACAGTCCTGATGAAGGGTCTCAGCCGGAAACGCTAACTGTTTGTTCCCCTCCACTGATGCTGCCTGACCTGCTGACGTCCTTCAGAATTTTGTGTCTGTTGCTGACACTCAGCTTCAACTTCAAACCATGGGTCCATTGTTCTAATCTCTGTAACCCAAAAAATACTTTCAGTCTATTCAACCACTTCCTACCATGTTGCTCTGTTCACCGCAGTATCAGCTGGTTAAACTTGACTAGCAAATTCTGCTACACATCTCCAAATTAAGGTCACCTTCAAGCATAGCTTACTGTCATACACACAAAATAAGAATTACTGCCCAATGATACACTGAAGGTCAGTGCAAAAGCTTCGCAGCCTAAAGTTCTGACGCCAATAGTTCAAACACAACCTACCTTCCAAAATGCAGAACAACTTCAGTTCTGTAAATGAAGACCATAAAGGTTTGTTTAGTGGCAGAGAATCTGCAGCAAATGGCAAACTTTAAGATTAAGTAGTGTGGAGGAGCAGGGGGATCTGGGGATACATGTCCACAGATCCCTGAAAGTTGCCTCACAGGTGGATAGGGTAGTTAAGAAAGCTTATGGGGTGTTAGCTTTCATAAGTCGACGAATAGGGTTTAACAGTCGCAATGTAATGATGCAGCTCTATAAAACTCTGATTAGGCCACACTTGGAGTACTGTGTCCAGTTCTGGTCGCCTCACTATAGGAAGGACGTGGAAGCACTGGAAAGGGTGCAGAGGAGATTTACCGGGATGTTGCCTGGTTTAGAGAGTATTCATTATCATCGGAGATTAAGGGAGCGAGGGCTTAACTCTTTGGAGAGAAGGAGGATGAGAGGAGACATGATAGAGGTGTACAAGATAATAAGAGGAATAGGTAGAGTGGACAGCCAGTGCCTCTTCCCCAGGGCACCACTGCTCAATACAGGAGGACATGGCTTTAGGGTGAGGGGTGGGAAGTTCAAGGGGGAAGGTTTTTTTACTCAGAGAATGGTTGGTGCATGGAATGCACTGCCTGAGTCAGTGGTGGAGGCAGATACACTAGTGAAGTTTAAGAGACTACTAGACAGGTATATGGAAGAATTTAAGGTGGGGGGTTATATGGGAGGGAGGGTTTGAGGGTCGGCACAACATTGTGGGCTGAAGGGCCTGTACTGTGCTGTACTATTCTATGTCTATGTCTATTATTTTGTACTCAGAGAGCAATATACACTTTGTGGCCTTTGTATTATGTGTCGACCATCCACTTTAAGGTGTGGGGTATTGGGCATTCAGAGATGCTCTTCTGCACACCACTGTTGTGCATGGTTATTTGAGTTACTGTGGCCTTCCTGTCAATTTGAACCAGTCATGCCATTCTCCTCTGACCTCTCTCAGTGACAAGGAGTTTTCACCGACAGAACTGCTGCTCACTGGATATTTTTCATTTCTCACACCAGATTCTGTAAACTCTAAAGACAGTTGTGCATGAAAATCCTAGGAGATTGGCTGTTTGGATTCAGAACTGGCTGTGCATCGATGACAGAGGGTAATAGTTGAAGGGACTTATTTGAACTGGAGGTCTGTATTTAGTGATATTCCACAGGGATCTGTGCCGGGACATCTGCTGTCAGTGCTAGCAGGTGTGTTAGTAAATCTGCAGATGAGACCAAGATAGGTGAAGTTGTGGATCGTGCAGAAGACTGGCAAAAGAATACAACACAGTATCGATCAGTTGCACACATGGGCTGAGAAATGGCAGACGGAGCTTAACCCGGATAAATGTGAGCTGTTGCACATTGGTAGGGCAAATGTAAGGAGAGAGTACAGCGTTAAGAGCAAGATCCTTAACAGTGTGGCTGAGCAGAGAGATCTTGGGATCCAAGTTCTCAGCTCCTTGAAAGTGGCTACACAGGTCGATATGGTGGTTAAGAAGGCTTATGGAATGCTTGCTTCTGTTAGTCTGGGCATTGAGTTCAAAAGTCAAGAGCAAATTTATAAAGCTCTGGTTAGGACACATCTGGAGTACTGCACACAGTTCAGATCGCCCTGCTATAGGAAGGATGTTGAGGCTTTGAAGAGGGTGCAGAAGAGGTTTACCAGGATGCTGTCTGGTTTAGAGAGCATGTGCTATCACAAGAGGCTGGATAAACTTGGGTTGTTTTCTCTGGGGCGTTGGAAGCTGAGGGGAGATCCGGTAGAGGTTTACAAGATTGTAAGAGACATAGATAGAGTGGACAGAGAGTATCTGTTTCTCAGGGATGGAATATCTAATACCAGACAACACACATTGATGGTGAGAGGGAGGTTCAAAGGGGATGTGAGGGGCACCTTTTTCACTCAGAGTCCTGGAGGCCTGGAAGGCACTACATGGTATGGTGCCAGAGGCAAATACACTGCAGAATCTTAAAGAGCTGTTTGGAGAGGTACATGGATTTAAGAGGATGGATGGATGAGGGCATGGAGTAGGTAGGAGGGATTAGTGTCTGGGTGTTTTTCATTTGCTTTTTAGCTAGTTTGGCACAACACCGTGGGACAAATGGTCTGTTACTCTGCCGAATAGTTCTATGTCCTATATTCTTTGAGATCAGCAACTTATGAAATAATTAAACCACCCTGTCTGGCACCAACAATCATTCCACAGTTAAAATCATTTAGGTAATATTTCTTCCCCATTCTAATTCTTGGTTTGAACAACAAGTGAACCTCTGCATGCTTCTATGAAATGAGCTGCTACCACATGATTGGCTGATTCAATTAGTGAGCAAGTGTATGGGTGTAGCAAATGAACATAGAAAATCGACAGGACAATACAGGCCACTCGGCCCACAATGCTGTGCCGACATGTACTTACTTTAGAAATTACCTAGGGTTACCCATCGCCCTCTATTTTTCTAAGCTCCACGTACCTATCCAGGAGACTCTTAAAAGACCCTATCACCAGCAGCCCATTCCACGCACTCACCACTCTCTGCGTAAAAAACTTACCCTGACATCTCCTCTGTACCTACTTCCAAGCACCTTAAAACTGTTCCCTCTCATGATAGCCATTTCTGCTCTGGGAAAAAGCCTCTGACTATCCACACAATCAATGCCTCTCATCATAAGGCAAGCTCCCCAATCCGGGCAATATCCCTGTAAATCTCCCCTGCACCCTTTCTATAGTTTCCACATCCTTCCTGTAGTGAGGTGACCAGAACTGGTCTCAGCTTTTAAACTCAATCCCACAGTTGATGAAGGCCAATACACCGTATGCCTTCTTAACCACAGAGTCAACCTGCACAGCAGCTTTGAGTGCCCTGTGGACTTGGACCCCAAGATCTCTCTGATCTCTGCCAAGAGTCTTACCATTAATACTATATTCTGCCATCATATTTGACCTACCAAAATGAACTATTTCACACTTATCTGGGTTGAACTCCATCTGCCACTTCTCATCCCAGTTTTGCATCCTATCAATGTCCCACTTTAACCACTGACAGTCCTCCACACTATCCACAACACCCCCAACCTTTGTGTCATTGGCAAATTTATTAACCTTCCCTCCACCTCATCCAGGTAATTTATAAAAATCATGAAGGAGAGGGGTCCCAGAACAGATCCCTGAGGCACACAACTGTTGTCCAACCTCCATGCAGAATATGACCCATCTACAACCTTCTGTGCCTTCTGTGAGTAAGCCAATTCTTGATCCACAAAGCAAGGTCCCCTTGGATCCTATTACTTTCTCAATAAGTCTTGCATGTGGTACCTTGTCAATTGCATTGCTGAGATCCGTGTACACTACATCTACTGCTCTACCTTCATTAATGTGCTTAGTCACATCCCCAGAATTTTCAGTCAGTCTCATAAAGCCCAACCCTAATGCATGACCTTTGACAAAGCCATACTGACTATTCCTAATCATATTACGCCTCTCAGGATCTTTTTGATCAGCTTAACAACCACTGAAGTTAAACTAACAACACACATCAAAGTTGCTGGTGAAGAACAACATCTGCAACCCTCCAATCCTCTGGAACCTCTCCCATCCCCATTGGTGATGCAAAGATTATTGCCAGAGGCTCAGCAATCTCCTCCCTCGCTTTCCACAGTAGCCTGAGGTACATTTCGTACGGTCCCAGTGACTTATCCAACTTGATGCTTTCCAAAAGCTCCAGCGTATAGTCTTTCTTAATGTCTCTATGCTCAAGCTTTTCAGTCCGCTGTAAGTCATCCCTACAATCGCCAAGGACCTTTTCCATAGTGAATAATGAAGCAAAGTATTCATTAAGTATCTCTGCTATCTCCTCCAGTTCCGTACACACTTTTCCACTGTCACACTTGATTGGTCCTATTCTCTCACGTCTTATCCTCTTGCTCTTCACATACTTGTAGAAGTAAAGTGGCCACTGAGTGTGTTTTTCATTGTGCACATACCTGATCCTAAACCCATAACCTTACACTTAAGTACATTTGCAGATGTACAATTGGCACATTTGCTATAAGTGGGACTGGAATTCTCTGGCTTTCTCAGGCTTCAGAGCACATAGAGCCCTTCTGAAGTTATGAAAATTGCAAATAAAATAAGAGCCTTTCTTTTTTGGGTTTTACATTTCTCAAAGAGTATTCTCTGAATTGCATTGGTAGTAATAGAAGGAAATTACATGCACTAATTTCAGCTTATTAACTAGATTCATAGGACAAACAGTTATTTCTTTTTGCAGGTGGTTGGAGAAGCCACACCTCATATTCCAGCTGGGTAACCTCCAAACATGAACATCAATTTTGCTAACAGCCAGTCAGTACTCCTCCACTCCTGCTTCTCCATTCCCCATTGTGGTTCTCTCTCACCCCATTTAAAATGCAAAGAGTGCACTTCACTGTATATTTTGATGTACACATGTTAAAGAGCTTAAAGATATATTTATTTTGGAGTGTGAGAAGAATTTGTTTGCCATCAAAGATATTCACAAATTTCTACAGACAAATCGCGGAGAGCATTCACCGTACTACGTCACAGGAGGCTTCCACAGAAGACACCCACTCAACATGTCTTCCCCTTCATCATCAGATTTCTAAATCGATCCATGTATGTATACCACCTCACTAGTTTTTACTCTCTTTTTGCCCTACTTGTTTAATTTAAATATATTATTGTGATTTATAGTTTATTTTTATCATTATGTATTGCAATGTACTGCTAGCACAAAACAACAAAAAGTGAAATAAAAAGGTAGTGAGGTTGCATTCATGGACTCAATGTCCATTTAGGAATCGGATGGCAGAGGGGAAGAAGCTGTTCCTGAATCTTTGCATGTGTGCTTTCAGGCTTCTGTGCCTCCTTCCTGATGGTAGCAATGAGATCAGGGCATGTCCTGGGTGCCGGGGGCCCTTAATAATGGACGCCACCTTCTTGAGGCATTGCTCCTTGAAGATAACCTGAATAATACAGGCGAACACTCATGATGGAGCTAAGTTTATAACTCCCTGCTGCTTACTTTGATGATCCTGTGCAGTAGCAACCCACCCCCATATCAGACATGTAGCCCCAATTTCAGCCAGTTAGAATGCTCTCCACAGTAGATCTGTAGAATTTTACGAGTGTATTTGGTGACATACCAAATCTCCTCAAACTGCTCATGAAATACAGGAGTCTGATGCATCCTTTGCATCAAATTCAATCTGTAAGAACCATCACAACGCTTCCAATCCCCCAACACAGCATTTCACTAACCCTAACTGCACATCTTCTGAACGTCGGAGAGAACCAGAGGAAACACATGTGGTCACAAGGTGTAGATACAAGCTCCTTAGAAACAGCAGAGAGCATTGAACCCTGATCTTACAGGTGAACTGTAACAGCATTACACTCGCTGCCGGGTTACCGTGTCATCCGCTATCATTTGCACCAACCTTTAAACTTTTCACGCTTTCCTCTGTGGCGAAACACTTCACAAATAATGGCAACAATCACAAGAATTAAAAACACGATGAAAGCTACCATCCAAGCATTGGTCTTGCGAAAGAATACATCTGTAAAATAATATGAAAAGCATCATTGTCTGTGCCGTACTCCCGCCATTGTCTAATGCAACCAATGGTCCCAAATTTACTGAAAGACCCAAATCTGAAGCGACCCCAGAACACCAATTAAAAGCTCTTTCTAACAGCCCAACAGGTTCGAGGGAAATTAAATTAAATTTTTAAAAAGACAGTAAATGCACTTAACTATAAAGAATCACGTTTGTCCAGAAACTTGTGTGCATCCAAAAAACCATCAAGGATAACTTTATTCACCATTAGGAGTTTGCTGTGGTGTGGACAGCATGCGGCATGCAGCAAAAAACAACAACGTTCAACAATTATAAAGAATAAAGAAATACATAACATACAAACCCACAAACACTACCTCACTATTCTTCTTTTGCATTATTTATTTTTATTGTAACGTATAGTGATTCATTAAGCCTGCCACAAAACAACACATTTCATGTGATGTCAGTGACAGCAAGCCTGGATAATTTGTTGTCCATGGTGAGGTCGTGGGACCCTCAGGAAGGTATTCCCAGGAATTATATTGTGAAACACCAGCGACTTGGGTTCAATTCCCAACACAGTCTGTACGCTCTCCCTGTGAGTGTGTGGGTTTCGTCCGCGTGCTCTGGTTTCCTCCCACATCCCAAACTCATGCAGCTTAGTAGGCTAATTGGTCACATGGGTGTAACTGGGTGCACTTGATCGGACCAGAAGGGCGTTTTACCATGCTGTATCTCTACAAACAGAACACAGAACATACTATGGTACAGCACAGGCCCTTTGGCCCACAATGTCCTGCTGGCCCTCTAACTAACTCTAAAACCAATCTTAACCTTCTCTCCACATATCCGTCCATTTCTCTATCATCCACATGTCTACGTAAAAGTTTCTTACGTGCCCATAATGTGCCCGCCTCTACCACCACCCATGGAAGCATATTCTATTCTCTGTGTAAAAAAAATACCTCTGACATCTCCCCATATTTATATACCATTTTTACTGAGAGAAATCTTATTCATTGAGAATCCCCGTAATAAAATGAATCTCATGATTGTATATGATAATATATATACTTCGATAATGAATTTACTTTGAACTTTTAAGATACAGTGCAGAACAGGCCTCTCTGACCCACTGAACCACACCACCAGCCAGGAACTCACCAATTTAACCCTGGTATAAACACAGGACCATTTGTAATGACCGATTAACCAACTAAGTGATACATCTTGGACTGTAGAAGGAAACCGGAGCACCTGTAGGAAGCCCAGACTTTCACTGGTAGAATCTACAAACCTTCTTACAGAGGAGGCCAGAATTGAACCGGGAACGCTGACACCCCAACTGTCATAGCGTCACGCTAACCACTACAATACGGTGCAGTCTCAATCACAATACTTTCCTCTAGTCATCTAAAATTACACCCTTTTGAATTAGCCATTTCAGCCCTGAGGAAAAGTCTCTAGCTGTCTACTGGATTTTTGAATATAAATATAAATAAATAAATAAAACTATGAAAAGTTGCTCTCACACCTGACAATTGGATTTGGGCCATTTTCTCTTCATTCAGTACATTGTTTCTCATTATACAGGAATACTTGTTCACAGAATCACTTGTCACATCAATCTGACTGAAAACAGCGAAAAGGCCACTGGACTGGTCTTTTCGTGTCGTCACAGATTGTCTCGTCACATTCTCCTCATTCCCGTTCAACCGGTACACAGTTGGTACAGGGTACCAGCCGTCAGATTTACACACAAGACGAACTCCGTGATGATAGGTTCCTTCCAGGTCAATCCAAGGCTGTTGTCCCACACCTGAAATTTAAATATAATTATCAGAGCAGGAACTTTCACTGTCAGCAAAACCAAAGAGCTGATTATTGTCTGTAGGTCAATGAGAAAACTGAAGGTCCATGAGATAGTCCTCATCGGGGTGTAAGGGATTTCTTCTTTGATGTTACTGCGTTATGTTAATCAAAATGGCTTCTTTGTTATGTTAAATGCTGATAAAGTCTCTAGCTAGCACTTTGCTTGGGTTATAATATAGATAACAGAGTAAATGAACCAATGGGTGTCCATGGTATTCTTTCTGGGGGTGATATGCTGTCTCATATGGCTGGGAACCAGGGGGTTTTGGCGGGGAGTTGGAGGAGAGACCGTGAGGACGACGGACGTGCGGGAAAGCTCAGGCTGATCGCTCCGGGTGGACCCGAGCTGCGAGTCGACAGGGTTCGGGTGGTCCCGAAGAGGTCCCAAGCTCCAACGTGTGCACGAAGAAATTGAACTTCGATAAGTCTGGCGCCTTTTCCGTTCCTCTTTTGTATTGAACTTCTATTAATCTCATAGACTTAGTAATATCTATAAAGTGTAATTGGTAAAACGTACAGTGTGTGCTGGCTGATGATTGATGTTTGAAGTCGAATCAGGTGGCATTTGTACAGCAACCGACGTAACCGGGAGACCAGGTGGGCAGCGGACGGAGTTGCAGCACAGCCTGGTAATAGAAACATCCAAGCCCTTAAACGGAAAAGCCTACAGAGGGGCAGTGGATATCGCCCAGGCCATCACAGGTAAACCTTCCCCACCCCGACCACGTCTACATGGAGTTTTCCTGCGGGAAAGCACGATGCATCATCATGGGGCCTTGCCGTCCAGGCCATGCTCCTAGCTCGCTGCAGCCATCAGGAAGGTGGTACAGGAACCTCAGGACCCACACCACCAGGTTCAGGAAGTTACTACCCCTCAACCATCAGGCTCTTGAACCAGAGGGGATAACTTAATTCACCCCAACACTGAACTGATTCCACAACCTACAAACTCACTGCAACTCATGTTTTTCACACTTATTGCTTATTAGTTTATTTATTTTTTTCTTTTTTTTTGCATTTGCACAATTTGTGGTCTTTTGGCACATGGGCTATTTGCCTGTCTTTGACAGGTGCATTTTTTCATTGATTCAAAGTAAATTTATTACCCAAGTACATACGTGTGGCCAAACACAACCCTGAGATTCATTTTCTTGCAGGCATACTCAATAAATCCAATAAAACACCGCCCCCCCCCCCACCAACCCATAATAGAATCGATGAAAGACCGCACCAACAGGGTGATCAACCAGTGTACAAAGGACAACAAACTGTGCAAATACAAAAAGAACAAAATAATAAAAGTAAATAAACAATAAAGATCGAGAACGTGAGATGAAGTGTGCTTGGAAGCGAGTCCATAGGTTGTGGGAACAGTTCAGTGATGGGGCGAGTGATGTTGAGTGAAGTTAGACCCTCTGGTTCAAGGGACTGATGGTTCACTGCTCCTGAACCTGGTGGTGCTGGTCCTGAGGCTCCAGTTCCTTCTTTCTGATGGAGGCAGTGAGAGAACAGCACAGCACGGCTGGTGGGGGATACGGCTTTCCTGCAACAACATTTCGTGTAGATGTGCTCAATGGTGGGGAGGGCTTTACCAGTGATGGACTGGACTGTCTCCACTACTTTTTGTAGGATTTTCCATTCAAAGGTATTCGTGCTTCAATACCAGGCTGTGATGCAGCCAGTCAGTATTCTTTCCACCACACATCTACAGATGCTTGTCGAAGTTTTTGATGACGTGCCAGGTCTAGGGAGAAGAAACGCTGCTGTGCTTTCTTCATAATAGTTCGCGGGTGCTGTGCCCATGACGAGTCCTCCCAAATAATAACACTGAGAAATTTAAACTTGCTGATCCTCTCCACCTCTGATCGCAAGGACTGGCTCACGGACCTCCAGTTCCTTCCTATTCTGTTGCCATCTTGCTGTTCTGTTTCTTTGTATTTACTCTGAACACCTGCATAAAATGTATCTCGGGGCTGTACATGGTGACATACTTGTACTTTGATAATAAATTTACTTTGGACTTTTCACGAACAAGGAAAGGCACTCAATGTACAAACAAGAGATTCTGCAGATGGTCACCTCACTACAGGAAGGATGTGGAAACCACAGAAAAGGTGCAGAAGAGATTTACAAGGATGTTGCCTGGATTGGGAAGCATGCCTTCTGAGAATAGGTTGAGTGAACTCGGCCTTTTCTCCTTGGAGTGAAGGAGGATGAGAGGTGACCTGATAGAGGTGTATAAGATGATGAGAGGCATTGATCATGTGGATAGTCAGGGGCTTTTTCCCAGGGCTGAAATGGTTGCCACAAGAGGGCACAGGTTTAAGGTGCTTCGGAATAGGAACAGAGGAGACATCAGGGTAAGTTTTTTTTTACACAGAGAGTGGTGAGTGCGTGGAATGGGCTGCTGGCAATGGTGGTGGAGGTGGATACGATAGGGTCTTTTAAGAGACTTTTGGATAGGTATCTGGAGTTTAGAAAAATAGAGGGCTATGGGTAAGCCTTGTGATTGCTAAGGTAGGGACATGTTCAGCACAGTTTTGTGGGCTGAAGGGCCTATATTGTGCTGTAGGTTTTCTATGTTTCTATGCGTGTGGGCACATGGCCAAGTGGTTAAGGCATTCAACTAGCGATCTGAAGGTCGTGAGTTCGAGGCCCACCCGAGGCAGCGTGTTGTGACCTTGAGCAAGGCACTTAACCACACAGTGCTCTGTGATGACACTGGTGCCAAGCTGTATCGGCCCTTGCCCTTCCCTTGGGTGTCGTGGAGAGGGGAGACTTGCAGCATGGGCAACTGCCGTTCTTCCATACAACCTTGCCCAAGCCTGCGCCCTGGAGAGTGAAGACTTCCAGGTGCAGATCCATGGTCTCGCAAGACTAACGGATGCCTTTATGTTTCTATGAAATCTCGAGCAGCACACACAAAAATGCTGGAGGAACTCAGCAGGTGAGGCAGCATCAGTGGAGGTGAATGAATGGTCGACATTTCAGGCCAAGACCCTTCACCAGGGATGGAACGGGAGGGAAGAGAAACCAGAGATTGGAGGAGGAGGAAGAGTACAAACTGGCAGGTGGCAGGAGACAGGTGAGAGGGAAGGTGGCTGGTTGTGGGAGGGTGAATTAAGAAGCTGGGAGGTGTTAGGCAGAAAAGATAAAGGGCTGAAGATGGAATCTGATAAGAGAGGACTGATCCACGGGAGAAAGGGAAGCTGAGGGGCATCAGAGGGAAATTTTGGGCAGGTGAGGAGAAGAAATGGAGTGAGTGGGCAACCAGAACGGGGAACAGAGAAAAAAGGGAAGGAGGAGGGCAGAGATATTCAAGAGGGGAGGCTACCCAGACAGAGTATGAGGTGCTACTCCTCCAACCTGAGAGAGGCCTCATCACAGCCATGGAGTGACATGTCAAGAGTGGGAAAAGCAATTAAAATGGGTGGTCACTGGGACATCCTGCCTGTTGTGGCAGATGGAGTGAAGATGCTGTGAGGAGGGGTGTGGACACGGGAAGTCATTGAGGTGAGGTTTAAACCACTGGTGAACTGTGCACTAATATGAAGAGAAGGAAAGATAATCCTGGTAAACATACACTCCCAAACCAACCACCAAAACAGATTGTGAATTGAATATCAAAGAATAGCCATGATATATTTGCCATTACTTTTCAGTTTTGGAGTTGGTCTTCGGTTAGTCCAAGTTTGCTAACAAATTAGTTATACGTTTCTATTTTTTTTTAAATCTTTTTGAAAGTTGTCTGACCTCCAACTGTTAGTAAGATCTTTGTTTCATCGTAGTCATCTTTGTAGTCAATGAAGCACCTATATTCCCCACTGTCATGTGCATTTACATTCTTCAGTTTGAGAGAGGCATTCCCACGAGGAAACTCTTCTCTGTAAAGCTCCGTCCTGCCTTTGTAAGCTGCGTCCTGTACGGTGGGCTGATCACGGCCAGCGGTGTACAAATGCACTGGCGCTGAAAAGTCACTTTTAAACCACCGAACCTCCATGCCCATCAGAGACACGCTTGGTTCCGTTCTGCACTCCAGCATGACATCTTCACCCACTGAGACGACAGGGGAAACTTCTGGTCCCACGACATGAATCTTCACTAGTAAAATATAAAAGATTTAAAACCGATGATTATCTTTATTTGATACATGTACATGGAAACACGCAGTGAAATGCACCGATTTGTGTTAACCACCAACACAATCCAGAGACTGCGATGGGGCAGCCCACACGTGTCGCCGTGCTCCTGGTGCTGACACAGCATGCCCACAATACACTTACCCTAACCCGTGTCTTTGGGATGCGAGAGGAAACTGGAGTACCCATAGCAACCTCACGTGGTCACGTGGAGGATATACAGACTGGGTTGGGGTGAGAACTGTCAGGAAGAGGATTTTGGATCTGAGAGGCCAGGGTCAGATAATTTAGAGAGAGCACCTTCACAACACAGCCAGCTCCATCACGGGCACCCGCCTCCCCAGCAACCAGTTCAACAGGCGATCCCTCAAAAAGAATCATCCAGGTCCCCCATCAACCAAGGCACGCCCTCTTCTCATTGCTACCATCAGGGAGGAGGTACGGGACCCTGAAGACACACACTCAACATTTCAGGAACAGCCTCTTCCTGCCCGCCGTCAGATTTTGGAATGGGCAATAAACCCATGAACTAACCGAGCCACACAGACAAAATGCGGGAGGAACTCAGCTGGCCAAGCAGCATCCATGGAAAAAAAGTACAATCGACATTTCGGGCCTTTCTATCCTTTTTTTTTTGGTATGCTACAATCCTTTATTTTCTGCTTTTTTTTTGTAAGTTGTATGGTTTTTTGTTGTGAATTACACTATACTTTCTTTTTTCTTATATATATTTACAGTTCTCGGGGGTTGAATGCTCTGATTATTTTTTTTCTTTTACATACAGAAATAGTTGGTCTGGGTTTTTTTTCCCAGCGGGAGGTTGGGGTGGATACTAATTTTACATAATTCTCTTTTGGGTGCTTTTTCTTATTGTTATGAATTACATATTGGATTTGTTTGTTTCACACTGTATAAATCTCCATTTCGTTGTTTTTTTTTCCTGTAGTTCTATGTAGAAATGTATAAAAAAATTAATTAAAAAAAGACATTTCGGGCCGACACCCTTCAGCAGGACTGGAGGCAAAAAAGACGAGTAGATTTAAAAGGGGGGTTGAGGGGAAAGGGAAACACCGGGTGATTGGTGAAACTGGGAGGGGGAGGGTTGAAAAAGCAGGGAAGTGGATTGATGAAAGAATTACAGGGCTGGAGAAGGGGGAGTCTGAGAGGAGAGGACAGAGGCCATGGAGGAAAGAAAGAGGGGGAGAGGAGCACCTGCGGGGCGGGGCAATGGGCAGGCAAGGAAATAAGGTGAGAGAGCGAAAAGGGGATGTGGAACGGTGGGGAAGTGTGGACTTTACCAGAAGTTCAAGAAATTGATGTTCATGCCATCGGTTTGGAGGCTACGCAGATAGAACACAAGTTGTTGTTCCTCCAGCCTGAGCGTGGCCTCATCGTGACAGTAAGGGCCATGGATGGATATGTCCGAATGTGAATGGGAAGTGGAATTTCAATGGGTGGCCACTGGGAGATCCTGCTTCTTCTGGTGGCCGAAGGATAGATGCTCGCTAAAGCTGTCTCCCAATCTATGTTGTGTCTTATACAGGAGCACGGGACACGGTATAAGACCCCAACAGACTCACAGGTGAGGTGCTGATGAACTGTCTTATATATTTTTCCCTCTCTTTTTGAACTACTTATTTAATTTTTAAAATATATATACACTTACTGTAATTTATAAGTATCAATCTTATGTATTACAATGTACTGCTGCTACAAGGTAACAGATTTCATGACATACAGTGGTGATATAAGACCTGACTCTCATTTCCTTGTACTTACCATTTATAAAGTTTAATAAACAAGTGTCATATCTAACTTTCTCACTTTCAAAATGATTATAAAAATCTATCAGTTTATGATCACTCTTGCAATGAGATCCCACCTCTCTGGTTACAAATGCTCAGATCTAAATAGCCTCATCCTTGGTTCCTTCTGTAAGATATTTTTCTACAAAACTGTCCTAAATACACACTGTGACCTTGTCCTCCAAGCTACGTTTGTTTATTTGTTTTGTATACTTTTTCCACAGCCCACATTCTGTCCATTCTCAGCACTGTACTGTCGCTGCCTTTCGAGACCTGTAGATCACGTGAATAGGACACCACGTTTTATGAGGATAGGAGTCAGAGAAATTTACTATCGCCGATTAGACATAACCGAAGACACAGAATCCGATATTCCGTTTAATTACTTTACTACGTGATCATGGACAGCCAATTAGGATTCTGCGGAAGTGAGTACAATCTTAGTCTTTTATACCATTAAGTACCTGCAGATTTCAGGGGTCAAGAGTTCCTGCTTAGGCCATATCAACAAGGTTTTGGATGCTTTCTTACCTTACACATAGGGTTCCCACCTACCAATCAGTTGCCCATTAATTAGAAGAAACCAAGCCATTAGCCACGTAGACTTGAAGGGTTAAGGGTTACTCCTTACACACAACTTCCTTGCTTTGTCAGTTCTTCTTTTCTAACAGGACTTTGCTAATTAGTACAATTAGACAGAATCTATATCTCACCCTATTCTCATGATTTTGTTAACCCTTAATTCTCAAGCTTAATTTTCTTCCAGAATAGGTCGTTTCTCTTTGGAGCAAACGTAGATGAGATGTGACTTGGTGGAGGTGTACAAAATGATAAGGGGCATCGATGAACTGGATGGCAAGAGACTTTTTCCCAGGGTGGAAATGGCTAATAGGAGGGGGCACAATTTTAAGGTGAATGGAAGAAAACGTACAGGGGATGAATTCAAGAGCAGGGAGGTCATGCTGCAACTATACAGGGTACTGGTGAGGTCGCACCTGGAGTGCTGTGTGCAGTTCTGGTGTCCACACTTGAGGAAGGATATACTGGCTTTGGGGGCAGTGCAGAGGAGGTTCACCAGGTTGATTTCAGAGATGAAGAGGTTAACTTATGAAGAGAGATTGAGTCGCCTGGGACTACACTCTCTGGAGTTCAGAAGAATGAAAGGGGATCTTATAGAAACATACAAAATTTTGGAAGGGATAGATAAGATAGAAGTAGGAAAGTTGTTTCCATTGGTGGGTGAGACTAGAACTAGGGGACATTGCCTCAAGATTCAGGGGAGAAGATTTAGGATGGAGACGAGGAGAAACTGTTTTTCACAAAGAGTGGTGAAACTGTGGAATTCTCTCCCCAGGGAAGCAGTTGAGGCTTCTTCACTAAATATATTTAAGAAACAGTTACCTAGGTTTTTACATAATAAGGAATTAAGTGTTATGGAGAAAAGGCAGGTAGATGGAGCTGAGTTTACGGACAGATCAGCCATGATCTTATTGAATGGTGGGGCAAGCTCGATGGGAAGGGTGGCCTACTCCTGCTCCTACTTCTTATGTTCCTATGTCATTGGTAGTGTTTTTACGTAGAGAGTGGTGTGTTGGGGTGGTGACAGAGGTAAGATACATTAGAGACAGTTAAGGGACTCTTAAATAGGCAGATGGATGATAGGAAAATTCAGGGTTATTTAGGAGGTAAGAGTTAGATGGATCTAGGTTGAAAGGTCAGCACAACATTGTGGGTGTAATGTTCTGTGATCACACAAAGCAGGGCTCACATTCAGAGTGAAGACAGGCTTCTGAGTGGGAGCCAAATGTCATCTATTACTGCCAAACAAGCATCAAGAAACAAAGTTGAACGCAACAGCTTGGGTCTGTGCCCCACTGACTGACTGGAATTCGTTCACAGAGGATCCGAGGCAAAAATATCAAATTTAGTTATAGATACAGTAATTTGTGATTGGCAACTGTTTATCTGATGAGATTCTACTGCACAGCACACAAAAACAATCTGAATTGAAACAATTCAGCTTTTTCAAAAATACATGTTTAATATTGTTACAGCAAAAAAATACAATTCATGTCAAGGTCAGAAAACTTAACCTGATAAGGCTGTTTGAAGAATGCAGAATACAAACAAAATTCTGGGGCAGCTTCTTTCCATCACTGTAAAGAATTGATTCCCTATAGAAAAAACATTTCTAGTGAGGATAATGTCAAATTGCCAACATAAATGCAATACCGGCAACTTTCTTCTTTCAGAACATTTCCAGATGCCTCCTGGGGCTGCATTCAAACAAACACTTATTATGCTGTCCTTGCTGATAACAACAACTGCTTATATTCCATCCTCACCACCTTTCAGCTATTCTCTGCAAATCTTTCACCAAAACCTGCTAAAGATTCCACATTGCTATTTTAGCCCACAGAACATAGAACATGGAACACTACAGTACGGCCCTTCTGCCCACAATGTTGTGCTGACCTTTCATTGTACTCCAAGATCAATCTGACTCTTCCCTCTTACATTATCTTCCACTTCTCTCTCACCCGTGTGCTTATCTAAGGATCACTCAACTGCCCCAAATGTATCTGCCTCTACCATCACCCCGTCAGCCTTCCATGTACTTACCACTCTCTGTGTAAAATTTATCTCTGATATCCACTCTAGGCTTTCCTCCAATTACCTTCAAATTTTGCCCCTTGTATTAGCCATTTTGGCCCTGGGGAAAAGTCTCTGGCTGTCTACTCGATATCTGCCTCTTACCACCTTGTACACCTCTACCAAGTTACCTCTTATCCTCCTTTGTCCCAAAGAGAAAAGAAACAGCTTGTTCAACCCATCCTCGTAAAATATTTTGGAGAAAAGTTGTTCTTTTCCAATTTTCAAAGAATTCAGTTTAAAGTATTCTCAGAAGTACTGTGTAACCCTTATGTAACCCAGGGCTACGCATTCAATATATCCCTTTATAAAAACTGCCAATCTCTGAATTAAAGTCAACCGTTGCCCATATGAAGAAAACAGATTCAAACTTCTCCTCATGACACTGCTGAATTGGCAGACTCTCACGTTTAGATATTTCCACCTTGTGCTTTGGCCACACAAGGGGATAGAAACATAGAAACATAGAAAATAGGTGCAGGAGTAGGCCATTTGGCCCTTCAAGCCTGCACCACCATTTATTATGATCATGGCTGATCATCCAACTCAGAACCCCGCCCCAGCCTTCCCTCCATACCCCCAGAACCCCGTAGCCACAAGGGCCATATCTAACTCCCTCTTAAATATAGCCAATGAACTGGCCTCAACAGTTTCCTGTGGCAGAGAATTCCACAGATTCACCACTCTCTGTGTGAAGAAGTTTTTCCTAATCTCGGTCCTAAAAGGCTTCCCCTCTATCCTCAAACTGTGACCCCTCGTTCTGGACTTCCCCAACATCGGGAACAATCTTCCTGCATCTAGCCTGTCCAATCCCTTTAGGATCTTATACGTTTCAATCAGATCCCCCCTCAATCTTCTAAATTCCAACGAGTACAAGCCCAATTCATCCAGTCTTTCTTCATATGAAAGTCCTGCCATCCCAGGAATCAATCTGGTGAACCTTCTTTGTACTCCCTCTATGGCAAAGATGTCTTTCCTCAGATTAGGGGACCAAAACTGCACACAATACTCCAGGTGTGGTCTCACCAAGGCCTTGTACAACTGCAGTAGTACCTCCCTGCTCCTGTACTTGAATCCTCTCGCTATAAATGCCAGCATACCATTCGCCTTTTTCACCGCCTGCTGTACCTGCATGCCCACTTTCAATGACTGGTGTATAATGACACCCAGGTTTTGTTGCACCTCCCGTTTTCCTAATCGGCCACCATTCAGATAATAATCTGTTTTCCTAATTTTGCCACCAAAGTGGATAACTTCACATTTATCCACATTAAATTGCATCTGCCATGAATTTGCCCACTCACCCAACCTATCCAAGTCACCCTGCATCCTCTTAGCATCCTCCTCACTGCTAACACTGCCACCCAGCTTCGTGTCATCCGCAAACTTGGAGATGCTGCATTTAATTCCCTCATCCAAGTCATTAATATATATTGTAAACAACTGGGGTCCCAGCACTGAGCCTTGCGGTACCCCACTAGTCACCGCCTGCCATTCTGAAAAGGTTCCGTTTATTCCCACTCTTTGCTTCCTGTCTGCTAACCAATTCTCCACCCACACCAATACCTTACCCCCAATACCGTGTGCTTTAAGTTTGCACACTAATCTCCTGTGTGGGACCTTGTCAAAAGCCTTTTGAAAATCCAAATATACCACATCCACTGGTTCTCCCCTATCCACTCTACTAGTTACATCCTCAAAAAATTCTATGAGATTCGTCAGACATGATTTTCCTTTCACAAATCCATGCTGACTTTGTCCAATCATTTCACCGCTTTCCAAATGTGCTGTTATCACATCCTTGATAACTGACTCCAGCAGTTTCCCCACCACCGATGTTAGGCTAACCGGTCTATAATTCCCCGGTTTCTCTCTCCCTCCTTTTTTAAAAAGTGGGGTTACATTAGCCACCCTCCAATCCTCAGGAACTAGTCCAGAATCTAACGAGTTTTGAAAAATTATCACTAATGCATCCACTATTTCTTGGGCTACTTCTTTAAGCACTCTAGGATGCAGACCATCTGGCCCTGGGGATTTATCTGCCTTCAATCCCTTCAATTTACCTAACACCACTTCCCTACTAACATGTATTTCGCTCAGTTCCTCCATCTCACTGGACCCTCTGTCCCTTACTATTTCTGGAAGATTATTTATGTCCTCCTTAGTGAAGACAGAACCAAAGTATTTATTCAATTGGTCTGCCATGTCCTTGCTCCCCATAATCAATTCACCTGTTTCTGTCTGCAGGGGACCTACATTTGTCTTTACCAGTCTTTTCCTTTTTACATATCTATAAAAGCTTTTACAGTCCGTTTTTATGTTCCCTGCCAGTTTTCTCTCATCATCTTTTTTCCCCTTCCTAATTAAGCCCTTTGTCCTCCTCTGCTGAACTCTGAATTTCTCCCAGTCCTCAGGTGAGCCACTTTCTCTGGCTAATTTGTATGCTTCTTCTTTGGAATTGATACTATCCCTAATTTCTCTTGTCAGCCACGGGTGCACTACCTTCCTTGATTTATTCTTTTGCCAAACTGGGATGAACAATTGTTGTAGTTCATCCATGCAACCTTTAAATGCTTGCCATTGCATATCCACCGTCAATCCTTTAAGTGTCATTTGCCAGTCTATCTTAGCTAATTCACGTCTCATACCTTCAAAGTCACCCCTCTTTAAGTTCAGAACCTTTGTTTCTGAATTAACTATGTCACTCTCCATCTTAATGAAGAATTCCACCATATTATGGTCACCCTTACCCAAGGGGCCTCTCATGACAAGATCGCTAATTAACCCTTCCTCATTGCTCAAAACCCCGTCCAGAATAGCCTGCTCTCTAGTTGGTTCCTCAACATGTTGGTTCAAAAAACCATCCCGCATACATTCCAAGAAATCCTCTTCCTCAGCACCTTTACCAATTTGGTTCACCCAGTCTACATGTAGATTGAAGTCACCCATTATAACTGCTGTTCCTTTATTGCACACATTTCTAATTTCCTGTTTAATACCATCTCCGACCTCACTACTACTGTTAGGTGGCCTGTACACAACTCCCACCAGCGTCTTCTGCCCCTTGGTGTTACGCAGCTCTACCCATATCGATTCCACATCTTCCCGGCTTATGTCCTTCCTTTCTATTGCGTTAATCTCCTCTTTAACCAGCAACGCCACCCCACCTCCCCTTCCTTCATGTCTATCCCTCCTGAATATTGAATATCCCTGAACGTTGAGCTCCCATCCCTGATCACCCTGGAGCCATGTCTCTGTGATCCCAACTATATCATAATCATTAATAACAATCTGCACTTTCAATTCATCCACCTTATTACGAATGCTCCTTGCATTGACACATAAAGCCTTCAGGCGCTCTTTTACAACTCTCTTTGCCCTTATACAATTATGTTGAAAAGTGGCCCTTTTTAATGCTTGCCCTGGATTTGTCGGCCTGCCACTTTTACTTTTCTCCTTTGTACTTTTTGCTTCTACCCTCACTTTACACCCCTCTGTCTCTCTGCACTGGTTCCCATCCCTCTGTTGTGAACTAACCTCCTCACGCCTGGCCTCTTTAATTTGATTCCCACCCCCCAACTATTCTAGTTTAAAGTCACCTCAGTAGCCCCCGCTAATCTCCCTGCCAGGATATTGGTCCCCCTAGGATTCAAGTGTAACCCGTCCTTTTTGTACAGGTCACGCCTGCGCCAAAAGAGGTTCCAATGATCCAAAAACTTGAATCCCTGCCCCAGAGTGGTAAAGAAGACAACCGGCTTATTTGCAATCATCGGTTGGAGTGCTGAGTTTAAAAGTTGGCAAGTCATGTTGCAACAGTATAAAAATATTGTTGAGTCCCGTTTAGAGTCTGTGATCGACGAAAGAGGTAAAGAGCTAAAGAAAATGAAATCTGATAGGAGAAGGGGAAGGATGAGGGGCACCAGACAAGAGTTGACGGGCGGATGAGGAAAAGAAAAGGGATAAGAGGAAAACCAGAATGAGGAAAGAATGAAAAGGGCTGGAAATTACCGAAAGTTGGAGAAGTCAATGCCATCAGAGATAGAATACGAGTTGTTGCTATAACCTGAAAAGGCAAGATTCAAGATTGCTCAATGTCATTTCCAGTACACAAGTGTAAAGGAGAACAAAATAATCATTACTACAGGTCCCATGCAGCACAGAAAAAGTACTATAAGGAATACAAAAATCATTAAAAAACACAATAAAGATAAAGATGTAAAATAATTTGTACACCTAGATTGATTCCCCCAGTCCTGATCAATAAGCTACAGAACCTGGGCCTCTGCAACTGAATCCTCGACTTCCTAACCGGACGACGACCACAACCTGTGCGGATTGGTGATAATCCTGAGAGTACTCAGGTGCACTGTGCACTGAGAGGACAGACTTGAGTGGAACACCAAAACAAGACTTGAGCATGAGTCTCCAGAGGGTTCCTGTGCTGTGGAAGACGTCCTGCCTCGTCCCTGTGCCGAAGACATCGCACCCCAGCGGCCTCAATAACTACAGACTGGTGGCAATGACCTCCCACATCATGAAGACCCTGGAGAGACTTGTTCTGGAGCTGCTCCGGCCTGTGGTCAGGCCAAACTTAGATCCCCCTCCAGTTCGCCTACCAACCCCGACTAGAAGTTGAGGATGCCATCGTCTACCTGCTGAACCCTGTCTACGCCCACCTGGACAAGCCAGCGAGCACTGTGAGGGTCATGTTTTTTGACTTCTCTGTTATAGAAGTCAAACGGAACACACTGGAGGCTGAGGTAAAACAAAGGGCCCTGTGGAAAGTCCTGGCAATTCTGGACAATGTTTCTCACCCTTTGCATGCCACCTTGGCTGAACAGAGGAGCAATTTCGGTAACAGTCTAAGACAACTGCACCATTCCTAAGAGCATGAGTTTATTCTTACCCTCAGCCATTAAGTTCCATAATGCGTCAACCTGTAGCCAGAGCAGTGATGTCCCCTTCCTGTTAGACTGTTTGTGGTTTGTATTCTTTTTACTTTTCTTCTCATATTTGTATTTGTGCACTTGTAATGCTACTGTGACACTGTAATTTCCTTTGGGATCAATAAAGTATCTACTTATCTATCTAATATCTCCTCCATACTTTCAGGCAACACTGGCACACATCGGGGGTGTGTGCTTAGCCCAATGCTCTACTCCACCTATATCCATGACTGTGTGGCTAAATATAGCTCAAATACCACTGAAAATTTGCTGACGATACAACCATTGTTGGTGTAACCTCAGATGGAGATGACAGGGTGTACAGGAGCAAGATATACCAGCTAGTTGAGTGGTGTTGCAGCAACAACCTTATACTCAATGTCAGTAAGATGAAAGTGCTGATTGTGGACTTCAGGTAGGGCAAGATGAGGGAACACGAACCAATCCTCATAGAGGGGTCAGAAGTGGAGAGAGTGAGCAATTTCAAGTTCCTGGGTGTCAAAATCTCTGAGGATTTAACCTGGTCCCAACATATCAATTCAGCTGTAAAGGCAGCAAGGCAATGGCCACATTTCATTAGGAGATTGAAGAGTTTGGGTTTGTCAACTAAAAAACTCGAAAACTTCTAGAACATACTGAGGAGAGTGTTCTGTCAGGCCGCACACTGTCCAGTGGGGAGGGGGGATGCTACTGAACAGGTCAAAAGAAGCTATAGAAAGATGTAAAACTAGCTCCATCTTGGGACCAGCCTCCATCGAATCCAAGACACCTTCAAGGAGTGGTGCCCAGCACCCAGGACGTGCCCTCTTCTCATTGTTACCATCACGAAGGAGTTTCAGAAGCCCGAAAGCACACACTCAGCGATTCAGGAACAGCTTCTTCCCCTCTGCCATCTGATACCTAAATGGGCACTGAACCTATGAACACTAACTCACTTCTTTAAAATACATGTTATTTTTTTTTTTGCACTATTCTTAATCGATTCCATATACATTTATATAGAAACATAGAAAACATACAGTACAATACAGGCCCTTTGGCCCACAAAGCTGTGCCAAAGAACTACCTAGGCTTTACCCATAGCCCTCCATTTTTCCAAGCTCTATGTACCCACCCAGGAGTCTCTTAAAAGACCCTATTGTTTCTGCCTCCACCACCGCTGCCGGCAGCCCATTCCACGCACTCACCACTCTCTGCGTAAAAAATTTACCCCTGACATCTCCTCTGTACCTACTTCCAAGCACCTTAAAACTGTGCCCTCTCATGCTAGCCATTTCAGCCCCGGGGGAAAGTCTCTGACTATCCACACGATCAATGCCTCTCATTATCTTGTACACCTCTATCAGGTCACCTCTCATCCTCCGTCGCTCCAAGGAGAAAAGGCCCAGTTCACTCAAACTATTCTCATAAGGTATGCTCCCCAATCCAGGCAACATCATTGTAAATCTCCTCTGCACCCTTTCTATGGTTTCCACGTTCTTTATGTAGTGAAGCAACCAGAATTGGGCACAGTACTCCAAGTGGAGTCTGACCAGGGTCCTATATAGCTGCACCATTACCTCTTGGCTCTTAAAATCAATCCCATGATTGATGAAGGCCAATGCACTGTATGCCTTCTTAACCACACATTTAATCTGTGTAGCAGCTTTGAGTATCCTATGGACTCGGATTCCAAGATCCCGCTGATCCTCCACACTGCCAAGAGTCTTACCGTGAATACCATATTCTGCCATCATATTTGACCTACCAAAATGAACTACCTCACACTTATCTGGGTTGAACTCCATCAGCCACTTCTAAGCCCATTTTTGCATCCTATCAATGTCCCGTTGTAACCTCTGACAGCCCTCCACACCATCCACAATATCCCTAACCTTTGTGTCATCAGCAAATTTACTAACCCATCCCTCCACTTCCTCATCCAGGTCATTTATTATAAAAATCACAAAGAGTAAGGGTCCCAGAACAGATTCCTGAGGTTCACCACCGGTCACCGGCCTCCGTGCAGAATATGACCTCTCCCATCCTCATTGATGATGCAAAGATCATTGCCAGAGGCTCAGCAATCTCCTCCCTCACTTCCCACAGTAGCTTGGGGTACATCCTGTCTGGTACCGGTGACTTATCCAACTTGGTGCTTTCCAAAAGCTCCAGCATATCCTCTTTCTTAATATCTACATTCTCAAGCTTTCCAGTCCACTGCAAGTCATCCCTACGATCGCCAAGATCCTTTTCCATAGTGAATACTGAAGCAAAGTATTCATTAAGTACCTCTGCTATTTCCTCCGGTTCCATACACACTTTTCCACTATCACACTTGATTAGTCCTATTCTCTCCTGGCCCTTTCTGACTCTCCTAATTTCATTCTTAAGCTCCTTCCCGCTAGCCTTATAGTCATCTAGATTCATATCGTTACCTAGTTTTTTGAACCTTTTGTAAGCTCTTCTTTTCTTCTTGACTTGATTTACAACAGCCTTTGTGCACCACAGATCTTGTACCCTATCATCCTTTCCATGTCTCATTGGAACGTACCTACGCAGAGCCCCACGCAAATACCCCTGAATATTTGCCACATTTCTTCCGTACATTTCCCTGAGAACGTCTGTTTCCAATTTATGCTTCCAAGTTCCTCATAGTCCAATTAAACTTTTCCCTAACTTGTCTGTTCCTATCCTTCTCCAGTGCTATAGTAAAGGAAATAGAATTGTGATCACTATCTCCAAAATGCTCTCCGACTGAGAGACCTGACACCTGACCAGGTTCATTTCCCAATACCAGATCAATTACAGCCTCTTCTCTTGTAGGCTTATCTACATATTGTGTTAAGAAACCTTCCTGAACAGACCAACCCATCTAAACCCCTCGCTCTAGGGAGATGCCAATCAATATTTGGGAATTAAAATCTCTCACCTCAACAACCCTGTTAGTATTACTCTCTTCCAGATTCTGTCTCCCTTGTCTGCTCCTCGATGTCCCTGTTACTATTGGGTAGTCTAAAAAACACCCATTTGGGTTATTGACCCCTTCCTATTCCTAACTTCCACCCACAGAGACTCTGTAGACAACCCCTCTATGAGTTCCTCCTTTTCTGCATCCGTGACACTATCTCTGATCAGCAGTGCCACGCCCCCACCTCTTTTATATTTACTCTCTGTAATTGATTTATTGAATTATCTTTCTTACTATGTATTGCATTGTTCTGCTGCTGCCAAGTTAACAAATTTCATGACGCATGCCAGTGACAGTAAACCCCATTCTGATGTTCTGTGTATTATTGGTTCTTTTTTTTTTAAATTGTTTTCACGATTTCTTTTCTCGTATGTTGGATGTTTGACCGTCTTTATGGTGGGGTTGCGGGTTTTTTTCCTGGATTCTATTGTGTTTCTTTGTTTTGTAGCTGCCCGTAAGGAGATGAATCTCAAGGTTGTATAAAGTACACATACTTTGATAATAATGTATGTCGAACTTTGTGCAAAGGGGTAAACAGTGGCTGATGGTAGAAATAGAAATAATAAAAGATATGGGGCTTGTTGATTGGGAAACTACACTGAGTTAAAAAGACAATTAAGAGGATGTAAAATGTGTGCAAGTCCGATATCCAACAAATAACTGCAATTTCTGTAGAGTTGTAACAGTTTTATTACACATATATAGTGTTCTATGCGGTGAAGGTAGTACTTCCACATCTTGAGCTGTCAGAGAAGGTGCCCAGAAACACGATGCAAGGGAGTCAAACGCAATGCATAATAAACGAGGCACACCTTTTCCATCCTAACACACTTCATTTGTAACAGAAAAATGCAGATGAAATGCAGCTGAGGATTTTTCAAACAAATTAAGGGACTGATATACTTTGACCTTTGAATACGGAGACAGCAAGCAAACTTGTAAACAGCTTCCTGCATCGCGCTGTTATGAATACCAACTATTAGTTCAGTTGCTGGGACATCTGATCCAGCAACAATCAGCCTTAATAAACCTTGTTAGTTCAGATTGCAAGGTGACCTCGCAGTGAATAGCTGCATTTCTGACTTTGTACAGGAGACTGGCTGCTCCTGGCCAACTCTCTCTATGAATTCTGACCAGATGCTCCCAAGACCAAATTCTGCAAATCTGAGAGGGCCGTCTCCAGTGATTTTGAAAATGACTCTGTGTTAGTCTCTTCACAGCAATTGAATGCGGAGACAGAGAAATTGATGTGATCTTCCAAAGGATTGTACCAAACTCCATACCCATCTGGTTCCATGGGGCCGAAACACATCACACAGTCCGCCCTAGAAGAGACCTATAAAAGAGAAAAGTTCCAACGTTAAGAGAACTCACTCTGATCTCAAATAGCACCATGATAGCAAGTGGTTAGTGTTTTTACTGTTACAGCACCAGCAACCCTGATTCATCTCCTGCCCCTCTCTGTGAAGAGTTCGTACATTCTTCCCGTGACTACGTGGGTTTCCTCTGGGTGCTCCGCTCTCCTCCTGTGTTTCAAAGACGCAACATGGGCGCAAATGGGTTGTGCAGGTTTAGGCCAGAGGAGCATGTTAGCATGCTGTGTCTCCAAATAAAAAATAAATAAATAAATCTTTCACACTGACCATCATGCTACCATGAAACCAGCCAATTATTTCATAAACACATCTGGTCCAGCAGTGTTCCTCATATGAGAACACATCTGTTCACAGACCTCCCAGAGAGGGTTCTCAAAATCAAAGGATGTCCAACCACAAGAGGTTCTGCAGATGCTGGAGGTCTCGAGCAACACACACAAAATGCTGAGGAAGTCGGGTCAGGCAGCATCTATGGAGAGGAATGAAGGGCAGATGCTAACGGGTAGCGGTGGAACTCCCTGCTCATAGCCCAGACACACCTGCCCTGTGGAGAGTCTCCAGTGCGTCGCCACAGCAAAAGACGTGTCCATGAAGATCTCCGGCACACTCAGCCCTTCTTCAATAGCCTGCAGCTTCAGCCCCAACAGGTGTCGATCAATCGCCAACCCTTTCAAAGCCTGCGAGTGAAATCAAACAGGTACAATTGACACATATCATGGGCGTTCACAGCTTCAATGATATTCTATGTTCCAATATTACTCTGTATATCAATAATATCCTGTTCTACTATTATTTATACGTATCAATAATATTTTATGACGCGATAGCCACTGCTCTACATATCGTCCTTACACATCTGCAGAAGAAGGATGCTTTTGTGGGAATGCTGTTCTCGGACTACAGTTCAGCAATCAACACCATAGTTTCATCCAGGCTCGACAAGTTTAGAGATCTTGGCCTTCACCCTGCTTTGTGCAGCTGGATCCTGGACTTCCTGTCAGATCGCTGACAGGTTGTAAGAATGGACTCCCTCACCTCCAACCCTCTGACTCTCAACACAGTTGCCCCTCAGGGCTGTGTACTGAGTCACCTCCTTTACTCCCTGTATACCCATAACTGCATTGCCACCCACAGTTCCAATCTGCTAATTATATTGGCTGATGACACTACATTGATTGGCCTAATCTCAAACAATAATAAGGTGGCCTGCAGGGAAGAAGTCATCGCCCTGACACAGTGGTGTCAAGAAAACAACCTCTCCCTCAATGTCGCAAAATCAAAGGAGCTGGTTGTGGATTACAGGAGGAATGGAGACAGGCTAACCCCTACTGACATCAATGGATCTGGGGTTGAGAGGGTGAACAGCTTCAAGTTCCTCAGCATCCACATCACTGACGATCTCACATGGTCTGTACATACCAGCTGTGGTGAAAAAGGCCTCTTTCACCTCAGGTAGTTGAAGAAGTTTGGTATGGGCCCCCAGATCCTAAAAACTTTCTGCAAGGCATAACTGAGAGCAGCTTTATTGGCTGCATCACTGCCTGGTACAGGAACTGTACTTCCCTTAATCACAGGACTCTGCAGAGAGTGGTGTGGACGGCTCAGCACATCTGTAATTGTGAAATTCCCATGATTCAGGACATTTTCAAGGACAGGTGTGTAAAAAGGGCCCGTAGGATGTTTGGGGACCCAAGCCATCCCAACCACAATCTATTCCAGCTGCTACCATCCGGGAAGCAGTACTGCAGCATAAAAGCCAGGATCAACATGCTCCGGGACACCTTCTTCTACCAGGCCATCAGACTGATTAATACATGCTGAATTGAGTGTACTCTATATTACATTGACTGTTCTATTTATTATAAATTACTATGATTGCACATTACACATTTAAATGGAGACGTAACGTAGAGATTTTTACTTCTCATGTATGTGAAGGATGTAAGAAATAAAGTCAATTCAATTCAATTCAACTCTTGTCCTCCAAGAGGGTATGGGGAGATGGCAGGGGAGTGGGGATGACTGGAAGAATTGGATCAGCACATGATTGAATGGCAGAGCAGACTCAATGGGCCGAATGGCCTATTTCTGCTCCTATGTCGTATGGTCTTACGGACCACAACCTTGTTATGCTTTGAAGGCTTGTGTGCTTCCATGACCCTGACCTATGTTGGCTGGAGTCAGGGCTTCACACTTTGGCTCTTGGTAGGGTCACCTACCTCAAACAGGCAAAGGTTAGAGGCCAGACTCAGGGTGGTCCACTAGTCCCCCAGGTTTGGCAGCTCAGGGCTAACAACCCTCACTGGTAAAACAAAACTGGTACGGAAACAGCACTGGGAAATCCTTCTACAAAGGGACTTCGTGCAGGAAACCCTAAAAGTTGATATGCAGGTTGGGTTGGTAGTGAGGAAGGCAAGTGTGATGTCAGCATTCATTTCAAGAGGAGAATATAAATGCAAAGGTGTAATGTTGAGGCTTTATAAAGTACTGACGAGGCCTCACTTAAGAGTATTGTGGGCAGTTTTGAGTCCCTTATCTGAGAAAGGACGTGATGGCATTGGACAGCATTCAAAGGAGGTTCATGAAAATGATTCCCGGATTGAGAAGCTTGTCATTTGAGGAGCGTTTGATGGCTCTGGGCCTCTGCTCCTTGGAATTCAGAAGAATGAAGGGGTGGCCTCTCTCTTGACAGAGTGGATGTGGAGAGGATGTTCCCTATGGTGGGAGAGTCTAAGACCAGAGGACACAGCCTCAAAATTAGGAGCTGTCCTTTTAGAACGGAGATGAGTAGAAATTGCTTTAGCCAGGGAGTGGTGAATCTGTGGAATTTGTTGCCACAGGGGGCTGATCTCAGAGGATCCGTCCCGGGCCCAACACATTGATAGAATCATAAGGAAGGCACACCAACAACTATACCGTACTTATTTAGGAGTTTGAGGAGTTTTGCTATGTCACCAATGACTCTCATAAATTTCTACAGATGTACCGTGGAGAGCATTCTGATTAGTTGCATCACCATCTGGTATGGTGGCTCTAATACACAGGATCAGAAGATGCTGCAGAGGGTTTAGACTCAGCCAGCTCCATCATGAGAACCAGCCTCCCCACCACTGAGAACATCTTCAAAAGACGATGCCACTAAATGAGGGCATCCATCTTTAAGGACCCCCATCGCCCAGGACACGCCCTGCTCTCATTGCAAGCATCAGGTAGGAGGTACGAGAGCCTGAAAATGCACACCCAACATTTTAGGATGGTTCCCACCTCCACTGAGGGTCTAAAACTGTCCTTCCAGATGAGGCAACACTTCCCCTGCAAGTTCAAGTTCAAGTTTCTTGTCATCTGACTGCATACGTACACAACCAACTGAAACATTGCTCTGGAGCACAGTGCACCCACAAAACATATATCACACACTGTACATACACCAATATATTACCTTAAATAATAAAATGTAATTCAAAATGCATGTAGTGCTCAGCACGTGTAAACAGTAAACAGCTTGCGTCCTAGTGATGAGACCTCAGTGGTGGTAGGGTGTACGTTAGTCTCACAGCCTGAGTGAAGGACCTGTTACCCAGTCTTACAAGTCCTATTCCTGATGCTCCTGATCCTCCTTAATGACTGGCATTTGTGGATCAAAGAGATTGTGGGATGGGTGGGAGGGGTCCTCAACAAAGTCTCGGGCCCTTCGTCTACATCGCTCCTGATAAATATCACAAATAGGGGGGAGACCCCCAGTGATCCTCTCGGTGGTTTTACTGTCCTCCATAGGGTCTTGTGATCCAATGTCTTGCAGCTTCCATACCACACAGTGATGCAGCCAGACAGGAGAATCTCAATGGTACTCCTGTGTAAAGCTGTTAGAATGGGGGCAGAGAGTCTTGCACACCTCAATCTCCTCTAAAGTTGTAGACTCTGCTGTGCCTTCATGACTAGTGAGGAGGAGTTGTGCGTCCAGGTTAGATCATCCGTTATGTGCACACCAAGGAACTTTGTGCTTTTCTCTCTCTGTGTGGCAGAGACATTGATGAGCAATGGGGAGTGGTCGACCCGTACCTCCCTGAAGACCACAACCATCTCTTCTATCTTGTCCATGTCGAGACTCAGATTGTTGTTCTCACACCGTTTGACAAGGCTCTCTACCTCCTCTCCGTATGCCGACTCATCATTGTTACCGATGAGGCCAACCACTGTAGTATGATGTGGACTGAGTTGCCGTCCGTGCAGCAGGACCTGTAGTATGATCAGCAGACTTGCTGATGGGGTTGAGTTGAATCTGGCAGTGCAGTCAAGAGTCAACAGTGGGCTGAGCAGACCGCACTGGGAGCCACCGGTGCTTAGTGCGATGGAGCTCGAGATGTTGCTGCCAACTCCGATTGACTGGGGTCTTTCCGTGAGGAAGCCCAAGACCCATTTACAGAGAGGGACGATGAGCCTCAACAAGCACAATTTACCCAGCAGCCTCTGAGGGATGATAGTGCTAAACACAGAGGTGGAGTTGATGAAGAACACTCTGCTGCATGAGGAATTGCTCTCCAGGTGGGACAGAGCAGGTCAGAGTTGAAGGCCAAGGCTATGGCATCATCAGTAGAGCAGCAGATGAAAAGGTGCAATGTAGCCGTAAGTTTGGACTTTAAATCATCCATTACCAGCCATTCCAATTATTTCACAAAGTCTTTTGGGGTCATCTCCTGTATCTGGTTCTCTCGATGCGGCCTCCTCAAAATTGGTGAGACCAGATGTTGATTGGGGGACTGCTTGTCGACCATCCTCGGTTTATTCATAATAAGCAGGATGTCCCGCTGGCCAACCATTTTAATTCCAGTCCCCATCCCATTCCAACACGGCAGCCCATGAGCTCCTCTATTGCCACAATGAGGCCACTGTATATTCCGTCTGGGTAGCCTCCAACCTGATGGCACGAACACCAAATTCTCCAACTTCCAGTAATTTCCCCCCCCTTCCCTCTTCTTGCATTTCCATTCTTGCTCCCCCTTACCTCTTCTCTTCTCTTTACTTGCCTATCTCCTCCCATTGCTGCCCTCCCTCTTTCCCCTTCTCCAATGATCCACACTCTTCTCCTATCAGATTCCTCCTTCTTCAGCCCTTTCCCTTTTTGACCTATCGCCTCCCAGCTTCTCACTTCAATCCCCTGCCCCACTCACCTACCTTCCCCCTTACCCAACTTCAACTATCACCTTCCAACTTGAGCTCCTTTCCCTCCCCTCCCCACCACTTTCTTACTCTGGTTTCTTCCCCCTTCCTTTCCAGACCTGATGACGGATCTCAGCCTGAAACGACGACTGTTTACTCCTTTCCATCAATGCTACCAGGCCTGCTGAGTTCCTCCACCATTTTGTGTGTGTTACTCAACATTTTAGAAACAGTTTTTTCCCCCCTTTCTGCTATCAGAATTCTGAATGGTCCATGAATCTATGAACAGAACCTCACCATTTTGCCCTTTTTACACTATAATTTTTATATATTTGTTTTTGTAACGGAGTATTTTTACTGCTGGCCCAAAACAACAAATTTCATAACATACAATATGTCAGTGATAACAAGCCTTCTCTGTGCATTGTCACCTTGTCGCGGTGGAGAAGCTTGTGTGGTCCTGTAATCCCGAGAGCGATGCCGTCTGGAGCTATGCTCCTGGTAGGGTCACCCATGGCGGTGAGGTCCCTGACAAAGAACAATCCAACCAAGACCTCAACGGTGGAACAGGCGGACGAAGTTACTTCGAACTCAACAGCTGTGAAGGTGGATGAAGGCTGCAACAAATCCATCAGCTCCAATCGTCGTGGTTTCCATGCCATTGGAATCAGTTGGTTGATTTGTGAAGTATCGTGTGCTTCTTGGAGTGCAACATCAAGTACACGTTAAACAAATACACACACAGGCGTCTTCGCTCTGTGGGCCACTTCTTCAGAACGAAGACCATCATCCTCGACCTCGAGGGATAGTCACGACGATGACGACAACAAGCCCAGTTCTGATTCTGATTAAAACCCTTGCATTGACCATGAAAGCACCAATTTGCTATAAAAACCTATCTGATTCATCATTATTCTTCATGTGAGGACACATCTGTTCATAGGCCTGACAATATGGTTGATTCATCTGCTTGCTGAATTGAGCTAATGAGCCATTTTGTTCAAGCACCCAGTAGATGTACTGTATTTGCCTTCAATATCCACATACAAATGTTACAATAGTCATGGGTGACTTCAATATACAGGTAGATTAGGAAAATCAGGTTGGTGCTGGATTCCGGGAGGGCGAATTTCTAGAGTGCCTATGAGATGGCATTATATAGCAGTTCGTGGTTGAATCCACAAGAGGATCAGCTATTCTGAATTGGACTTTGTGCAATGAGCCAGAATTGATTAGAGAGCTTACAGTAAAAGAACCTTTATGGGCAAGTGATCATAATATGACTGAATTCACCCTGAAATATCAGAAGTTAAAGCTAAAGTCAGATATATCAGTATTACAGTGTAGTAAAGGGAATTACAGAGGCATGAGAGAGAAGATGGCCAGTATTAATTGGAAAAGAATACTGACAAGTATGTTGGGAGAGCAGCAATGGCTGGAATTTCTGGAAGCTATTCAGAAGGCACTGGATACATACATCCTAAAGAGGAAGGAGTATTCTGAAGGAAAGATAACACAACCATGGCTAACAAGAGAAGTCAAAGCTAACATAAAAGCCAAAGAGAGGGATATAATAGAGCAAAAAGTTAGTGGGAAGTTAGAGGACTGGGAAGATTTAAAAACAACAGAAGGCAACAAAAAAAGTCATTAAGAAGGTAAAGATGGAATACAACAGTAAGCTAGCCAATATCGAAGCAAGAAGGCTGCGAGTGAAACATCTGAAAGAATTTTCGGAGAGGAGGCATTCTACTGCTCGGGGTAAAGAGAGGCAAGACTGCGCAGGCATGTGACGTCAGCCAGTAGAGAGCGGGAAAGGTTGAAAAAGACTGCCATATGCAGCGGGCAGTGGAGTGAGAGGGCTTCGGCTCAAACGGGGCTTCAGCAAAGAAGAGTTAAGGCGAAGAAGTGATTCGCAGACATTCACAGATAACAGCCTTCGGCTTCCCCAGCGGACTCTTCCCTTTCTCCCGTGGTCCTCTTCTGCTAACATCCGTTGCTCTGACATGGCACGTGAGTTCAGACCCATGCCGTGCTCCTCCTGTGACACGTGGGAACGCAGGGAGGCTGACAGTGTCCCTGAAGACTACATGTGCACTGGAGCTGCGCACGGTCTCACTTTGGAACATCTGAGATGCTGGGAATATTGTGGGTAGCACATTTAGTGCGTTGATTACACCGCAGTTTAAGGATCTAAGGCAAGATAGGGAATGGGTGACCAACAGGAAGAGAAGTAGCAGGAAGGTAGTACAGGAGTCTCCTGCGGTCATCTCCTTCCAAAGCAGATATGCCGTTTTGCAGTGTGTTGGGGGAGATGGCTCATCAGGTGAAGGCAGCGGTAGCCAGGATCATGGCACCGTGGGTGGCTCTGCTGTGCATGAGGGCAAGAAAAAGAGTGACGGAGCTGTTGTGGTCGGGGATTCCATGGTAAGGAGAATAGAGAGGAGCTTCTATAGCCGCAAACAGGACTCCTGTATGGTATGTTGCCTCCTGGGTGCAAGGGTCAGAGATGTCTCGGAGAGGCTGCAGGGCATTCTGAAAGGGGAGGATGAGCAGCCAGCTGTCATGGTGCGTATAGGTACTAATGATATAGAAAGAAAGCAGGATGAGGTCCTACAAGCTGAATTTAGGAAGTTAGGAGATAAATTAAAGAGTAGGACCTGTAAGGTAATAATCTCAGGATTATTACCGATGCCACGTGCTAGCCAGAGTTGGAATAGCAGGATAGCTAGAATGAATGTGTGGCTTGAGCAGTGGGGCAGGAGGGAGGGTTTCAGATTCTTGGGGCTTTGGAACCGCTTCCGGGGGAGGTGGGACCAGTACCGTCTGGACGGTTTACATCTGGGCAGGGCTGGGATCGAATTCCTAGGGAGATTGTTTGCTAGTGCTGTTGGGGAGGCTTTAAACTAATATGGCAGGAGGATGGGAACCCACACAGAAGAGGGAAGTGATGCAGAGACCAAAGCTAAAGTTAGTGAAGAAAAAAATAAGAGTAGAGTGCATAAAAGTAAAAAGCAAAAATCGCAGAGGTCACTAGATTCTAAAAGGACAATAAGTATAAGGGCACTTTATCTAAATACCCATAGTATTAGAAACAAGGTGAGTGAACTTGTGGCACAGATCAGTACCAAGGCATATGATTCAGTGGCCATTACAGAAACCTGGTCACAAGGTGGAGATGACAGGGAATTAAATATCCAAGGGTATCAGGTAATACGGAAAGATAGGCAGGAAGGCAAAGGAGGTGGAGTGGTGCTCTTAATTAAGGATGAGATCAGGGTGACTGTGAGAGACAACATAAGATCTACGGAGCAGAATGTTGAGTCCATCTGGGTAGAGATTAATAGTAAAGGGAAAAAATCACTGGTGGGTGTTGTCTATAAGCCACCTAATAAAAATACTGCAAAATTCTTGATTATTGCAGGCGATTAATCAAGAAATAACTGAGGCTTGTAAGAACAGAACGACAGTTGTCATGGGGGATTTTAACTTCCACATAGATTGGGTGAATCAGGTTGGTCCAGGAAGTCTTGAGGAGGACTTCATAGAATGCATCCGTGATGGCTTTCTTGAGCAGCATGTTAGTGAACCTACAAGGGAAAATACTATCTTATATCTAGTCCTGTGCAATGAGACAGGTAAGATTAACGATCTTGTAGTCAGGGATCCTCTTGGAAAGAGTGATCATAGTATGATTGAATTTTGCATTCAGATGGAGGATGAAATAGTTAGATCTAAAACTCATGTGTTATCCTTGAACAAGGGAGACTACAATGGAATGAGGGAGAAGTTGGCGAATGTGGATTGGGAGCACAGGCTATTTGGTAGGACAGTTGAGGAAGAGTGGAATACTTTCAAAGAGATTTTTCACAGTGCTCAGCAAAAGTATATTCCAGTCAAAAGTAAGCACAGTAAGTGTGGGGAGAGCCAGCCTTGGATAACTAAGGAAATAAAAGATAGTATCAAATTAAAAGCTCATGTGTACAAAGTTGTGAAGAGTAGTGGGAGACTGGAGGATTGGGAAAACTTTAAAAAGCAACAAAGAACAACTAAGCAAGAAATAAGTAAAGGGAAGATAGAGTATGAAAGTAAGTTAGCACAAAATATAAAAACAGATAGCAAACGTTTTATAAATATATAAAGCGGAAGAGGGTGGCTAAAGTCAATGTAGGTCCCTTGGAAGACAAGAAGGGGATATTGATATTGGGTGATAAGGAAATGGCTGAGGCATTGAACGACTATTCTGTGTCGGTCTTCATGGCGGAGGACATGTCTAATATGCCAAAGAATAATGTTATGGATGAAATGGGAGGTGAGGACCTCGATAAAATCACTGTCACTAAAGAGATAGTGATGAGCAAACTGGAGGGCCTTAAGGTAGATAAGTCCCCTGGTCCTAATGGGATGCATCCCAGAGTGCTTAAGGAATTGGCGAAGGTTATAGTAGACGCGTTGGTAATCATTTATCAAAATTCTCTTGACTCTGGGCAGGTCCCGGCAGATTGGAAGACAACAAATGTCATGCCACTTTTTAAAAAAGGATGTAGGCAAAAGACGGGCAACTATAGGCCAGTTAGCTTAACATCTGCAGTCGGGAAAATGCTTGAAGCTGTCATTAAGGAAAAAATAGCAAAACATTTAGAAAGGAGTGATTCCATTAGACAAACACAGCATGGATTCAGAAAGGGCAGGTCCTGTTTGACAAACTTACTGGAGTTCTTTGAGTACATAATGAGTGCAGTGGATAGAGGGGAACAGGTGGATGTCGTACACTTGGATTTCCAGAAGGCATTCAGTAAGGTGCCGCACAAGAGACTTATAAATAAGATATGGGTGCATGGAGTCGGAGAAAGAGTTTTGACATGGACAGTGGATTGGTTAACCAATAGAAGGCAGAGTGTTGGTATAAATGGGTGTTTCTCCGGTTGGCAGTCAGTGGTGAGTGGGGTGCCGCAGGGGTCGGTGCTGGGCCCGCAGCTGTTTACCATTTACATTGATGATTTGGAAGAGGGGACTGAGTGTAGCGTAGCAAAATTTGCT
Source organism: Mobula hypostoma (assembly GCF_963921235.1). Taxonomy (NCBI): domain Eukaryota; kingdom Metazoa; phylum Chordata; class Chondrichthyes; order Myliobatiformes; family Myliobatidae; genus Mobula; species Mobula hypostoma. Next base: position 6,527,725 of record NC_086101.1, on the reverse strand, counting down.
GATGACACTAAACTGAGTGGAAAAGCAAATTGTACAGAGGATGTGGAGAGTCTGCAGAGGGAAATAGATAGGTTAAGCGAGTGGGCTAAGGTGTGGCAGATGGAATACAACGTTGATAAATGCGAGATCATCCACTTTGGAAGGAATAATAGAAGAGCAGATTATTATTTAAATGGTGAAAGATTGAAGCATGCTGTTGTGCAGAGGGACTTGGGAGTGCTTGTGCATGAATCACAAAAAGTTGGCTTGCAGGTACAACAGGTTATTAAGAAGGCAAAGAGAATATTGGCCTTCATTGCTCGAGGGATTGAATCCAAGAGCAGGATGGCCATGCTGTAACTATACAGGGTACTGGTGAGGATGCACCTGGAGTACTGTGTGCAGTTCTGGTCTCCATGTTTGAGGAAGGATATATTGGCTTTGGAGGCAGTGCAGAGGAGGTTCACCAGGTTGATTCCAGGGATGAAGGGGTTAATCTATGAGGCGAGATTGAGTCGCCTGGGACTCTCTAGAATTCAGAAGAATGACAGGGGATCTTATAGAAACATACACAACTTTGAAAGGGATAGATAAGATAGAAGTAGGAAAGTTGTTTCCATTAGTAGGTGAGACTAGAACTAGGGGACATTGCCTCAAGATTCAGGAAAGAGAATTTAGGACGGAGATGAGGAGAAACTGTTTTTCCCAGAGTGGTGAATCTGTGGAATTCTCTGCCCAGGGAAGCAGTTGAGGCTTCTTCACTAAATATATTTAAGATACAGTTAGATAGATTTTTACATAGTAGGGGAATTAAAGGTTATGGGGAAAAGGCAGGTAGATGGAGCTGAGGTTACGGACAGATCAGCCATGTTCTTATTGGAGAGGCAGGCTCAATGGGCCGGATGGCCTAGTCCTGCTCCTATTTCTTATGTTCTTATGTAATATTATTAAAAAGATACCAAAAGTTTCTTCAGATACATAAAGTGTAAAAGAGAGGTGAGAGTGTATATCTGCCCGCTGGAAAACAATGCTGGAGAGGTAGTAATGATGGACAACAAAATGGCAGATAAACTGAACATATATTTTGCATCAGTCTGCACTGTGAAAGACACTAGCAGTATGGTGGAAGCTCCAGGTGTCAGGGGCCATGAAGTGTGTGACGTCACCATAGTTAGAGAGAAGGTTCTTGGGAAACTGAAAGGTCTTAAGGTAGACAAGTCACCTAAACCAAATGGTACACCCCAGGGTTCGGAAAGAGGTGGCAGAATGGATCATGGAGGCCTTCAAGAATCGCTAGATTCTAGAATGGTTCCTGAAGACTGGAAAATTGCAGCCTTTGTTCCACTCTTCAAGAAGGGAGAGGGGCAGAAGAGAGGAAACTATAGGACACTTAGTCTGAACTCAGTCGTTGGGAAGATGTTGGAGTTGTTTATTAAGGATGAGGTCCCAGGGTACTTGGAGGCACTTGGAAAAATAGGCCATAGTCAGCATGGATTTCCTCAAGGGAAAATCTTGCCTGACAAATCTGTTGGAATTCTTTGAAGAAATATCAAGCAGAATAGATAAAGGAAAAGTGGTTGATGTCGTGTACTTGGATTTTCAGAAGGACTTTGACAAGGTGCCACACATGAGGCTGCTTAACAAGCTATTCCTTTATGAGCCCACGGTATTACAGGAATGATTCTACCATGGATAAAGCAGTGGCTGATTGGCAGGAGGCAAAGAGTGGGAATAAAGGGAGCCTTTTCTGGCTGGCTGCCAGTGACCAGTGGTGTTCCACAGGGGTCTGTGTTGGTACCAATTCTTTTTAGATTAATAGTCAATGATTTGGATGATGGAATTGATGGCTTTGTTGCAAAATTTGCTGACAATATGAAGATAGGTGGAGTGGCAGACAGTTTTGAGGAAATAGAAAGGCTACGGAAGGATGTAGATTAGGAAAATGGGCAAAGAAATGGCAGCTGGAATATAGCGTCAGGAAGTGTATGGTCATGCACTTTGATAGAAGTAGTGTCATATGAAGAGCGTTTGATGGCTCTGGGCTTGCATTGACTAGGATTCAGAAAATAAAGGGTGACCTTATTGAAACCTATTGAATGGCAAAATCCTTGATTGAGTGGATGTGGTGAGAATGTTTCCTATGGTGGAAGAGTTTAACACCAGAGGACACGGCCTCAGAATAGAAGGGTGTCCTTTTAGAGCGGAGGTGAGGAGGAATTTCTTTATCCAGCGAGTGGTGAATCTGTGGAATTCTTTGCCACTTGGTGGCTGTGGAGGCCAAGCCTTTATGTATATTTAAGGAGGAGGTTGATAGATTCTTGATTGGTGAGAGCACGAAGGGCTACGGCGAGAAGCCAGGAGATTGGGGCTGAGGGGAAAATTGAATCAGTCATGATGAAATGGTGAAGAGACTTGAGAGCCCAAATGACCTAATTCTTCTCCTACATTTTATGGTCTCATACCTCAAACAGAATCAAAATCATGCCCTATCTATCGACCTAAAGGATTGTCACCCCGTAACAATCATCAAGACAACCAGATACAGTAGATGACCCCAAAAGACTTCATGAGTACTTTGAGTGAATGGTAATGGTTTGCTTTAAATCCCACACTTCAGCTACATTGCACCATTTACAGCTCCCCTACTGCTCAAACTGGTCCACTGACGTTGTCATAGCCTTGGCCTTCTACTCCACCCTGTCCCATCCCACCTAGAAGGCGATTCCTCATATGCCAATTTTGTTCATTGACTTCACCTTGGTGTTTAACACGACCATCTCTCAGAGGATGTCCTCAATGGGACTCAACACCTTTCTCTGTAAATGGATCTTGGACTTCATGGAAAGACCCCAATCAGTCTGAATTGGCAACATCTCAAGCTCCATCAGGCTGAGCACTGGTGCCTCCCAGGGTGTCTACTCAGCCCACCGCTGGCTCATGACTGCACTGCCAGAACCAGCTCAAACCACAGCATCAAGTTCACTGATCATCCTACAGTGCCTGCTGCAGGGGAAACAGCTTGCTCTCCAAATCGTACTGTCCTGGCTTGTGTATCACATAGAAAGCTGGATTACAACATCTATAGTCAAACCCAACCAACAGAGGGTAGCAATTTGAAACATAGAAAACCTACAGCACAATACAGGCCCTTCGGCCCACAAAGTTGTGCCGAACATGTCCCTACTATTACTAGGCTTACCCATAACCCTCTATTTTTCTAAGCTCCATGCACCTATCCAAAAGTCTCTTCAAAAACGCTATCGTATCCGCCTCCACCACCGTTGCCGGCAGCCCATTCCACACACTCACCACTCTCTGTGTAAGAAAGCTTACCCCTGACATCTCCTCTGTACCTACTCCCCAGCACCTTAAACCTGTGTGCTCTTGTGGCAACCATTTCAGCCCCGGGAAAAAGCCTCTGACTATCCACACATCGTGGTTACAAAAAGATTTAAGCTTTCTATATTTTGTGGACTTCAGGAAAGGGAAGCCAAGGGAACACACACGAGTCCTCACCGAAGGATCAACAATGGAAAGAGTAAGCGGTTTCAAGTTCCTGGGCCCAGCGTACTGATGCAATTATAAAGAAGGCATGACAGCAGCTATATTTCATCTGGGGTTTGAGAAGATTTGGTCTGTCACTAAAGCCTCTGGCAAATTTCTACAGATGTACCGTGGAGAGCATTCTAACTGGTTGCATCACTGCCTGGTGTGGAAGGGCCACTGCACAGGATTGGAAAAGGCTGCAGAAAGTTGTAAACTCATCCAGATCCATCATGGGCACTGCCACCCCCAGCATCATCAAAAGGTGATGCCTCGACAAGATGGCATCCATCATTAACATCCCCCATCAGCCAGGACACGCTCCCTTCTCATTACTAGCAGCAAGAAATTGGTACACCAGCTTGAAGACAAATACTCAAACGTTTTAAGAACAGCTTCTTCCCCTCTGTCATCAGTTTTCTGAATGGACAATGAAACCATGTACGCAACCTCACTATTTTTTCTCTTCATTTTTTCGCTCTTTTTCTGCACTACTTAATTAATTTTATGCATATAAATATACCATATTGTAATTTATAATGTATTGTACTGTACTGATGCTGCAAAACAACACATTTCACAGCATACGCCAGTGATTTTAAACCGGATTCTGAAGCTCAATCAACACACCCAATAGCAATAGGAAAAGCATCTGAAATACAGTCTGCACCTGCTGGACAGACAGAGCAACACGCACAAAATGCTGGAGGAACTCAGCAGGTCAGGCTGCATCTAGGGAAGCGAACGAACAGTCGACGTTTCGAGCTGGGACCCTTCATCAGGACGGGAGAGGAAGGGGGAAGAAAGCAGAATAAGGAGGTGGGGGTGTGGGAGGGGTGCGGCAGGTAGCACTTAAGAGCAGGTGGGTGGATGCGTGGAAATGAAGTAAGAAGCTGGGAGGGGATAGGTGGAAGAGGTAAAGGGCTGAAGAAGGAGGAATCTGATAGGAGGAGACAGTGGGCCATGGGAGAGAGGAGGAGAGGCACTGGAGGGAAGTGATGGGCAGACAGGCAACTTGGTCACCAAACGGCAGCAAGAAAGGGACAACCAGACTGAATGGTTGGGAGCAGCTTACCCTGCTGGTGTCTTACCATGTCAGTATACGCAGTATGGCAGTCAATAGCCTTCCTCAGGGCTGCTAACTTCTGGTGTGCCTGAGGGAAGAAAGGTTAGCCATATTAATCACCATGGCACAGTACGTTCGGGCAAAATGGTGTTCTGTTACTTGTCCAATCCGTTAATGCCCGATTGTAAAACTTGTGAAATCAGTCCACCTTTCTGAAGAGAGCTGGACTATGCACCTCTATAGTCACGTCATTACACTGGTGCCCAGTGAAGAGCATCCCAACAAGGTGCATCACTGTGGCGTGCGGAAACTTCGCTGCGGCAGTCAGGAGGGCTCTGCAACGGGTAGCCAAAATGGCCCAACACATCCCTGGCACCGCCGTAAATACAGAGAGGTTCCAAGGATCCCACCCACCCTGTTCATGGGCTGTTTGCCCCAGGGAGGAGACTACGTAGCATCCATGCCAGGACCATCAAAAACAGTTACTTTCCCCAAGCAGTAAGGCTGATCAATACCTCCACTCACTAACCCACTCCTCCAAACTCCCCCCATCACCACTACGTTATCATTGCCCATCATAGAGTCACATTATGTACACACTCCTGTGCCTAGCATCACTTCATCTAAATTGACTCAATCTATGTACATAAGCATTCTTATGAATTGTTTTTTTCATGTTCTTTATGCTCATGGTGTTTTCTATACTGCATCAGGTCTGGAGTAACAAACATTTTGTTCTCCTTTACATTTGTGTACAGAAGAATGGCATTAAACAAGCTCGAATCTTGATCTCTCACCTTCACCATGAATGGAGCATTAGAACCGTCCTCGCCTGCTCTCCAGTCCAAACATATTTGAGTCTGAAGTTCCTTTCTCTCCCAAGTCAATTCTCCCTGCGAGGATGGTGATGGCTCGGTGCGTGTAAAGTATTAAGTGAGGTAATGCTGCAACTCTATAAAACTCTGTTTGGACCACACTTGGAGGATTGTGTTCAGTTCTGGTTGCCTCATTATAGGAGGGATATGGAAGAGGAGATTTACCAGAATGCTGCTTGGTTTAAATAGCAACACACACACAGAATACTGGAGGAACTCAGCAGGCCAGGCAGCTTCTCTGGAAAAGAGTACAGTCGACGACTCGGGCCAGGACCCTTCATCAGGACTGGAGAAGGGTCTCAGCCCGAAATGTCCACTACTCTTTTCCGTAGATGCTGCCTGTCCTGCTGAGTTCCTCCAGCACTCTGTGTGTGTGTGTTGCTTGGATTTCCAGCAGCTGCAGATTTTCTCTTGTTTGGATTATTAGAGGGTAGGTTGAGCAAGCTGGGGCTCATCTTTTTTTTTTGGAGTGAAGGAGGATGTGAGGTGATTTGAGGGAGATGTACAAGATGATGAGGCATAGATAGAGTGGTAAGTCAGAGACCTTTCTCCCCAAAGTAGAAATGGCTAATACCTGCAGAGAAGACTCAATAGGCCAAATAGCCTAATTCTACTCCAATGTCCTATGGTCTAATATGAGGGGGCATAATTTTAAGGTGATTGGGGGAAAAGTGTGGAAGGGGGATGTCGGGGGCACAGAGAGTGGGAGGTGCATGGAACGTAATGCTAGGCTGGCAGTAGAGGCAGAACCATTAGGGACATTGAAGACGCTCTTGGGTAGGTACATGGGTGATGAAAAAACGTAGGGCTATGTAGGAGGGAAGGGTTAGATTGACCTTCAAGTAGGTTGAAAGGTCAGCACAGCATCATGGCCAAAGGGGCTGTACTGACCTGCAGTGTTCTGAAGCAAATTTCACGTGACATAAGACAGTGATTGAGTTTATATTTCCACCAGAGTTTCACAGGGATGCCAATTGTGACATTGCCTCATTTGATACTAATTGCATACCACTTTCTTAAAGTCAAGGTCGAGTTTACCGTCATGTGCACGAGTACATGTAGCCACAGCCCCAATGAAAAACTTACTTGTAGCAGTTATCATAGGCACAAGATGTCAGAGACAAAACATTCGCAGGAAATAACATGAATTAAATACAAGTTATATCATATTGTAGGAGAATACAACAAGAGGAAAAGAAAAGGAAGTCCATTGTGGTGCAAAGAGGTCACCATGTTGCTACACTGAGGGAGAGATTAGAGTTGTGCAGTTTGGCTCTTTTATGCTAATTGAGTGTGGTTTCTGTTCACATTACCACTGAGTATTATCACCCATTGATACGTCTGATTTAAAACACAGTTACTAAACATATTACATGATACAATAGAATTTCTATCCCATTAGATATAATTTAATTGATTTTCCCTCATTCAATTTTCTCGTGAGGACTTCGGAAACCACCCTACCGACTTGCAGCAGTTTGTGTACATGTGCAAAGAATTAAACATTACGATAAACTACAAAATAAACAAAGTGCAACCAGAAAGGAATAATCAAGTTGCTTTCATCGACCAGGTGGTGTCTATTTAATTTGTGAGAGTAAATACAGCGAGGCGCTTTCAAACGTAGAAACAGGAGGAGTACTCAGTTCCTCTAGCTGCACCATTATTGACTGGGATCATGACTGGTCCCAAAGGCCTCATCGTTTCCTGCAATAATGAACATATTTTGTTAACGGAAATCTATCAGCCTCAGGTTTGAAATCAACAATTGGCCAACCACAGCGCTTTGCTTGCAGGTGAGTACACAACCTCTTCAGTTCTCTTCAAAAATCACTCTTGGGTCTCATCGGTAGCGGAACGGTTAGCACAACACTATGACAGCTCGGGGTAGAGTTCGGGGATCGATTCCTGTAAGGAGTCTCTGTATCGAATTGAATTGACTTTATTTCTTACATCCTTCACATACATGAGGAGTAAAATATCTTTACGTTACGTCTCCATCTATATGTGCAATGTGCAATCATAGTAATTTATAATAAATAGAGCAGTTAATATAATATAGAGTACACTCAGATCAGTGTGAGTTCATCAGTCTGGGGGTGGCTGGTGGAAGAAGCTGTCCCGGAGCGTGCTGGTTCTGGCTTTTATGCTGCGGTACCGTTTCCCAGATGGCAGCAGCTGGAATAGACTGTGGTTGGGATGGCTTGGGTACCCAGTGATCATTTTTACACACCTGTCCTTGTAAATGTCCTGAATCATGGGAAGTTCACAACTACAAATGCACTGGGCTGTCTGCAGAGTCCTGTGATTAAGGGAGGTACAGTTCCCATACCAGGCAGTGATGCAGCCAGTCAGGATGCTCTCAATTGTGCCCCTGTAGAAAGTTCTGAGGATTTGGGGGCCCATATCAAACTTCCTCAACCATCTGAGGTGAAAGAGGTGCTGTTGTGCCTTTTTCACCATACAGCTGGTGTGTACAGACCACGTGAGGTCCTCGGTGATGTGGATGCTGAGGAACTTGAAGCTGTTTACCCTCTCAACCCCAGATCCATTGATGTCAGTAGGGGTTAGCCTGTCTTCATTCCTCCTGTGGTCCACAACTAGCTCCTTTGTTTTTGCGACATTGAGGGAGAGGTTGTTTTCTTGACACCACTGTGTCAGAGAGATGACTTCTTCCCTGTAGGCCACCTCGTTATTGTTTCACATAAGGGCAATCAATGTAGTGTTGTCAGCCAATTTAATTAGCAGATTGGAGCTGTGGGAGGTGATACAGTCATGGGTATACAGGGAGTAAAGGAGGGGACTCAGTACACAGCCTTCCTGTTGGAGATCAGGGAGCCCACTCTTACAATCTGCTGGCGATCTGACAGGAAGTCCAGGATCCAGCTGCACAAAGCAGGGTCAAAGCTGAGGTCTGTAAACTTCTTGTCGAGCCTGGATGGAACTATGGTGTGGAATGCTGAACTGTAGTCCAAGAACAGCATTCTCACATAAGCATCCTTCTTCTCCAGATGTGAAAGGACGGTGTGTAGAGCTGTGGCTATTGCATCATCTGTCGATCGGTTGTGTCGGTGGGCGAATTGTAGGGGGTCCAGTGTGGGTGGTAGCAAGCTGCAGATGTAATCCTTGACCAGCCTCTCAAAGCATTTGCTTATTACTGAGGTGAGTGCAACAGGACACCAATCGTTCAGGCATGTTACCTTGGTCTTTCTTGGTACAGGGACAATGGTGGATAATTTGAAGTAGAAGGGCACTCTGCACTGGGAGAGGGAGAGATTAAAAATGTCTGTAAACACGCCTGCCAGTTGTGCTGTGCACATCCCGAGTACTCACCCTGGGACGCCGTCCGGTCCCGCAGCCTTGTGACTGTCCACTCGTTGGAAACATCTGCGTACCTCAGCCTCAGAGATGACCAGGTTGCAGGTTGTAGCGGTGGCTTTCCTCGGAGGCTCAGAGTTAGTGACATCGAACCGAGCGTGAAAGCGATTGAGCTCATCTGGGAGAGAGGCCGCGATGTTGGCGGCACCACAGTGTTTGGCTTTGAAGTCTGCGATGGTATACAGCCCTCGCCACAAGTCACGTGTGCTATTCATTGTGAATCTTGACTCAATATTCTCCTCATATTATTGCTTCACAGCCTTGATAGATTTGCGCAGATCATAGCTGCTTTTCTTGAGCTCGAGCTGATCGCCAGTGATGTAAGCTCGATGTCGGGCTGTAAATGCCGCTCGCACAGAACCCAGGGTTTCTGGTTCAGGAGGACCCTGACCAACTCCCGGGGGACAACATCGTCAATGCACTTCCAGATGAAGCACGTGACTCCATCAGTGAACTTGGAGACATCCTCATCATGGAAGACATTCCAGTCGATGCCATCGAAGCAGTCCTGCAGCATGGAGGCCAATTCGTCGGACCAATGGTGGACGGTTTTAACTATGGACGCCTCTTGTTTCAGCTACTGCCTGTACGTCGGCAAAAACAGCATCAAAGAGTGATCTGATTTTCCAAAAACTGGTCGAAGAGAGCCTTGTAAGTTTTGCGGAAGGGAACGTAGTAGTGGTCAAGTGTGTTATCTCCACAAGTGCTCACCTGGAATGCGTGGGCTTTCTCTGGGTCCTCCATTTTCCTCCTAAGTCTGAGGATGTAGCAGTTAGCAGGTTAAAACTCAATCTGTAACAGCATCACACTAATGTGATGACCAAATGTTATCCTGGAAGAAGGGCATGCTCCCTCCTCTGTCCCCACCTTCTTATTCTGGCTTCTTCCCCCTTCCTTTCCCACATCTGACCACCAGATGGCAGAGGTCAGCAGAGATGCCTGTGGTAGAGTCACGGACAGAAGAGATTCTGCAGATGCTGGAAATCCAGATTAACGCACACAAAATGCTGGACTAAGGCCATAAAACATAGGAGCAGAATTAGGCCATTCAACCCATTGAGTCTGCTCCACCATTTCATCATCTCTGATCCTGGATCCCAGTCAACCCCACACACCTGCCTTCTCGCCATCGCCATATCAGCCCTGACTGATCTGGAAACTAACAACTTCTCTGATAGACTCCACCACAGTCCCTGTGTCACCACATTCCAGATTCACTATTCTATGGCTAAAAAAATCCTCCTTACCTCTGTTCAAAAAGGTAGCCCCTCAATTTTGTGGCTGTGCCCTCCAGTTCTGGATACCCTCTCCATGGGAAACATCCTCTCCACATCCACCCTATCTGGTCCTTCCAACATTCGGTAGATTGCACTGAGATCCCCTCTGCACTCTTCTAAATTCCAGTGAGTACAGGCCCAAAGCTGCCAAACGCTCATTTGTTAACCCCTTCATTCCCAGCATCATCCTCAAGAACCTCCTCTGGATGCTCTCCAATGACAAACCCTCTGGTACTTCTTCCGTCGCTATTGATGATGCAAAGATCATCACCAAAGGCTCAGCAATTTCCTTTCTTTCTTCCCACCATAGCCTGAGGTACATCTCATCCAGTCCTGGCGACTTATCTAACTTAATACCTTTCAAAAGCTCCAGCATATTCTCTTTCTTAATGTCTATACACTCGAGCAATTCAGTCCACTGTACGTCACCCCCATAACTGCCAAGGTCCTCTGCAGTGGTGAATACTGAAGCAAAGTAATCATTAAGTACCTCTGCTAGCTCCTCGGACTCCATGCACACATTTCCACTATTGTTCCTGATTGGTCCAATTCTCACATGGCTCTTCATGTACTTGTAGAATGCCTTGGGGTTTTCCTTAATCCTGCTCACCAAGCTTTCTCATAGGCCCTTCCAGCTCTCCTAATTTAATTTTTGAGCTCCTTCCTGGCACCTTGTAATTTTCTAGTGTTCTTAGCAGAACCTAGTTCCTCAAACTTTTCATAAGCTTTTCTTTTCTTCTTAACTAGATTTTCTACATCCATGGTTATTTTACCCAACCATCCTTACCCTGCCTCAATGGAACATACCTATGCAGAATGCCATGCAAATACTCCCTGAGAATTTGCCACATTTCCCTGTGAACATCTGCACTTAATTTATGTTCCCAAGTTCCTGCCTAATAGCATCATATTTCCCCCTACCCCAAATAAATGTTTTCCCAAATTGTCTGCTCCTATCCCTTTCCAGTATTTCCAGAAAAGGAGACAGAGTTGTGATCACTACCTCCAAAATGCTCTCCCACTGAGAGATCGGACTCCTGACCAGTTCAATTCCCAATGTCAGATCAAGTCCAGCCTCTGCTCTAGTTGGTTTATCTGCACACCTAACAAACTCCACCCCATCTAAACCCACTGCTCTAGGGAGATGTCAGTCAATATTGGAGAAGTTAAATCACCCATCACAACAACCCTATTATTATTAGAAACATAGAAATATAGAAAATAGGTGCAGGAGTAGGCCTTTTGGCCCTTCGAGCCTGCACTGCCATTCATTACGATCATGGCTGATCATCCAACTCAGAACCCTATACCTGCCTTCTCTCCATACCCCCTGATCCCTTCAGCCACAAGCACCTTATCTAACTCCCTCTTAAATATAGCCAATGAACTGGCCTCAACTGTTTCCTGTGGCAGAGAATTCCACAGATTCACCACTCTCTGCGTGAAGAAGTTTTTCCTCATCTCGGTCCTAAAAGGCTTCCCCTTTATCCTCAAACTGTGACCCCTCGTTCTGGACTTCCCCAACATTGGGAACAATCTTCCTGCATCTAGCCTGTCCAATCCGTTTAGAATTTTATACATTTCAATCAGATCCCCCCTCAATCTTCTAAATTCCAGAGAGTATAAGCCCAGTCGATCCAATCTTTCATCATATGAAAGTCCTGCCATCCCAGGAATCAATCTGGTGAACCTTCTTTGTACCCCCTCTATGGCAAGAATGTCTTTCCTCAGATTAGGGGACCAAAACTGCACACAATACTCCAGGTGTGGTCTCACCAAGGCCTTGTACAACTGCAGTAGCACCTCCCTGCTCCTGTACTCGAATCCTCTTGCTATGAATGCCAGCATACCATTCGCCTTTTTCACCGCCTGCTGTACCTGCATGCCCACTTTCAATGACTGGTGTACAATGACACCCAGGTCTCGTTGCAATTATTGCACCATTCCAGAATCTGCCTCCCTATCTGCTCCTCAATGTCCCTATTACTATTGGGGGATTTATAAAAAAAACACCCAATAGAGTTATTTTCCCCCTTCCTGTTACTAACTTCCACCCACAATGACTCAGAAAACAATCCCTGGACTTCCTCCTTCTCTGCAGCTGTGGTACTATCCCTCATTAGCAATGCCACTCCCCCACCTCTTTTGCCTCCCTCCCTGTCCTTTTCAATACATCTAAAGCCCAGCACACTCAGCAGCCATTGCTGTCCCAAAGACATCCAAGTCTCTGTAATGGCCACAACATCATAGTTGCATCTGCCACTTTTTTGCACGTTCTTTCAATTTGTCAAAGTCCTGCTGAAATCTCATTGCTTCCTCAACACTGCCTACCCCTCCACCTATCTTCATATCATTCACAAACCTTGCCACAATTCCATTATCCAAATGATTAACAAACATTGGGAAAAGTAATGGTCCCAATACTGACCCCTGAGGAACACCACTAGTCACTGGCAGCCAACCAGAAAAGGCCCCCTTTATTCTCACTCACTGCCTCCTGCCTGTCAGCCATTCCCCTACCCTTCCTGTAACACCATCGTATTTTAACTTGTTGAGCAGCCTCATTTGTGACACCTTATCAAAGGCCTTCTGAAAATCCAAGTAAATGACATCCACTACCTCTACTTTTTCCACCTTACTTGTTACTTCCTCAAAGAACTCAGGCAATATTTCCCTTTACAGAAACCATGCTGACTTTGACTTATTTTATCATTAGTTTCCAAATATCCCAAAACCTCATCCTTAACAATAAACTCCAACACTTTCCCAACCACTGAGGTTAGGCTAATTGGCCTATAAATTCCTTTCTCTTGCCTACCTCCCTTCTTAAAGAGTGGAGTGACACTTGTAATCTTCCAGTCCTCTGGAACCATGCCAGAATCAAATGATTCTTGTAAGATCATGACCAATGCATCCGTTATCTCTTCAACAAACTCTCTCAGGACTCTGGGATGATGTCCATCTGGTCCTGGTGACTTATCCAGCTTAAATTTTTGAGTTTGTCTAGCACTTAGAACATAAGAAATAGGAGCAGGAGTGGGATATCTGGCCCTGCCATTCAATAAGATTGTGGCTGATCTGACCATGAACTCATCTCCACCAACCTCCCTTTTCCCCTTAACCCTCAATTCCTCTACTATGCAAAAATCTATCCAACCTCGTCTTACATATATTTACTGGAGTAGCCTCCACTGCTTCATTGGGCAGAGAATTCCACAGATTAACCACTCTCTGGGAAAAGCAGTTCCTCCTCATCGTCCTAAATCTACTCCCCTGAATCTTGAGGCTATGTCCCCTAATTCTAGTCTCACCTACCAGTGGAAACAACTTTACTGTCTCTATCTTACCTATCCCTTTCATAATTTTATATGTTTCTATAAGATCTCCTCTCATTCTTCTAGTCTGATGCCCTGATCAACACACACAAAATGCCGGAGGGGCTCAGTAGGCCAGGTAGCATCTATGGAAATAAGTAAACAGTTGACGCTTTGGGCCAAGACCCTTCATCACGGCATTTCCAACGTCTACAGATTTTCTCTTGTTTGTGATAAGTCAACGGATGTTCATTTTCTTGTGGGCATACTCAGTAAATCCAAGAACCATAATAGAATCAAAGAAAGACCACACCCAACAGAACAGACAAGCAACCAATGTGCAAAGAACAACAAGCTGGGCAAATACAAAGAGAAAAAATAAATAAGCAATAAATATCGAGAACATGAGATGAAGAGTCCTTGAAAGGGAGTCCATAGGTTGGGAACTGAGTTCAGGGATGGGGTGAGTGAAGTTATCCCACTGGTTCAGTAGAATGCAATATTGCACACAAAAAAAACGAAAAAGTAGAAGACCTGCTCGAAACTCAGTTATTGCAACTCTGCAGAAGAGCTATAACCTGGACAACAGCAATACAGTGGCCCCCAGGTTGGCAAGTCCAGGGGTTGAAGGTCTATGTCAGTCCAGAGCTCGAGGCCTGGAGTTCAGGGTTCCATTGTTGGCGAGCCCTGGAGTCAAACTGAAGAGTGAAGCCATAAGGTTGAAGAACAAAGTCAGCAAGTTCGGACATCAAGTCCCTTTTTACGAGGCACGTCCAGTACATGGAAGCCTGATGTCAGCAAGTCCACTGAAGACTGACGGCCCGGAGTTGGATCCTTCTGGAACTGTGTGTATTTGTGAGGGAGAGGTGTGGAGAGGCAGGGAGAGGGATAGAGAGAGAGAGAGAGATAGAAAGGAAAGGGGCCTATTTGTCTGTTGTTGTTGCTTGCGTTGTTCTGCTGAGCGTTGTGGGAATGGTACATAGACACTGGAATGTGTGGTGACTCTTGTGAACCTGCCCCCCCCCCCCCCCCAGCACATCCTCTGTTTGGACCAGGCAGCATCTGTGTGGAAATGAGTAAACAGTCGATGTTTCGGGCCAAGGCCCTTCATCAGGACTGAGAAGGAATGGGTAAGGTGTCAGATGGGGGATACATTTCACTGTATGTTTCGACGTACATGTGATTAATACATTAAATCTACATATTTCAGGTGACTGAAGAAGGTGGCATCCATCATTCTTTACGAATGGTCACCACCCAGGACATGCCCTCTTCTCATTGCTACCATCAGGGAGGAGGTACAGGAGCCTGAAGACCCACACTCAACATTTCAGGAGCAGCTTCTTCCCCTCCACTATCAGATTTCTATGAACCCATGTACACAACCTCACTCTTTCACACATTCATCGTAACTTACAGTAATTTTTTGCCTTACACTGTACTGCAGCAAATTTCACACCAGTGATAATAAACCTGATTCTGATTTACTCTCTGCAGAGTTGCAGCCTCATTCAGTGGCATTTTAATATCAATTATCTTATTTTACAGACGATAGTTGTTAAATTTCAATTATTGTTAAGGAATGGCTAACACAAGGGGTATAACTTTATGTGTTTGGTGGAACATATGGAGGGGGGATGTTAGAGGTTGTTTTTTTTATACACAGAGAGTAGTGGGAGCTGCTTGGGGTGCTGGTAGAGGCAGATACATTAGGGGCATTTAAGAAACAGGACAATGGATGAAAGAAAAAAAAATGGAGGGTTATGTAGGAGAGAAGAGTTAGATTGACCTTGGACTAGGTTAAAAGGTTGGCACGACATTGTGGGCTGAAGGGCCAGTCCTGTGCAGTATTGTTCTATGATCTACCTAAGTTCCTATTCAAGCTAGTCCCTCCCACCTTAAACCTTTGCCTCTAGTTCTTGATTTCCCAGCAATGGAAGAAATACAACACCATGTTCAGTCACCCTACCCACAGTCCTCATGATTTTGTAAACCGTGATAAGGATACGTCCTCTTGTGGTCCAAAGGGGGAAAAACAGTATAACTCAGTCACTGTGGGTCACAGGGACTGTACCGAGCTCCACTGTTCCACTGTCAGTCCAAGGGATTGTTCCTGTTGAAAAACTCAGTGACACTGGGTGGTGAAACAGCCTAATTACCTCTTGTCCGGGATCATCCATTCTTTCCACAAACTCCAAGCAATCCGTAGACGAGGATCGAACTACATCAGTGCGCCCCAGATGGAAGTTTCTTAGAGAAACGGTCTCACACACAGAACACAGCTCGTGGTACATTCTGAAAGTGACAGCACAGAGTCAGGCTGGAAGTCAGGAGTTACGAGGCCATTTAAAACAGCGGCCAGCAGAAATCCCTTTCCATAGAGGGTGGTGTACCTCTGGTGTCTGCCTGCAAGGACTTGTTGTACATCCCCAAACCAAAAGCCATGGATGAACCAGGAGGAACGTCATCTGCTGAAGGCCAGATCTGTGGCATTCAAGTCTGGCGACCCAGGCCTGTACCAAAAAACCAGGTTTGATTTACGGAGGGCTATTTCAAAGGCAAAGAGACAATTTCAAATGAGGTTGGAGGCGATATTAGATGCACAGCAACTCTGGCAGGGGCTGCAAGACGTTACAGCTCGGTGGTGGTGCCAATGCTTTTTTTTGTCGGTGGGCGGAGGGGGAATTGTTGCTCGCTGCCGCTTACACGTGGGAGGGGGAGCTGGGGGGGGGGTGCTTTGGGGCTCTAACATTTAACTCGTTCATTCTCGGGGCACTCTGTTTTCATGGATGGCTGTGAAGAAAAATCATTTCAGGATGTATCTTGTAAATATTTCACTGACATTAAATTGTATCTTTGAACCTTTGAACAGTTGACATTTGGGCCGAGACCCTTATTGAGTAAAAGAAAGCTCAGTGAATCTGTATGGATTACTGTAGATTGTTTCATGGTACGAAAACTATCTCCTGAGTAATGCTGAGTTTTGTTTTGAGAGGGGTTGGGAGATGAACAGAGAGTTAAGAGTCAGGATTGAAGTTGGTGATAGCGGAAATGAAAGAGTTAATGTATGAGGAACGTTCGGTGGCTCTGGGTTTGTACTTGCTGGAGTTTAGATGAGGGGGTGAATCACTCTGGAAACTACCAAATATTGAAAGGCTTAGGTAGAGTGGAGAGGATGTTTCCAAGAGTGGGAGAGTCTAGGACCAGAGGGCACAGACTCACACTGGAAAGTCTCTTAAAAGAGAGATGAGAAGGAATTTATTTAACCAGAGGAAGCTGAATCTGTGGAATTCATTGCCACTGACGGGCTTTGGAGGCTGAGTCATTGGGTATATTTAAGGTGGAGGCTGATAGCTTCTTGATTAGTCAGGGGGTCAAAGGTTCTGGAGAGAAGGCAGGAGAATTGGATTGAAAGGGTTAATAAATCAGCCATGATGGAATAGCAGAGCAGATTCAAAGGGCTAAATGGCCTTATTTGCTCCTGTATCTTAGAGACTTATAGGAAGATATGTTCCATTTCTAACCTTTTCCACTGAGGTTGGGTGGGACTACAACCAGAAGTTATGGATTAAGGATGAAAGCTGAAAAGTTGAAGGGAACGTGAAGGGCAACTTCTTCACTCACAGGGCTGTGAGAGTGTGGAAAGAGCTGCCAGCACAAGTGGTGCATGCAAACTTGATTTCGATGTTTAAGTGACGTTTGGATGGTACATGGATAGTAGGGGAATGGAGGGCTATGGTATGGCTACAGGTCGTTGGGAGTGGGCAATTTAATGTTTGGCCATGAATTAGATGGGCTGAAGGGCCTATTTCTATGCTGTATTTTTCTATAATTGTACTGTCTCAGTACCTTTATATTTGTGTGCTGTAGCACTTACTTTTTATTCGCAGTTATCTTGTAAATAACACTATTCTTTGCATTTCTGGTTAGATGCTAACTGCATTTCATTGGCTTTGTATCTGTACTCGGCACAATGACAATAAAGTTGAATCTAATCTAATAAAGTCAGACCAACTACAGCAGCTCGAAATTATACAGGCAAATGTTCTTCAATTTAAACATTCTTCACTGCTTTAAAATTTCTCATCAATCTATAAAAGATTCTAGAAAGCCGTCGAGAAGGAAACGTACAGCAAATAGCTGCAGACACTGGATATCTGAAATAAAAACAGGAAAGGCTGGAAACACTCAGTAGGTCAGGCAGCCTCCGTGGAGAGAAAAACAGATTGAACGTTTCTGATTGGCGTCCTTCCATCAGAAACATCCCCAAAGGAATTTCTGTAAAAATGCTACACAAAAATGCAAAGAAGTGTAAAATATTAGCACGAAGATATTGACAATATAAACATAGCAAGGGAGAGTTAAAGTGTGAAGGGTTACAACAACATCTCATGTTTATTGCTTATTTATTTACTTAGAGACATAGTGCCCTCCAGCCCAAAACTGCAGCCCCCAGCAACCCACCTGTTTCACCCCAGCCTAATCACAGGACAATTTACAATGACCAATTAACCTACTAACCGTAGGTTTGAATGTGGGAGGAAACCGGAGCACCCGGAGGAAATCCACAAACCTCACGGGGAGAATGTGCTAGCTCCTTACAGATGACGCCAGAACGGAACTCTGAACTTGGCAAGGCTCCGAGCTGGAACAGCATCACGTTAAGCACTGTGGCAAATAAACGTAGAACATAGATAAGGTTCGGATGAGTTAAGCACCAGGGCAGACTGAGGAGGTCAGGATGCAGAGGTAAGCGACGGGCCGATTCAACTCACTGCTTCGCAAAGCTTACTCGTCTCTGCACTGAGCCCATGCTGTGGCCTGCAACAGACAGGCTCCCAAATCGGCTGCTGGCTTCGTGTCCGTGGGCTCGCTTCGGCGAACTTCAGTTCTGAATGCTATTTGCTTACTTTTATTGTTTGCACAGTTTGCTTTTTATCCTGCACATTCAGCAAAAGTTTTTTTTAAAAATTGGTTCTATTGGGTTCTTAGTTATGCGGCTGCCTGTAAGGAGGCAAATCTCAAGGCTGATAACAAATGTACTTTGAACTTTGAAACCAGGCTAACTGATAAACTCACACTGGATTTGAAGAGTTAATTATGGCTAAAATACATACCTAAAGTACGCCAACTGCAGTGCCATCTGAACAAACGAGTCAGGACTCATGCCGTGTTTTTTGGGAAAGTCTTTGCCAAAGTTTCTGTAGGTGAAGCAGCTGATGTCCAAGTCGTTGACTAAACTGGAACAAAGGGACTATTTCAACTCTGTGAATTCCAGAAATAAATGAACTTTAAAGGAAAGGGTACCCTAAAGAGGAAGAATCGGTATTAATGAGCCGTCTCTAGCCAGTGTCTTGTCCAAGGGATTTCACAGTATTATCAGACAAACCCATGTAATTTTGTTTCAAAAGCTGGGTAAAATGGTGGAATTTAAGGAGGGGGGAAAGGCAAAGGGAAGGGAAGCTCCAAGTGTAGGACCAGACCATCAGAATGAAAAGTCAGCCAGAAGTGACGAAGCAATTACATTTGGGATAACGGAATCAAGTGAAGTTCAAGTTTATTGTATATGAAATATTGTTATCTGGGGCCTAGATATGAAACACAGTCACACACACACAGCACATAATGTAACAATTCAACGCAATCAATCACAAAATAATATTAGCACAAGTCCCTGAGTGCACAGCCTGAAGATTGACAGGTGCGAGGAGCACGTTTATGCGACTCCGCTATAGACAGTCCCAAGCCGGCTGTGAAAGGAGGGTTGGGAATGGAGCTAACACGCTCATCCTGTAAAAACCTAAAGCTACCGAAGACAGCAACAAAACCTCCAAAAACCCCATCCCTGGGAGAGGAAGGTTCTTCAAAGATGGGCTGCACCTGCAGACAACTGGCCCAGGACAGAGAACTCTGGCAGACCGCTGTCGGTGTCCTATGCCTCTGCAGGGGTGATGGCCTTAAGTAAGCATTATAATATTAGTGGCACTATTATCACAAAATGAGCCATTGTATAGATATGTGAAACAGCAGCAAGACACGATGAAAGGTGGCCAGCACAGAATGAGAGTGTGTCTGTGAGTTGGAGAGTTCGGGCGGGGCAGACTGTACACCTGTGCTGGGTGGCAGCAGGCTGCTGAGAAGTCTAACAGTCTTGGGGAAGGAGCTCTTACCCAGCCTGACAGTTCTGGTTCTTATACTGTGGTACCTTCTACCTGATGGCAGGAGATCAGGGAAAATGTGAGAAGAATGGGAGGGCACGAAGAAACTGGAAGGAACAAAGAGTTAGAGGAGATTAAAGGAAAGTGGAGAACTGTGTATTTAATATCTCAGTAGTATTTGAGTAATATTGTAAATGTGTTTGATTAAACATTCATGTTTATTTAAATAATTCCTTACAGGTTACATGTAAAAATAAGTTAATTGCATACACCATGACTCTACCGCGTGATACGTGCACGCCTCACTTAAGGTAAACACAAAGACAGAATCACGTTTCTGTCTCCCGTCTTTTCCTTTTAATTAGTTTAATGCCTCAGATTTACAAAACATAACAAGCACAGTAAAAAAAAAATCAAAGTTTGCATTTTAGAAAGTTAAGCGATCTCCATGACTGATCTGGTAGCTATATCGCCTCATTATGGGAACGACGTGGAAGCTTTAGAGACAGTGTAGAGGAGATTTACCAGGATGCTGCCTGGAGTAGACAGCATGTCTTATAAGGGTAGGTAGAGTGACCTAGGGCTTTTCTCTTTGGAGTAAAAGAGAATGAGAAGTGAATTGATCGAGGTATACAAGATGATAAGAGACTTCTTCCCCAGGGTAGCAAAGGCTAACGCAAGTGGACACCATTTTAAGGTGACTGAAAGAAAGTAAGTCAGAAGTAGGTCGTTTTACACAGAAAGTGATAAGTGTGTAGAACACAGTCGGGGTGGTGGTAGAGGCAGATACATTAGGGGTATTTAAGGGACTCTTAAATGTACATGGATCAAATAAATATGGAGGGCTATGTGGAAGGGAAGAGTTAGATTAATCTCAGAATAGGTTAAAAGGTTAGCACAACATTATGGGCTGAAGGGCCTTCATATCTGCTCTAGTAATGACATTGGAACAGCACACACGGCATTTCCTTTATCCAGTCACCTTCATTAATATGAAATTATCCAGAAAATTATTTTTTTCTGTCGATGACTGGACAGAACAGTAGATTCATTACCCAGCACATCTGAGGTAACATAGAAAAACAGATTATTCTTCTTTCACCCCTGCTGGGGCAAAGGCCAGTAATAGCTGCTCACCAGAGTCCTCTGTCTATCAAGTTGTCCTGAGATGTCGCCCATCCCAGGGATGAGGTCTTTGGAGCTTCTGCTGGTACACGGCTGACACTAGATAGAAGCTGTTCAACAACAGTTCCCTCTCCCAATTAAGTGGCATAGTGCCCTAAATGAATTAATGGAATCCTGATTATTTTATCAATTAGCTTTTGTATTTTTAAAGGGTTGTCCCAAATAAGCAGCCATTCCAATTAACAGATGGCCCAATTAATGGCCCAATCCACTGTACTGAATTGAAATAGTGTTCAAGTGGTTCAAAATAATTTCACTGCAGCAACTTCAAACAATTTAGAATTGATAACCTGGACAGAAAGAGGAGAGAAAATCTTTTCGGGACACAGGTTCACCATACAGAAATTAAATCTATTTAAATTTGAGAGATTTCATGCTCTTATAAGATTCATTGAATCCATTCTTCAGGAGATCAGTCTCCAGGAGAAGGAATGATGCAAAGATGATGCTAAACATCTGGTCTTTCTTTAACACAAGAGATTCTGCACATGCTGGAGAAACTCAGCAGGTCAGGCAGCATCTATAGAGGGGAATTAAACAGTTGATGGTTCGGGCCGAGACTCTTCATCAGGACTGGAAAGGAAGGGGGAAGATGCCAGACAAAAAAAAAGGTGGGGGGAGGGGATGGAGGCCCAGCTAGAATGTGATTGGTGAAGCCAGGGAGGTGAAATAAGAAGCTGAGAAGTGATAGGTGGAAAAGGCAAAGGGCTGGAGAAGGAGGAATATGATAGGAGAGGAGGCCATGGGAGAAAGAGAAGGAGGAGGGACACCAGGGGGAGGTGATAGACAGGTGAAGGGAAGAGGTAAGGGAGAGGGGGGAAAATCATCAGTCCCTCTGCGTTCAGTCTAAAAGATAAACACAGGTAACGACTGTGCTACTCACATGTCCAGGTTCTGTTTGGCATGCTCAATGTCTCGCTTTATGTCCGAAGTGATGTAGAAGTAAAGTTTCTTTGGTAATGGCAGAGGAATCATTGGAGCTCGAACTGTATCTGGGTTTTTACTGTACAAGGAAAAGCATGTGGTTAAGATTTTGAATCAACAATGCTAATTTTAAAAAATGCATACAGTGTGACTTTTTAAAGAGTTGTATATTTGGGTGGTAGGGTGGAGTGAAACCTCTACCAGGTGTGAGGTGCTCCTTCCCTCCGCTAGCCTGCAGGTCACCTTTGGACAAGATCTAGCACATGCTGAGTCCCCCCTCCCCCACCCTGATCAGGGCACGTGAAGCCATGGGATCAAGTGGTGGATGGTTGTACGAGCAACTGGTGCATATCACAAGTCCTGATTATGCGACCACCGGTGCAAGGTGTCATGTAAAGACACTGCCCAGAAGAAGACAACGACAAACCACTTCTGAAGAAAAATTTGCCAGGAACAATCATGTTCTCGGAAAGACCATGATGGCCTACGTCAAACAACATGGCACATAACGACGAAAAGGGTATCCATTATGCAAAGGGAACGAAAAATACAAAATGTTATTTATCATCCTGTTGAGGTTAAATCAGTCCGACTGAGGGATTGACAACATTATAGTATGCATCTCCCTCCAACAGAAAGTCTTGGTTAAAGTGGATGGGGAGAGGATGTTTGCAATATTCAAAGACCAGAGAGCACAGTTCAGAACAGGATGCCCCTTCAGAACAGATAATGAGGAGGAATTTCTTTAGCCAGTGTGTGGTGGCTCATTGGCATAGATGGTATGGAGGCCAGTCATTTAAAGCAGACGTTGATAGGTTCTTGATTGGTAAGGTCATCAAGGGTGATGGGGAGAAGGCAGGAGAATGGAGAGAGAGGGATAATAAATGGGCAACGATCCAATGGCAGAGCAGACTCGATGGGCCCATTGATCCAATTCTGCTCCAATGCCACTTATAGCAGGTTCAGTAAACCACCACGCAACTGGCTCTGGCCCAACCAATTCTCACAGGCGGAGCATTATTTACATTGGAACACAGTCCAGGAACTTAAAGTACAACCTCCCAATGGGTGAGCAGTATTGAGACTGATCAGAAAAAAAATGCTCCCCCCCCCCGCGCCTTTGATACTCGATCAATCTGAATTTCAATTATTTATCAAATACAAACATGCACATTTTCAGCTTGTACGTCCATCTAGATTCATGCTTATTGCTGACTATGTTATATTTAAGCATTCACATCAGTAAGGTAGTGAGAGTTAGCGCATTCGCGTCATAATGCCAGCGATCACCAATCAATAACCGTCATTGACGGTGAAGAGTTTGTACATTCACCCCGTGACTGCACAGATGTTCTGCTTTCCTCCCACGTTACAAAGACGTACAGATTACGGTTAGTAAGCTGTGGGCCTACCCTCGTAGGCTTCCCCCAGCAAGACATTGGACTGTGTTGGTCATTGACACCAAAGGTGCATTTCACCATGCTTCGATGTACACGTGACAAATAAAAGTTAATCCTTAATCGATACAATCAATTCCATGGTCTGCAGACTCGATTCCAATTTCACCACGTGGAACACACGGGAGAAGCAAACTTTCTGATCATTAATGGCAGAAATTCCTGCAGAATGCCCAGTCGCAAAGAAAGAAAAGACCCTGAGAGAGAGGAAGCATTGAATCATGATGAATGCGATATGAGTAGGCAAGGTGATCCTCATGGTCTAAAGCAGGGGTAGGCCACATCCGGCCCGCGAAGGTATTTTGACCGGCCCACGAGAAAATATTGGGATACTATGCTGATCCGGCCCGCGAGCGATTTTTCCTTATTCTGAGTGTTTCACGCGACCGCACTGATTGACATTCATGGCGTCTTGTTACACTGGACCCAGGTTCCGTTTTGCTCCAAACCAAACACTGGTATATATGAATGACGTGAAGGCAGACTACCTTATTAATATGTATTAGATACTCTCCGTGCACGCGCAAGTTTTCAGATGGGATCATTCAAATTTGTAAACAGAAACAGGGTCACTGGGTTTTAACAAGAAATCCATGCTAAATATCCAGATATTTACATGTGCTACGATACTTGTTGAACAACTCGCAATTCAAAATAAAATCGAAGAAAAAAATTCCAATGGCAATGAATGCAAAATGCAGGAAGGTAAACACTGAGTGCTGAAATTTCCAAGACACTTGGACACTAGATTACTTCGTCGAGCAAGCCGGGAAACCAGTTTGTCTCATTTGCCTAGAAAATGAGACAAAGGTCCAAGAATTGAGAAAAGAAGTTTCAACTTGTTTTGCTAATTTTCGCTTGCATGCAAATGAGTTCAAGCTGTTTGCTACTCCATTTGATGTGGAAGTGGACACTGCATCAGAAATTTTTCAAATGGAATTGATTGAGATGCAGTGTGACGACATATTGAGATCAAAATTTCATTCTGAAGATGTATCAGTGCTTGAATCCTATAGAGAATATATTCATCCAAGTGGGAAGTATCCTAACTTAGTGGACCATGCAAAAGAGATGGCATCATTGTTTGGCAGCACTTATATTTGCGAGCAATTATTTTCAAAACTGAAGCACACCGAACCATTTGAGAACAAGATTGACTGATGCCCGTCTAGATAATGTCTTGCTCTTGGCATCAACAAGTGTGACACCCAATATTGAGAAGCTTTCAAGCAACAAACAGCATCAAGTTTCACATTGATTTATCGACGGTTTGCATTAAAATTTTCTTTTTTATTATACTTAATTTACCACAATTCAATGCATCATATTCATATGTTTTACATTTAAAGATTGTGTCCTTTTAATAGATTCAAAAGATGCCTTGACTGAAATAAACTGCAACTAAACTGAGTTCTTTGTTTCTAATTGGCATCCCTGGTTAAGCACAAATGATTTTCTAGCATGTGTTATTCATTAATTTGAGGTAAAACATAACTAGATGTATTTAAATGGATAATTCCCATATTACAAGCTTCCTTATGGCATTTATCTGGCCCACCGTCCACTCATTAATATACGATCCGGCCCACAGAGGCAAAAAGGTTGCCGACCCCTGTCTAAAGCCATTTTAAATGAACAGGCTGATACAAGTAAAGCCCTGGAATAAATAAATGCAAGTTGTGCACGTTCTCTGACAGAAACAATCCCAAACTCCAGTCATCTGCATCGGGATCACATTCTGAAATTTTCCATCTCGCAAGCTCAGAGAATACACAGAAAAAGTTCAAAGTTCAAAGCAAATTTATTATCAAAGTGTGTGAGTGTGTGTGTGTGTATGTGTGTGTGTGTGTGTGTGTGTGTGTGTGTGTGTGTGTGTATATGTATCACCATATACAACTCTGAGATTCCTTTTCTTGTGGGCGTACTTAATAAATCCACAGACTGAAGACCATGATAGAATCAATGAAAGACCGCAACAACTGTGCAAAAGACAACAAACTGAGCAAATACAAAAAGAAAGATAATAAATAAATAAACAATAAATAATGAGAACACGAGATAAAGAGTCCTTGAAAGTGAGTCCATTGGTTGTGGAAACATTTCAATGATGGGGAAGTTATCCCCACTGATTCAAGAGCCTGATGGTTGAGGGCTAATAACTGTTCCAGAACCCGGTGGTGTGGGACAAGTGGCTTCTGTACCCAGTCACTGATGGCAGCAGTGAGAAGAGAGCATGTCCTGGGTGGTGGGGGTCCCTGATGATAGATGCTGCTCTCCTGCAACAGCACTCCATGTAGATGCACTCAACGGTGGGGTGGGCTCCACCACTGGGGTCACAATCAATAAATGATTCGCTTTATTTGTCACATCAAGGATCAATTTTTTTTCTTCTGTAATGCTGTTTAAATTCCAAATGCATGCTGGTGTTTCTATATGTACATATGCACACTTCATTCTATATCCGTACTTTAACCTCTAACCTTTAACTGTAATTCTTCACAATTTGAAATTTAAACAGCATTACAGAAGAAAAAACCGATCCTTGATGTGACAAATAAAACTAATCATTTATTGTGAAGAAAGGTTAGAGGTTAAAGTATAGATATAGAATGAAGTGTGCATAGGTACATATAGAAACGCCAGCGTGCATTTGGAATTTAAACGGCATTATACTCCGTGGCCACTTTATTAGGTAGACCTGCTCGTTAACGATAATATCTAATCAGCCAATTATAAGGCAGCAACTCGATGCATAAAAGCATGCAGACATGGTCATGAGGTTCAGTTGCTGTTCAGACTAAACATCAGAGTGGGGAAGAAATCTAATAAAGAAACAACATTTGACAATTGTGAAGAATTACAGTTAGAGTTTAAAGTACAGATATAGAATGAAGTGTGCATATGTACATATAGAAACACCAGCGTGCATTTGGAATTTAAACAGCATTATAAAAAGTGGTTGAAGTGTTTCCAAAGCAGTGACGGGGTAATAGATCAAGGAGGGCGGGAGTCTAACCAGAACGGTCTAATCTGCCTGAATGTAGAAACATGTGACAGTGGTTGGCATCCGTCTGTCTTGACAAGCCTGGGTGGAAGGTATGGAGATCCTGAGATGCCCTGTCATCAAGATCCCCCTCTCAGCCTCACCAGTGTAGTCCAACGTTTGGCACCAGCTTGGCTGCAGGAGCTGCTGGGAGGACGTTCAGTAATGTCCAGCCGCCTTAGGGGCTCCGCTCCGGATTTGCTGTCTGGGTTCACTCCCGTAGCCTTCGTCTCTCCTGAGGCTGCCCACAAGGCAGTGGGGTTATTTACCCATCGCTGGGGATCTGGTTCACGAGCACCAGGGCGTGTCCACACACCGGTGGGTCTGTGTGCTACGTGTGCAGGGGCCAGACCTCCTCCCCGGCTTCTGTAGTTCAGCCTGAATCCGCGAGGAGTTCAGTTCCTGTGTGTCGCCAGGGAGGAGGCGATTCACGAGGCTTGCTGTCGTAGAGGGTGTGTACTAGCAGGGAGAGACTTCACCTCTCCTTTTTATAAACCAGCAGTGGAAGCTGAAAGTAAGAGCAACAAAAACTACCCACTATACTACCACACCAGACGCATCAAAACAACCATTTTGACACCAGAAACACATACGTCAAAACACACAGTGAAAGGCGTTGTTTTGCGTCAACAGCCAATGAGCTGGGGGCAGCCTACAAGTGGCGCCGTGCTTCCAGCAATAACATAGCCTACCCACAATCCACTAACGCTAACCACACGAGTTTGGAATGCGGAGCACCCGGAGGACACCTACACAGTCACGGGGAGAACGCAGAAAATCCTCACAGACAGGCGGAATCAATCTTAATCTCACAGCTGACACTGTGAAGAGTTACACGAACTGCTACCCTACCACACCATATCCATAGTCACTAAACAGGGGAACTTGCTCTCTTCTACATCCCTTACCAATAATCCAGAACGTGATCCAGTATTGTAGCAATGGCTGGACCCTCTGCAGATGATTGTTCGTAGATAACGCCACAGGATCCATCCTCGCCAACAATGAACTGTAACACAAACCACAACCTTTGATCCATCACTTACAAGAGCAATAATTAACTAATGTTTCGTGTGGTGAGCTGCAATCCGGCCATTTTAACAGTGGACCAACTGGGATCATCTGGCGGTCAGTCATTTTAACTGTGGACCAGCTGGGATCTGCCAGTGGCCAGCCATTTTATCTGTGGTATCAACAGGGATCTCCTGGTGGCCAGCCGTTTTAACAGTGGTACCAGCCACGATATCCCATTGTCAGCCATTTTAATCATGGCACCAGCCGGGATCTCCCTTTGGCCAGCCACTTTAATCGTGGCACCAGTCAGGATCTCTCGGTGGTCAGCTATTTTAACTGTGGTACCAGCCAAGATCTCCCGTTGGCCAGCCATTTTAACTTCAGCACCAGCGGTTTTACAGACGTTTGTAACTGGATCGGGATCTCCTGGTGGCCGGCCATTTCATTTCTACTTCCCACTCTCACAGCAACATGCTGCCTGGCCTGCTGAGTGTTTCTCCAGCACTTTGTGTGGGTTACACTAACTTGTCAGTCTACATCCCCACCCCCACAGCTCAGACGAGGCTGGTCGCAGAACGGAGGTTCAGTAAATCGTATTCCACGTCAGTAGTTTCTGCCTGACGGCATGAAAATAAAATCCTCTAACTTCCCTCAGAGGGTGGTGCGTGTGGAACGAGCTGCCAGAGGAAGTAGTGGATGCAGACTCAATTTATTTAAGAGCAGTTTGGATAAGTACACAGATGAGAGGGGCATGGAGAGCTACGGTCCCGGTGGGCGCCATTGGGATGAGGCAGAGTAACAGTCTGGCAGGGACTAGATGGGTCAAAAGGCATTTCTGTGCTGTAATACTCTATGACTCTGAGACACTACGTGATCAGCGTACCACTTTGTCTCTCGTACCTGCAGAGTTTTGTCGAACCAACGGTTGCCACTGTTGGAGTAGCTCCCTCCTCCGTGCAGCATCTGTGCGGCCATCCGGCTCGTGTACTTCTCCTCCGAGATCTTCAGGACCGGCGAGTCCAGGCACACGGTGAAGAGGCTCCGTTGAATGGTCCGGACCGACTCCCTGTTCAGCTTGTCTGAGGAAGACACCAAATGCTGCACATGCTCGTACCTCACTCACTTCGACCCATTGCTCAATACGATCAGAAATCTGACTACATTGGTCTTTACAACTCATTCCCACCATCTACAGAAGGGGTTCCCGACCTGGGGACCGCGGACCCCTTTCTTAATGGAATTGGTCCCGGGCATCAAAAAGTTTGGGAACCCTTGATGTACTGTCTTCCAGGCAGAAGTGCCACAGATTTCTGACACACTTGGGTGGCACGGTAGTGTAGTGGTTAGGTAACACTGATCCAATCCCACCACTTTCTGTAAGGACGTTGTATGTTCTACCAGCGACAGTGTGAGTTTCCTCTGGGTGCTCAGGATTCCTCCCATAGTCCAAGATGTACAGGTTAGAAGGTTAATTGGTCACACGGGTGCAATTGGTCACATGGGTGTAACTGGGCAGCAAAGGCTCGCTGGGCCAGAAGGGGTTGTTACTAAGCTTTATCTCAAAATCAGGGGTACCCAAACTTTTTATGTCATGCCTTTTTTTATATTGATAACTATTTAGTCTGTTCACATTTATTGAGGGTTGATTATTGACGCTTGTGCTAATGTTATTGCTCATGGCTGTTTGCACTGCTGTCTAGTCAATTGTTGGTTGCTATTGTGTATTCTCCTGTGTTTTATGCTCAGCAGCGAACCACAATCAGCTCTGGTACGTTTCAGATACCGGCAATAAAGTGCTGTTGATTTGGATTCTACTTCAACAGAACAAGGAGAGCAGGACAAGCCATTTAACGGACGTTGTGCGGGGACGGTGAGGGTGTTACGCCTGAGTGAGTTTTGTTGAGAAGCTGGAGAGCTACAGGAAAGACGCTTCAGGGGTGATGTGTAGTCCCAGTGGTGATGGACTTGTACCATCTCCCTAAAGGCAATTTGGTGAATAGTGACTGATGGGTGCGTGAGAGAGTAGAAATATTTTCAGCCCTTTTCTTCACTCTGGCAATGAACAGGTCTTCTAATGTCGAAAGCTGACAGCCAGTGATCTTCTCCGCCCAGTGGATCACCCGGTGCGACCTGGGCTTGGAGCGGGAGGGGATGAAGGGAAACCAAACGGTGACACAGCTGACACACACTAAACGCGGGAGGAACTCAGCAACCCAGGCAACGTCCATGGAAAAGAGTACAGTCAACGTTTTCCGTCCGAAATTCCGTCCGTCAGTCTGGAGAAAAAAAGATGAGGAGTCAGAGCTAGGTGGGGGAGGGGAGGAAGAGACACAGGGTGAAAGGTGAAACCGGGGGTAGGGGGGGAGGGAGGGTGAAGTAAAGAGCTGGGAAGTTGGTTGGTGAAAGAGATACAGGGATGGTGAAGGCGGAGTCCAATAGGAGACAGCAGAAGACCACAGAAGAAAGAAAAGCAGGAGGAGCTCCAGAGGAAGGTAAGGAGATAAGGTGAGAGGGGAAAATCGGAATGGGGAATGGTGAAGAGGGCGCGCGGGGAGGAAGAGATTACCAGAAGCTTGAGAAATTGATGTTCATGCCATCAGGTTGGTGGCTACCCAGACAAAATATAACATTTGGCTCCTCCCTGGGTGTGGCCTTGTTGCGACAATAGAGGAGGACATGGACTGACATGTCGGAATGGGAATGGGTGGCCACTGGGAGATCCCACTTTTCCTGGCGGACAGAGTGTAGGTGTTCAGTGAGGCTGTGTCCGTGAGCACTGGATAGAGTAGACGGCTAGGTCAGACTCACAGGTGGAGTATCGTCTCACCTGGAAGGACTGTTTGGGGCCCTGAATGGTAGTGAGAGAGAAGGTGTATGGGCAGGTGTAGCACTTGTTCTGCTTGCAAGGATAAGTGCCAGGAGGGAGACCAGTGGGGAGCGACGAACGGACAAGGGGGTTGCATACAGAGCAATCCCTGTGGAAAGCGGGAAGTGGTGGGGTGGGCTTGGTGGTGGGATCCCGCTGGAGATGGCAGAGGTTACAGAGAATTATGTGCTGGATGCAGAGGCTGGCACCCACCCTATCAGTCACCTCTTCACCAAACTGCAAGTAGTAGGGTGGGAAGAGGTTTGTAATAGACATCAGCCGATAAGCTGTCTCCAGAGACAGAGGCAGCGAGATCGAGAAAGGAAATAGACCAGATAAGTTTGAGGGCAGGGTGGAAGCTGAAGGCAAAGTTGATGAAGTCGACGAGCTCTGCATAGGTGCAGGAAGTAGCACCAATGAAGTCGTCGACGTAGCATAGGAGAAGTCGGGGAGTAATACCAGTAGCCAACAAAAAGGCAAACCTAGCTGGGACTCCAGCTGTACCTTTTGTTTGAAGGAAGTAGGAGAAGCCAAAGGTGAAATTATTGAGTGAGGACCAGTTCCACCAGACGGAGGAGAGTGGTGGTGGAGAGGAACTGGTTGGTTCTGGTGTCCAGAAAGAAATAGAGAGCTTTGAGGCCTTCCTGACATGTATAGGGACATAGTGAAAATAAGATTATTGGGGCCAGGGAACTTGAATTGTTGTAAAGATAAAGAGCATGTGAAATGTCACAGACGTAGGTAGGAAGAGAGTGAACCAGTGGAGGATAAAACAGAGTCAAGGTAAGCCAATGTGAGTTCAGTGGGGCAGGAACAAGATGAAACATTGGGTTTACCTGAACGTGCGGGTTTGTGGATCTTGGGTAGCAGCTAGAAACAGGAGGTGCGGGGTGCATGAACTATGAGGTTGCTGGCAGTGGATGGGGAGATCCCCAGAGTTAATAAGATCACTAACTCTGACTGGTCAAAGAACACTGAGGCTGTCTACAAGAAGGGTCAGAGCCGTCTCTATTTCCTGAGGAGACTGAGGTCCTTTAACATCTGCTGGACGATGCTGAGGATGTTCTACAAGTCTGTGGTGGCCAGTGCGATCATGTTTGCTGTTGTGTGTTGGGGCAGCAGGCTGAGGGTAGCAGACACCAACAGAATCAACAAACTCATCCGTAAGGCCAGTGATGTTGTGGGGATGGAACTGGACTCTCTGACGGTGGTGTCTGAAAAGAGGATGCTGTCCAAGTTGCATGCCATCTTGATCAATGTCTCCCATCTACTACATAATGTACTGGTTGGGCACAGGAGTACATTCAGCCAGAGACTCATTCCTCCAAGATGCAACACAGAGCGTCATAGGAAGTCATTCCTGCCTGTGGCCATCAAACTTTACAACTCCTCCCTTGGAGGGTCAGACACCCTGAGCCAATAGGCTGGTCCTGGACATATTTCACAATTTACTGGCATAATTTACATATTACTATTTAACTATTTATGGTTTTATTACTATTTATTATTTATGGTGCAACTGTAACGAAAACCAATTTCCCCCGGGATCAATGAAGTGTGACTATGACTAAGATTAGTGATGGTGTGAAGGACAATGGTCTGGTGCTCCTCAGCGGGGTCCGGTTCGAGGGGTAAGCAAGAGGAGGTGTCTGAGAGTTAGTGCTGGGCCTCAGCAAGGAAGAGGCCAGTCTGCCAGACTAGTACACACCCCTCTTATCTAGGTGTTTGATAGTGAGGTTAGGATTAGTGCAGAGAGAGTGGAGAGAGTGGAAGGAGTGAGGTTGGAATTGGAGAGAGCAGTAGTGAAGTCGAGACAGTTGATGTCCCATCGGCAGTTGGCAATGAAAAGATCCAGAATAGGCAGAAGACCAGGGTGGGGTATCCAGAAAGAGGAGGGTGGCTGTAGACAGGAGAAGGTGTAATCATTGCGGGGTGGAGTGTCCTTGCCAAAGAAGTAGGCACGGAGACAGAGGAGGCGAGGGCGGAATTCACTGAGGTGCGGGCACAGGGGGACAAACGTGAAGCCCTGACTGAGGACGGAACATTCTGTCTCAGAGAGGTGAGGTCAGAGGGGATGACGATTCACACAACACACTCAGTGATGGCTGAGTAAAACAGTAATTCACAGCAGAACAGACAGACAATAGAATGAATGAAAAACTACACACAAAGACTGACAAAGAATCAATGTGCAAAAGAAAACAACCAGTGCAAATACAAAAAATGGGAAGTAATTAACAAACACATAATACAGATAACATGAATTTTAAAGTCTTTGAAAGTGAGTCTGTAGGTTGTGGTCCTGCTGAAGGGTTTCAGCCTGAAGTTTCGACTGTACTCTTTTCCATAGATGCTGCCTGGCCTGCTGAGTTCCTCCAGCATTTTGTGTGTGTTACTGTAGGTTGTGGAATCATTTCTGAATTGAGTTAAGGTATCCACACTTGTTCACAAGTTTGATGGTTGTAGGGTAATATCTACACTTTCCTCCAATCACCTCACTTTTTCACAACAAAACGTTCATTTGGTGTTGCAATCATTCTGAGTTTTTACCTTTCATGAGCGTGTTGTGGGCCTGGCCCCAGGTGTTCCGGTGATCACTGGTCAGAACTCCCAGTGGCTCCTTGTCCGTCTTCCAGGAGAAATTCCGGATGCGCTGGAGCTGCATGTGGATCTGGTCCACGGTGAGTGGGGAGCCGTCACTGTTGTACACGTCCAGGTGGAAGAACTGAAAGCACGAGTTAGTGCAGTGTTAGTGCAGCCATTGACAGGATTAGTAAAATTATTACCAGGGTCACTTCCTGACAATTCATATCCTCAGTATAGTTATTTCTTCATTTTTTGCACAATTTGTCTTCTTTTGCACATTTGTTGTTTGTCAGTCTTTGCTGTTATTTCTCATAAATTCAACTGTATTTTGCCCTGTAAATGCCTGCAAGAAAATGAATCTCAACATAGCGTACTTGTATCGTAGCATATACATACTTTAATAATAAATTGACTTTGAACTTTGAGTATAGGCTGATGTCAGAGGCAAGATTTTTTTTTAAAACACCACAGACAGGTTCTCAGTACTATTTATTACCTTTTTATTATTGGCAAGGTTTGTCCTCTTTTGCACCTTTTCATAAATTCTATTGTATTTCTTTATTTTCCTGTAAATGTCCACAAGAAAATGAACCTTAGGATAGCATGTGGTGACATATACTTACAGACATCCCACCTCTCCCGGAAGTTCCGGGAGTCTCCTGCATATGATTAGCAGCTCCCTGATGCCCGCAAATTATATACAATATCATGGAAATCTATTTTTTTTGAGAGCGAGCGAGAGAGTGCGCGCGAGAGCAAGCGAGAGAAAGCAAAAGAGAAAGAGTGAGAGCAACCATGAGAGAGAGCGAGAGAGAGAGAGAGAGCGCAAGAGCGCGCCATGGCAGAGTGTTCCAAAAAAAGAAAATATAAAACGTAGGTCACCCCAGACTACACTAAAGTGTACCACTGTCAAAAATAATGACAGTGTTGCTCGCTGCACTGTTTGCAACAGTGACTTTTCTATTGCCCATGGTGGGTTAAGACTGTAAAAGACATGTTGAGGTGAGTTTAACAGGTGTCATTCATTCATTAGCATAGCTAATATTATTTAAACTAGCTGGCTAGCTGCTAAGGAGCTACTGACATCCCACCTCTCCCGGAAGTCTCCCGCAAATTGATGGTGCTACCTTCCTGAAATGAGTTTTTGCAGGGGGGGATGTCTGTACTTAGTTTGATAATCAATTTACTTTGAATTTTGAAACCAGAGCTACTATCACCGAACAGAAGCTTTCAAACTAAAATCTCTGAGATAACAATAGAAATATGTTCCCTCAGGTCACACCAGAATAGCAGCTGGCGTAGACCAATGAGTACCCTGTCAGCAGTGAGTCCCGTCACTAGGACAGTATCACAGCCCGGGGGAAGAAGCTGTTAACCAGTCTCACAATCCTTGTCCTGATACTCCTGTACCTCCTTCCTGACAGCTTCTGGACCACACAATGATGCAGCCAGACAGAACCCTCACACGGTGCTCCTGCGTGAAGTTGTTTAAGGGGGCAGGGAGCCTTGCATGCCCCAGTCTCTTCAGAAAGTACAGTCTCTGCCGTGCCTTCTTGACTAGTGAGGAGGTTTTGCGATTCCAGGTTGGATCATCTGTTATGTGGGCATGCCAAGGAAATTTGTACTCGTCACTCTCTTAGTGCCAGAGCCATTGATGTGCAATGGGGCGTGCACTTTCCTGAAGTTAACAATCATCTCTTCTGTCTCGTCCATGTTGAGACTCAGATTGTTGTACTCATACCAGTTGACAAGCCTCTATACCTTCTCTCTCGATGCTGTCTCATCATAGTTGCTGAAGAGGGCAACCACTGTCATATACTCACCGTATACTCAGGCACAGCAGACTCCCTAATGAAAATGAATAGCACTTGATGTTCCTTTTAAATATCTTGTGCAGAGGGCATCAAGGAGTGGTATATGCAGTTTGTTAAATCAATATAAAGCTGACACAATTCCAGACGGATATTTGAATCTCATCAGAGTGAAGCTCTCCGCTCGCACAATTGTACTGATGCACAAGGTCCTTGGAACTTCCAGACAAGAGTTATGAATGAGGCAAACAGCACTCGGCTGTTGCCAAGATGAGGAAACCTGATCACGTACCAAACCATGACTGGTCTCCAGCTGAAAATTGCTGGCCACCAATGAACAACAAGGTGCAAATGCTCCAACTACCTTCAGCAAAACAGCAAGCAGGCGAAAACAACCAAGTTCACAATTACATTCGCAAACACAAGGAATTCTGCAGATGCTGGAAATTCAAGCAACACACATCAAAGTTGCTAAATCTCTTACTAGCTCTTCCTTCAGTTAGTCCCGACAAAGGGTCTCGACCCAAAACGTCGACTGTACCTCTTCCTAGAGATGCTGCCTGGCCTGCTGTGTTCACC
Organism: Mobula hypostoma; assembly: GCF_963921235.1. NCBI lineage: Eukaryota > Metazoa > Chordata > Chondrichthyes > Myliobatiformes > Myliobatidae > Mobula > Mobula hypostoma. The sequence goes on along the minus strand of NC_086101.1, from coordinate 6,492,670 downwards.
AGCAACTTTGATGTGTGTTGTCACAATTACATTGATTGCATGAACATGGAATTCAAAACTTCAAAGTAAATTTATTATCAAAGTACTTATACATGTCTGTGCAAAATTTTAGGCATATATATAGCTAGGGTAATTGCACTATACTGCAACCACAGTAAAAAAAAACAAATTTCATGAGATATGAGAGATAAACCTGATTCTGATATGGGTCTCTATTGTGGACTGACAGCGGGAATGGGCAGGGAGAAAGGAAACATGGTTGGGAAAGAGAAAGGGAGAGGGGAGAGAACAGGAAGCACCAGAGAGACATTCTGTAATGATCAATAAACCAATTGTTTGGAATCTAATGACCTTGCCTTTTGTCCCAGGGCTGGGTGTTTCTGCACGCACACCACACCTGTCCCTGACATTCTCCCATGGCATTCTACCCTCACCATTCCCAACATCCTTCGTTCCTGCCAGATTTACAATCCTTTGCTCTCCACACCTTAACAAATATAGTACCGTACAAAAGTCTTAGGTATTCTAGCTATATACATGTCGCCTGAGACCTCTGCACAGTACTACATGTCAACATATACTACCCGGAATTTCATTTCCTTGCAGGCATTTATAGTTGAGCAAAGAAATACAATAGAAAAAAAATGAAAAACACACAAGTACTGACAAACAACCGGTTTGGAAGAGAAGACAATCTCTGCAAATACAAATCAAGTAATTCTGAAAAAATTATTCATGGTCCTTGAAAATGAGGCTGTAGGGCGTGGAATCACCTTAGAGTCGACATGAATGATGTTATCCACAATGGTTCTGCACCTTCTGGTAATTACTCAGAGTTCAAAGTAAATTGATTATCATAGTATTATATGTCACCGTATACTACCCTGAGATTCATTTTTTTGCCGGCATTCACATTATATACGAAGAAAATTTTGCAAAACAAGCAAAATAATATATAAATAAACAAACAATAAATATCGAGAACATGAGATGAGTTCTTGAAAGTGAGTCCATAGGTTGTGGAAACTGTTCAATGTTGGGGTTAGTGAAGGTGAAGTTGAGACTGCCCACAGTACAATCCTCGCTGATTTGATTTGATGCAAATGTCATCTTTATTCTATATTTCAATATACAAGTGACAATATCCCCTCTTCTTCGAGAGTCTGATGCTCGATGGTAATGACTGCTCTTGAACCCGGTAGTGTGAGCCCCGAGGCTCCTGTACCTTCTTCCTGATGGCAGTAGCGGGAAGAGAGAATGGCCTGGGTGGTGGATGCTGCTTTCCTACAACAGTGCTCCACACAGAAGTGCTCAATGGTAGGGAGAGCTTTACTCGTGAGGGACCGGGCTGTATCCACCAGTTCAATATCTTCATCCCCTCAGAACTGATCAATAAGCCCCTTGACCTTTACCTCAATATCTCCCTTACGCAATTAGATCCTCAGTTTCCTCACTTGCAGACCTCAGTTAGTTCCATGGTCTCCATCACCACAAGGCTGTGCACATGGCACCTCCCCCCCACCCGCCTGCTCTACTCGCTTTACACTTCAGACTCTGTGCCCAAACACAGCTCCAATGCCATATTCAAGTTTGCTCTGTCCTATGCTGAATCAAAGGCGGCGACAAATCAGAATATAGGAGGGAAATTGAAAATCTGGCTGAGTGGTGCCATGACAACAACCTCTCACCAATATCAATATCAGCAAGACCAAGGAGAAGAGTATTGAATTCAGGAGGAGGTAACCAGAAATCTTTGAGACAGTCCTTATTGGAGGGTCAGAGGTGGACAGGGTCAGCAACTTCAAATTTCTCGGCGTTATTCTATCGTAAGACACGTCCTGGGCCCAAAACGTAAAGACAATTACAAAAAAAAACATGGCAGCTCCTTTACTTCATTGGGAGTTTGCAGAGATTCACCATGATACCTACAACTTTGACAAACTTCTATAGATGTGTGGTGGAGAGTGCATTGACTGGCTGCATCACGACCTGGTATGGAAACACCAATGCCCTTGAATGGAAAATCCTACAAAAGCAGTGGATACAGGCCAGTCCACCTTTGAGCACATCTACATGAAACACCATTGCAGAAAAGCAGCATCCATCATCAGGGACCCCACCTCACTGCTGCCATCAGGAAGAAGGTACAGGAGCCTCAGGATCCACACCACCAGGTTCAGGAACAGTTATTACCCCTCAGCCATCAGGCTCTTGAAGCAAAGGGGAGAACTTCACTCACCCCAACATTGAAATGTTACCGCAACCAATGGACTCACTTTCAAGGACTCTTCGTCTCACATTTTCAATATTTATTACTTATTTATTTGTTATTATTATATCTTTTGTTTTATACTTGCAGTTTGTTGGCTTTTGCACACTGGTGAAATTCTCAAGTTAGTGCCATCTTTCAATGATTCTGTCATTGTTATTATTCTATAGATTTATTGAGCATGCCCGCAAGACAACAAATCTCAGGGTTGTATATGGTGACATATAGTATATGTACTTTGATAATAAATTTACTTTGAACTTTTGTAGCATTTTCCATTCAAAGGCATTGGTGATTCCATAAGGCTGTGATGCCACCAGCCAATATACTCTCTAATGCAAACCTAAAAAAGTTTGTCAGAGTTTCAAACGTCATGCTGAATCTTCATGAACCCCAAAGGAAGTAGAGGTGCTCCTGTGCCTCCTTTGTAATGGCACTTACCCAGGACGATTCTCTGAAATTATAACACCAAGGAATTCAAAGTTGATGACCCTCTCCAGCTCTTTGGATGAATACATGGATGGGAGGGGTATTGTCCAGGTGTGGGTGAATGGGACTAGGCAGAACAGAGTAACAGCTTGGCATGGACTATATTGGAGCTATAGTGCTCTCTCCATCAGAAACCCGTTATCTCCTCAAGACCCTCTAAATGAATACAAACATAGAAACATAGAAAATAGGTGCAGGAGTAGGCCATTCGGCCCTTCGAGCCTGCACCGCCATTCAGTATGATCATGGCTGATCATCCAACTCAGAACCCTGTACCAGCCTTCCCTCCATACTCCCTGACCCCTTTAGCGACAAGGGCCATAATCTAACTCCCTCTTAAATATAGCCAATGAACTGGCCTCAACTGTTTCCTGTGGCAGAGAATTCCACAGATTCACCACTCTCTGTGTGAAGTTTTTCCTCATCTCGGTCCTAAAAGGTTTCTCCTTTATCCTCAAACTGTGACCCCTCGTTCTGGACTTCCCCAACATCGGGAACAATCTTCCTGCATTTAGACTGTCCAATCCCTTTAGGATTTTATATGTTTCAATAAGATCCCCCCTCAATCTTCTAAATTCCAACGAGTATAAGCCTAGTCGATCCAGTCTTTCATCATATGAAAGTCCTGCCATCCCAGGAATCAACCTGGTGAACCTTCTTTGTACTCCCTCTATGGCAAAAATGTCTTTCCTCAGATTAGGGGACCAAAACTGCACACAATAGGAAATATATTGCACTGCCCACTCTCAGTTAAATGCCAACTAACTTGTTTTTTTATAACATTAGATTTATTTGTCACATGTATACAGTCGAAATGAGTCATTTGTGTCAAATCAAATCAGCAAGGATTGTACAGGGGGAAGCCTGCAAGTATCGCCATGTTTATATGCCAACATAACATGCCCACAACTCACGAAGCCTAACCCGTACGTTTTTGGAATAACAGGAAGAAACTGGTGCACCCAGGGGAAACCCAGACATTGACGAGGAGAATGCACAATCTCCTTCAGACAGCGGCCGGAATCGAACCCTCATGTTACAGCCGGCATTGCAATGCCGCTGTACTAACCGATACCCTACCATGCTGCTGTACCCTGCTGATCGACGGTCAGGTATCCAGCACGAGGTTCACAAACTAAACTTCAGCAAGGCTGCGGACAGAACCGTTACCACGGTGGCGTAGCGGTTAGCGTGACACTGTCACAGCTCGGGGTGTCGGAGTTCAGATTTCAGCTCCAGCGGAGTCGGAAAGGAGTCTGTACGTTCTCCCCGTGAATTGTGCGGGTTTCCTCTGGGTGCTCCGGTTTCCTCCCACAGTCCAAAGGCACTCTGGTTAGTAACTTTGTTGGTCATTGTAAGTTGCCCCATGATTAGGCTAGGGTTAAACCCGGGGTCTGCAGGGAGGCGCAGCTCATTGGCCAGAAGGGTATGTTCCACACTCTGTCTCCAAACAAAACTATATGAAATAAATAATGGCACATAATTACAGTTGAAGTCAGAAGTTTACAAACACCTTAGCCAAATACATTTAAACTCAGTTTTTCACAATTCCTGACGTTTAATCCAAATCCAGGGCTTTGTGATGGCCACTCCAATACCTCGACTTTGTTGTCCTTTAGCAATTTTGCCACAACTTTGGAGGTATGCTTGGGGTCGTTGACCATTTTGAAGACCCATTTGTGACCGAGCTTTAACTTCCTGGCTGATTGGGCCGGCTGGAGGCACAATGACATCAGTGCTGGACCCGGGAGCGGAGGTTCCCGGGTTCGAAACCAGTCAGTCCGCTCCCGAGTACGCCTTCCATCCGTGCCGGGTTGAGTGTCGAGATCGCAACTCGACCTCGTAAAATAAAGGGAAAATACTGCGAAAATGTTGTGTAAGGAGTGGTGTGCCACACAGTCACTCTCTCTCTCGCTCCGTGCCTTGTAAAAATCCATGAAAAAGACATAATCATGGACGCACGCACACACATGCAGATACACACACACAAACGCGCACGTGCACATGCAGACACAGACACACAGACGCGCATGCACGCAGGCACATGCCAAAAAAATTTTAAAAATAAAAAAAAACTTCCTGGCTGATGTCTTGAGATGTTGCTTCAATATATCCACACAATTTTCCTTCCTCATGATGCCATCTATTTTGTAAAATGCACCAGTCCCTCCTGCAGCAAAGCACCCCCACAACATGATGCTGCCACCCCCATGCTCCACGGTTGGGATGGTGTTCTTCGGCTTGCAAGCCTCACCCTTTTTCCTCCAAACATAACGATGGTCTTTATGGCCAAACAGTTCAATTTTTGTTTCATCAGACCAGAGGACATTTCTCCAAGAAGTAAGATCTTTGTCCCCATGTGCACTTGCAAACTGTAGTCTGGCTTTTTTATGGTGGTTTTGAAGCAGCCTTCTTCCTTGCTGAGCAGCCTTTCAGGTTATGTCGATATAGGACTCGTTTGACTGTGGATATGGATACTTGTCTACCTGTTTCCTCCAGCATCTTCACAAGGTCCTTTGCTGTTGTTCTGGGATTGATTTGCACTTTTCACGCCAAAGTACGTTCATCTCTAGGAGACAGAATGCGTCTCCTTCCTGAGTGGTATGACGGCTGCGTGATCCCATGGTGTTTATACTTGCCTACTATTGATTGTACAGATGAACATCATATCTTCAGGCATTTGGAAATTGCTCCCAAGGATGAACCAGACTTGACATCATTTTCTGACCTCAATCCGATAGAAAGTTTGTGGGCAGAACTGAACAAGTGTGTGCGAGCAAGGAGGCCAACAAACCTGACTCAGTTACACCAGTTCTGTCTGGAGGAATGGAACAAAATTCCAGCAACTTACTGTGAGAAGCTTGTGGAAGACTACCCAAAACGTTTGACCCAAGTTAAGCAATTTAAAGGGAATGCTACCAAATACTCAAAGTGTATGTAAACTTCTGACCCACTGGGAAAGTGATGAAAGAAATAAAAGCTGAAATAAATTATTCTCTCTACTATTATTCTGACATGTCACATTCTTAAAATAAAGTAGTGATCCTCACTGACCTAAAACAGGGCATGTTTTCTAGGATTAAATGTCAGGAATTGTGAAAAACTGAGTTTAAATGTATTTGGATAAGGTGTATGTAAACTTCTGACTTCAACTATAACTTCAATAGCTTCAACCATAGTCAATAACTTCAACTTTACCTGGAAGTTCCGGACAACGGTGATGTGTGTTGGTGGAGACCGGCTATAGCCGTAGTTTATCAAAGAGTCACGTTTGGGCCCAGGGATGCGGCAGGAGGACAGGATTTTGCCATACAGATCCATGCAGAGGGGTTTGCCTCGACTATACTCCATTGGAAGTAACTGGCTAAAGAAAACAGAATGAAGAATGAAATGTCAGCATCTTGCAATATTTAATTTACTTTTTATTAGAGATACAGCACAGTAACCGGCCCTTCCGGCTCGACAAACCCGCACCGTCCAAGTACACCCCACTAACCCGTACGGCTTTGGAGCGCGGGAGGAAACCGGTGCATTCAGGAGAAACCGCGAGGGCAGGGGAAAACGTGCAAACTCCTTACGGACAGCAACGGGAGTGAACCCAGTCACTGGCGCTGTAAAGTGTTTACGCTACACCAGCCCAAGCTTAAAAACAAACCCAACCTCGGGATGCAACAAAGTCATTCTGACGTGAAGGAGTTAACGTGAGACTATGAGAGGCAGGAGAGGTTTCCCATGTATAAGTTAGTGTCTGGAGTAATCTGTGAACATAGAACATAAAATCCACAGCACGTTACAGGCCCTTCAGCCCACAACGTTGTGCCGACCATGTAACCTACTCTAGAAACTGTCTAGAATTTCCCTACCGCATAGCCCTCTATTTTTCTAAGCTCCATGTACCCATCTAAGAGGCTCTTAAAAGACCCTATTGTATCCGCCTCCACCACCATTGCTGGCAGCCCATTCCACGCACCCACCACTCTCTGTGTGTGAGAAACTTACCCCTGACATACCCCCGGTACCTATTTCCAAGCACCTTAAAACTGTGCCCTCTCATATTCGCCATTTCAGCCCTGGGAAAAAGCCTCTGGCAATCCACATGATCAATGCCTCTCATCATCTTATACACCTCTATCAGGTCACCTCTCATCCTCCGTCGCTCCAAGGAGAAAAGGCCAAGTTCACTCAATCTATTCTCAGAAGGCTCGCTTTCCAATCCAGGCAACATCCTAGTAAATCTCTTCTGTACTCTCTCAATAGTATCCACATCCTTCCTGGACTGAGGTGACCAGAACTGAAGACAGTATTCCAAGTGAGGTCTGACCAAGGTCCTGTATATCTGTAGAGCTACAACCACCCCAGTGGAAAAGGACTTAAATGCTCATGGCAGAAGCAGCGAGGAGAGACGCTGAGGAGGTTTTTCTTCCACACAAGTTTCTTCAGATCTGGGACACACCATCCAAAAGGGTGGTGGGAGAATTTTGAAAAGTAACTTTCTAACTGAGCAACAAACACAAGATGTCGGAGAAACTCAGCAGGTCAAGCAGCATCCATGGAGGGGAACAAGCAGAACACATTTCGGGCCAAGACCCTTCAGCAGGACTGTAAAAGAAGGGAGAAGAAGCCAGAAAGAGAAGGTGTGGGGAGGGGCAGGAGTATAAACTGGTAGGTGATCGGTGAGACCGGGTGAGGGGGAGGGTGGACGGGTGTGGGAAGAGGGGATAAGGTAAGAAGCTGGGAGCTCATAGGTAGTAGAGCTAAAGGGCTGAAGAAGGAATCTGATAGGAGAGGACAGTGGACCAGGGAGAAAGGGAAAGAGGAGGGGAATTAAGAGGGTGAGAGGAGAAGGGCTAACAGGGGAGCCAGAATGGTGAATGGAAAATGAGAAAACGGGGAGGGAGAGAAATTACAGGAAGTTAGTGAAATCAGTGTTCATACTGTCAGGTTGAAGTTTACCTAGAAGTACTGTTCCTCCAACCTGAGTGTCTCCTCATCGTGGCCATAGAGGAAGCCATGGTGTGAGCAGAATTATCTGCAGTTTAATGTGAAAAAGACTAAGGAGCTGGTGGTAGACCTGAGGAGAGCTAAGGTACCGGTGACCCCTGTTTCCATCCAGGGGGCGTGTGGACATGGTGGAGGATTACTAATAACTGGGGATACAAATGGACAATAAACTGGACTGATCAAAGAACACTGAAGCTGTCTACAAGAAGGGTCAGAGCCGTCCCTATTTCTTGAGGAGACTGAGGTCCTTTAACATCTGCCGGACGATGCTGAGGATGTTCTACGAGTCTGTGGTGGCCGGTGCTATCATGTTTGCTGTTGTGTGCTGGGGCAGCAGGCTGAGGGTGGGAGACACCAACAGAATCAACAAACTCATTCGTAAGGCCAGTGATGTTGTGGGGATGGAACTGGACTCTCTGACAGCGGTGTCTGAAAAGAGGATGCTGTCCAAGTTGCATGCCATCTTGGACAATGTCTCCCATCCACTACATAATGTACTGGGTGGGCACAGGAGTACATTCAGCCAGAGACTCATTCCACCGAGATGCAACACAGAGCGTCATAGGAAGTCATTCCTGCCTGTGGCCATCAAACTTTACAACTCCTCCCTTGGAGGGTCAGACACCCTGAGCCAATAGGCTGGTCCTGGACTTATTTCGTAATTTACTGGCATAATTTACATATTACTATTTAACTATTTATGGTTCTATGACTATTTATTATTTATGGTGCAACTGTAATGAAAACCAATTTCCCCCAGGATTAATAAAGTATGACTATGACTATGACTATGGACCGACATGTGGAATAGGAATGGGACGTCAAATTGCAACGGTCGGCCACCAGGAAGTTCCGTCCTTTGCGGCAAACAGAGCAAAGGTGCTCAATGAAACGGTTCACCCAATCTACACTGGGTCTCACCGATGTGGACACCGAGGGCTCCAGATATAGTCATTGAGCCGGCAGCCTCGCAGGTGAAATGTTGCCTCACCTGGAAGAGCAAGGAGGTGTCAGTGCAGGTGTAGCACCTGTCCCTCTTTCTGGTGGGAGAGCTGTCTCCTGTTGGCTGATAAAGAGCAGCAGTGATCTGGAGCAACTTCAGCTCTCAATTCACAGTCCAGCAGAACCAGTCTTTCTAATACTCATCCAGGCACTGTTCAAATGTTAAACAGACCCACATCCAACATTTTAGGAACAGCTTCCTCCTCTTCACCACCAGACTTCTGAACAGTCCATGAACTTTACCTCATTATCTTTGCTCTTTTTTGTTGCACTGATTTAATATCTGTATATTTTTTATTGTAGTCCATAATATATGGATTGCATTGTACTGCTGCCACAAAACAACAAATTTCATGACGTAGTGTCTGTCACTGATAATAAACCTGATTCTCATACTAAATGTGATGAGAGGTTGTGCTATTTTTTTCCACGCAACAATTTCCAAACACTCTGGGAATACAAACAAACCCTTTGCTCGACTCCTCTCTGGACATGCTGAATGAGTTCAACGTTCAAAGTAAATTTATTATCTAAGTACATATATGCCATCATATAAAACCCCCGAGATTAGTTTTCTTGTGGACAATCACAGTAGATCCAAGAAACCCAGTTGAATCAATGAAGGACCACACACAATGAAACAAGCAATTAATGTGGAAAATATAAATACAGAAAGAAAAAAATAATTATAATAAATAAGCAATAAATATGCAGAACATGACGAAGAATCCTTGAAAGTAAATCCATAGGTTGACGGGGCGAGTGAAGTTATCCCCTCTGGTTCAAAAGCCTGATGGTTGAGGGGTAGTAACAGTTCCTGAACCCGATGGTGTAAGACAGAAGGCTCACTTCTTCCCAATGGCAGTAGTGACAAGAGGGCATGGCCTGGGCTGTGGGGGTCCTTGATGAGAGAAATGCATTTGCCAATAAACTATATCAATTAGATGTATTGCACGCAGGTTTGATGAGAAACTTCTGTAGATACTCAGTGGAGAGTTTCCTGACTGGCTGCATCATCGCCTGGCATGGAAACACCAATGCCCAGATACAGAAAAGGCTACAAAAAGTGGTAGGTACAGTCAAGTGCATCACCAGGCAAAGCCCTTTAAGTGACATTGAAATAAACTCAGTAGACACTCTATTAGGTTCCTCCTGTAGCAAATAGAGTGGCCATTGAGTGTATGTTCCCGACCGTCCCCTGGCGTAGCCCATCGACTTAAAGGTTCAACATGTTGTGCATTCAGAGATGCTCTTCTGCACACCACTGTTATAATGTGTGGTTATTTGAGTTTCCTTACCCCTTTTTAACAGCTTGAAACACTCTGGCCATTTTCCTCTGATCTCTGTCATTAACAAGGCATTTTCACCCACAAAACTGCCACTCATTGTATTTTTTTTGCACCATTCTCTGTGAAGCCTGGAGCTTGCTGTGCACGAAAAGCCCGGGAGATCAGCAGTTTCGGAGATACTCCGCGACCCTGTCTGGCACGGCCAAAGTCACTTACATCACATTTCTTACCCATTCTGATGTTTGGCCTGAACAGCAACTGAACCTCTTGATCATGTCTGCAAGCTTCTCAAGTACTGAGCTGGAGCCTTGTGACTGGCTGATTAGATACTTGCATTAACAAACAGGTGTACCTGAAGAAGTGGACACTGAGTATGATGTAGCTCTGTACTCAGAATGGTGGGGTCTACCAATTTGTATGCCAGGTTTCCCGTGGAGCACACCATACTGATATTGAACTCTGACAAAACCCATACGTCGACCAGAAAAGTACTTGCCTGTCAAATTTAGACTTGAAGTCCAACACTCCAGCGATGAGCATGGCCGCAAACCTGATGGACAAGGAAAAGGCAATAAGGATCGAGTAAAGTTGCGTTGAGTTTGTCGTCACGTGAACAAGCAGCAAGGTTCAGGTACAGGGAAGAGAAGCACGTTTGCAGCAGGATCACAGGCACTACAGTGCAGACAGCACATGCTGGCGGCACGGTAGCGTAGTGGTCAGCACAGCGCTTTACAGAGCCGGCGACCCAGGTTCAATTCCCACCACTGCCTGTAAGGAGTTTATACTAAAAATCCACATGAGCATGTGGATTTCCTCCGAGTTTCCTGTTTCCTCCCACAGTCCACAATTAATTGGTCACTGTCCCATGATTAGGCTAGGATTAAATCATGGGATTGCTGGCCAGCATGGCTCAAAGGGCCAGAAGGGCCTTTTCTGTGCTGCATCTCAATAAATATAAATTATATACATTTTATGTATAAATTATTCAGGACAACAAAGAGAGAAGAAAAAGAAAGACTGCAAAAACAATACTTCTGGGCAAAAGGATGATACAGGTCCACGGGAGTGTCAAAGAGTGCACAGAAAAACGGCGCTGGCAGATCAGCGACTTGGTGAAGGACAACCGAAGCTCGTTGGTCTGCCCGCACGCCGAGACGTGGGTTGGACAGAGGGTTGCTGCCAACGGGCACATCCCAGGCTGCAAGAGGGCATGCCGAGGAACACACTGAATCTCAGTGCAGATACTGCAAGGGCTCTGTGGGGAAGAACCAGAGTGTAGGTTCTTCAGCTACCGGAGACGGAGGGGCCTGGTTGAGGAGTGAACTGTAGGACTGGACCGTCCCAAGAAGATCTCACTGAAACCTATCGAATAGTGAAAAGTCCTAGATAGAGTGGATGTGGAGGGAATGTTTCCTATAGTGGGGGAGTCTCAGAATAGGATGTCCTCTTAAAACAGAGATGAGGAGGAAATTCTTGAGGCAGACAGTGGTGAATATATGAATTCATTGTTACAGATGGCTGAGGGTATATTGGATATATTTAAAGCAGAGGTTGATAGATTCTCGATTAGGAAAGACATCAAAGGTTATGGAGAAGAGGCAGGAGAATGAGGTTGAGCAGGAAAATAAGTCAACCATAACTGAATGGGGGAACAGACTAGATGGGCCAAATGGCCCGATTTTGCTCCTAAGTCTCTTGGTCATGAGAGACAACAAGCCTGTTGCTTTCCCTCTTACTTCCAGTAAGATGGCAGTGCGTACAAAGAAGCCAGCCAAAAGTTTTTCTTTGTTAACTGCGTGTGTGTGTGCGTGCGTGCGTGCGTGCGTGCGTGCGTGTGTGTGTGTGTTTTTAAATCACAAGACAACACTGGACTCCAATAACTGTGACAACTGCAGGTCTACCGTATCAGTGAGCTGCTCATTGTTCGGAGTGGCTGGCCGGGGTGTCGTAGGAGCCAGCCGGCGGTGCAGAGAAGAGGAGGCCGGCTATCGGGCTGCGGAAGGAGATTCAGGCCGCGGGAGCAGAGCTGGGCAGCTGGGCCGCTGGACCGTGGGAGGGAGGAGCCAGACTGGGTTCAGAGGAGCTGAACTGGGTGCAGACCGTGCTCCTGCCTGCCACTCAGAGGCTCCGGAAGGCTGCAAGCAGTGAAGCCGTGCCTGACTCTCTCGGACGTTTCTTCTGTAATTACAAGCCCCCGTTGCCAGAGGCCTGTTACCATTGTTCGGTGGCGAGGCAGCGGCGTCACCCCTGTTGCGGCAAGGACCAGGCCACAAGCCGCAGGCTCGCCTGCTGCTGCAGTCCAGGTGAGCGGTCGCTAGCGGCGGTGTAGCATGGCGTCTGTGCTCAGTTGGGGGCGGCCTCCCCCGTCAGTGTTGGATCGGAGGAATTACTGGCTGGACCACTGGGAACTGAACCATCAACTTGCAGGACTTGTCACTTAGGGTCTTAGACTAAAAATGCTTTTCCTTGCATGACTATGTTTTTTTTCTCTCTCTCTCTCTCTCATTATTTTGAATGTGCGTGTCTGTTTTTGCACCTTCGCCCCAGGGGAACGCTGTCCCATTCAGCCGTATCCATGTGTGGCTTGAATGATTTGATTCGACTTGATTTAAGGAATGCAACAGCATGCTACTCATCACATTGTCGGGGAATGCACAAAGGGAATGGCAGTGCACGGTTTATTCTTGCACGCAACTTCTCTTTATCCACAAAGTTTATTTCCATATGCGAGAGAAGTGATTGGCCCGTGACCATCCTACCTGAGCTGTCCTGTCCAGTCGCTGTAGTCCTGTTTGGGGAGAACCACGGCGGGGTTCGAGTGAACGGCCAGGGGAAGGCGACATGTCAGGTAAGCACTCTGGAGCCACCAGTCAGTCAGCTGAAAGAGAAGTAAATAGTTTGAGGGAGGGTGGTGTTGGATTGAGGATGTAAATATTGATGTAATTATGAAAAGGGTACGCCTGCGGTTATATTTCACTAGGAGTTAGTGGAGAATTGGTACGTCACCAAAGACTCCAGCAAATTTCTACAGATCTACCGTGCAGAGCATTCTAACTGGCTGCATCACCATGTCGTATGGAGGGGCCATTGCACAGGATTGGAAAAAAATCTGTAGAAAGTTCTAAACTTGGCCAACTCCATCATGGGCGACAGCCTGATGGCTGAAGTGTAATAACTGTTCTTGAACCTGTTGTGCGAATCCTGAGGCGCCAGTAGCATCAGTGAGCAGAGAGCATGACTGGATGGGAAGGGGGGTCATCATATGGCTGCTGCTTTCCTGCGACAGCACTCCATGTAGACATGCTCAGCGGTGGGGAGGCTTCACCTATGATAGACTGGGCTGTACCCACTTCTTTTCATAGGCTTTTCTGTTCAAGGGCTTTGGGTTTTCCATGCCAGGCCAAGATGCAACCAGTCAATATACTCTCCACCACTCTTCTACAGAAGTTTGACAAAGCTTTAGGTGACGTCGAATCTTCGCAAACTTCTGCGAAAGTAGAGGCTTTGCCGTGCTTCCTTCGTAATGGCACTTACGTGGACCCAGGGCAGATTCTCTGAAATGATAACGTCCAGAAATTTCAAGTAGCTGACCCTCTCCACCTCTCATTCCCTGATTCATGGACCTCTAGTTTCCTCCTCCTGAAGTTCATAATCAGCTCCTTGTTCTTGCTACAATCTCCCTCCTCTATGCCAGCGGTCCCCAACCACCGTGCCGCAAAGTATACACTACCGGGCCATGAGGAAACGGTATGATTTGGTGATATGAGTCAGCTGCACCTTTCCTCATTCCCTGTCACGGCCACTGTTGAGCCATAACGCATGCGAGGTCATTACCCACGCATCATCAATGTCAGCGCGGGAAGGAGATGAACTCCTCGAGCTTGCAAATGACGGCGGGCTGAAAAGAATGTTTGACATAACATCTCTGCCGGCATTCTGGATCAAAGTCAAGCCTAAATATCCTGAGATAGCCACGAAAGCACTAAAAACGTTGCTTCCAACATATTTCTGCGAAGCGGAGTTTTCTGAAATGATTGCAATGAAAACCAAATTGTGTACTAGACTGGACATAAGGAACCCCTTCAAGTATCGCTGTCTCCCATCACCCCTCGGCGGGACCGTCTTGTTGCAAGCCCAGGGCTCCCACTGATTCAGCGATATTGGTGTGTTGCAATGAATTTATATGTTCATACGGGGAAAATATGTGCTGTGTGTTTAATATCCAAACGTTACTTAAAATGTTATGATGCTATTGACTTACTTATATAACCATATAACAATTACAGCACAGAAACAGGCGATCTCGGCCCTTCTAGTCCGTGCCGAACACTACTCTCACCTAGTCCCACCGACCCGCACTCAGCCCATAACCCTCCATTTCTTTCCTGTCCATATACCTATCCAATTTTTCTTTAAATGATAATATCGAACCTGCCTCTGCCAGTTCTACTGGAAGTTCGTTCAACACTTACTTCAAGCTCCCCTGATAATTGACTTACCACTATATTCATGCGAGGAAAATATGCGCTGTGTGTTTAATATTAAATTGGTTAGATAAACCCTTTTAGAAACTAAACTGAGTGTATTAGCCACTTATCACCTATATTCCGGTCGTGATTAACATCCCCCACCCCCTGTCCCTGAACAGAATCGCCAAAACGATTTGCAGGAAAAATAATCGGGAGGTGCACGCATGCGCACTGGTGCCCGCGCAAGGCTTCATGGTCATTGTAGTCTTTCTCTGGGTAAACACAATGCATTTGACTGCTACTCCTGTCCGTTGGCAACCCTACCCCGCACCTCACTCCCCGCCCCGGGTCGGCCGGTCCGCAAGAATATTGTCAATATTAAACTGGTCCGCAGTGCAGAAAAGGTTGGGGACCCCTGCTCTATGCTAATTCAGTGCCACCTTTCATTTGGTCAACGGTAGTGGTGTTGTCAGCAAGTTTAAACATGGCATTGGAGCTGTGCTTCGTCACAGTATAAAGCGAGTCGAGCAGGGAGGGGACTAAGCACACAGCCTTGTGGTGCACCTGTGCTGATGGAGATCGTAGAAAGAGATGTCAGTCAGTGGTCAGTCTGAACTGACTGACAAGTGAGGAAATTGAGGATCCGCGAGCACAAAAAGATATTGTTGATTGGTTGCTTGGTACGTTCGGTTTGCTTGTGTTCATCATTGCTCTGCCGAACATTGTGACCATGCTGTGCTGGCAGCAGACTGTGCAGTGACACGTGCAGGCTGCCCCCAGCAGATCTTCGGCTGTGTTGGTCATCAACTCAAAATGGCACATTTTACTATACGTTTCAACGTTCATTTGATAAACCCGAATCGGAAATCTGAAATCTTGAACGTGCCTCCCTCTCTTCCCCCTCGAGGTTCCCTTTAGCTCTGGGGAGTCCTTACATGATGGGTGAATGCCAGCACTTACCCAGTTCTCAGTTCTCCTGGAGCGTTTCTCCAGCCTGTCTTGCAGTTTCAGCCCAATACCATGAGGTTTACTGAACTCCCTCACCATTTCCCTCGTCTGCTCCAGCTCCTCGGGGCTCACCAGCGGCTGCAGCGCCAGGAGGTAGCGCTCCAGGGTATGCCGCAGCGGGGGCACAGGTAGCTGGGGCAAAGGACCATAGCCAGAGATCGGCCTTGAGATGAGGTGGCAGAGGCCAGGAGGCTTGACCAGGAGCGCTGGGCGCCATAGTCCAACCGTCTGCAATAAAGGAAGAAGCGTTAAAGCAGCAAAGAGGCAAAAATCGAGTCGTCAGCCAGGGACCAGCTCCCACGGTGGTAGTAGCTAATACAAGAGGGTACAACCAATAACCAAGATAAGAGGCATCATTCGGGTGGTCAGTCAGCGACTGTCTCCCAGGGTGATAATAGTTAATATGAGAAGGCATAACTCGAAGGTGTTGGAAACATAGAAACATAGAAAATAGGTGCAGGAGTCGGCCATTCGGCCCTTCGAGCCTGCACCGCCATTCAGTATGATCATGGCTGATCATCCAACTCAGAACCCTGTACCAGCCTTCCCTCCATACCCCCTGATCCCTTTAGCCACAAGGGCCATATCTAACTCCCTCTTAAATATAGCCTATGAACTGGCCCCAACTGAACGTATAATGGGGGATGTCAGAGATAAGTTTTTCCAGAGATGATGGGGGCTGGAACACACTGGCGGGGTTGGTGGTAGAGGCAGATACATTACCTATTTTTTAAATTTATTTTGATACAGCTCGGAATAGGCACTTCCATCCCTTCGAGCCACGTCACCCAGCAATCCCCCAGTTTAATCCTAGCCTAATCAGAGGGCAATATATAATGAACAATTAACCTACCAACCAGTAGGTCTTTGGATTGTGGGAGAAAACCAGAGCACCGGGAGAATACTCGCACGGGCACGGGGAGGATGCACAAACTTCCCACAGGCAGTGGCGGGAATCAAACCCAGGCTGTCTGTACTGTACAGCTAACCACTGTGTTGCTGAGGATGATAAGACTGGAGGGAAGGGTTAGTCTGCTCGGCACAACATCGCGTGCTGAAGGGCCCGTACTGTGTTCAATAACGAAGGAGAGCATGAGAGGAGGGAGGGAGGGAAGATCATCGGGAACCCTCTGCCCTCTGGTCCTAGACCAGGAGAGCTCAACCTCGGGTCCATGGAGCCCTTGCTTAATGGCATTGGTCCATGATATGAGAAAGGTTGGGGACCCCTGTCCTACACTCTCCCATTATTGCAAACATCCTCTTGGCATCCACTCTGTCAAGGCCTTTCAATATTCAGGAGGTTTTAATTAAATTCCTCCCCCCCCCCCCCAATTCTTCTGGATTCCAGTGATGAGTACAAGCCTGGAGCCAACAAAACACCCCCCATACGTTAACCCTTTTATTCCCAGGATTATTCTGGTGAACTTCCTCTGGACGCTCTTCAATGCCAGCATATCCCTTCTTACATGAGAGGCCCGAAACTGCTCACAACACTCTTTGTGCACAAGAGAATCTGCAGATGCTGGAAAACTGAAGGAAGGTCTGGCCCTGAAACATTGGCTCTTTATTCCTCTCCATAGATGCTGCCTGACCTGCTGAGCTCTTCCAGCATTTTTGTGCGTGCTACTCACAATTCTCCAATGCCTTAGAAATCCTTGCTTTTATATTCTAGTACTCTCAAAATGAACGTAAACACCTTCTTTACCACCATCTCAATCTGCGTTAACTTTTAGAGAGTCCTGCACTAGGACTCCCAAGTCCCTTTGCAGTTCTAATTTTTGAATTTTTCCCTGTTTAGAAAACATTCTATGTCTTTAGTCCTGCCACCAAGCCTTCACATCCACTAAAAAGTGAACTATTGGTATTCCAGTCTACCTCATCGTGGCCCTCGCACTTACCAGTCTGCCTAGACTGCACTTTCTCTGTAACGGTAACACTATCTTCTGCATTCTGTTTTCTTTTTACAACCTCAATACATGGCATGATCTGTCTGGATAGCACTCGAAAAAGTTTGTGGTTATCTATTTGATCTATCCCTCTTATCATTTTGGACACCTCTATCAAGTCACCTCTCATCCTCCTTCACTCCAAAGAGAAAATCCCCAACTTGCTCAAACTATCCATATAAGATGCGCTCTCTAATCCTGGTGAATCTCCTCTGCACCCTCTCCAAAACCTTCACATACTTCCTATAATGACGTGACCAGAACTGAACACAATATTCCAAGTGTGGCCTAACCAGAGCGTTAGAGAGTTGCAACATTAATGCATGGTTCTTGAAACTGCTGGAGTTCAGAAGAATGAGGTGATCTCAATAAAAGCTACAGAATTTTGAAAGGCCTAAATAGAGTAGATGTAGAGAGTATGTTTCCAATAGTGGGAGTCTAGGACTAGAGGGTCCAGCCTCAGCTGTAAGGGTCTCTCTCTAGGACAGAGATGAGGAGGAATTTCTTTAACCAGAGGATGGTAAATCTATAGAACTCATTGCTGTGGAGCCAAGTCATTGGGTATGTTTAAAGCAGAGGTCAACAGATTCTTGATTAGTCAGGGTGTCAAAGGTTATGGGGAGAAAGCAGGAAAAACGGGGTTGAGAGGGATAATAAATCAGCCATGATGGAGTGGTAGAGCAGGCTCAATGGGCTGAATGGCCTCATTCTGATCCAATGCCTCATGGTGTTATGTGACAATAACAAGTTTTAGGTAACCATATCCTTTCAACAAAAGTGTGGAGTGTGGATTCCAGAATGGCAGCCATTCCACCTTGGATAAGCTTAGGTAAGTCTGACGTCTCCCTGCCAACATGTTTATTAGGTGTAAATCAGTCTGGCCCTAAGTTATCTACAGTAAGCAAACAGAGCAATGCAAGGCCAACTGTGTCCAAATAATTCTGAATGATCAGATTTACTGATGGATAAATCAATTACTGTGATTATAACCAGAGGCCTTTACACACTAACCTCAACACACAAAAACCCTATTTATTTAGAAATACAGTGTAGAACAGGCCCTTGCGGCCCAACGAGCCACAGTGCCCTGCATCTCACCTGTTTAACACTAGCCTAGTCACGGGACGATTTATGATGATCAATCAAGCTACTAACTGGTACATCAAGGGCGGACACACAGAGGAAACCACCAAGGTTCACAAGGAGAATGAACAAACTCCTTACGGACAGCGCTGGAATGGACTCCAGACTCCAGCATACTGAGTGGTAATAGCATTGCGCTATCTGCTGACATTGTCATACGTATTATACCCAGAGTGAAGAACGTAAAAGGCTGCAGGAAGTTTTTAAAGTCAGCCAGCTCTATTCCAAACACAACCCTCCCCTCCATCAAGAACATCTTCAAAAAGTGAAGGCTGCATCCATCATTAAAGACCTTTACCACCTGAAACATGCCTTCTTCTCATTACTACCATCAGAGCCTGAACACACACACACAATGCGTCAGGAACAGCTTCTTCCCATCCTCCATCATGAGGGAGTAGAGACGCTCGGAGATTAGGAGAATGGGCAAAGTGGCAGATGGAATACAGTGTCCGGAAATGTATGGTATGGTCATGCACTTTAATAGAAGAAATAAAAGGGTAGACTACTTTCTAAATGAAGAGAAAATTCAAAACTCTGAGGCACAAAGGAACTTGGGAGTCCTTGTACAAGATTCCATGGAGGTTAATTTGCAGATTGAGTTGGTGGTGAGAAAGGCAAATGCAATGTTAGCATTCCTTTCAAGAGGCCTAGAGCATAAAAGCAAGGATGTAAAGTTGAGACTTTATAAAGCACTGGTGATGCCTCACTTGTATTCAGCAGTTTTGGGCCCCCTATCTTAGAAAGGAAACTGTAAAACGGAAGAGGGTTGAAAGGGGGTTTACAAAAATGATACCAGGATTAAACGGCTTGTCACATGCAGAGCGCCTGATAGCTCTGGGCCTGTACTCACTAGATTTTAGAAGAATGGGGGGGGGGGGGGTGACCTCATTGCAACCTATTGAAAGGTGAAAGCTCTTAACAGAGCGGATGTGGAGAGGATGTTTCCTACGGTGGGAGAGTCTAAGACCAGAGGACACAGCCTCAAAGTAGGGGGCATCCTTTTAGAATGGAGATGAGGAGGAGTTTCTTTAACCTGAGTGGTGATCTGTGGAATTCACCGCCACAGGCGGCTGTGGAGGCCAAGTCGTTGGGTATATTCGAGGTAGAGGTTGATGAATTCTTGATTACTCAGGGCATGAAGGGATACGGGGAGAAGGCAGGAGATTGGGGCTGAGAGGGAAAATGGACTAGCCATGATTAAAGGGCAGTGCAGACTCAACAATGGCCTAATTCTGCTCCAGTATGTTAAGGTCTCAGTCTTATTTCAGAATGGTTCAGGAAGACGTTCAGACATAGGAAAAGAATTCATTCAGCCCATCGAGTCTTCTCTGCTATTCCATCAGTTTGATTTATTATCCCTCTCTCCCCCATTGTCCTGCCATAAACACTACCTCTTTTCTTCTCAATCCTTTACCTTTCCCACCCATCACCTCCCAGCTTCTCACATCATCTGCCCTCTATAGCCACCCACCTCCCTTTACTTGGTCTCACCTATCACCAGCCAGCCTGTACTCCTTCCCTTGTCATACCAGCTTCTTCCCCCTTCCTTTAAGACACCAGTGATCACAGTTTGGGGTTCAACTGCACACAGTCTCCATGAGCACGTGGGTTTCTTCCGGGTGCTGCAGTTTTCTCCCACATTCCAAAGGCGTACGGTTATGGGCATGCTGTACCAGCTATGAGCTCGCAACCCCTTCCGTCTTTTCCCCTCTTATTCCAATTTCTTCCCCCTTACTTTCCAGCCCTGATGGAGGTCTCAGCCCAAAACCATCAAATGTTTATTCATTTGCAGATGCTGTCTGACCTGCTGAGTTCCTCCAGCATTTTGGGTGTGTAACTGTGCATTTCCAGCATCTGCAGAATCTGTGCTGCAATTTTCATGTACTGCACTGCTGCCGCAAACAACAAAATTCACGATATATGCCAGTGACAATAAACCTGATTCTAATTCACTCCTCACTAATATTTGAACACAGTTTCCAGAATTTTGCTGCATAATTTCACATCAATATGCACATTCTGCCTCACATCCTTGCCAAAAGTCCTTTTTGGGCAAAACGCAAGCTCCTACATTGCAACTCTAAACTGACGTTAAAAACAAATCACACCAATTGTTGCTCATATGGTCATTCACTTCCAAAAAACATTTGGGGTGTAAGACCATAAGACATAGGACATTAGGCTATTTGGCCCATCGAGTCTGCTCCAGCCTTCCATCATGGCTGATTTATTAATCCTTTCAACCCCATTCTCCTGCCTTCTTCCTGCTAACCTTTGTTGCTATTACGAATGAAGAACCTATCAACCTCCACTTTAAATATAGCCAATAACCTGGTAAATACGGCAGTCTGTGATGAGGAATTCCACATTAACCACCCGCTGGCTAAAGAACGCCCTGCTCTTCTCTGCACCGTCTGGTCCCAGACTCCCCCATGACTGGAAACATCCTCACCACATCCACTGCACCCAGCTCCCTCAACACGCTGCAGACTGACTCATTTTGTTGGAACTGGAAGGGAATGAGGGTTGACCTTAAAGTGTTGAAAATTATTTGAGCCAGAATTAAGGTATGGTTCTTTAAGGCTACTATAACTGGGGGAGAGGTAAGGGTGTCAAGCTCCCATTACCTATTAAAGCTCCCAGCAGTGAGCGCCTCAAATAGCTTCAGACAGCCACCCAGCTCCTGGCCTTCTCGTGTGACTTAGCTACTAAGCCCAGCAGAAAAAGAATTCTGATCTCAAACCTCCACTGCGTTGCGGCTTCACCCACTCATGGGGAAGGCCTCCAAGCGAGCCCCCTGGGGAAAAGTCCAGAACTGGAGTGCCTACACAGAGTTCAGTGCTGACTGGCAATTCCTGTGGCACTGCTTCTGCCAAAATGTCCGCCTCTGCCGTTACTTTGGATGCCTGGAGGGGGGAAAGAGTCTGCTGCTCGGGCAACGCCTTGCTCTCCAAATCATTCTGCTCTGACTTGGGCAGCTGGGACGCAGCATCCACGGTCAAGCCTGATCAACAGAAGGATAACGTACAGTAACAGTGTTTCCCCAGGGCCGTGGAGTCCAAACTAGGGGGCATAGGTTTAGGGTGAAAGGGGAAGGATTTAGGAGGAACCTAAAGTTCAACATCTTTATGCAAGGTGCAGGGAGTGTATGGAACAAGCTGCCACAGGAAGTGGTTGAGGCAGGTTCAATAGTACCATCTAAAAGGCACTTGGACAGATAAGTGGACGGAGGGGGCTTGGAAGGATATCAGCCGAATGCAGGAAATTGGGATTAGCTGGCTGGGCACTGTGGTCAGCACAGACTGGATGTGCTGAAGGGCCTGGCTCACAATGTTCTATTCTATTAGTCGGAAGCTACGGTGCAGCCATTCTAAGACTAAATGCATCTCCCTCCATAGACACTGCCTGACCTAATAAGTTCCTTCAGCATTTTGTGTGTGTGGTTATAATGCCCTCCACCCTGAGGCTTCTGACTGTGGGGAACTTCAAAACAAAATCCACACACAGTTACCAAAATCCCAGAATAAAAACAATGCCAGGCAACGTTTGTGAAGCAGCTTAAAAAAAAGAATCATCTTTTAAAATTGGTCTAAATCATGGACCTGGGAACATGGTACATGGATAAAGAGTGACTTAATTATTTATTGAGAGATACAGCACAGAACAGGTCCTTCTGGCCCAACGAGTCACACTGCCCAGCACCCCACCCTAGCCTAATACAGGACAAGTTACACAGACTAACACAGGACAAGTTACACAGACTAACACAGGACAAGTTACACAGACTAACACAGGACAATTTACACAGACTAACTCAGAACAATTTACACAGACTAACTCAGAACAAGTTACACAGACTAACCAGTATGTCTGTGGGAGGAAACCGGAGCACCCCGAGAAAACCCCTGCGCTCACGGGAAGAACGTACAAAAATTCTTACAGAGGACACGGGAAATGATCTCTGACACCCGAGCTGTAATAGCATCTTGCTGAGCGCCACACTACCGTGCAGAAGGTTCTGCAGAAACAACCGTGCCCAGTGTTATTTTTTGTTTGCTTGCTTCCATTTCAGATTGCCAGCATTCGCAGTTTTATTTTCACCATGAATTTTTTTTTTGTGTGGGTGTATCTGAGGGTTTTTCATTACCCTCAATGAATCCCGCCCGTGTCCACTTCATTTTGTACAGCTGCTGGGATTCATAGGATCAGAATTAGGCCATTCAGCCTATCGAGTCTGCTTTCCCATTCTATCCCAGCTGATTTATTTTCCTTCTCAACCCCATTCTCCTGCCTTCTTTCCGTAATCTTTGATGCCCGGTCTAATCAAGAACCTATCAACCTCCGCTTTAAATACATCCAATGACTTGACATCCACAGGCATCTGTAGCAATGAGTTCAACAGGTTCACCACACTCTGATTAAATAAATTCCTCCCCATCTCTGTTGTGAATGTAGGTCCCTCTATTCTGAGGCTGGGCCCTCTGACCCTAGACTCACGCACTATTGGAAAGATCCTCTCCACATCCACACTATCTTGGCCTTTCAATATTCCATAGTACACAACTCCAACGTACACAAGCCCTCAAAGATACTATAACAATGGAGGGGGATAAACAGTCTACGTTTCAGGCCAAGAGGAGTCCTGATGAAAGGTCCTGGCCGAAAAGTAGACTGTTCCCCTCCACAGTTGTCTGACTTGCTGAGTTCCAGCAGCATTTTGTGTGTGTGTTGCTCTGGATTTCCGGCATCTGCAGAATTCTTGCGCTTAAACTACTACAGTGCAATTTTTAAAACAACAATTAAACAAGCTATAAATTCAGTTTATATATTTTCTGCGTTTGTGCAATTGTTGGCGTGGCTGCGTTGAAATTCATGCCTCACAGACTCAAACTGTCCCGGCCCAGCGCACTAGGTCAGAGTAAATGGAGGGGGTGGCCAGCAACTTTACTGTGACCTCAGCGAGTGACATTCAACACGTTTTCAATGCCCGCTGCAGAAACCGTCTCCCAGCGGCCGCAGGTATGCGAAGGCAGCGGAGAGTTTTTAGGCAACCGACTGGTGTACAGGCTACAATGTGTAACATTTCGTACTTCCTCCCCTTAAAGTTAAACCAAATCTTGTTACAAATGTAACGAGCAACAACCCGGAATTAAATGACCATCAGAAACTCACCAGCAGGCGCGTGGATGCCGTCAGCATCATGATAAGCCTTTTCTGGGAAACATTTATCGCAGTAAAGGGAGCATTTATAAACAAACAATCCGAAAAGAAAATATTCTCAGTTGCAGTTTTCTCTCCTCCCAGCTGCCAAGGGGGTGCTGGAGTCGGATGTAAGGAACTGGCAGGAGAGTTTAGAGTTCACCGGCGCCTCTGTCTGGTTCCTGCGTGCGTGTGTGTTCAAATTAGAGTGGATGATGGAAACGTGCAGGAGTTTCTGCCGGCGATGGAGGCGTTAAACAAAAGAGAGCTCCGATAAGTGAAATGGAACTTCAGTGTTCACCCTCCACTGAGGGAGAATGTTTTCCTTACAAATACAAAAAAAAATCCAGGATAATCGCACATACAAGCCCTTTGTGGTTTTCTTCGAATTAGGTTAACGTCAGGGCGGTTCGGTCAATTTTTTTTATCACTGGTTAGCACCCGACTTTTTTTTACCTCGCCTTCAAACTGCTTCTATTTGCCCTCGGTTGCAATGGTATGTCCGGCCCTTTAATATCAAATGTCAGCAAACCTACATGTGCAAGGTCAGGAGAAGGGAGATATCCCCGCCGAGGCACGGGTTACAAAAAAAATGTTTACATTGAAAAGAGACACGCCTATAACTCGTTGACGGAAGGCAAAACGGAACAGTGTTCACAGAATAGGCAGAGGGCGGGGTGAGTTTTTTTTCATGTGACCCCAGTATAGATTGTTGATTCCACCAGCTGAACTCATTCGAGAGGAGAATTTTACATTGCGATTTTATGTCGGGGGGATATAAATAAATGAATAAAAGTACTGACGTTTAAATGATACCCTTCGCGACCTCAGGAAATAGTAAACACCTCTGCAGCCAATGAAATATTATTTGCTGTGTTGGACATTCACGCAAAGTTGTTTTAAACAAATAGCAGGGTGAGAATGGAGCCACAGACACACGCCTTGCTCAGTAGGTCAGGCAGTGTTTACGGAATTGAAGAAACAGTCTATCCATGTGCCAAGGACATATACGGAAAGGGGCCAGTAACATCATGAAAGATCCCGCATTCAAGGCCCATGAACTGTTTGTCCCACTCCCCTCAGTTAAAGGCTGCGTAGCATCCAGGCCAGGAACACCAGACTCAAAAACAGTTACTTTCCCCAAGCAGTAAGTCTGATCAACACCTCCACCCACTAACTCCACCACCACTTTATTATTTCCTTATGTACAGACTAGCATCACCTTATGGACACACAGATAATCTATGTACATAGGCTATCTTATGTATTTATATTTATTGTGATTTTTGGGTTTTTTTGCACTACATCAGATCCGAAGGAACAATGATATTGTTCTCCTTTACACTTGGGTACTGGAAATGACATTAAACAATCTTGAATAAAGATAGAAAATCCATATTAGGTCCTGAGGAAGGGGCTCGGTCCCAAATGCTGACTGTTTATCCCTCTCCTTAGGTACTGCTTGGCTGTCGGCATTTTGCCGGAGTTACTCTGGAATTCCAGCATCGGCAGAATTTCTGCTGTTTCTGGCATTGCTCTTCCTGCTCTTTTTCAGAGCCTGAATCTATAAGTTCCTATTCCTGGAATAGGAGCAGGTATATGGAGGAATTTAAGGTGGGGGGTTATATGGGAGGCAAAGTTTAAGGGCCGGCACAACATTGTGGGCTGAAGGGCCTGTACTGTGCTGTACTATTCTATGTTCTACGTTCTGTGAACCTGTTCACAGTTTCCATCAATTTACCAATGACACAACTAACTGCTGTCGGCAGAGTCTCAAACGGTGACGAGGTGAGAACAGGGGTGAGGCAGATCAGCTGTTTGGCGTCCAAACAACAACTTTGCACTCAGTAAGACCTAGGAATTGATTGTGGGCTTCAGGAAGGGGAAGTGGAGGGAACACACACCAGTCCTCATCGAGGGATTGGCACTGGAAATGATGAGCAGCTTCAAGTTTCTGGGGTCACCGTGTCCGAAGATCAATCCTGGACCCAACATATTGATGTAAACACAAGAAGCCAAAACATTAGCTATATTTCATTGGGCGTTTGAGGAGACTTGGTCGATCACCAAAGGCTAAAAAGTTTCTAAGATGTACCATGCAGAACATTTTGACTAATTGCATCACCGTCTGTTATGGACGAAGGGTTCCAGTCCGAAACATCGACCGATCTTTTCCACTGATGCTGCCCAACCTGCTGAGTTCCTCCAGCGTGTTGTGAGTGTTGCTTTGACCCCAGTATCTGCAGATTATTTTGTGTGCAGAAAGTTGTAAACTCAGTCAGCTCCATCATGGGCACTGGGCTCCCCAGCATCGAGCACACCTTCAAAGGGCAATACCTCAAGAAGGTGGCATCCATCATGGTGGACCCTCTTCACCCAGGACATGCCCTCTTCAAGTTCAAATTTAATAGTTGTTCAAACAGACACATGAATACAGTCAAGCAAAACAGCATTTGTTTGGCTGTGTTCATTATTACCACCATCAGAGAGGAGATACAGGAGTGTTCTCATTACCATCAGGGAGGAGGTACAGGACTGTTCTCACTATTACTACCATCAGGGAGGAGGCACAGGAGCATTCCCATTACTATCATCGGGGAGGAGGTACAGGAGTGTTCTGATTATTACTACCATCAGGGAGGATGTGCGAGAGTGTTCTCATTATTACTACCATCTGGGAGGAGATACAGGAACGTTCTCATTATTATGACCATCCTAACAAAGCCACTGATTCTCACCCTGCAAAAGAAGTGTTGCAGGAGTGCTGGGAAAATGGGAGCTTTCAGAGGGATGACTTTAGTCGGGTCGGGAATGATATCGCGAAAGAATGTGGATTGTTTGATCTAAGGATAAATCCTTCAGTAGTTTATCTGGTTGTAGCTCCATGGAAGATTGTATGACCTGACGTAGACTGGCATTTGTAGAGGTAAAAAGGAAAGGAAACTATAAAATTGATTTGGTAAGTGCATTTAACTGTCATGTGATGGAAAAGTATAGTGATTATACTCAGATTTATATGGATGGGGCTAAGGAACCTGAAACAGGAGTGACAGGGTTTGGGGTGGCTATACCAGCAAAAGAAACTGGAATCAGCAGAAGAACATCTAATAAGTTAGGGGTGTTTACAGTGGAGATGCTGGCAGTGTTGGTTGCGTTGCGATGGGTGGAGAAAGCTAGACAAGTCAGTGTTGATATGCTCAGATTCATCCTCAGTTCTAGCAAGTTTAAGGTCTTTTCACTCAAACAGTCAGCAAGATGTACTTTATGAAGTCCTTCAGTTAGTTGCAAGAATTGATAATCAGGGAGGTCAGGTAAAATTTCTATGGGTTCCAGCACATGTAGGGGTGAAGGGGAATGAGAGGGTGGATGAGTTGGCAAAGAGGGTGTTAAGGAAAGAAAATGTAAAAATACACAGTAGTATCAGTAAAGCAGATGTTAAGTGTGTAATCTGGGAAAAAAATCAACCAAATGCGGCAAGAAAAAATGGGACAGGGAGGGGAAAGGGAGGCATTTACAAACGTATATCAAATACAAAAAAGTGTTGCAGGTACTAGGGTAGGTGACGTATACAGAAGAGAGGAAACTGTGTGGACTAGGTTAAGGCTGGGGCACTGTGCATTAAACAAAACATTGAAAATGATAGGGAAACACCAGACAGGATTGTGTGAGGAATGTCAGGAAGAGGAGTCAGTAGAACATGTAGTTCTGAGTTGCAGGAAGTATGGGATACAGAGAGAGATGTTGAGAATTAAAGTAAGGGAGTTGGGGATGCAGGAATTCACATTAAAAGGGTTGCTGGGCATGGGTGAGAGAGCACAGGTCAGGGTATTTTTAGCTTTCTTAAGGGGTACAGGGTTTTTTATAGGATACGATGGATAAGCAGGAATAGGGGACTAGGACGGCCGAAGATGGGAGGATAAAGTGTAGGTTAGGGTGGGTGTGTGTGTGTGTGTGTGTGTGTGTGTGTGTGTGTGTGTGTGAGATTGGGTGAAGGGATTTAGAATGTAAGTCTGTTGCACACTATGGAGCAGAAGGTGGCGGTAATGCACCATTAAGCTGGGTACCAACTGCCGTAAAACAAGGCCACTGTCTTGCCTTCAATGTTCAGACACAGCAGTGATAATAAACCTGATTCTGATTCTCATTCAGTACCCTGCATTCTTCAACATTCACCTGACCGACCAAGTACGGCCTCAGTTTCAGTTTAAATCTTCTCCAAAGTTCTTCTTCTTCTTAAGCCCATTAACCTTACTGGCGCATTGGCTGCCAACAGCATCTCCCAGAGCCCTCCGCCCCAGGTCATTCATTAACGAAGTATAGCCCTTTTTCTTGGTGTATGCATCCTCTCTCATGGCTGATGGCTTTGGAGCTTCTGTTGGCGTTTCTGTAGATCTGGATTTTTATTGGGTGGGTTGCCCAGTCCTCCTCCTTTCACAGCCCGGCATGGGAACACCCAGGGGGGAGTTCCTCCAAGATTGCATCCCTGAAGCTTGGTGTCTGTCTTTGTTTATTATTGTCACTTGTACCACGATACAGAAAAAAATTTGTCTTGCATACTGTTCACCATTACACAGAGCACTGAGGTAGTGCACAGTAAAACAACAACAGAATTCAAAATAAATTGTATTCGCTACAGAGAAAGTGATGTGCAATGGCTAGAAAATAAGGTGTACAAGCATAACCAGGTAGAATATGACAGAGGACCAGGGAGTGAGTCCTTAACACAGATTCCCCAGTCCGCTGACATAAACTTAAAAATGAGCAAAAGACATAAGAGCAGAATTAGGCTACTTGGCCCATCGAGTCTGTTCCGACATAGAGTTCTCCAGATATTCATCCAACGTCCTCCCTTAGCGAACAGAACATAGAACAGTACAGAAGTTACAAGCCCTTCAGCCCATGTTGTTGTGCTGACCTATGTAAGCCTACTCCACGATCAACCTAACCCTCCATCTTAACATCCGTTTTTTTTTTAACATCCATGTGCCTACCTCAGAGTCTATTCAATACTCAGTGGCCACTAAGCTACTCCTGGACACCTACTCATGTCTAATCAGCCAATCATGTGGCAGCAACTCAATGCATAAAAGCATACAGAAGTGGTCCAGGACAGGGGTTCTCAACCTTTCTTACACCATGGACCCCATAAGGGTCCATAAGATCATTAGACATAGGAGCAGAATTAGGTCATTTGGCCCATTGTGTCTGCTCTGCCAATCAATCATGGCTGAGCATTCTCTCCCCTCCTCAGCCCCACTCCCCAGCCTTCTCCCTGTAACCTGGCCAATCAAGAACGTATCAATCTCTGCCTTAAATATACCCAGTGACCTGGCCTCCACAGCTGCCTGTGATAACAAACACCACAGATTCACCAACCTCTGGCAAAAGAAATATCTCCTCATCTCCGTTTTACATGGATGCCCCTCTGTCCTGACACTGTGTCCTCTTGTCCTAGATTCCCCCACCATGGGAAATACCCTTTCCACATCTACTCTGTCTGGGCCTTTCAACATTCAGAAGGTTTGGATGAAACCTCCCCTCATCCTTCTAATTTCCAGCAAGTATAGACCCAGAGCCATCAAACGTTCCTCGTATGATAACCCTTTCAATCTGGAGTCATCCTAGTGAACCTCCACTGAACTCTCTCCAATGCCAGCACATCGTTTCTCAGAGGAGGAGCCCAAACTCTCACAATACTGGCTAATACTACTGGGGAGGGTTTGAAGTAGATTTGCAGGGGGGTGGGAACCGAAGTGAAGAGGCAGAGGATGGGGAGGTTGGAGCACAAGTAGAGACAGCTTGTAGGGAGTTTGTGAGGAAGGACAGGTAGATGTTAGAGCAAAGATGAAGTCAGCCTGATGGTTTGAGATGGGTCTATTTTAATGCAATGAATTTCATAAACAAGGTGGATGAATGCAGAGCGTGGATCAATACGAGGAAATATGACATTGTAGCCATTACAGAAACTTGGATCTCTCAGGAGCAGGAATGGCTGCGGAGTGTGCCAGGCTTTAGATGTATCAAAAAGAACAGAGAGGGAGGCAAAAGATGTCGGGACGTGGCATTGCCAATTAGGGATAGTGTCACCGCTGCAGCAAAGCAGGAAGTCGACTGGGTGTTTTTATAGACCCCCCTCCCCCGCCCCCGCCCCCAGTAGTAACAGGGATATCAAGGAGCAGATCGGGAGGCGGATTCCAGAACAGTGCAATAATAATAGGGTTGTTGTGATGGGAGATTTTAACTTTCCTAATATTGATTGGCATCTCCTTAGCGCAAGGGATTTAGAAGGGGTGGAGTTTGTTGGGTGTGCTCAGGAAGGTTTACTGACGCAATATGTAGATAAGCCAATTAGAAGACAGGCTGTACATGATCTGGTATTGAGAAATGAACCTGGTCAGGTGTCAGATCTCTCGATGGGAGTGCATTTTGGAGGTAGTGACTCTATCTCCTTCACCATAGTGCTGGAGAGGGACAGGAGCAGATATTTGGGAAAACATTTAATTAAGGTGGGGGGGGGGGGTAATATGATGCTATTAGGTAGGAACTTGGGAGCATAAATTGGGAGCAGACGTTCTCAGGGAGATATATGGCAGAAATGCGGCAAATGTTCAGGGAATATTTGCATGGAGTTCTGCATAGGTATGTTCCATTGAGGCAGGGAAAGGATGGTAGAGTTAAAGAACCATGGTGTACAAAGTATGTAGAAAATCTGGTTGAGAAGAAAAGAAAAGTGTACGTAAGGTTCAAGAAACTAGGTACTGTTAGAGCGCTGGGAGATTACAAGGTTGCTAGGAAGGATTTGATGGGGGACAGCCATGAAGCGCAGAGGAACATCCGGAGAAAGTTCGGAAATGCCTGCTTCGCTGCCCCTGCTACTGTGCGATCGAGAATCTCCGGAGGGGAAGGCCCCAAATCCTCGGCTTTGCGTATCGCCTGTTGCCGGGGCCAGGGTCGAAATGCTCAGCAGAGATGGTGCTCGGTGCATCAGTGTCGGAGAGCTGGTCGGAGGCTCGGAGTTTTTCGGGCGGACTTGGAGTCGGACTGTGGTTGGATGCTTCCGGGATGCTGCATCGGCAAGTTGGCGGCGCTGGAGGTTTACCGTCTGCGTGAGATGCTGGGACTTTTGAGAGACTTTGAGACTTTTACTGTGCCATGGTCTGTTCTTATCAAATTACGGTATTGCTTTGCACTGTTGTAACTATATGTTATAATTATGTAGTTTTTGTTAGTTTTTAAGTCAGTTTGTCATGTGTTTTCGTGATATCATTCTGGAAAAACATTTTTATCATTTCTTAATGCATGCATTACTAAATGACAATAAAAGGGGACTGCATGTCCTCATAATCACAAAAAAAAAGGAGCTTAAGGGTGGAATTAGGAGAGCCAGAAGGGTTCATGAGAAGGTCTTGGTGAGCAGGATTGTTGGAGGAGGTAGCGGAGGTACTTAATGAATACTTTGCTTCAGTATTCACCAGGGGAAAAGACCTTGGCAATTGTGGGGATGACTTACAGTGGACTGAAATGCTTGAGCATATAGACATTAAGAAAGAGGATGTGCTGGAGCTTTTGAAAAGCATTAAGTTAGGTAAATCACTGGGACCAGATGAGATATACTCCAGGCTACTGTGGAAAGTGAGGGAGGAGATTGCTGAGCCTCCTGTGGTGATCTTTGTGTCATCAATAGGGATGGGAGAAGTACCGGAGGATTGGAGGGTTGCAAATGTTGTTCCCTTGTTCAAGAAAGAGAGTAGAGATAACCCAGGAAATTAAATACCAGTGAGTCTGACTTCAGTGCTGGGAAAGTTGTTGAAGAAGATCCTGAAAGGTAGGATTTATTAGCATTTGGAGAGACATAATCTGATTAGGGATAGTTAGCATGGCTTTGTCAAGGGCAGGTCATGTCTTCTGAGCCTGATTGAATCCTTTGAGGATGTAACAAAAGACATTTATGAAGGTAGAGCAGTGGATGTAGTGTATATGGATTTCATTAAGGCTTTTTATAAGGTTCCCCATGCAAGGCTCTTTCAGAAAGCAAGGAGGCATGTGATCCTTGGAGACCTTGCTTTGTGAATCCAAAATTGGCTTGCCCACAGAAAGCAAAGGGTGGTTGTAGTTGGTTTGTACTCTGCATGGAGGTCGGTGATCTGTGGCGTTCCGCAGGGATCTGTTCTGGGACCCCTGCTCTTTGTGGGTTTTATAAATGACCTGGATAAAGAAGTAGAAGGGTGGGTTAGTCAGTTTGCTGATGATTCAAAGGTTGGGGGTGCTGTGGATAGCCTGGAGGGCTGCCAGACGTTACAGCAGGACATCAATAGGATGCAAAATTGGGCTGAGAAGTGGCAGATGGACTTCAACCCAGTTAAGTGTGAAGTGGTTCATTTTGGTAGGCTGAATTTGAAGACAGAATATAATATAAATGATCAGACTATTGGCAGTGTGGAGGATCTAAGAGAACTAAGGAGCTGTACACAAGACCCTGGTTAGACCCCACTTGGAGCACTGTGTTCAGTTCTGGCCACCTTATTACAGGAAGGATGTGGATGCTATGGAGAGAGTGCAGAGGAGATTTATACTTTATACTTTATTGTCGCCAAACAATTGGTACTAGAACGTACAATCATCACAGCAATATTTGATTCTGTGCTTCACACTCCCTGGATTACAAATATTAAATATTAAAGATATTAAAAATAGTTAAAATTAGTAAATATTAAAATTTTAAATTATAAATCATAAATAGAAAATAGAAAAATGGGAAGTAATGTAGTGCCAAAAAACCGAGAAGTAGGTCCGGATATTTGGAGGGTACGGCCCAGATCTGTGTCAGGATCCGTTCAGCAGTCTTATCACAGATGGAAAAAAGCTGTTCCCAAATCTGGCCGTACGAATCTTCAAGCTCCTGAACCTTCTCCTGGAGGGAAGAGGGACGAAAAGTCTGTTGGCTGGGTGGGTCGTGTCCTTGATTATCCTGCCAGCACTGCTCCAACAGCGTGCAGTGTAATGTGAGTCCACGGACGGAAGATTGGTTTGTATGATGTGCTGCGCCATGTTCACGATCTTCTGCAGCTTCTTTCGGTCTTGGACAGAACAACTTCCATACCAGGTTGTGATGCACCCTAGAAGAATGCTTTCTACGGTGCATCTATAAAAATTAGTGAGGGTTTTAGGGGACAGGCCAAATTTCTTTAGTTTTCTCAGGAAGTAAAGACGCTGGTGGGCCTTCTTGGCAGTGAAGTCTGCTTAGTTCGACCAAGTCCGGTCATTTGTGATATTGACCCTGAGGAACTTAAAGCTTTTGACCTGTTCCACTTGCGCACCACCAATGTAAATGGGGTCGTGCGGTCCGCTACTTCTTCTGAAGTCAACAACTAATTCCTTCGTCTTGCTGACATTGAGGGATAGGTTATTGTCTTCGCAACATGCCACCAGGTTCTTAATTTCCGCTCTGTACTCAAACTCATCATTACCCGATACACGGCCTACAATTGTTGTGTCATCAGCAAACTTATATACTAAGTTTGATGGAAACTTGGCTACACAATTATGGGTGTGCAGTGAGTACAGCAGGGAGCTGAGTACACAGCCTTGTGGGGCACCGGTGCTCAGAGTGATTGTAGAGGAGAGCTTGTCCCCTATTTTTACAGCCTGGGTCCTGTCTGTGAGGAAGATGAAGATCCAGCTGCAGATCTGAGTGCTAAGGCCCAGGCTAGGAATCAGTTTATTTGGAATGATGGTATTAAAAGCAGAGCTGTAGTCAATGAAAAGGAGTCTTACGTATGTGTCTTTATTCTCCCGGTGTTCTAAGGAGGAACGTAGGGCCAGAGAGATGGCAGCTGCCATTGACCTGTTGCTCCGGTAGGCGAATTGCAAAGCGTCGAGGTTGACTGGTAGGCTGTGGTTGATGTGTGCCAAAACCAATCTCTCGAAGCACTTCATAGCAATTGATGTCAGAGCCACAGGTCGATAGTCATTCAGGCATACCACCGTTATTATTTCTCCGGCCTCATTTTCTAGCAGTCCTATATCCACTCTCATCTCTCTTTTATTTTTTACATACTTGAAAAAGCTTTTTCTATCCACCTTGGTTTTGTTTGCTGGCTTGTTTTCATGTTTCATCTTCCCCTCTTCCTAATTATTTTTAGTTGCTCTCTGTAGGTTTTTAAAAGCTTCCCAATCCTCTATCTTCCCACTAATTTTTGCTTTGTTGTATGTCCTCTTGTTTACTTTTATATTAGCTTTGATTTCCCTTGTCAGCCACGGTTGTACTATTTTGCAATTTGAGAATTCCGTTCTTTTTGGAATGCATCTATCCTGCACCTTTTGCATTCTCCCCGGAAACTGTTCTGCTGTCTGCTTCCAATTCACTTTGGCCAACTCCTCTCTCATACCACTGTAATTTCCTTTACTCCACTGAAATACTGCTATGTCAGACTTTACTTTCTCCCTATCAAATTACAAGTTGAACTCAATCATATTGTGATTGCTGTCTCCTAAGGGTTCTTTTACTTTAAGCTCTCTGATCACCTTCAGTCTGTAGACCCCCAAGTAGGACCCCCCTGAATATAGGTTCAGTTGTTGTTTGGACCAAACATCAGAATGGGGAGGAAATGTGATTTCAGTGACTTAGACTGTGGAATGACCGGGTGAGGTG
Source organism: Mobula hypostoma (assembly GCF_963921235.1). NCBI lineage: Eukaryota > Metazoa > Chordata > Chondrichthyes > Myliobatiformes > Myliobatidae > Mobula > Mobula hypostoma. Next base: position 6,458,201 of record NC_086101.1, on the reverse strand, counting down.
GTTTGAGTATCTCAGAAATTGCTGGTCTTCAGGGATTTTCACACACAACAGTATCTAGAGTTTAGAGAGAACGGTGTGAAAAAAAACAAAAAAAAAATCCAGTGAGCAGCATATCTGTGGGGTAAAACACCTTGTTAATGACAGAGGTTGGAGGTGAATGGCCAGACTGATTTGAGCTGACAAGAAGGTGACCAGAATTCGAATAACTAATGCATTACAACAGCGGTGTGCAGAAGAGCATCTCTGAACACAGAACATGTCAAACCCTGAAACGGATGAGCAACAGCTGCAAGCATACTTTATTAGATAAATGTGACTACTTTCTGAGGAGTAAATACGAGGAAATCTGCAGGTGCTGGAATTTCAAGCAACACACATAAAAGTTGCTGGTGAATGCAGCAGGCCAGGCAGTATCTTTAGGAAGAGGTACAGTCGACGTTTCAGGCCGAGACCCTTCGTCAGGACTAACTGAAGGAAGAGCTAGTAAGAGATTTGAAAGTGGGAGGGGGAGGGGGAGATCCAAAATGATAGGAGAAGACAGGAGGGGGAGGGATGGAGCCAGGAGCTGGACAGGTGATTGGCAAAAGCTCCAGCACATCCTCTTTCTTAATGTCTATATGCTCAAACTTTTCAATACACTGTAAGTCATCACTATGATCACCAAGATCCGTTTCCGTAGTGAATACTGAAGCAAAGTACTCATGAAGTACCTCTGCTAACTCCTCCAGATGGTTCCATACACACTTTTCCACTGTCACACTTGATTGGTCCTATTCTCTCACATCTTATTCTCTTGCTCTTTACATACTTGTCAAATGCCTTGGGGTTTTCTTTAATCCTGTCTGCCAAGGCCTTCTCATGGCCCATTCTGGCTCTCCTAATTTCATTCTTAAGCTCCTTCCAGCTAGCCTTGTGGTCTTCTGGATCTCTGTCATTACCTAGTTTTTTGAACACTTTGTAAGCTCTTCTTTTCTTCTTGACTAGATTTACAACATCCTTTGTATACCATGGTTCCTGTACCCTACCATCCTTTCCCTGTCTCATTGGAACATTCCTACTCAGAACTCTGCGCTAATATCCCCCGAACATTTGGCACATTTCTTCCATACATTTCCCTGAGAATATCTGTTCCCAATGTATGCTTCCAAGTTCCTGCCTAATAGCCTCATATTTCTCTTTATTCCAATTAAATGTCTTCCTAACTTGTCTGTTCCTATCCCTCTCCAATGCTCTGGTAAAGGAGATGGAATTGTGATCACTATCTCCAAAATACTCTCCCACTGAGAGACCTGACACCTGACCAGGTTCATTTCCCAATACCAGATCAAGTACAGCCTCTCCTCTTGTAGGCTTATCTACATATTGTGTCCAGAAACCTTCCTGAACACAATCTACACTGATATAATTTGATGCAAAGGACACATTTCCCTGTACCTGTGACAAGCAAAGCTAACCTTTATGTTTAGATCTCTGAGACAGGAACAGTATCCACAGAGACACATCTAACGACACAGACACAGAGAGTCTGATCATATCTGCTGCAATGGGGAAGTAACTCATAGCAAGATAAACTGCCAGAATTTTGAAAGAACCGATGCTGTCGTAATCACATTATAAATACTTAAATGTTAAGTAAACCCCTTGTAAATTCAGGAAATTTAATTTAAGTTCCAGCACCTCCAGTTTAAATTCCATGTGGAATATTTTGGAGGATCAAGAACCAAGAACCAGGAACCAAATTCCTCTTCTCTTGAATGTGATATCAGGCAGGAGATAGTTAGTTTAATTCACCATTGTATCCAGAGCTCTCATTGTGGGCCGAAGGGCCTGTTCCTGAGCTGTACTGTTTTATGTTCTTGTTCCTTTTTTTAAGATCTTCATTTGGCTATGAACAGTTTCAGACACACTGGATTGGGGAAGAAAAGAAATAATTATTTATTTATCGGGTTCAGGTCCTTCAAGCCATGCTGCCCAGCAATCCACCTATTTAACCCTTACCTAATCATGGGACAATGACTAGTTAACCCACTAACCAGTACGTTTTTAGACCATGGGAGGAAACACTTGCACTCACGCAGAGAAGGTACAAACTCCTTACAGACACTGGGGGGAATTAAACCTGGGTCACTGGTACAGTAAAGCGTTGTGCTAACCACTACATTACTCCACCCCCCCCCCAATGAATTGTAAGACCTACGAAACAACATGGCAAATAGAGCAGACCTATTTATAGTGGCAGAGTCATACAGAATCAGGTCCTGAGGCCCATCTGACCCATGCCTACTATGTTCTGCAGCAAGTTAGACCAGCAGTCCCCAACCACCCGGCCGCAAAGCATGTGCTACCGGGCCGTGAGGAAACGATATAATTTGGAGATATGAGTCAGCTACACCTTTCCTCATTCCCTGTCACGCACTGTTGAGCTTGAACGCACGCGTCATCCATGTCAGCACGGGAAGAAGATCAAGTCCTCGAGCTTGCAACTGGCGGCAGGCTGAAAAGTATGTTCGACATAACATCTCCGCTGGCATTCTGGATCAAAGTCAAGGCCAAATATCCTGAGATAGCCACAAAAGCACTGAAAACATTGCTTCCATTTCCAACATATCTGCGAAGCGGAATATTCTGCAATGAATGCAACGAAAACTAAATTGCGGAATAGACCGGACATAAGGAACTTCCTTCGAGTATCGCTGTCTCCCATCACCCCTCGATAGGATCGTCTTGTTGCAGGAAAACAAGCCCAGGGCTCCCACTGTTTCAGCATTATTGCAATGATTTTATATGTTCATACGAGGAAAATATGTGCTGTGTGTTCAATATCCAAACGTTACTTAAAATATTATGATGCTATTGACTGGTAAGTGACTTCTAATTGACTTATCATTATATTCATGCGCTGTGTTACATAAAACCTAAAATAACACTAACATATAGTAAAATCAGGAATGATATGATAAATACACAGCCTATATAAAGTAGAAATAATGTATGTACAGTGTAGTTTCACTGAACAGAGATTTGTAGAAAAAATCGGCATGTACACACATGCGCACATAGGTGCCCGCGCAAGGCTTCATGGTCATGGTAGTCTTTCTTGGGGTAAACACAACGTATTTGACTGCTACTCTTCTCCATTGGCAACCCTCCCCTCCCTCCCCCCCACTGCCCCCGGTCGGCCGGTCCGCAAGAATATTGTCAATATTAAACCGGTCTGCGGTGCAAAAAAGGTTGGGAACCCCTGAGTTAAACCCATCTGCTGCCATTGCCTTCTGCACCTAGCCTACCCACATGTGTACCTGGACAACTAATGGGCCCACCTCAACTATTTCTGGCAGCCTGCTCCAAATACGCACCACCATTTGTGCGAAGAAGCCATCCCCGTAGTTTCTTGCCACGGAAGCGCAGCGTTATTGCGGCACTATTATAGCTTGGGGCGCGGACTCCGGCACCCTTGTTAGGATTCTCTGTGTATGTCATCCCTGTGGAATGCGTCGGTTTCCCCAGGTTCCCTCCCGCAGTCTAAAGACGCACCGAGTAGGTTAGTTGGTCGTTGTACGTTATCCCGTGATTAGGTTGGGGTTAAATCGGAGTCATTGGGGCTTGCTGGGCAGAGAGGACTGGAAGGGCCCTACTCAGCATAGTTTCCAAAGTAAAAATAAATAAAATAATTCTCTTGCCTCTGATCTTAAACATATACTCTCTTGTTTTTATCACCCCACCGGTCCTTGGAAAGAAAGAGTGAGCTTTCAGCCTGTCTGTGCCCCTTCCCACGTCACACACCTGTCAGGTCACCATTACCCCCACCCACCCCACCTCCCATGCCCACGTCACACACCTCTGTCAGGTCACCATTACCCCCACCCACCCCACCTCCCATGCCCACGTCACACACCTTTGTCAGGTCACCATTACCCCCACCCACCCCACCTCCCATGCCCACATCACACACCTCTGTCAGGTCACCATTACCCCCATCCACACCAGCTCCCATGCCCACATCAATCTCCTACGTGCCAGGCATTCAAGGATCTCGGATCATCTTTATTGGCCGTGTATATTTACATGTATTCGGAATTGTGAACTGCAAAGCCAAAGGAATGACAGAGACTGATACTGTTTGGCACTCAGCTTTGAGCTCAGTGTATTAGGGGCTCCACCTCCAGGTTCTTCCTCAGAGTTCACTCCCGAAGCCTTTCCCAGGGCGGAGGAGGTTTGACAACAGAGTTTTCCTTCTTCTCGATGAGCTGCCAACCACAGCTGATGAGCCCCATCTGCCCAAAACAACTGGTTTTAAGGCACCAGTAACCCACCATTGCCCCTTCTCCTGTCAGTAGAAATCGTCCTGCCAGGTTTAGGAGCTAACCCTCATGTGAAGGCCAGGAGCTGGAGGCTATCTGAGGTGCACGCCATTGGGAGTATTTAATAGGTAGTGGGAGCTTGTCCCCACTCCGTCCCCCGGCCATGACGACCTTCAGGAACCTTACAGTTCTCTGTAGTTTTCGTATGCTGTATTGTGAGAGGGTACTGCAACAAACCAGACAGTACTGGCTGAGGTGGGGGTGGGAATGTAGAGTTGCACCAGTATGGTTTTGGGGACATAGCTGGAATGCAGTTATTGTCTATGTCTATTGCTCCAGATTGATGACTTTTTCAATTGATTATTGACGATGCAGTCGTCAACTGTCTGCTGCGGTGGTCCATCCAACCAGAATGTTTTTGGATGTCCTGCTTTCCCTGTTTTACTTCTTCATTCTCCTTGTGACAGATGGCACTTCCTACTGAGGTTTGTGGTAGGACTCTAAATCCATTTCACTGAATTATCATCAACTGAACCCACCACCTGGTGGCTGTATGGGAGGAAGACTCTACCATGAAATGGTTACCACAACCGAGAGTTGAAATAGGATAGAACTTTATAGTCATTGCTCAGACAACCAGATCGCGGTGCTACTCCAGTCCATGCAAAATACTTATATGCATGCCGTATGGCTTAATTTTTTAAAAATTCCCATATTTACATAAAACTCCCGTTTAAGATGGCGCTACTGAGGATTAGCGATTGTATACTAATGGTTCCCAAAACTAGAAGTACAACTAAACACTTTATCAACAACACTTTTTCTGTAAAACATTAATGGTAAACAATCGCCATAAACAATGAAAAGGCCAGCAAAGTCAAGGCTGACTCGAGGGTTGGGGCGTGCAAGTGAGGTCGAGGCACGTTTCAGGGGAAGCGGTTGGAGCGAGGTCAAGGGACGTTCGAGATGGAGTCGGGGGATACAGAGCGGAGAAAAGTCAGAACGGACAAGATTCGGGGCTTATCCGGGAGTGAGGTTGGATCTGTCTAAGTGCCAGGCCGATTTGGAAAAGGCGAGCGCAGGCCGGAATGTGGCACCGTGGTTCAGGCCCAGAGTGTATCGATGCGATGGAGCCCAGGTCCTAAAGCAGAACGACCCAATGTTTGGACAATTTAAACTCAGGGCCAGATGGATTGAAAGGGCTGGGTGTCGGAACTGGAGGCGTAGGTTGGGCCGGTTCTGCTTGCTGCTCCCTGGCACTGGGGCTGAAGCTGTGGCCTGCTCGGGCTGCTCTGGGCCTTGTGGCTGTGAGTTTTGTGATGTTTAGTCATAGTCATAGTCATAGTCATACTTAACTGATCCCGGGGGAAATTGGGTTTCGTTACAGTCGCACCATAAATAATAAATAGTAATAAAACCATAAATAGTTAAATAGTAATATGTAAATTATGCCAGGAAATAAGTCCAGGACCAGCCTATTAGCTCAGGGTGTCTGACCCTCCAAGGGAGGAGTTGTAAAGTTTGATGGCCACAGGCAGGAATGACTTCCTATGACGCTCTGTGTTGCATCTTGGTGGAAGGAGTCTCTGGCTGAATGTACTCCTGTGCCCACCCAGTACATTATGTAGTGGATGGGAGACATTGTCCAAGATGGCATGCAACTTGGACAGCATCCTCTTTTCAGACACCACTGTCAGAGAGTCCAGTTCCATCCCCACAACATCACTGGCCTTACGAATGAGTTTGTTGATTCTGTTGGTGTCTGCTACCCTCAGCCTGCTGCCCCAGCACACAACAGCAAACATGATAGCACTGGCCACCTCAGACTCGTAGACCATCCTCAGCATCGTCCGGCAGATGTTAAAGGACCACCGTCTCCTCAGGAAATAGAGACGGCACTGACCCTTCTTGTAGACAGCCTCAGTGTTCTTTGACCAGTCCAGTTTATTGTCAATTCGTATCCCCAGGTATTTGTAATCCTCCACCATGTCCACACCGACACCCTGGATGGAAACAGGGGTCACCGGTACCTTAGCTCTCCTCAGGTCTACCACCAGCTCCTTAGTCTTTTTCACATTAAGCTGCAGATAATTCTGCTCACACCATGTGACAAAGTTTCCTACTGTGGCCCTGTACTCAGCCTCATCTCTCTTGCTGATGTATCCAACTATGGCAGAGTCATCAGAAAACTTCTGAAGATGATAAGACTCTGTGCAATAGTTGAAGTCCGAGGTGCAAATGGTGAAGAGAAAGGGAGACAAGACAGTCCCCTGTGGAGCCCCAGTGCTGCTGATCACTCTGTCAGACACACAGTGTTGCAAGCACACGTACTGTGGCCTGCCAGTCAGGTAATCAAGTATCCATGATACCAGGGAAGCATCCACCTGCATCGCTGTCAGCTTCTCCCCCAGCAGAGCAGGGCAGATGGTGATGAACGCACTAGAGAAGTCAAAAAACATGACCCTCACAGTGCTCGCTGGCTTGTCCAGGTGGGCGTAGACACGGTTCAGCAGGTAGACGATGGCATCCTCAACTCCTAGTCTACCCTGCTATGTACTGAACTGAGACTGAAGCTGTGGCCTGCTCAGGCTGCTCTGGGCTTCATATCTATGGACTCTCTGAATGCTGTTTGCTTGCTTTTATTGTTTGCACAATTTGTTTTCTCTTTCTATCTGCACATTGGGCGTTTGTTGGATTTTTTTTTAATGGGTTCATGTGGGTTTCTTCTTTTGTAGCCCCCAGTAAGGAGATGAATCTCGAAGTTGTATAATGTATACATATTTTAATAATAAATGTACTTTGAACTTTAAACAATTGACTTTGAAAGAGCTTAACACTCAAAGGCCATTGGCAGGTCTGAGTATAGCATTATTCCTTGGCTGAGATGTTTCTGTATCTCCTACCAGACGGCAGGAATTTGAGCAGACATTGGGATGGGTCTTTAATGATGCAACAAGCATGCTGTTGACATCGAGAGCTATAGATTGTTTCCAGTCCCAATGATATGCGGAACTGTCCTACACACCCATTGGAGTGCTTTGTGATCAGACTAGAGTTCCACACTGTCATTCCATATGTTCTCTATCGCACATTGATAGAAACTGGCCAGCAACTTTTGAGGCAGATCAGCCCTCCTGAAGCACCTTATGTAGTACAGTTGCTGTTGTGCCTTCCCTACTGCCGAGCTGATGCACCAAGAGAGCTCCTCCACCTCAAGTGTCGAAAGTAGGCTTCATTTTCAGACATGACCACAGGGCTAGAACTGTTCGGTGGAAGTGAGCTGTAGCAAGCAGAAGTGGGAAATAAAACCATAACAATTATCCAAAAATTTAAAAATTAACTCCTTCTGAGCTCATCATAGAGCTGTGGAAGACAGCTCAACATTCAACACTTTCATCCCATCGAAATTCATTACTGAGCTCAAAGACCTGGATACCTCCCTGTGCAACTGCGTCCTCAATTTCCTCACTGTCAGACCCCAGCCAGACTGGGTTGGCAACACCATCTCCTCTGCAATCTGCATCAGCACAGCTGCACGACAAATCTAAGTGCTTAGACCCCGGCTCTAGACATTTCCTTGTGGGCATTCACAGTGGATGCAAAGAAATCAATAAAAACCGCACACAAAGGTGGACAAGCATCCTGTGCATAAAGGATGATAAATTGTTTAAATACAAAACAGGTAATTAATAAATAAATAGATAATTTTTACAACAAGAGTTGTAGAATCCTTGAAAGTGAGTCCATAGGTTGTGGAATCTGTTCAGTATAAAGGTGTCAGCTTATCTACACTGGTGACAATGATGAGATGGCCTACAGAGAGGAGATGGGAGCGCTCGAGTCCTGGTGCCAGGCAAGTAACCTCTTCCTCAACGTCACCAAGGTAAAGGAGATGATTATCGACTGCAGGAGAACTTACACCACTCACAACCTTCTTTACACGGACGAACAGTGGTAGAAACAGTGAGCAGTTTCAAACTCCTGGGGTGCGCATCTTGCGCAACCTCTCATGGTCCCAGAACACATCCTACACACAGTCAGGAAAGGTTCCCTTTCTGGGGAGGCTGCAGCGAGCCGGACTATACTCTGACATTGGCACTCACATCATTCTACAGATGCACAGTGGAGAGCATCCGAGCAAGCCTCATCGCTGCGTGGTACGGAAACAACACTGGGGTGAAAGGAAGGAAGGGCAGGAGTTTCAGGGCAGGAGATTCAGGGCAGGAGTTTCAGGGCTGGAATTTCAGGGCTGGAGTTTCAGGGCTGGAGTTTCAGGGCTGGAGTTTCAGGGCTGGAGATTCAGGGCAGGAGATTCAGGGCAGGAGATTCAGGGCAGGAGTTTCAGGGCAGGAGATTCAGGGCAGGAGTTTCAAAGCTGCCCAAACGCAGGATCAGCACCAGCCTACCTGCCATCAAGGACATATTTACAGAAAAGTGCTGGAAAAGGGCCAATAACACCATGAACACCAATAACATCAGACCTACGCTGCCCATGGACTTTTTGTCCCACTCCCATCAAAGAAGGGGTTACATACAATCCACACCAGGACCACCTGACTCAGAACAGACATTTCCCCAAGCAGTAAGGCTGATCAGCACCTCCACCCACTGACCCGCCCCTCCGCACCCCCAACCTTCAGTACTTTGTCAGTTCCTGTCAGAATCGCCTTATATAGAGACACTCCTGTGCCTAGCGTCACTTTATGGACATACAATTAATCTTTATGTTGTAGAAACTATCTTATGTATTTATATTTATATTGTTTTTTATGAAAATGTTCTTTATGTCGTTGTGATTTTTGTGCTGCATTGGATCGGAGTAACAGATTTTTTCTCCTTTACACTTGTGTACTGGAAATGACATTGAACAGTCTTGAATCTTGCACCTTGGTTGCAGAACCTGGTGGTGCTCAGGTAATAACTGTTCCTGAACCTGGTCTGGTCGCTTTATACCTATGATTGTGTGGCTCAGCACAATTCCGATGCTGAATTAAAGTTTGCTGACTGCTGCTGGCCAAATCAAAGGTGGTGATGAATTTGCATATTGGAGCAAAATGCAAAATATGGTTGAGTGGTGTCACTCAGTTTTACGAGTTAATTATCTGCCACAGGAGGAGGAAACTGGAGATCCCTGAGCCAGTCCTCATTAGGGTAACGAAGGTGAAGAGTGTCAGTTGCTTTCAATTCCTTGGTGTTATCATCTCAGGTGATCTGTCCTGACACAAACCCGTAAAGAAGGCACAACAGCACTGCTACTTTCTTAGAAAGTAGACAATGACTCGACCCAGGAGTGGAGGAACGGCAGATTCTGTCACGATGAGCGCTGGCAATGACTCAGCCCTGGAGCAGAGAAACGGCAGATTCTGTCACTGTGAGCACTGGCAATGACTCAGCCCAGGAGTGCAGAAACGGCAGATTCTGTCACTGTGAGCACTGGCAACAACTCAACCCAGGAGTGGAGAAACGGCAGATTCTGTCACGATGAGCGCTGACAATGACTCAGTCCAGGAGTGGAGGAATGGTAGATTCTGTCATGGTGAGCACTGACAACAACTCAACCCAGGAGTGGAGAAACGGCAGATTCTGTCACGGTGAGCGCTGACAATGACTCGGCCCAGGAGTGGAGGAATGGTAGATTATGTCTCGGTGAGCACTGACGACTCGGCCCTGGAGCGGAGGAACAGCAAACTCCCCATGAAGAGATTGAATTTGGAGGTTAGAGATAGGAGGACCAATTGAGCATTAGAGGCACGACTGAATCATTCTTCATAAACATATGGACTCTGCTGCAGCACAAAACAAGAGTCTCTGACAATAATCGTCGAACCCAGGAAATACACTCGAAATTACAGTCGACGTTTTGAGCAGAAACCCCTCGGCCAATTTTTCCATCGATGCTGCCTGGCCTGCTGAGTTCCTCCAGCATTTTATGTGCGTTGCTTCGAATTCCAGCAACTGCAGATTTTCCCTTGTTTGTGGTAGAATCGGGGAAGCCCCTGCCAGTCACAATTAACTTGATAAGACTAAACTGAAAGCACCCGGGCTTAACGGCTCTCATTAAGATAACAATTAGTAATTACTGTGCTCAAGAAACCAAGAAGTTCAAAACTCCATGACAAGCCACAGAGGCCCGCAGGTTTCAGGACACTGTCTGTATGGAGTTTATACATTCTCCCTGCGATCTTGTCGGTTTCAGAATCAGAACCAGCCTTATATATCAGTGGCATATGTTGTGACATGTGTTTTCACCACAACAACGGTTCCAAAGGCATACGCGTTAGGGTTACTGAGCTGTGGGCATGCCACATTGGCACCACATGTGTGTCGACACTTGTGGCCTCCAATCAGAGAAGCAATGATGCAAATGACACACTTCACTGTATGTTTTGGTGTATAAATGTACATGTGACCATCAAAGCTAATCTTTACCTTTTACACAGAGACTGGTCAGTATTTTGTTTATTTGTTTATTTATTTATTTTAGGAATACAGCATGGGAGAGGCCCTTGCACCCAGCAGCCCACCTATTTAACCTCACCTAGTCACAGGGTAGTTCACAATGACCAACCACAGGACAGTTCACAATGACCAATTATGCTGCCAACTGGTACATCTCTCGAATGTGGAGCAGCTGGCAGAAACCTATATGTTGACAGGGAGGACGTACAGACTCTCACAGACAGTGTCGGAATTGAACTCTGAACTACCCGCTAGGCCCTTGTGATGCCCCCTGTGGACTGAGCTGCCAGCAGAATTGGTTGAGGCAGGTACAGTAACAAGTTCCAAAAGCCACTCGGACAGGTATGGGAAAGGTTTGGGAAGTTATGAATGGGAAAGGTTTACCAAGTTATGTGTCGAATGCCGGCAAATGGGACGAGGGTATCTTGATTCAGTGTGGGACTGAAGGGCTGTGGTCGGTCTGTGACTCCATATCCTGCATTACAAGGTGCCCTTGTGATAGAAAAATCCATGTGGTAACTGCTGTGTTATCTTGGAGTGACAATTAATGGTGGCCTCATTTTTAACCAGCACCTGAGCAATGTCACTGGAAACCAAGACGAGAAATGCATTTATCAGCAGAAGCCTGAGGTTAAGGGCCTTGCTCCTACTCTGGCTCTGTGTGATCTGAGGAGCCTGATGGAGCCAATGAAGGGGACGCAGATTCCTGCTGCAATCAGAGCAGATAGTGATTGTAAACACAAGCGATTTTGCAGATGCTGGAAATTGAAAAAAACATACCCTGAGCAACACACATAGAAAATGTTGGAGGAACTCAGCAGCATCTATGGAGGGGAATAAACAGTCCACCTTTCAGACTGTGTCCTAATGAAGGGCCTCGGGACAGAATGTCAGCTGCTTGTTTCTCTCCGTAGATGCTGCCTGGCTTGAGTTTATCGAGGATTTTGTAGGTATTAATTATAAACAATTTATTAATTACACCAGGAAATCTGCAGGTGCTAGAAATCCAAAGCAACCCACACAAAATGCTGGAGGAACTCAGCGAGTCAGGCAGCATCTAAGGAAATGAATGTTTCGGACTGAGACCCTTCATCAGGACGTTATTGATTATTGTCACATTTACCAAGGTACAGTCATCCAGACAAACCATTCCATACGAAAGTACATTGTGGTGTTACGAACAGAGAGCAAACATTTACAGGGAACGTGCAAAGAACAAAGTCCACGATGATTCAGAAGTCAAGGCCCGAAGGTCAAACCTGTGACTGGCATTCAGGGGAGAAGCCGGAAACTTGATATCTGAGCGTCTGAGAATCGGGACCCACAGGCAGCCTGTCCCGGGGATTGAGGGTGTGTGTGTGTGAGTGTGTGGCTTGTTTTGCCGTTGTCTTGTCTGGTCTTGTTATTGTTTCTGTTGCTTGTGTGGCTCGGCTGAGCGTCGTGGGCCTGCTGTGCTGATGTCAGAACGTGTGGTTTCAATGAGATTCACCCTCATTCTTCTAATCAGGTCCAGAGCCATTAAATACTGCCCACACATTAACCCTTTCATCCCCAGAATCATTCTCATTCCACTTCTGGACTCTCTGCCCATCCAGCACGGCTTTCCTGGAGATGGGTCCAGTGACATGGATGTGTGTGTCTGGAGTTGAAGGCCCTATCATCAGCGAGTCCTTGCAAACGATGCATTTCACTGTAGGTTTTGATGTATACGTGATAAATCAATAAATCTGAATTCGAATACCGGTGATGAGGAGGCATACAGGAGCGAGATAGATCAGCTTGTTGAGCAGTAACGACCTTGCGCTCAACGTCAGATTGATTGTGGACTTCAAGAAGGGGAAGTCGAGGGAACACACACCAGTCCTCATTGAGGGGTCAGGAGTGGAAAAGGTGAGCTGTCTCAAGTTCCCGGGTGTCAGCGTCATTGGGATCTATCATAGAAGACACAAAGAAATACAAAGAAGACACAGCAGTGGCTATATTTCATTGGGAGGTTTGAGGAGAATTGGTATGTCACCAAAGACTCTCACAAATTTCGACAGATGGAGAGCATTCTAACTGGCTGTATCAGTGTCTGGTATGGAGGGGCCACTGCACAGGATCGGAATAAACCGCAGAAAGTTGTAAAATCAGCTAACTTCATCATGGGCAGTAGCCTCCCCAGCATCCAGAGCACCTTCAAAACGTGATACCTCAAAAAAGGCAAAGTTCAAAGTAAGTTTATGATTAAAGTAAATTTGTCAGCAAAGACCATATATGTCACCATGTACAAGCCTGAGTTTCATTTTCTTGTGGGAATACTCAGTAAATCCAATAACCATAATAGAATCAATGAAAGACCACACCAAATTGAACACTCAACCAGTGTGTTCAGTGTGCAAATACAAAAAGAAATAATAATAATAATAATAAAAATAATAAATAAACAATAAATATTGAGAACATGGGATGAAGGGTCCTTGAAAGTGAGCACATTGGTTATGGGAACAGTTCAGTGACTGTCTTGTCTCCCTTTCTCTTCACCGTTTACACCTCGGACTTCAACTACTGCACAGAGTCTTGTCATCTTCAAAAGTTTTCAGATGACTCTGCCATAGTTGGATGCATCAGCAAGGGAGATGAGACTGAGTACAGGGCTACGGTAGGAAACTTTGTCACATGGTGTGAGCAGAATTATCTGCAGCTTAATGTGAAAAAGACTAAGGAGCTGGTGGTAGACCTGAGGAGAGCTAAGGCACCGGTGACCCCTGTTTCCATCCAGGGTGTCAGTGTGGACATGGTGGAGAATTACAAATACCTGGGGATACGAATTGACAATAAACTGGACTGGTCAAAGAACACTGAGGCTGTCTATAAGAAGGGTCAGAGCCGTCTCTATTTCCTGAGGAGACGGAGGTCCTTTAACATCTGCCGGACGATGCTGAGGAAGTTCTACGAGTCTGTGGTGACCAGTGCTATCATGTTTGCTGTTGTGTGCTGGGGCAGCAGGCTGAGGGTAGCAGACTCAACAAACTCATTTGTAAGGCCAGTGATGTTGTGGGGATGGATCTGGACTCTCTGACGGTGGTGTCTGAAAAGAGGATGCTGTCTAAGTTGCATGCCATCTTGGACAATGTCTCCCATCCACTACATAATGTACTGGGTGGGCACAGGAGTACATTCAGCCAGAGACTCATTCCACCGAGATGCAACACAGAGCGTCATAGGAAGTCATTCCTGCCTGTGGCCATCAAACTTTAGAACTCCTCCCTTGGAGGGTCAGACACCCTGAGCCGATAGGCTGGTCCTGGACTTATTTCATAATTTACTGGCATAATTTACATATTACTATTTAACTATTTATTACTATTTTCTATTACTATTTATTATTTATGGTGCAACTGTAATTTCCCCCGGGATCAGTAAAGTATGACTATGACTATGACTGTGACTGTGAAAGTGAATTTGAGTGAAGTTCTCCCCTCTTGTTCAAGAGCCTGATGGTTGAGGGTAATAACTGTTCTTGAACCTGGTGATGTGGGTCCTGAGGCTCCTGTACCTTCTTCCTGATGGCAGCAGCAAGAAGAGAGCACGTGTCCTGTGTGGTTGGGGTTACTGACGATGGATGCTGCTTTCCTGAAACAGTGTATTATATATATGTGTTTCATATATAATACGCTGTTACAGGAAAGCAGCATCCATATGTCCACATGTTTCATATATATAATATTTTAATGTATATATTAACTATAACATATAGATATTATATAATATATTAAAATATGTTAAATAAATAGTGCAAAAAAAGTGAAAAAAATACTGAGATAGTTTTCAAGGGTCACTGTCCATTCAGAAATCTGATGGCGGAGGGGAAGAAGCTGTTTCTGAAAAGCTGAGTGCGTGTTTTCAGGCTCCTGTATCCCCTCCCTGATGGCAGCAATGAGAAGAGGGCATTTTCTGGGCAACTGGGTCCTTAATGATGGCTCTGCTAGTCAGGGCTCCAGTGGCGCAATCGGTTAGCACGCGGTACTTATACAGCAGTACAATGTGGGCAATGCTGAGGTTGTGAGTTCAAGCCTCACCTGGAGCATATGTTTTATGAACACTGCAGAGGGGCATCATTTATAAATCCTCATGTGAAATGCAAACCCACATATCCTTACATATCATTTGCACAACCCACAACCTATGGACTCACTTCAGAATCAGGTTCAATCTCTCTGGTCTATCACCTTCCTGCCTCCCCTCCCCCACCCCTTTATCTTTCCCCTTAATCTTTCCCCTTACCGGTTTTTCACCTGGAACCTACCAGCCTTCTCCTTCCCACCCTCCTCCCACCTTCTTTGTAAGGCCTCTGCCCCTTCCCTCTTCAGTCCTGATGAAGGGTTAGTCATGGTCATAGTCATACTTTACTGATCCTGGGGGAAATTGGTTTTCATTACAGTTGCACCATAAATAAATAAATAGTAATAAAACCATAAATAATTAAATAGTAATATGTAAATTATGCCAGGAAATAAGTCCAGGACCAGCCTATTGGCTCAGGGTGTCTGACCCTCCAAGGGAGGAGTTGTAAAGTTTGATGGCCACAGGCAGGAATGACTTCCTATGATGCTCTGTGTTGCATCTCGGTGGAATGAGTCTCTGGCTGAATGTACTCCTGTGCCCACCCAGTACATTATGTAGTGGATGGGAGACATTGTCCAAGATGGCATGCAACTTAGACAGCATCCTCTTTTCAGACACCACTGTCAGAGAGTCCAGTTCCATCCCCACAACATCACTGGCCTTACGAGTGACTTTGTTGATTCTGTTGGTGTCTACTACCCTCAGCCTGCTGCCCCAGCACACAACAGCAAACATGATAGCACTGGCCACCACAGACTCGTAGAACATCCTCAGCATCATCCGGCGGATGTTAACGGACCTCAGTCTCCTCAGGAAATAGAGACGGCTCTGATCCTTCTTGTAGACAGCCTCAGTGTGACTCAGTGTTCCGGCCCGAAACGTCGACTGATCGTTTCCACGGATGCTGCCTGACCTGCTGAGTTCCTCCAGCGTGTTGTGAGTGTTGCTTAATCTCACTGGCATATGTCGTAAAATTTGTTGACTATGAAAAGGTAGGGAGGTAGTATTCATGGGTTCAATGTCCATTCAGAAATCTGATATCAAAGGGGAAGAAGCTGTTAATAAATCGTCTCATTATTATTGCTGTTGTTATTATTTCTTGATAATATTTTTATCATTTGATAATAAATTGACTTGGACTTTGAAGCACACATGCACCACCAGTACCGTGAAACTCCGACACCACAAAAGGAACCTGTATTTTCTCAGGTCAGCAGGGTTAGATGAAGTTAGTTTGGAATAGCTAGATTTATGGTGTTCATTTTCCCTCACAGTGTGTGAACCTTGCACTGTCGGGAGCACCAGGTTATAAATGCTACAAGGCTAAAGATTTGATAAAAACTCATCAATCTGAAATGTTTAAAAACACAAGGTCTCGGCCTGAAACGTCGACTGTGCTTCTTCCTATGGATGCTGTCTGGCCTGCTGCGTTCCACCAGCATCTTGTGTGTGTAATCGGAAATGTTTGTTCAGTTTCTGTCTCCAGATAGTCCCTGACCTGCTGACTAAATTCCAGAATTTACCTGGTTTGTCTCAGATTTCCAGCACTTTTAGGACTTGACTTCAGGCTAATTCCTAATTGCTGCTGTTTATCAACACTCCTACCACTTTGATCACTTTACACTAAAATGACTTTAAGATGAGAATCAGAATCATGTTTAATATCACCGGCATATGTCGTAAAATTTGTTGTTTTGCTGCTGAAGTACATTGCAATACATAATATTAAAACTGTAAATCACAATAAGAAGTACAAAGTAAATCTATTATCAAAGTACAGATATGTCACCACATTCAACCCTGAGATTCATTTTCTTGCGGGCATAGTCTTAAGGTGCTTGGGAGTAAGTGCAGAGGAGATATTAGGGGTAAGTTTTTTACGCAGAGTGGTGAGTAAATGGAATGGGCTGCCGGCGACGGTGGTGGAGGTGGATACGATAGGGTCTTTTAAGAGGCTCCTGGATAGGTACATGGAGCTTAGGAAAATAGAGGGCTATGGGTAACCCTCGGTAATTTCAAAAGTAAGTACATGTTTGGCACAGCATCGTGGGCCAAAGGGCCTGTATTGTGCTGTAGGGTTTGCTATGTTTCTATGTTTCTCAATAAATCCTTAATACAATAATAACCATTGAGGAATCAATGACATACCGCACCAACTGGGCAATCAAACAGCGTGCAAAACACAACAAGCAGTGCCAATACAAAAAGAAAGAAATAATAATCTATAAATAAATAAACATCAAGAACATGAGATGAAGAGTCCTTGAAAGTGAGTCCATAGGTTCCACTGGAATCCACTCATTTTATGGTTGCTGGCTGTACTGACTGGTTACTTGATTTTATTTATTGTTTATTTATTTTCTTTGTTGTTTTATAGTATTGAGTATGGGAGTTGCAAACTCATTTTCGCTGTATTGGTGCATGACAAATTGTACTATGCAATGACAATAAAGATATTTCATTTCATTTCAGATTTTGGAAACGGTTTGGCGATGGGGCAAGTGAAGTTGAGTGAAGTTATTCACTCTGCTTCAAGAGCCCGGTGGTTGAGAGGTAATAACTGTCCTCGAACCTGGTGGTTGAGTCCTGAAGCTTCTGTGCCTTCCTACTGGTGGCAGCAACGAAAAGAGAACACATCCTGGGTGGTGAGAATCCCCAACGTTGGATGCTGCTTTCCTGCAATAGCATTTCATGTAGATGTGCTCAATGGTGGGGAGGGCTTTACCCATGATGGACTGGGCCGTATTCACTACTTTTTGTCAGATTTTATGTTCATGGGCATTGGTGTTTCTATACCAGGCTGTGATGCAGCCAGTCAATATACTTTCTACCACACTTCTGTAGAAGTTTGTCAAAGTTTTAAACGTCATGCTGAATCTTCGCAATCTCCTAAGGATGTAGAGGCACTGCCATGCTTTCTTCGTAATTGTAGGTACATGCTGGGCCTAGGAAAGGTCTTCTAAAATAATAACTACAAGGAATTTAAAGTTGCTGACCTCTCCACCTTTGATCCTCTGACGAGAACTGACTCGTGGACCTCAGGTTTCCTTGTCCTGAAGTTGATAATCAGCTCCATGGTCTTGCTGACATTGACTAAGAAGTTGTTGTTATTGGCACCACTCAGCCAGATTTTCAATCTCCTTCCCATATTGGAGGAAAGGAGAAGATGGCGGCTCGAAGCAGCGCGCGCGGCCGCTCCAAATTGATATCGTGTTTGTGAAGTAGGATAACGTGCACAATTCTGATTTGATGGAGACAGCTGTGAGAAGCACGAAGGAACATCTGGAGAAACTTCTGAAATGCCCGCTTCGCTGCCGCTGCTACTGTGCGATCGAGAATCTCCAGAGGGGAAGGCCCCAAATCCTCGACTTTGCGTATCGCCTGTTGTCGGGGCTGGGGTCGAAGCGCTCAGCGGAGATGGTGTTCTGTGCTCGGTGTCGGAGAGCTGGTCGGAGGCTCGAAGTTTTCGGACGGACTCAACAGTCGGCTGTGGTCGGGTGCTTCCAGGATGCTGCATCGGCAAGTTTGCGGCGCTGGAAGCTCATGGCAGGGAGAGTCTTCTTCCTTCAACCATCTGCGTGAGATGATGGGACTTTCGAGAGACTTTGAGACTTTTTTTTACTGTGCCCATGGTCTGTTCTTCTATCAAATTACGGTATTGCTTGCACTGTTGTAACTATATGTTATAATTATGTGGTTTTTGTCAGTTTTTTTTAGTCTTGGTTTGTCTTGTGTTTCTGTAATATCATTCTGGAGGAACAAATTGTATCACTTCTTAATGCATGCATTACTAAATGACAATGAAAGAGGACTGCGTGTCCTCATAATCTAATCTAATCTAATATGCTGATTCATCACCACCTTTGATAATGACCCATGACACTGAACAGGCATTGGAGCTGTGCTTAGCCACACAGTGATAAGTGTAAAGCGACTGGAACAGGGGTCTGAGCGCACAGCGTGCTGCTGCTCCTGTGCTGACGGGGACTGTGGAGATGTCGTTGCCAATCCGAAGTGACTTGCCTGATTGCGCCGATGAACCACGGAGATGTTCTGCGGGCTACGTACAATACCTAAGCATGCATCTTCTGGGTTGCTATCACAGCAGTCTGCAGCATGTAAGTTCCCTTCAAGCAGTGTACTTTTAAATCAATTTAATGACCTATAGATTTCACAATCTTCTAAAGGACTCAGCGGACCGAGCAGGTACGGCACCTTCAAGTGGGCGAAGGTTTATCACCATGGCTGGAAACGAGGCGGTGTGGGGCAGGGGGTAGACTGTAAACCAGGCTGAAACACCAGGCTAGGTCCAGACGGCAGATAGCATTGTCAATATTGGACCAATTCAAATGAGCCACAATATTTCTTCTGTGGCTATGGGAGTTGTTCCCTACACTCAATCAAATCAAGTGGCATGGCTAGCAGATTGGTTAGCGTAATGCTACTACAGTGCCAGTTGATCTAAGTTCAATTCCCACCACGTCTGTGAGGAGTTTTACGTTCAACCTGTGACTGTGTGGTTTTCCCCCAGATGCTCTGGTTTTATCCCACATTCCAAAGATAGAAAAGTTAGGATTAGTAAATTCTGGGCATGCTCTGTTGGTGCTGAAAGCATGTGGGTTGCCTCCATCATACCCTCGGACTGCAATAGTTATTGACACAAAACATGACACATGTTTTCATGTGCGTGTGACAAGGTGCCACATATGAGGCTGCTAAACAAGGTAAGAGCCCATGGAATTACAGGAAAGGTGCTAGCATAGACAGGAGATTACAGTCTCTGTGAGTAAACTTCATGTGAGTAAAGAATTTTATTGCAGACTGGGCGCAGGACAAAAGACAAAGCTAATTTCATTGCTTTCACTTCTTCCAAATCAGTTTACGGTTTGGATTGGATTGTACCACGAATTCACTTCCCCTAAAGAAAGGAAAATGAAAGTTTTGTCAGTGTGAGCTGCAAACGTTGCCCATTGTTGAGGTAAGTACTCTTGGCCAGGCAGGACTGCAGGTCTGGCAAAGGCAACAGATTTCGGCTCAGTTTCTCAACTTCTCCATGACTGATTACTTTGTTGATCAGACATAAGACAATGAGACATAGGAGCAGAATTAGGCCATTCAGCCCATCAAGTCTGCTCTACCTTTCAATAGTGGATTATTTATTTCCCCTCTCAACTCCATCCTCCTGCCTTCTCTCCACATTTTATGCGCTTACTAATCGAGAACTTATTAGCCTCTGCTTTAAACATACTGTACCCAATTACTTAGCCTCCATAACCATCTGTGGCAATGAATCCCACAGATTCACTACTCTCCAGCTAAACAAATTCCTC
The DNA here is from genome assembly GCF_963921235.1 of Mobula hypostoma. NCBI lineage: Eukaryota > Metazoa > Chordata > Chondrichthyes > Myliobatiformes > Myliobatidae > Mobula > Mobula hypostoma. Next base: position 6,438,004 of record NC_086101.1, on the reverse strand, counting down.
CTCATCTCTCTTCGAGAGAGACATCCTTGCATTCTGAGGATGAGCCCTCTGGTCCAGATGCACACCGGAGAGTATTCTGACTGTTTGCAGCATGGTCTGGTATGGTAGAACCGAGGCCCAGGAATGGAAAATTTAACCCAAAGAAGTGGATGCAGAGCACAAGCAAAGCCCCCCACCCACCACTGAGTGCACTGACATGGAGTGCTGCACAAGACAGTGGCGTGTGGCCGAGTGGTTAAGGCATTGGACTAGCGACCTGAAGGTCGTGAGTTCGAGCCCCAGCCGAGTCAGCGTGTTGTGTCCTTGAGCAAGGCACTTAATCACACATTGCTCCAGTCCGCCCATCTGAAAATGTGTACCGGCAAAATGCTGGGGGTTAACCTCGTGATAGACTGGCGTCCTATCCGGGGGGGGGGGGGGGGAGTCTCGTATTTTCAGTTGCTTCACACCACGGAAACTGGCATAAGCAACGGTCTGATGAGCCACAAGGCTCAGGACAGACTTTAACCTTTAAGTTGATCTGCCACAAGACAGCAGCATCCATCATCAAAGCCCAACCCCACCATCTACCCTGCAACTCAATTCTGACAGGAGATACAGGGACAGGCGATTGTGTCTTCCCCATCACCCCCACTCTCTTCTCATGGAGATTGTGTATCCCCCATTATCACCCCTACTCTCTTCTCATGGAGATTGTGTCTCCCCCATCATCACCCCCACTCTCTTCTCACAGGAGATACAGGGACAGGAGATTGTGTCTCCCCCATTATCACCCCCACTCTCTTCTCACAGGAGGTACAGGGACAGGAGATTGTGTCTCCCGCCCACCCCCACTTGGTTCAGGATCAATTATTCTCCTGCAACCATCAGGCTCCTGGTCCGGACTGGATAACTTCACTCAGCCCAGCTCTGAACCGATTCCAGGACCCACAGACACACTTTCAAGGAGCCTTTACAATTCATGCTCTCTGTATTATCCTATTTGCACATTTTGTCTTCTGTGCGTTGCTTGTCAGTCTTTGTTTATGTGGAGTTTTCATAAATTATATCGTATTTCTTCATTTTCCTGTAAACGTCTGCAAGGAAATTAACCTCAAGATAATATGTTGTTCTTTTTGCGCCTTGTGGTGTATAGGGTGGCACTTTTTTCGTTTCCTTTGCATTGGTCTGTTCTTTACGAGGCCAAGTTGCTCGCTCAATGCTCAACCACAGCCCCACATAGCTCACCACGCTGTACTCCACAACCTCATCTCCTCCTAACCCTCGCCCTTATTGTACCTTCCCCCTCCTGAAACAGGGAACGGGCTTGTGGGGGTGTGGCCAGCGTTAGTCAGGGTGTGTTTAGGGCTAGTTGGCTTCTGCAGGCCCTTGGACGTTAGGATTAGGTTTAAGGGTAGTGCTCGGGGTTTTTATATGTGGGGCTGGGAGAGATAAGGTTGTGGAGTGTAGCCCTAAGGCGTTTAGAGTAGCGGAGCCACTTTCATCTGACCCATGCCTTTCATTAACCTTGGCTTAATTAACCGAGTGTGCATTGCAACAGATCATCAGTAACGCAACCCGGGCTCTTTAGGAATGGAAAGTGTGCAAGGGTCTGGCTAGGTTCGGACCTCGAGCTCTGGTGCTGATGCCACTACATTACTGGCCAGCAAAGGTAATATATAAAGAAGATTAGATTTATTTGTCATCAAACATGTACAGTATGTACTTTGATAACAAATTTATTTATTTATTTATTGAGGTAAAGCACGGAATAGGTCATCCAGCCCTTGAAGCCATGCCACCCAGCAATCCACCGACTTAACCCTGGCCGAATTTACAGTGACCAACGAACAGAGTAACCTGTACGTCTTAGAACTGTGGCAGGAAACTGGAGCACCTGGAGGAAGCCAATGCGGTCATGGGGAGAACATACAATCTCCTTATAGAGAATGGAAAAGAACTGAACCTGGGTTGCTCTTATTGTAAAATGTTGTGCTAACCTCTATGCTCTTTGAACAATGTCACCCAATCTGCTGGAATTCTCCAGCTTTGTTGCATTAGAGAACTTTGCAGTGCAAGAGTTTTCTTGTCCTAATGAAGCATGGTGCAGTGGGCATGCGCACGAGAGTGCCAAAGGCTGCAGCCCTCCGAGATCTCGCAGTCGGGAAAGGGCCTGATCCTCTTTTTATGTGTGTGGAAACAGAAAGTGTTGAATGAAGAATCCCAGCTCTGAAACATTACCTCTGTTTTTTTTAAAATCCAGTTGCTGCCTGACCTGCTGAGTGTCGCCAGCATTTTTCTGTCACATTCCCAACTACTGAAGCTCTTCTTATCTGCTGATCAAGAGGATCTGAACCAGGGGAGATGCTTTCACTCACTCCAATGCTAAACTGTTCCCCCAACCTATGGACCCACTTTCAAAGACTTCTCTCTCATCTCATGTCCTTGATATTTATTGCTTATTTATTATATTTTTTACATTTTTGTATTTGCACAGTTTGTTCTCTTTTGCACATTGGTTGTTTGTCCATCTTGTGTGCAGTCTTTCATTGATTTTAATGTGTTTCTTTGTACTTACTATGAATGCCTGCAAGGAAAGGAATCTCAGCTTTGTATATGGTGACATATAAGTACTCTGTATAAGGTGACATATAAGTACTTCGATAATACATCTGGGGTGGAGACTGACGCGAAATGTATGCCGAGGTTTTCTCCTCAGTGTGAGGTTCTGGATCAGGAATTTTGGAACTGTGTGTCTGGCTCCATCACGCTGAGCACCAGTGCTCCCCAAGGCTGCATACAGAGCCTGCTGCTGCTCAGGCTGCCAACGCAAGACTGCACTGCTGGATCCAGCTCGGACCGAGTCATCTGATAATGCAGCAGTGGCTGAGCTCGTGAGCCGGCGTACAGAGAGCAGGTGGAATAGCCGGCAGAGCGGTGCGAGCGCAACGACTTTGGTCTCAATGTGGACAAGACAAAATAGCTGATTGTGGAATTTAGGAAGGTGCAGGCTGACCACTCCTCACTGAACATACTTGGCTCTGCGGAGAGAGTTAGGAGAACCAAGTTTCTGAGAGTGCACGTAACAGTCAATCTCACCTGGTCCCACAACACTACCTCTCTGATCAAGGAAGCACAGCAGCGTCTCCACTTCAGAAAGAAATTGAGGTGAGTGTGCCCCCCTCCCACGTTAACTAAATTTTATAGGAGCACCATCAATAGTGTCCCAAACAGCTGCATCAACATCTGGAATGGGAATTGTGAGGCATCTGACTGTAATTCTCTATAAAGGATTGTGAGGACTACTGAGAGGTTCGTTGGGGTTTCCCTTTCACCTGTTAGAAAGGTCTTTCAGCGGTGCTGTGTACGCAGCACCATCAGCATTGTCAATGATCCCTCCCATCCGTCCAACAATCTCTTTAGTCCCCTACTATCAGGCAGGAGGTACTGTAGCATTACGACAGTTGTTAGGATGGGAAACAACTTCTTCTCCCAAACTGTGAGACTTCTGAACTCTCTGCCACTGCCCAGGTTTCATCATGTACGGAGCACCAGTAGTGTTATACAGTTTACTTTTTAACTTTGGTCATGTATGCACCTTATTATTTGTTAGTTTATTTATGGTAATATTACTTTGTGTTGTATGTGTGAGTGGGCACGTAGCCAAGTGGTTAAGGCATTGGACTAGCCACCTGAAGGTTGTGAGTTCGAGCCCCAGACGAGGCAACGTGTTGTGTCCTTGAGCAAGACAGTTAACCACACATTGCTGTGCGACGACACTGGTGCCAAACTGTATGGGTCCTAATGTCCCTCCCTTGGACAACATTGGTGTCGTGCAGAGGGTATGTCTTGCAGCATGGACAACTGCTGGTCTTCCATACAACCTTGCCCAGGCCTGTGCCCTGAAGACTTTCCATGGTCTCGCAAGACTAATGGATGCCTCTACTTTATGTGTGAGTTATATGTACTGTGTTGTGCAAATATGTACTGTGTTGTGCACTTTGGTCTGGAGCAACTTTGTGTACAATCAAATGACAATAAACTGAACTGGAACATTTGCGGGAGTTCTTACGGTTTTCTTGTTTGTTCATTGCTGTTTCCATAACAGGAAAGGGATTCTAGACGCTGCTGACAAACAAGGGGAAATCTGCAGATGCTGGATATCCAAGCAACATACACACAAAATGTTGCTGGGCACACACCTTCAGGCTTTTAGAAGTACTTTGTTGAGAGGTGGAGTGTGCAAAGTATTCAGTGGAGTGACTTTATCCCACTTGAAAATGCCCCTTTGCTATGCACAGCCGGGCAGGGGCGGCAGGTGGAGGGAGTGAGAGGAGCACATCACAGAACTCTGGAGATCACATCCGGAGTCACGGTTATTTATCACAGGTACATTGAAACGTGCAGTGAAATTTATATTAAAATTAAACCAGCTCTGCAAAAAGCAAGCAAAAATGTGTTCATGGGTTCATTGTTCAGAAATCTGATGAGTTATAAGAATTTGGACAAACCCTAATTCCTCCCCTCAAATCCAGGTAAACCATCTCTGTACTGTTTCCAAAGCTTCCGCTCAGATTCAGATCCATTTATATAACACAGAAACCTATAGTATATGAAATGAAGTATCTTTAGTCATAGTCATACTTTATTGATCCCGGGGGAAATTGGTTAAATTGCCATTGCATAGTACAATTTGTCATGCACCAAAACAGCGAAAATGAGTTTGCAACTCTCATACTCAATGCTATAAAACAATTAAAATAAATGAACAACAAATCAAGTACAGTAACCAGCCAGTACAAGCAATGTCCAGCAGTACAAAAGCGCAACTCAGATGCATGCAGCCATAAACCCAGTATTAAAGTAGCAATATAACAATTTATGGATGATGCTTGATCGATTGGTTCAGAGCAATTACAGGCCCTTCGGCCCACAATGTTGTGCCGACCACGTAACGTACTCTAAAAACTGCCTAGAATTTCCCTACCGCATAGCCCTGTATTTTTCTAAGCTCCATGTACCTATCCAAGAGTCTCGGGACAGGAAGTGGTCTCAGCCGTTGGCAAGGACGCCTTCACGGTCGCGAGGGAAACCGGATGTGACATTCATCTGTCTCCTCGGTATCATCAGCCGAGCCGCTGGGTCGCGAAAGCCCGGTGCGGGGAGCGGGCGCCGATGGACGGGAGTTCGGCGCCGCGGACCGTCTGAGCGGGCGGGGGCGTGTGCGATCGCCGGGCAGCCAAGCGCAGCGGGCGGCCGCGGCGTTCCCAGAGACCGAGAACCCGGTACAGAGGCAGGCATGTTCCCTCGGCTGCTGCTGGCGGCTTCTGTCGCCATCGTGCTGCAAGTTACCCGGAGCTACAAGCCGGTGATCGTGGTGCACGGCTTGTTCGACAGCCCCGGGGACCTGCTGACGCTCCAAGCTTACATCAACCAGGTGAGAGTTCCTTACCTCCCCCCACCCCCCTGCCTTTCAGTCTCTCGGTGTTGGATCCCTGCCGCCGAATTGCTGGAACCGGGCGGGATGGGAAATCGATCCCTCCCCTCTGAAGGCATGAAGGGAGGAGAGGTTTCAGGTTACACGAAGCAACGTACTAAATGCTGGGAGAACTCAGAAGGTCGGGGAGCATCGAAGGAGGCGGGAATAAACAGTGGACGTTTCGGCCGAGACCCTTCATCGGGTTAGGCAGAATCTGATTGGGCGCCCAACCTGCCAAGTTTCTACGGTCCTGCTTTGCTGGGTGGGGGGAGAGACTCTGTCATAAAGTGGGAAGGAGAGGTTAACCCTCTCCCCCACCTGTCCCCATCTCTCTCCCTCTCTCTTCCTCTCTCTCCCTACCTCTTTGCACGCCGTTTTCCAGGCATCAGTCAGTGCGACCTTCACCGACTTAACCAAGTATTGCGCCAAGATTCAATAATGGACTTTTAAAAATATCACTGTTAGAAGTCTTTATAAACTGGGGGGGGGGGGGGGTTGGGGGTTAGGGATAAAATAATCAGAGATAATCTGTAATTTTACAGCGCGGGCGAGTAAATGGCTCGATCCCCGAATGAAAGCCCCTCCTCTCCCCCTGCTAATCCGGTGTCCTGACTGGTCTCTGCCTCCAGGGATATAGGAACAGCATTAGTCCATTCGGTCCATCAAGCCTGATCCTAATAGATCTTCCCTCCCAACCCCATTCTTCTGCCTTCTGTGCCACCGCCCCCGCCACACCCGACGCGGACACCTGATTGATTTCTTTCTCTGTCCCCCGCGAAGTTTGCAGCTCGTGTGGCTCCTTGGCCCCGATTGAATTTGATAGACTCGGTGTGAAGGCAACGAATGGGGCCTTTCTCCCCCTCCGGCCCTGTGTTAGTGACTGTCACACGCCTGAGAAGAGCGATGAAGATTGTTCAAGTGGTTTGGCCGCCCCTGCCATCACTCATCGCTTCGTGGCGACTTGTCATCGCAACGGGGTCGAAGTCATCGGTCAATAACGTTACCAGCAGCAGTCTAACCCTTGATCTGTCAGGGACCGAGGTTGGGATAAAAACTTCTAATAAGACCATAAGACACAGGAGAAGAATTAAGTCATTCCACCCATTTTCCCTCTCAGTCTCCTGCCTTCTCAAAGCTCAAAGTAAATTTATTATCAAAGTTCATATATGTCACCATATACAACACTGGGATTCATTTTCTTAAGGGCATACCCAGTAAATCTATAGTAAATAACCATAACAGAATGAACGGCTGCCCAGCTTGGGCGTTCCCTCGCTTTGCACTAATATGGACTTCGTTGTTCTGATTCCCTTCCTTCCTGTCAGCATGGTGTATTTGTTTACTTTATATTTTGTCTTGTGAATGTTGTTTGTATTCTGCTGCAGGTAGGTTTTTCTTTGCGGCAGGTGCTTCCGGCAGCAAACTTGACTTTGACAAAACCTGGCAAGGTTTTGAATTCCTGAACTAAATCTCTCCTTACCCATTCCCTGCTGTGAGGTGAACCACTCCTCTGGTGTGTGTATCCCTTCAATGGCACCTTCGCTGTGTGAATCCCCTCTTACACCTTCTCCCAGTAGTGTGGGGCCTGGGCCCAGGACCGGGTGCAGTGTATTGGCTTGTGATTTCTGAAGCAGCAATGAGCCACTGGCACACACTGTCTAGCTGAGTGGTGAAAGCACGAATTGTTGAAGAGTTCTCACGCATCTGTAAGAAGTGAGCGCAGTCTTGTTTCGGTTTCAGGCACCTTTCAGTTTCACTGTGAGTGCATTGTGCTGAAGGTTCCCGAAACCCCCTCTGACTGGCTGTGTCTGCAAAGCAACCACATATTACCTGCAACCCATAGATTGCTTGGGGAACTGTGGGCTGATGAAAGGTGGTTGGTTATGGCTCGTTATGCCACTGGTGTTTAGGGCAGCAATGCAGGCCTTCCATCTCTCTGTCCTCGGCCACTCAGATGTAGGAGGACCCTTCATTGCTGTTTCCATAACAGTTTTGGTTGACCGGTCGGGGTTGTTAGCCTTGAGCTGGACCCCAAAACTGGAGGACCAGTGGAGCACTCTTAGTCCGCCTTCTACCCTTTGACCTGTTTGCCATGGGTGACCTTTCGAAAAGCTAAAGCACAAAGTCGGGACTCCAGCCAGCATTGAGGTATGCAAGCCTCCGAACCACAACAAGGAGGTGGTCCTCTTGGAGGATGGAAGGTGGCGTCACGGGTAGATATGGTGGTAAGCAGAGCTTTTGGCACATTGGCCTTCATTAAAAAGGATACTGAGTAATGAAATGTGTTGTGTTCTGGCAGCATAACAATGAAATACATAAAAATTACAGTAAGGATATACTGTGGATTCAGTTTAATTGGGGACACATCAGGATCAGGACATTTGGGCCAAATTATGTGGCAGCCTTCTCCCCGTAACCTTTCACACACTGACTTATTAAGAATCTATCAACCTCTGCCTTAAATACACTCAATGACCGGGCCTCCACAGTCACCTTGTAAACGTAACTTTGCTAGATCATATAACGACAGCACAAAAGGATCGTTACTTATCTCTAAACCCGTTTATTTCTTTGAGCTTAGCCGGCGAGTGAACTTGGACCCGACATCAGGGAAAGAACCTTTCTCATCTCCCCGGTGGTTCTACAAGTTCACGGCCCGATGTGGGAATTGTCAGAAGTTATAAGGCTACCGATACAAAAGAACAATCAGTTTGATAACCATTCTGGTCAAGTCAATGGACTATTGATACAGAGAACAATCAGTTTGATAACTATTCTGGCCAAGTCAATGGACTATTGATACAGAGAACAATCCGTTTGATAACTATTCCGGCCAAGTCAATGGACTATTGATACAAAAGTACAATCAACTTGTTAGACACTCCAGCCACCTTAGTTAAAGAAAAGAATGTCCTACCTGGTTTGCTGGAGCCACAACTTAATTACAAAGATAAGAACATCCGGCAAATTTATGCTTTAATTAAGAAAGTGATTTCCATCAGGTACTGCTTTTTGTCAAAATCAAAAGGTGGGAAAAGCCCAGAGACATCTGATGTGGATCTGGGCAAACTTTAATCATCTTGCTCCAAAGAAAGCAGCTGTGTGACATTATTCAAACACACTGCAGTCACAGACATAGTCAGTACTTAATTCATTGTTTACAGGAATCTTGAGAATCCCCCTTTCCCTTAAACTTTATCAACCTATGCCAAAGAATTCCACAGATTTATAACCATATAACATATAACAATTACAGCACGGAAACAGGCCATCTCGGCCCTTCTAGTCCGTGCCGAACTCTTACTGTCACCTAGTCCCACCGATCTGCACTCAGCCCATAACCCTCCATTCCTTTCCTGTCCATATAGCTATCCAATTTAACTTTAAATGACAACATCGAACCTGCCTCAACCATTTCTGCTGGAAGCTCGTTCCACACAGCTACCACTCTCTGAGTAAAGAAGTTCCCCCTCGTGTTACCCCTAAACTTTTGCCCTTTAACTCTCAATTCATGTCCTCTTGTTTGAATCTCCCCCACTCTCAATGAAAAAAGCCTATCCACGTCAACTCTATCAATCCCCCTCATAATTTTAAACACCTCTATCAAGTCCCCCCTCAACCTTCTACATTCCAAAGAATAAAGTCCCAACTTGTTCAACCTTTCTCTGTTACTTAGGAGATGAAACCCAGGCAACATTTTAGTAAACCTCCTCTGTACTCTCTCAATTTTATTGACATCTTTCCTATAATTTGGTGACCAGAACTGTACACAATACTCCAAATTTGGCCTTATCAATGCCTTATACAATTTCAACATTACATCCCAACTCCTATACTCAATGCTCTGATTAATAAAGGCCAGCATACCAAAAGCGTTCTTCACCACCCTGTCCACATGAGATTCCATCTTCAGGGAACTATGCACCATTATTCCTATATCACTCTATTCTACAGCATTCATCAAAGCCCCATGATTTACCAAGTATGTACTATTTTGATGAGTCGTACCAAAATGGAGCACCTCACACTTTTCAGCATTAAACTCCATATGCCATCTTTCAGCCCACTCTTCTAACTGGCCTAAATCTTTGTGCAAACTTTGAAAATCTACTTCATTATCCACAACACCACCTATCTTAGTATCATCTGCATACTTACTAATCCAATTTACCACCCCATCATCCAAACCATTAATATATATGACAAACAACATTGGACCCAGTACAGATCCCTGAAGCACACCGCTACACACCGTCCTCCAATCTGACACACAGTTATCCACCACTACCCTCTGGCATCTCCCATCTAGCCACTGCTGAATCGATTTTACTACTTCGATATTAATGCCTAACAATTGAACCTTCCTAACTAACCATCTGTGTGGAACCTTGTCAAAGGCCTTACTGATGTCCATATAGACAACATCCACCACTTTACCCTCGTCAACTTTCTTAGTAACCTCATCAAAAAATTCAATAAGATTTGTCAAACATGACCTTCCATGCTCAAATCCATGTTGACTGTTCCAAATCAGACCCTGTCTATCCAGATAATTATATATACCATCTCTAAGAATACTTTCCATCAATTTACCCACCACTGATGTCAAATGACATTTGAAATATTTCTGTTGGAGCCCCTGCTATTTCCACACTAACTTCCCTCAAGGTCCTAGGGAATATCTTGTCCGGACCCGGAGACTTATCCACTTTTATATTCCTTAAAAGCGCCAGTAGTTCCTCTTCTTTAATCGTCATACTGTCCATAACTACCCTTCTTGTTTCCTTTACTATACACAAATCAATATCCTTCTCCTTAGTGAATACCGAAGAAAAGAAATTGTTCAAAATCTCCCCCATCTCTTTTGGCTCCACACATAGCCGTCCACTCTGATTCTCTAAGGGACCAACTTTATCCCTCACTATTCTTTTGCTATTAACATAACTGTAGAAACTCTTTGGATTTATTTTCACCTTATTTGCCAAAGCAGCCTCGTATCTTCTTTTAGCTTTTCTATTTTCTTTCTTGAGATTCTTTTTGCATTCTTTATATTCCTCGAGTACCTCATTAACTTCAAGCTGCCTATATTTATTGAAGATCCCCTCTTTTTCCGAACCAATTTTCCTATATCCCTTGAAACCATGGGTCTCTCAAACTTTTAACCTTCCCTTTCAACCTAACAGGAACATAAAGTTCCTGTACCCCCAAAATTTCACCTTTAAATGACCTCCATTTCTCTGTTACATCTTTCCCATAAAACAAATTGTCCCAATCCACTCTTCCTAAATCCTTTCACATCTCCTCAAAGATCAAAATCTCCCACAATCACAACCTTGTGCTTGCTACAAATATCTGCTATCTCCTTACAAATTTGCTCCTTCAGTTCTCGGTCCCCATTAGGTGGTCTATAATACATCCCTATAAGTGTCACAACACCTTTCCTATTCCTCAATTCCACCCAAATAGCCTCCCTAGATGAGTCCACTAATCTATCCTGCCAGAGCACCGCTGTTATATCATCTCTGACAAGCAATGCAGCACCTCCCCCTCTTGCCCCTTCTATTCTATCACACCTGAAGCAACGAAATCCTAGAATTATTTAGTTGCCAATCACACCCCTCCTGCAACCACATTTCACTAATAGCTACAACATCATATTTCCAGGTATCAATCCATGCTCTAAGCTCATCCACCTTTCTTACAATGCTCCTAGCATTAAAACAGATACACTTAAGAAACTCTCCACCTCCTACTCTCTGTTTATCCTTAATGGAGCAAACAACTTTGTTATCTTTTTCTTCCTTGTCCCCTACATCTTTGGTCTGAGTGTTCCTGATCTCTGTCCCCTGCCCATCCTCTGTAACACACTGTCTACTAGCTTTCTCTATTTGTGAACTGACCTCCTCTCTCCTCGTCTCTTTAATTTAATTCCCACCCCCTCAACCATTCTAGTTTAAAGTCACCTCAGTAGCCCTTGCAAATCTCCCTGCCAGGATATTGGTCCCCCTATTTGTGCTAAACATTCCCTAATTCAATTTAAAGTTGTTCATAGAGCACATATGTCCAAAGATAAGTTAGCGCGTTTTTACTTGCATATTAATCCTTTTTGTGATAGATGTTCGGGGCAGATAGCCTCTTTAACTCATATGTTTTGGTCTTGCCCTACTTTGGAAACTTTTTGGAGAGACATTTTTAATATTATTTCTAAGGTATTAAATATAGATATCTCTCCTCACCCTATTACTGCTATCTTTGGACTACCTAAAATTTCTAGTAATCTTTCCCCTTCAGCCCGTAGAATGATTGCATTTCTTACTTTAATGGCGAAAAGATGTATTTTACAACATTGGAAAGAGCTTAATGCTCCAACTACCTTTTTTTGGTTCTCTCAGACGATATTATGTTTGAATCTGGAGAAAATTAGAAGTAACCTTTATGATTCTTCATTTAAATTTGAACAGATTTGGGGATCTTTTATTCGATATTTTCATTTAATGTAATATATACCCTTCTTGTTTTTTTTTTCACTGTTTTTAATGGAGGTCGGGATTGAGGACGTGATTTTAAGTTTAACTCTGTTTGGTTTCAAGTTAGCCCATTGCTTTGCTTTGCTTTTAGTTAGTTGCATGGTTTTTTTGGGGGTTTTTTCTCCTTTTTTTCTATTGATATATATATAAAATTTAGTATACTATTATGTTATCTTGGTTTCTTATGTTTAAATTACATTGTTTGTAGTATTTTTTTTGGTATTGATACCTTCTGTAATTTTATTATATTTTAACATTGTATTAATGTTTATATGGCTTACCTTTTTGTATACTTATTCAATAAAAAGATTTAAAAAGAAAAGGATATTGGTCCCCCTAGGATTCAAGTGTAACCTGTCCTTTTTGTACAGGTCACGCCTGCGCCAAAAAAGGTCCCAGTGATCCAAAAACTTGAATCCCTACCCCCTGCTCCAATCCCTCAGCCACGCATTTATCCTCCACCTCATTCCATTCCTACTCTCACTGTTGCCAGATTTACCACCTTCTGGCTAAAGATCCAAGGTGCACATGACCTCCTCATCTCTGTTCCCCAATTACTACCTCCAGTGGTCCAACATCTACTCTTACCTCTCTTTTACTTTGCATATATCTGAAAAATCTTTTGGTATCCTCTCTTATATTATTGGCTAGCTTACCTTCATATTTCATCTTTTCCCTCCTTATAGCTGATTTTATTTAGTTGCCTCCCGTTGTTTTTAAAGGCTTCCCAATCCTCTGAATTTCCACTAATTTTTGCTCTTTTGTATGCTCACTCTTCTGTTTTTATGTTGGCTTTGACTTTTCTTGTTAGCCATGGTTGTGTTATCCTGTCTTTAGAATACTTCTTCCTCTTGGGGATGTATGTATCCTGCGCTTTCGGAATTGCTCCCAGAAACTCCAGCCATTGCTGTTTTGCTGTCATCCTTGCTAGTGTTCGCTTATAATCAACTTTGGCCAGCTCCTCTCTCAAGCCTCGGTAATTCCTTTTACTCCACTGTAGTAATACTAATGCATTTGACTTTAGCTTCTCCCTCTCAAATTGCAGGGTGAACTCCATCATATTAGGATCACTGCCTCCTAAGGGTTATTTTACCTTAATCAAATCCAGTTCATTACACAACACCAAATCCAGAATAGCTGACCCCCTGATAGACGCAACCACAAGCTGCTGTAAAAGCCATCTCGTAGGCATTCTACAAATTCTCTATTGTAACATTGTCCTTTTGACATGCATTTTCTATTTCCCGTGGTAATTTGCAGACCACATCTTGGCAGCTGTTCAGAGGCCTGCAAGTAACTTTATTCCCTGGTGTGCAGGAGAATGAAGGGAGATCTGATAAAGGTTTACAGAATTATTTCAAAGGAATAATTGTCTGCCTGTATAATTTATACGTTCATTGATAATAAATGTATTTTGAAATGTATACAGAATTATGATTGGTATAGCTAGGATGAACGCACACAGGCTACTGCCCCTCAGATTAGGTGAGACTAGAACTGGAGGTCATAGGTGTAAAGTGAAGGGTGACATTTTTAATAATGTATTGTAACTTATACTAAAAATCTATGTAAACATATTTTATGCTCAATTCTGCTTTTAAGGAGTCAGTACATTCTCTGAGTGACCCTGTGGGTACTCCAGTTTCCTCACAGGCTCTAACAATGTACGGGTTAGCAGGCGACGTGGATGTAAGTGGGCAGTGTGGGCTTAGTGCGCTAGAAGGGCCAAATACTGTGCTGTATCTCTAAATTAAAACAAAAATTAAAATAACAGCTGAACGGAAAATACTTCACTCAGAGGGTGGCTGGAGTCTGGAACAAGCTGCTGGCGGAAGTGGTTGATGTGGATTCAGTTGCAACATTTAAGGGAAGTTTGGATAGGAAGATGGATGGGTTGGGTTTGGAGGGCTATGTTACAGGAGCAGGTAGATGTGACTAGGCAGGATAACGAGTTGGCATCGATAGGATGGGCTGAAGGGCCTGTTTCTGTTGTTACGAACCAGCAGCAATAGACCACAGACTCAGTTTTTAATGTAAAACAACTATATTTTCAGTATCTACCCAAAATACAGACAATTAATCAAAAGAAAATAGTGCTATGCATTATTAGCTCACAAACGGTGTCAGGTTTGGGAACAGTTCTTCTTAAATCTTATTCAAATACAGTCTCAGAAATGGCAAAATCCAGATGATTCCAGAAATCCACGGAAACAGGTGAGGGAAAGAAACTTGTAAATCCAGACTAAGGTAACACGAGACGGCGATCACGGAAAATTCCAGAGGATCCACGCTGGGAAAACAAGATAGCAGTCACAGCAGATTCCAGACGTTGAGTAGCATTCCAAAATCGACCTAGGGATATCACAGGGTGACAGTCACAGAATATTCCTTAACACAAGTGGTCGCCACCTAACACACCCAAATCCAGGTCTGGGTCAACAAAAAGTGGTCGCCACAGGAATACTCCAGAAATCCAAGTCTGCACTGTGTGCTGCTAGTTATCACAATCCTCTGGACATGGAGAAGGATTAGACCCGTCCACTGCTGTAAGCAAACTCTTCAATTATCTCCACCCAGCTCTCTCCTGCTGGTAGCTCCCAGTCCGCTGTTCCTTCTCTGCCGAATGTTCCAGCAACCTCTCCACATTTTGTTAATGATGTCAGCCACCCGCCTCGTCCAGGCGCTTAAAGTGACGCTCGCAGTAAAAAAATGTTAACACGTAACACTGTGCTGTAGTACCCTATGACTCTGTGTCATTAGAAAGATGCATTAGGGAGTAGTCCAAATGGACTAGATGGGCTGAAGGGCCTGTTGTGCTGTGGTGCTCTACGACATACATACGATATTTCTGCTGTAAAATTCTGATATTTGCAACATTTTGAAGGACTGGGACAATGGAGAATCCACATTGAAGGTCACTGCGGGAAGTTAGTTGTCATAATTTTTATCTTCTGGGCACGTACGACTACGATGATGAACTTTTGTCGCTGTCTCTCCGCAGTCGCACCCTGGAACCAACGTGACTATCATCGACCTGTTCGACCGGACGCAGAGCCTGAAGTCGCTGTGGAGTCAGGTGGAAGGCTTCAAACAAGCTATCTCCCCCATCATGCAAAATGCAGCCAATGGGGTACATATGATCTGTTACTCCCAAGGTAGGATTGGACTTTAAAAATACTGTACATTCCACAGTAGATTTAAGGCAGATATTAATTACTCGGTTCACAGGACAGAATCAGGTTTATTATCACTGACATACTGTATATGTTTGAAATGTATTGTTTTGTAGCCTCAGTACAGTGCATTACATTAAAAAATGTAAGTTACAAAAAAGATAAATGTATAGCGCAGAAGATGAATTATGATGTGCTGTTTATGGACTGTTTAGAAATCTGAGGACGGAGAGGTGAAAAAGCTTTTCCTAAAGTGTTGAATATGTTCCTGTACCTCCTCCCTGATGGTAGTAATGAGAAGGGAGCTTGTTTTGGGAGTTGGGTGTCCTTAATAGTGGATGCCAACTTCTTGAGACTTTTGAAGCTGTCTTCAATGAACGGGCTGAGTTTAAAGTCCTCTACAGCCTTGTACCAATCCTCTGCATTGGCACTTCCATACCAGATGGTGATGCATTAAGGCAGAGTGAACTCCACCATACATCTGTAGAAATTTGCAGGAACCAATTTTCAATGCCGGCTGGTGACGTAGTGGCATCAACACCGGACTTTGGAGCGAAGGCTCCTGAGTTCGAATCCAGCCGGCTCCCTTGCACGCTTTCTATCCGTGCTGGGTTGAGCGTCGAGCTAGCAACTCGGCCTCGTAAAAATTAAGAAATCCTGCTAAAAAAACGCCGTCACGACGGTGTCCCGATGACTCCACTCGGAGTTAAGCGCTTTCTTCTTCTTCTTCAATTTTCATTATGGTTATTAGATTTATTGAGTATGCCTGCTAGAAAGTGGATCCCAGGGTTGTATATGGTGACATATAGTATCTACTTTGATAATAAATTTACTTTGAACTTTTGAACTTTGAGTCTTTTGTGACATATTCAAATGGAGGTCAGTGGCCAGTTTCCTGGTCAATTACATTTGGAGTCCACAATTTGACCGTAGATTTGTAACTTGTATCTTGTTGCTAGTCTCACCTCACTAGATTTCATGGAGAATTCATTCTAATCTAGTTGGGAACTTGCCCTGGTACACGTTTGGTCGAGCTCCTGGGAAGTGACTCCTCTTTGCCCCCAACCCCTTGGCTGATGGAGTGATATCAGTGATCCTTGTACGTTACTGACAGAGCCATTTGTTTTGAGTGAAGTCGGGCCTCTGGATTATTCAATCCAATCCCCCTGAGGCACAGTTCATTGGTGAAGTGGAGCGGTGTGGGATTACTATCAGAGGAAATCACTTGGACAAGGCCACTCCTTGCAGAAGAGAAGGAGCATGTAACCCGGGTTGCCTGTCCTTGCTCCGGAAGTTCCAATTCTGTATTTAGAGATACAGCATAGTAATTGGCTTTTCTGGCCAATGAGCCCACACCACCCAATTACACCTGTGTGAGCAATTAACTTTTCAGTTTAGCATGGCCCTGGTGATGCCCAGCGACTACTTATTGGCTGCAAACTAAGAAAACTATTAAATACTTTATTAACTATTAATAACACTTCTGTTAATAACGATCAACATGAACACTGCCGAGGTGAACGGTGGTGGAGATGCCAGGTCGAGGCGTGCAAAGGCAAGGTGGGGCCGGAGCAGAGTCGTGGTGTTTCCAAGAGTGCGGAAAGTCCCGGAATCTGATTGGTTTAAGCACGGGGCACAATTGAGAGCGAGGAATGACGTGATGTTTGGATGATTTAAGCGCCAGGCCAGACTGTAAGCATCATGGTGTCAGGACCGGAGGCAAGGGCCTGGTATACCAGAGCTCTCTGCTCTGTGATGTTTTTTCAGCTCTGAGCTGAACTGAGGCGCTGGTTACAGTGAGGCCTGGCTTCGCACCTGTGGTAAAGCAATGTTTACTCAGCTTTGCGATGAACTAAGGCTGTTGCCTGCTCCAGCTGCAGAGACGCCTGGCTTCGTGTCTTCAGCAAAACTTCAGTTCTGAAGCTTTTAAATTACTTTTATTGTTTGCACGATTTGTTTTGATCTCTCTCTGTGCACTGGGTGTTTGATAGTCTTTAATGGGTTTTGTTTTTGAGGTTTCTGTGTTTTGTGGCTAGCTGCAAGGAGACAAATCTGAAGGTTGTATACTTTGATCATAAATCAGGCAGCAACTTGGAAGCATAAATTGGGAACAGATGTTCTCAGGGAAATGTATGACACAAATGTGGCAAATGTTCAGGGGATACTTGTGTGGCGTTCTGCGTAGGTACGTTCCAATGAGACAGGGAAAGGATGGTAGGGTACAAGAACCATGGTGTACAAAGGCTGTTGAAAATCTAGTCAAGAAGAAAAGAAGAGCTTACGAAAGGTTAAAAAAAATAGGTAATTACAGAGATCTAGAAGATTATAAGGCTAGCAGGAAGGAGCTTAAGAATGAAATCAGGAGAGTCAGAAGGGGCCATGAGAAGGCCTTGGTGAGTAGGATTAAGGAAACTCCCAAGGCATTCTACAAGTATGTGAAGAGCAAGAGGATAAGACATGAGAGAATAGGACCAATCCAGTGTGACAGTGGAAAAGTGTGTATGGAACCGGAGGAAATAGCAGAGGTTCTTAATGAATACTTTGCTTCAGTATTCACTACGGAAATCTTGGCAACTGTAGGGATGACTTACATCGGATTGAAAAGCTTGAGCATATAGACATTAAGAAAGGATGTGCTGGAGCTTATGGAAAGTGTCAAGTTGGATAAGTCTCTGGGACCGGATGAGATGTACCCCAGGCTACTGTGGGAGGCGAGGAAGGAGATTGCTGAGCCTCTGGTGATGAACTTTGCATCATCAATGAGGACGGGAGAGGTTCCAGAGTATTGGAGGGTTGCGGATGTTGTTCCATTACTCAAGAAAGGGAGTCGAGATAGCCCAGGAAATTATGGACCAGTGAGTCTTTCTTCAGTGGTTGGTAAGTAGATGGAAAAGATCCTGAGAGACAGGATTTATGAACATTTGCAGAGACATAATATGATTAAGAATAGTCAGCATGGCTTTGTCAAAGGCAGGCCACGCCTCACGAACCTGATTGAATTTTTTGAAGATGTGACTAAACACATTGGTGGAGGTAGAGCAGTAGATGTAATGTATATGGATTTCAGCAAGGCATTTCTTAAGTTGCCCCATGCAAGGCTTATTGAGAAAGTAAGGAGGCATGGGATCCAATGGGACATTGCTTTGTGGATCCAGAACTGGCTTGCCCACAGAAGGCAAAGACTGGTTGTAGACGGGTCATATTCTGCATGGAGGTTGGTGACCAGTGGTGTGCTTCAGGGATCTGTTCTGGGACCCCTTCTCTTCATGATTTTTATAAATGACCTGGATGAGGAAGTGGAGGGATGGGTTAGTAAATTTGCTGATGACACAAAGGTTGGGAGTGTTGTGGATAGTGTGGAGACCTGTCAGAGGTCACAGCGGGACATCAATCAGATGCAAAACTGGGCTGAGAAATGACAGATAGAGTTCAACCCAGATAAGTGTGAGGTGGTTCATTTTGGTAGGTTAATGGCATAGATAGGAGTAGGGATGAGGTCCTGAAGAAGGAAAATAGGGAGTTAGGAAAGAAGTTAAAAAGCAGGACCCCAAGGGTGGTAATCTCAGGATTGCTGCCCGTGCCACGAGACAGAGAGGGTAGGAACAGGAAGTTATGGCAGATGAATGTGTGGCTGAAGAGTTGGTGCGGGGGCAGGGGTTCAGATTTCTGGATCATTGGGATCTCTTCTGGGGAAGGTCTGACCTGTACAAAAAGGACGGGCTGCACCTGAACTGGAAAGGGACCAATATCCTGGTGGGGTGGTTTGCTAGAGCTGTTGGGGAGGGTTTAAACTAGTTTGACAGTGGGGTGGGAATCAGAATGTGAGTGCAGAGATTAGGGTAGAAGGACAAGGGCATGATGCTATATGTTCTGAGTTGGTGAGGAAGGACAGGCAGGGGACAAAACATAAACGTAGCCAGTTAGAGGGGTTGAAATGTGTCTATTTCAATGCTAGGACTATTAAGAATAAAGAGGATGAACATAGAGCATGGATCAGTACGTGGAACTACCATGTTGTGGCCGTTACTGAAACTTGGTTGGAGGAAGGGCAGGATTCGCTGGCGGGGGGCGGGGTAACATAACTGGTCAGGGATAGTATCACGGCTATAGAAAGGGGGGACGCTGCAGAGGGAGCGTCCACTGAGTCAGTGTGTGTGGAAGTCAGAAGTAGGAAGGAATACTCAGAAATACTCCCACTGTGCTGGCAGTAGTCTATAGGCCCCCAGCAACACTCACAACACGCTGGAGGAACTCAGCAGGTCGGGCAGCATCCGTGGAAACGTCGACCGATCTTTTCCACGGATGCTGCCCGACCTGCTGAGTTCCTCCAGCGTGTTGTGAGTGTTGCTTTGACCCCAGCATCTGCAGATTATTTTGTGTTTACTATAGGCCCCCAAATAGCCCTCGGGACACCAAGGAGCAGATAAGCAGGCAGATTTTAGAATGGCCTGCGAGATAGAGATGACAGGGTCACCAGATGCTGCAGGGATCCTCCTGGCTGCAGTTTTATTTTCCCTTTCAAAAGTGAGCAGAAATGGTGTTGAGCTTGTCTGGGATTGAAACATCACTGCCATTCATGATGTTAGGTTTCACGTGATAGGAGGTAATGACCCTGCCAGAGTTGAAGTGTATCCAATTCCACCTCCAGCCCCTTTTTCCTTGAGATAGCCTTCCGTAAGTCGTACCTTGTTTTCTATAGTCCTGGGTCTCCAGGCTTGAAGGTCACCGATCTAGCCCTCAGCAGAGTATGAATCTCCTGGTGCATCCACAGTTTTTGATTTGGGTATGTACGGTATGATTAGGCACCCCCTCATCCACACAAGTTTTAATGAAGTCAGTGACAGCTGTGGCGTACTCATTCAGAATCGAAGATGAATCCCTGAGTACAGTCCAGTCCACCAGCTCAAAGCAGTTCTGTAAGTGCTCCCCTGCCTCCCTTGTCCATACCTTCTTGGTCCTCACCACTGGTGCTGCGGTCTTCAGTCTCAGGGAGTAGAATTACACACTTTCCAAAGTGTGGACGTGAGATGGCACTGTAAGCTCTCTTGATGGTGGTGTAACAGTGGTCCAGTGTGTTGGCTCCTTTCGTTCCACAAGTGATTTGTTGGTGATAATTATTTAGAGACTTTTTCAAGCTGGCCTGGTTAAACTCCCCAAAACTGATGGGGAAGGCATCAGTATGTGCTGTTTCAAACCCGCTGGTTACATTATTCAGTTTGTCCAGAGCGTGAGGTGGGATGTATACCACTCCCAAGATGATGACTGAAAACTCCCGCGGCAGATAAAGTGGACGACACTTGGTCACGAGGTGTTCCAGAATGTAGAACAAAGAACTACATTACATCGTGCCATACATGGGATCAGGCCCATCAGCCCAGAGTGCCTGTACTGTACCTGGAATCAGGCCAACTGGCCCACAGTGTCTCTGCTGTACATGGGATCAGGCCAATCGGCCCACAGTATCTCTGCTGTACTTAAGATCAGGCCAATCGGTCCACAGTGTCTGTGCTGTACACGGGATCAGACCTGTCGGCCCACAGTGTCTGTGCTGTACACGGGATCAGGCCAATCAGCGCACAGTGTCTGTGCTGTACATGGGATCAGGCCAATCGGCCCACAGTGTCTGTGCTGTACACGGGATCAGGCCAATCGGTCCACAGTGTCTGTGCTGTACACGGGATCAGGCCAATCGGTCCACAGTGTCTGTGCTGTACACGGGATCAGGCCTGTCGGCCCACAGTGTCTGTGCTGTACATGGGATCAGGCCAATCGGCCCACAGTGTCTGTGCTGTACATGGGATCAGGCCAGTCGGCCCACAGTATTTGTGCTGTACATGATGCTGCAATTTGTACCCCTCCTCCTGCTTGCTGTTCCCGTGCCTCTCTCAGTGCCTCTGTTCTGTTCCCGTAGGTGGCCTGATCTGTCGGGGAATTCTCTCCACCATGCCGGACCACAATGTGCACACACTGATCTCCCTGTCAGCCCCTCTGCTCGGCCAGTACGGAGGTAAGTTCCGGACCCTTCCCCCTCACTCTCTGCGACAGGGAGGGAGGGAGGTTGCCGAGGAGAACCGTGGGAAGGGAGGAAGCAACCGCCGCATCACCTGAGCAACTCTGGCGCCACTGATAACGCCCGCCTGGCCCTCGATCCGAGTCAGAAAGCCACTGGTTCAAATCCCACCCTGGAGACTTCTCCGCAACCTGGGCCGTCATCCCCTGTCCATGTAAGGGGCAGAGGGAGGGCCACCCTGTGGAGTGCCCGCCTTCCGGCACGCCAGCTCCCGCTCAGGACGGCATGCTGCCATCCCTGAGGAGGGCACTTGCTTCTCTCTATCTCCTGTGTCAGGGGTTTCTCTCAGATGGGAAGCGTGGTCAGTCGTCAATATTGTGCCAACAGAGAGTGGTAACCAGGTTTAGTAATATCACTGACGTATGCTGTGAATTTTGTTGTTTTGCAACAGCAGAGCAATGAAATCCATTTAAAAAATGACTGTGAGTTTCAACAACATAAAAACTAAGTAGTGCAAAGAGAGCAGAATAGCATGGGTTCATGGACCGTTCAGAGATCTGATGGCAGAAGGGAAAAGGCTGTTTCTAAAACATTGAGGCCCCTGTACCCCGACTCTGAGCAGAGCTACCTTCTTCGGGCAGCACCGTTTGAAGATATCCTTGCTGGTTTGTGTCAAAGAAAGATTTCCTGTCAAAGCGGTGAATTCCACATTGTTCTGCCGGGATGTTTGCTCACACTTTTGCCCTGTGCAGCGTGAACAGGTCCTGACATACCGATGGTCTGTGTACAATCAAGTGATGACCGAGTTCCTTTCCCTCTGGCAGATACTGATTACCTGAAGTGGTTTTTCCCAAAGTACGTGAAGACCAACCTTTACCACTTCTGCTACACACAGTTGGGGCAGTGTTTCTCCATCTGCAACTACTGGAACGGTGAGGCGCGAGGTTTTCACTCTGGCTGTGTGTGTGGTGTGTGTACCGTACAGTACGTGAGCCTTGTACTGCGCAGGTTCTGTGTCTGTTACTGCAGAAGTCTCGTACTGTTCAGAACAGAGAGCACAGAGCATGCAACGTTACAGCATAGTGCAGGCTCTTTGGGCCACAAGGTTGTGTCAACCCTTTTAATCTTCTCGAAGATCAGGTAACCCTTCCCTCTTACATAGCCCTCCATTTTTCTATCATCTATCTACGAGTTTCTTAAATGGCCCTGGTGTATCTGCCTGTACCACCCCTCAGAAGGGTATTGCACACACATATCATTCTGTTTAAAGGACTTACCCTTGACATCGCCCCATACTTTCTTCCTACCACCAGAAAATAATGCCCTCCCATATAAGCGATGATATGCGATGCAAAATTTGACCAAACATCATGGAGCATATCTGTCCATCGATGTTACACACAGTCTCTGTTCTGTGTGTATAAAGTCTGTATCAATGCTGCGTACACTGTTCTCACATTCTGTATAGAACATAGAACATAGAATAGTACAGCACATTACAGGGCCCTTCGGCCCACAATGTTATGCTGACCCTCAAACCCTGCCTCCCATATAAGCCCCCACCTTAAATTCCTCCATATACCTGTCTAGTAGTCTCTTAAACTTCACGAGTGTATCTGCCTCCACCATGGACTCAGGCAGCATTCCACACACCAACCACTCTCTGAGTAAAAAACCTTCCTCTAATATCCCCCTTGAACTTCCCACCCCTTACCTTAAAGCCACGTCCTCTTGTATTGAGCAGTGGTGCCCTGGGGAAGAGGCGTTGGCTATCCACTCTATCTATTCCTCTTATTATCTAATACACCTCTATCATGTCTCCTGTCATCCTCCTCCTCTCCAAAGAGTAAAGCCCTAGCTCTCATAATTTCTGATCATAATGCATACTCTCTAAACCAGGCAGCATCCTGGTAAATCTCCTCTGTACCCTTTCCAATGCTTCCACATCCTTCCTATAGTGAGGTGACCAGAACTGGACACAGTACTCCAAGTGTGGCCTAACCAGAGTTTTATAGGGATGCATCATTACATCGCGACTCTTAAACTCTATCCCTTGACTTATGAAAGCTAACATCCCATAAACTTTCTTAACTACCCTATCTACCTGTGAGGCAACTTTCAGGGATCTGTGGACATGTACCCCCAGATCCCTCTGCTCCTCCACACTACCAAGTATCTTGCTATTAACTTTGTACTCTGCCTGGGAGTTTGTCCTTCCAAAGTGTACTACCTCACACTTCTCCGGGTTGAACTCCATCTGCCACTTCTCAGCCCACTTCTGCAACCTATCAATGTCTCTCTGCAATCTTTGGCAATCCTCTACACTATCTACAACACCACCAACCTTTGTGTCGTCTGCAAACTTGCCAACCTACCCTTCTACCCCGACATCCAGGTCGTCAATAAAAATCACGAAAAGTAGAGGTCCCAGAACAGATCCTTGTGGGACACCACTAGTCACAACCCTCCAATCTGAATGTACTCCCTCCACCACGGCCCTGTGCCTTCTGCAGGCAAGCCAATTCTGAATCCACCTGGCCAAACTTCCCTGGATCCCATGCCTTCTAACTTTCTGAATAAGCCTACCGTGTGGAACCTTGTCAAATGCCATACTAAAATCCATATAGATCACATCCACTGCACTACCCTCATCTATATGCCTGGTCACCTCCTCAAAGAACTCTATCAGGCTTGTTCGACACGATCTGCCCTTCACAAAGCCATGCTGACTGTCCCTGATTAGACCATGATTCTCTAAATGCCCAGAGATCCTATCTCTAAGAATCTTTTCCAACAGTTTTCCCACTACAGACATAAGCCTCACTGGTCTATAATTACCCAGACGATCCCTACTACCTTTTTTGAACAAGGGGACAACATTTGCCTCCCTCCAATCCTCCGGTACCATTCCCGTGGACAACAAGGACATAGAGATCCTAGCCAGAGGCTCAGCATTCTCTTCCCTTGCCTCATGGAGCAGCCTGGGGAATATTCCGTCAGACCCTGGGGATTTATCCGTCCGGATGTATTTTAACAACTCCAACACCTCCTCTCCCTTAATATCAACATGCTCCAGAACATCAACCTCACTCATATAGTCCTCACCATCATCAAGTTCCCTCTCATTGGTGAATACTGAAGAGAAGTATTCATTGAGGACCTCTCTCACTTCCACAGCCTCCAGGCACATCTTCCCACCTTTATCTCTAATCGGTCCTACCTTCACTCCTGTCATCCTTTTGTTCTGCACGTAATTGAAGAATGCCTTGGGGTTTTCCTTTACCCTACTCGCCAAGGCCTTCTCATGCCCCTTCTTAAGCTCCTTTCTTGCTTCCCTATATTCCTCAATAGATCCATCAGATCCTTGCTTCCTAAACCTCATGTAAGCTGCCTTCTTCCACCTGACTAGATTTTCCACTTCACTTGTCACCCATGGTTCCTTCACCCTACCATTCTGTATCTTCCTCACCGGGACAAATTTATCCCTAACATCCTGCAAGAGATCTCTAAACATCGATCACATGTCTATAGTACAGTTCCCCGCAAAAACATCATCCCAATTCACACCCGCAAGTTCTAGCCTTATAGCCTCATAATTTGCCCTTCCCCAATTAAAAACTTTCCTGTCCTCTCTGATTCTATCCTTTTCCATGTTAATTATAAAGGCCAGGGAGCGGTGGTCACTGTCCCCCAGATGCTCACCCACTGAGAGATCTGTGACCTGACCCGGTTCATTACCTAGTACTAGATCTAGTATGGCATTCCCCCTGGTCGGCCTGTCCACATACTGTGACAGGAATCCGTCCTGGACACACTTAACAAACTCTGCCCCATCTAAACCCTTGGAACTAATCAGGTGCCAATCAATATTAGGGAAGTTAAAGTCACCCATGATAACAACCCTGTTATTTTTGCACCTTTCCAAAATCTGTATACAGTGTTTACGTCAGTGTTTCACACAAACGTCATACTGTCTGTCAAAGTGAATGTAGGGGTATTACATATAGTCTCTGTGTACAGTATGTGACATTCAGGCTCTGTGTTCTGTGCCCAGTGTGAGAATACATTAACTCTGCTCTGTGAGATTTGATGTGTTTTTCTCTACCTGTTCTGTGTGTGCAGTGTGATTCAGTGTGTAGTGGTCTCACTGTCTCCGTGTACAGTGTGAGTCAGTGTGTAGTGATCTCACTGTCTCTGTGTACAGTGTGAGTCAGTGTGTAGTGGTCTCACTGTCTCCATGTACAGTGTGAGTCAGTGTGTAGTGGTCTCACTGTCACTGTACAGTTTGAGTCAGTGTGTAGTGGTCTCACTGTCTCCATGTACAGTGTGAGTCAGTGTGTAGTGGTCTCACTGTCACTGTACAGTGTGAGTCAGTGTGTAGTGGTCTCACTGTCTCTGTGTACAGTGTGGGTCAGTGTGTAGTGGTCTCATTGTCTCTCTGTACAGTGTGTAGTGGTTTCACTGTCTCTGTACAGTGTGAGTCAATGTGTAGTGGTCTCACTGTCTCTGTGTACAGTGTGAGTCAGTGTGTAGTGATCTCACTGTCTCCGTGTACAGTGTGTGTCAGTGTGTAGTGGTCTCACTGTCTCCATGTACAGTGTGAGTCAGTGTGTAGTGGTCTCACTGTCACTGTACAGTGTGAGTCAGTGTGTAGTGGTCTCACTGTCTCTGTGTACAGTGTGGGTCAGTGTGTAGTGGTCTCACTGTCACTGTACAGTGTGGGTCAGTGTGTAGTGGTCTCACTGTCTCTGTACAGTGTGGGTCAGAGTGTAGTGGTCTCACTGTCTCTGTACAGTGTGAGTCAGTGTGTAGTGGTCTCACTGTCACTGTACAGTGTGAGTCAGTGTGTAGTGGTCTCACTGTCTCTGTGTACAGTGTGGGTCAGTGTGTAGTGGTCTCACTGTCACTGTACAGTGTGGGTCAGAGTGTAGTGGTCTCACTGTCTCTGTACAGTGTGGGTCAGAGTGTAGTGGTCTCACTGTCTCCGTGTACAGTGTGGGTCAGTGTGTAGTGATCTCACTGTCTCTGTACAGTGTGAGTTGAGGAAGTACATGAGGGACATGCGGGGCAGCCGTTGTCAGGAGTAGGCCAGAGTCGAGAGTAGAAGAATCATACTTTGGCTCAAAGGAGGCTTCTGCTCGAAAGTTTCTGTTAACGTTTCCTTTTTGTTCTTGTCTTATTGTACCTGGCAAAGTAAATGGCCATTGTGTGTTCTTCATGCCAGATGTTAGAGTCCTGGGAGACCCAGAGTCTCCAGGGACCACATCTGTGTGAAGTGCATCTGGCTGCAGCTCCTTGAAGACCGTGTTAGGGATCTGGAGCAGCAGCTGGATGACCTTCAGCTTGTACGGGAGAGTGAGGAAATAATCAATCAGAGTTACAGGGAAGTAGTCACCCCTAAGTTGCAGGAGACGAGTAGCTGGGTGACTGTCAGGAGGAATGGAAACGTGAACAGGCAGTTAGAGCAGAGCACCCCTGTGGCTGTTCCCCTCAATAAAAGTATACCATTTTGGATACTGTTGTGGGGGAATGACCTCCCAGGGGAATGCCATGGCAACCAGGTTACAGGCACCGAGCAGAAGGGAAAGAGAGAGAGAAGAGGGGAGTGGTAGTGATAAGGAACTCAGCAGTCAGGGGAACAGACCGGAGATTCTGTGGACGTGAACGGGACACCCGGATGGTATGTTGCCTCCCAGGTGCCAGGCTCCCAGGGGATGTTTCAGATCGCGTCCACAACGTTTTGGAGAGGGAGGGGGAGCAGCCAGATGTCTTGGTACATGTTGGTACCAGTGACATAGGAAGGAAACACAATGAGGTCCTGAAAAGAGAATTTAGAGAGCTAGGTAGAAAGCTGAGAAGCAGGACCGCCCAGGTAGTAATTTCTGGATTGCTGCCTGTGCCACGCACCAGTGAGGGTCGTCGTCGTGGCTATCCCTCGAGGTCGAGCATGATGGTTTTCGTTCTGTTGATCTACTTATGGGCTTTATAAGTCCAATCTTGGCTTTGAGCCAGTGAGAGTAGAAACAGGATGATTTGGCAGATAAATGTGTGGCTGAGAAGCTGGTGCAGGGACAGGGCTTCAGGTTCTTGGATCACTGGGATCTCTTCTGGGGGAGGTCTGACCTGTTCAAAAGTGATGGGTTGCACCTGAACCCGAGGGGAACCAATATTCTCGCGGGCAGGTTTGTTAGAGCTGTTGGGGAGGGTTTAAACTAATTTGGCAGAGGGGTGGGAACTGGAGTGAAGGGACTCAGGATAGGACGGACGGTAAAAATGTAAAGACAGCGTGCAGTCAGACTGTCAGGAAGGGCAGGCAGGTGATGAGACTCAGTTGCAGCCAACAGGCTGAGTATCAAAACATCAGGGATGCAGAATCAGAAAGGACAGCAAATGCGGTCCTCAAGGTGTTGTATCTAAATGCACGTAGTATAAGAAATAAAGTGGATGATCTTGTTGCACGATTGCAGATTGCCAGGTATGATGTTGTGGCCATCACTGAATTGTGGCTGAAGGATGGTTGTCGTTGGGAGCTGAATGTCCAAGGTTACACATTATATCGGAGTGATAGGAAGGTAGGCAGAGGGGGTGGTGTGGCTCCACTGGTAAAGAATGGCATCAAATCAGTAGAAGAATGTGACACAGGATCGAAAGATGTTGAATATTTGTGGGTTGAGTTAAGAAACTGCAAGGATAAAGGGACGTTGATGTCAGTTATATACAGGCCTCCCAACAGAGCTGGGAGGTGGACCACAGATTACAACAGGAAATAGAAAAGGCGTGTCAAAAGGGCAATGTTATGATAGTCATGGGAGATTTTAACATGCAGGTGGATTGGGAAAATCAGGTTGGTAATGGATCTCCAGAGAGTGAGTTTGTTGAATGCCAAAGAGATGGCATTTTAGAGCCGTTTATCATCGAGCCTACTACGGGATCAGCTATACTGGATTGGGTGTTATGTACTGAACCAGAGGTGATTAGGGAGCCTAAGGTAAAAGAACCCTTAGGAACCAATGAACAAATGTTCAAAAGTTGGAAGGTTCAATTTGAAGTCAGAGAAATGTATACAATATACATCCTGAAATGTTTTTTCTTCGCAAACATCCACGAAAACAGAGAAGTGCCCCAAAGAATGAATGCCAGTTAAACGTGAGAACCCCAATGCCCCCTCAGCTTCCCCCCCCATGTGTAAGCGACAGCGAGCAACAATCCCCCCTCCCCCCCACCGGCAAAAAAAATAGCATCTGCACCCCCACCGAGCACTCAAGCGTGAGCAAAGCAATAGCAAAGACACAGACTCGCAGTTACCCCAAAGACTTAGCATTTCACCCGGCATTCAACATACCACAGGTTCTCTCTCTCCCTAATAAGGGAGAATGAGGTGAATCCTCAACGTGCAGACTATTTTCTAAATGGGGAGAAAATCCAAAAATCTCAGGTGCAAAGGGACTTTGGAGTCCTTGTGCAGAACCCTAAAGGTTAACTTGCAGGTTGAGTTGGTGGTGAGGAAGGCGATGTTAGCATTCATTTCAAGAGGTCTAGAGTACAAGAGCAAGGATGTGATGCTGAGGCTTTATCAGGCACTGCTGAGGCCTCACCTTGAGTACTGTGACAGTTTTGGGCTCCTCATCTTGGAAAAGATGTGCTGGCATTGGAGAGGGTCCAGAGGAGGTTCACAAGGATGATTCCAGGAATGAAAGGGTTATCATATGAGGAAAGTTTGTTGGCTCTGGGTTTGTACGCGCAGTAATTTAGAAGGATGAGGGGGGATCTCACTGAATCCTTTCGAATGATGAAAAGCCTAGACATAGTAGATGTGGAAAGGATGTTTCCCATAGTGGGAGAGTCGAGGACAAGAGGGCAGAGCCTCAGGATAGAGGGGCGCCCTTTCAAAACGGAGATGTGGAGAAATTTCTTTAGGCAAAAGGTGGTGAATTTGTGGAATTTGTTGCCACATGCAGCTGTGGAGGCCAGGTCATTGGGTATATTTAAGGTAGAGCTTGATAGGTTCTTGATTGGACAGGGCATCAAAAGTTATGGGGAGAAAGCCGGGAACTGGGGTTGAGGAGGAGGAAAAAAGGATCAGCCATGATTGAATAGCAGAGTAGACTTGATGGGCCTAATTCTGCTCCTATGTCTTATGGTCTTATAGTTATGGAGTCAATGTGCAGCTTTCTAACTGTACAGTGTGAGTCAGTGTGTAGTGATCTCTGTCTCTGTACAGTGTGGGTCAGTGTGTAGTAATCTCACTGTCACTGTACGGTGTGAGTCAGTGTGTAGTCATCTCACTGTCTTTGTACAGTGTGAGTGTGTAGTGGTCTCTCTCTGTCCTGTGTACAGTGTCAGTATCTGAGTCAGTGTTTGTGGTCTCCCTGTCTCTGTGTGCAGTGTGAGTCAGTGCTCGGTGGTCTCACTGTGTGTATGTACTGTGTGAATGAGTGTGTAGCAGTCTCCCTGTCTCTGTGTACAGTGTGAATGAGTGTGTAGTGCTTCCTGTGTATGTGTGCGGTGTGAGTCTGTGTTTGGTGGTCGTACTGTCTCTGTGGGTAGTGTGTGAATCTGTTTTACTCATAACCTCTTAACTGTGTGTAATGTCCAAGTGACTGTTCTGCCTGTGGGTGAAGTCACATTGTGTTCAGTTGCCTGACGTGTCTCTCTGCCTGTTCTAGACCCTCACCATCACGACATGTACCTCAACTTCAGTAACTACCTGGCTGTCCTCAACAACGAGACACAGAACCCCAATGCCACAGGTAACTGCAGTCTTGCGCAACCTCCTGGGACCCAGCGTGGGCAGACTATACACACTCTCCATACCGTCCTGTGTGAGTGTGTGTGTGTGTGTGTGTCTCTCTCTCTCTCTCTCTCACACACACAGATGTACACAAATCCATACACACCACACACACACACAGGCACACAAACGTATACACACCATACTCTCTCTCACACACACACATACACACACCTGTAGGAGCAAGCTGAAAGATCATGCAGAAGTGGTGTATGAAGTAGCGGGTGTCCGATTAAAACTGGTGCGCACTAGGAGACTAAAACTTATCGACCTGTACATGAATTTAATTCATCTTCTGAACATTTTAAAGATTAGCATTGTCACATGTACATCAACACTTTGGCGCAGCTAAATGCTTCATTTGCTTAAATGACAAGCAAAGTCCGAGGATTGTGCAGTCTGCAAGTGTCATTATACCACAAAGCTTACCCACAACGTACCAACCTTACCTGTTCATCTTTGGAAAGTGGGAGGAAACGGGAACCCAGAGCAAACCCACATGATCACGGAGTGAACTTGCAAACTGCTGACAGACAGTGGCAGGAATTGACACTGTTACGCATTACGGTAGCCATTATGCGAATGTGCTGCATTCTCAGTTGGCAATGATTACACAGAGACTGGGAAAACAGATTTTCAAGATTCAGGGTTGGTTAAAGTAATTTCTTGTACACAAGTGTAAATGAAATAATTGTTAGTCTGGATAGGATGCAGCGCAAAAAAAAAAATAAGATAAAGAGAAGATATTGGACCGCTTGAAAATGATGCTGGAGAGGTGGTAATGGGGAACAAGGGAATGGCAGAAGAACTGAATAAGTATTTTGCAGCTGTCATTACTGTGGAGGACACTAGCAGTATGCCGGAAGTTCACACGTGTCAGGGGGAAGTTCCTATTACAAGGGAGAAGGTGCTTGGTAAGCTGACAGGTCTGAAGGTTGGTAAATCACCTGGACCAGACAGTCTACACCCTAGGGTTCTGAAAGAGGTAGCTGAAGAGATTATTGAGTATTAGAAGTGATCTTTCAAGAATCACTAGATTCTGGCATGGTTCTTGAAAACTGGAAAATTGCAAATGTTCCAAGGGTCTCGGCCTGAAACGTCGACTGCACCTCTTCCTAGAGATGCTGCCTGGCCTGCTGTGTTCACCAGCAACTTTGATGTGTGTTGCTTGAGTTTCCAGCATCTGCAGAATTCCTGTTGTAGGCTGGTCCTGGACCTATTTCCTGGCATAATTTACATATTACTATTTAATTATTTATGGTTTTATTATTATTTAATTATTTATGGTGCAACTGTAACGAAAACCAATTTCTCCCAGGATCAATAAAGTGTGACTATGACTATAGATTGGAGCTGAGAGGAAAATTGGATTAGCCATGATGAAATGACAGAGCAGACTTGATGGGTCAGATGGTCTAATTCTGCTCGTATATTTTATGGACTTACTTCAAGTATGTAATGCTGAGGCTTTATAAGGCACTGGTGAGGTCTCACCTGGAGGATTGTGAGCAGTTTTGGGACACCGATCTGAAAAACAACGTGCTGACATTGGAGGGGTTTGGAGGAGGTTTACAAGAACGATTCTGGGAATGAAAGTCTTAATGTATGAGGAGCGATTAGTGGCGTTCTAAATTTCTCTGGAAATTAGAAGAATGGGGGGGGGGAATCCCTTTGAAACCTATCGAATGTTCAAAGAGCAGATGTGGACAGGATGTTTCCGAGGCGAGGGAGTCTGAGGGCAGAGCCTCAGGATTGAGGGACGTCCATTTAGAATGGAGATGAGGAGGAAGTTCTTTAGGTGAGGGGATGGTGAATCTGTGGAATTCATTGCGAAACGTTGATATGGAGGCCAGGTCACTGGCTGTATTAAGGCTGAGGATGAAAGATTCTTGCAGACTAAATTGATTATTGACACATCTAAATAGGTTAATAGAAAATCCAGTTTTCTATTCCAACAGTGAGTGCACACTGTGACACAGTTAGTGAAGGTGCTGAAACTTGGCTGTCTTCACTGCTGTACTTGTGGACTGCATCTGAAGTTCCCGGTTACCAGCCGCACACAATCCACAACCTGTTCATTAGTTATTATCCATCGCTGCTCTTTCCCCTCCCTCACACACCCCACCCCGCTCGGCACTGTTAGAGCCCGGGGCAGGGACACCATCCCTTGAGGGGGAAGGCGGTGCCTACACACTGAACGGCAAGATCCCACAGATTAATGTGCACCGTAACCTCACGCTGCACATGGTCCCAGACGGGGAGTGGTGTCACGTGACCCTAGTGAACAGCAAGATCCCAGTACTAATGTACACCATAAGCTCACTATCACTCAGGCCCGGAGGGGAGCAGGGATGGAGGAGCAGGTGACTGCTGTGGGCAGTGACAGACTGAGACCTCGCCCCACCACCCCGGTTGACACTGTTTTGTCCTTTCTCTGCCAGTATGGAAGAAGAATTTCCTGAGGTTGAAGCAGCTTGTTCTGATTGGAGGGCCGGACGATGGTGTTATCACCCCCTGGCAGTCCAGGTACAGCTGTTGGGGGGGGTGGGGTCCATTCACCTGCGGGGCCACACCTGGGGGGAGGGTGGCACACACCTCACCTTTCTGTCCCTCAACCTTGTGTCCCTTCTCCCGCACTATCTCTCGGCCACATCTCCCCCCTCCGTCTCTCAGCCATGCACCCATCCCCATCTCCCACCCCCATCTCTCCACCGCGATCCCAGTCACTCCGCCCCATCACCTGGCACATCTCCCCACCGACTCTCCGCCACGTCTGCCCGTCCGTCCGTCTCTCCATCACGTCTCCCCACTGACTCTCTGCCACGCCTGCCCCCCCGCCCGTATCTCCACCACGTCTCCCCACCGACTCTCCGCCACGCCTGCCCCCCCGCCCAGCTCTCCACCACGTCTGACCCCCATCCGTCTCTCCACCACGTCTGCCCCCCATCCGTCTCTCCACCACGTCTGCCCCCGTCCGTCTCTCCACCACGTCTCCCCACTGACTCTCTGCCACGTCTGCCCCCCCGCCCGTCTCTCCACCACGTCTGCCCCCCCGCCCGTCTCTCCACCACGTCTCCCCACCGACTCTTCGCCACATCTGCCTCCCTGTCCGTCTCTCCACCACGTCTCTCCTGTCTCTCCCCCAATTCACTCAACCCTCTCTCTCACCCATCTCACTCCCCCTTCTCTCTCCTCCACCCCTCTCCCTCGTCTCCTCACCTCCACCTCGGTGCTGTTCCCGGCCGATCATCCTCTCTGACCCCTCCCTTCCCACTTTCCTTTTCCAGCCACTTTGGATTTTATAACGAGAACGAGACGGTGGTGGAGATGAAGAATCAGTTGGTGAGTTTGTGGTTCACTGTGGCTGGAGGGGTGGTGAGGGTAGTCCTGGGAATCTGCTCCTGGAAAATGCCACACACATCAAAGTTGCTGGTGAACGCAGCAGGCCAGGCAGCATCTCTAGGAAGAGGTACAGTCGACGTTTCGGACCGAGACCCTTCGTCAGAACTAACTGAAAGAAGAGCTAGTAAGAGATTTGAAAGTGGGAGGGGGAGGGGAAGATGAGGAGGTTATCTGGATCTCGCTCAGAATCCACGCCCACTCCCTTGGTAACCACGTCCCCTCGCATGATCCTTTCCACATGCAATTGTTTACTTGTCTTGCCCCACCCCACCCCAATTATCGTTGTTTTCCTCACCCAACCCTTTTCCTTTCATTTCTGCTGCCCTCCTCTCCCTTCCCTCCCCACTCTCCCGGTCTTGGATCTGAATCCCCACTCCGTCCTGTCTGGAGGCAGCACCACATGGGCCGGGGGGCCACATTGGGGAAGAGGTGCTAAAGTGAACTCCTGGCTCCTCTCACGTGGGGGGTAGGGGTATGGGGTGATGGGAACTCCCCCAGCAGACGGCAGGGTAGTGACGTTTGGGTCAACAACCACCCCTTGATCCAGTTATCGTTCCACTGCCCAGTTTCCTCAGCGTGACCACACTCCGAAATCACATCAGTGCACAGTATTCCGACAGAGAGCCTCAGCCCCAAATGCTGACAGTTCATTCCCCTCCATCGTTACCCCCACAGTTCATTCCCCTCCGTCGTTACCCCCACAGTTCATTCCCCCCATCGTCCCCCACAGTTCATTCCCCTCCATCGTCCCCCACAGTTCATTCCCCTCCGTAGATCCCCCGATTCATTCCCCTCCATCGTTACCCCCACAGTTCATTCCCCTCCACAGACACCCCCATCGTTACCCCCACAGTTCATTCCCCTCCACAGACACCCCCACAGTTCATTCCCCCATCGTCTGTCCCCCACAGTTCATTTCCCTCCACAGACACCCCCATCATTACCCCCACAGTTCATTCCCCTCCACAGACACCCCCACAGTTCATTCCCCCATCGTCTGTCCCCCACAGTTCATTCCCCCCATCGTCCCCCACAGTTCATTCCCCTCCACAGACACCCCCACAGTTCATTCCCCTCCGTCGTGAACTACTGACTTCCTTTGTCAAGCGTATTCACTCTGTCTGCCACAAAAGATGGGATTTCTTGGTGGCCATCCATTTCAGTTTGACTTCCCATTCCCATTCTGACATGTCAGTCCACGGCCTCCTTTACTGCCTCAAAGAGGCCACACAGGTTGGAGGAACAACACCTTATATCCTAACTGGGCAGCCTCCAAACTGATGGCATGAACATCGATTTCTCCAACTTTCGGTAATTTCTCGTACTTGCCTCTTTTCCATTCCCATTCCAACTCTCACCCCTTCTCTTCTCACTTCTCCAAGACCTCTCCCTGGCATCCATCCCTCCCTTTCTCCCATGGTCCGCTCTCCTCTCTTATCAGATTCCTTCCTCTCCAGCCCTTTGCATTTTCTGCGGCTTCACCTATCACATGTGAGCTGTGATCCCGTTCCACCTGCACTCTCATTCTGGCCTGTGTCCCCTGCCTCTCCAGCCCTGTTGAAGGGTCTCGGCCT
Source organism: Mobula hypostoma (assembly GCF_963921235.1). Taxonomy (NCBI): domain Eukaryota; kingdom Metazoa; phylum Chordata; class Chondrichthyes; order Myliobatiformes; family Myliobatidae; genus Mobula; species Mobula hypostoma. Next base: position 6,403,069 of record NC_086101.1, on the reverse strand, counting down.
GAAACGTCGACTGTTTATTCCTATCTTATATATGTTTATACATGGCGTTTAACTGCGACGAAGGTACTCTCAAGACCGTAAAGAATGAAACCATTAAGAAAGTCTTTACCTACAAGTACCTCGGGTCAAGAATGATGAGTTCGGAGGTCATAAAGATACGGAAGGCGCTGGCGTGCAGGGCTATGAACGACATGAAGGAAATCTGGAAGTCGAACCTGACCAGAGGGCTTAAAAAGAGGATTTTCATAGCAGTCATAGAGTCCATTTTCACATATGGATGTGAGACGTGGACACTCACCAAGACGATGTGAAAGTCTCTAGATGGTTGCTATACACGAACGCTCCGGATGGCTCTTGACGTGAGTTGGCAACAGCACATGACAAACATCGAGCTCTATAATGACCTACCGATGCTCACCACTAAAATCGAGGCGAGAAGACTGCAACTAGCGGGGCTCTGTCTACGCCACCCCGAGCTACCTGCCAGCCTAGTCATCATATGAGAGCCCAAGCACAGGAGGATGAACCCTGGGCGCCCTCCCAAGACTATGGTCAACACGCTTCTAGAAGACAGCGGCGCGGCTATTGTAGATGAACTGAACGCACTGATGAGGGAGAGGGAGAAGTGGAGAGTCCGTCATCGTTCCCGACGCCGGCCCCCTAGGCCTGAGTCGACATAGTAGTATTGGTAGTTATTCCTATCCATAGATGCTACTTGCCCTGCTGAGTTCTTCCAGCATTTTGTGTGTGTGTGTGTGTGTGTGTGTGTGTGTGTGTGTGTGCTGGTCTGGATTTCCAGGATCTGCAGAATTGCTTATGTCTGTGAATGCATTGCACATTGCAGCTTCCTGTGCGAGTGGAAAGCGTTTGCGAGATGCGAGTTTCTCTTTGTGATGCGCTTGTTGGGCAGGCCCGTTCCACACTGTAATTTGGGAGATCCTGCCATTGCTAGCTAATGAGATTATCTCTAGTATTGGCAATGTTCTGATGAAAAGTCGAGTTAGGTTCCAAAAACGGAAGAAAATTCGTGCAGGATTTCACAGGACTAGGGTTTTGAAAACATGATATAACATCTGTACCCGTGGCGGACATTTCATATTGATGTACAGTACCACTCATCAGGAGCACAAAGACACATACGGTGGACGGTGTCACTTTTAATACCACATCCTTGCTGTTAGGTTCGAACAGGTTGGGCCTCAGCTCTGTTCAAACCGTTTCAATTACTGCTTCAGAGAGAAAGCCAGGAGCTCAAACACAATATTACTAACGGATATCTAAGAATTTAGTGTAAATCACCGCCAGTGAAGGAGGCTGTGAATGACGCTGCTTCCGTGGAGCGAGATCGCCACCTACAGGCGTTGGATGGAATTTAACGTCGTGCCGTTTTAAAGTCGTTCTTTTAAACTTTCTCTGTAATTAGCCGCTGATTCGAGGGTTTCATTTTACGCGTTACCTAATATATTGCAGCAGCACAAAAACTGACTTTCACAGTGTTATGGTGATGCTTGCTGGTGTCGGTGAATTGAACTGGGAACGGGCGACATCTGTTGGATATAGTCGACATCACCGGAATATCGACCACAGAACAGTACAGGCACTTCGGCACACGGTGTAGGTTGTGCCGACCATTTTTACCGCACTCGAAGATCGTTCGAGCCTTTTCCTCCTGCATAGTCCTCCATCTTTTCTATCATCCGTGTGCCTATCTAGGAGTTTCATTAATGCCCCTAATACATCTGCCTCAATACCACCCCTAGCAGCATGTTCCACGCACTTTGTAAAGACCTTACCTCCGACGTCCCCGCTGTACTCTCCAATAACCACCTTAAAATTATTCCCCTTGGTATTACCTATTCCCTCCCTGGGGAAAAAAAAAGTCTGGCTATCTACTCCCTCTACACCTCTTATCACCTTGAGCACCTCTATTAAGTCACCTCTCATCCTCCTTTGCTCCTTTGCCCTACCTTGCACTACCTATCCTCATAAGACATGTTCTCTAATCCAGGTAAATATTTCGTTCTCTCTGAAGTTTCCAAGTTCTTCCAGAACTGAATGTGAAAATGTATTTCATAAAGTACCAGTGCCCACCAACAGGGGCAGCTTTAACCCAGACCAGTGAAACAAGACTATCTGACTACTGATGCTCATAATTACTTGACTATACTCCTTCCCATGTACGTGCGAGGTTCCTCTGGGTGCTTTGGTTTCCAAAGATGTACCGGTTAATAGGTGAATTGGCCATTGTAAACTGTCCTGTGACTAGACTAGTGTTAGATAGGTGGTTTGCTGGGCTGTGCAACGCTCCCTCGGTCTCACACGCTCTCTCTCTCTCTCCTTCTCAATCTCCCTCCCTCTCTCTGTCTCTCATTCTCCGCACGACAGCATACAATTCCAGCCCAGCAAACCCATTCCACCCAGTTCCACCCGATGTAACTAATTAACATTTTCACAAGTACCTGGAGCTGAGAAACAGGAAAGGTATGGCCACATTAGTGGGATTGTATTACAGACCACCCAATAGTCAACGAGAATTGGAAGAGCAAATCTGCAGAGAGATAGCAGGCAACAGGAAACATAAAATTGTGGTGGTAGGGGATTTTAATTTTCCGTACATTGATTGGGACTCCCATACTGTTAGGGGTCTAGATGGTTTAGAGTTTGTAAAATGTGTTCAGAAAAGTTTTCTAAATCAATATATAGAGGGACCAAATAGAGGGGATGCAATATTGGATCTCCTGTTAGGAAACGAGTTAGGACAAGTGACGGAAGTCTGTGTAGGGGAGCACTTTGGTTCCAGTGATCATAACACCATTAGTTTCAATTTGATCATGGACAAGGATAGATCTGGTCCTGGGTTGAGGTTCTGAACTGGAAGAAGGCCAAATTTGAAGAAATGAGAAAGGATCTAAAAAGCGTGGATTGGGACAGGTTGTTCTCTGGCAAGGATGTGATTGGTAGGTGGGAAGCCTTCAAAGGGGAAATTTTGAGAGTGCAGAGTTTGTATGTTCCTGTCAGGATTAAAGGCAAATTGAATAGGAATAAGGAACCTTGGTTCTCAAGGGATATTGCAACTCTGATAAAGAAGAAGAGGGAGTTGTATGACATGTATAGGAAACAGGGAGTAAATCAGGTGCTTGAGGAGTATAAGAAGTGCAAGAAAATACTTAAGAAAGTAATCAGGAGGGCTAAAAGGAGACATGAGGTTGCCTTGGCAGTCAAAGTGAAGGATAATCCAAAGAGTTTTTACAGGTATATTAAGAGCAAAAGGATTGTAAGGGATAAAATTGGTCCTCTTGAAGATCAAAGTGGTCGGCTATGTGCGGAACCAAAGGAAATGGGAGAGATCTTAAATAGATTTTTTATGTCTGTATTTACTAAGGAAACTGGCATGAAGTCTATGGAATTAAGGGAAACAAGTAGTGAGATCATGGAAACTGTACAGATCGAAAAGGAGGAGGTCCTTGCTGTCTTGAGGAAAATTAAAGTGGATAAATCCCCGGGACCTGCCAGGGTGTTCCCTCGGACCTTGAAGGAGACTAGTGTTGAAATTGCAGGGGTCCTGGCAGAAATATTTAAAATGTCGCTGTCTACAGGTGAGGTGCCGGAGGATTGGAGAGTGGCTCATGTTGTTCCGTTGTTTAAGAAAGGATCGAAAAGTAATCCGGGAAATTATAGGCCAGTAAGTTTAACGTCGGTATTAGGTAAGTTATTGGAGGGAGTACTAAGAGACAAAATCTACAAGCATTTGGATAGACAGGGACTTATTAGGGTGAGTCAACATGGCTTTGTGCGTGGTAGGTCATGTTTGACCAATCTGTTGGAGTTTTTTGAGGAGGTTACCAGGAAAGTGGATGAAGGGAAGGCAGTGGATATTGTCTACATGGACTTCAGTAAGGCCTTTGACAAGGTCCCGCATGGGAGGTTAGTTAGGAAAATTCAGTCGCTCAGCATACATGGAGAGGTGGTAAATTGGATTAGACATTGGCTCAATGGAAGAAGCCAAAGAGTGGTAGTAGAGAATTGCTTCTCTGAGTGGAGGCCTGTGACTAGTGGTGTGCCACAGGGATCAGTGCTGGGTCCATTGTTATTTGTCATCTATATCAATGATCTGGATGATAATGTGGTAAATTGGATCAGCAAATTTGCTGATGATACAAAGATTGGAGGTGTAGTAGACAGTGAGGAAGGTTTTCAAAGCTTGCAGAGGGACTTCGACCAGCTGGAAATATGGGCTGAAAAATGGCAGATGGAGTTTAATACAGACAAGTGTGAGGTATTGCACGTTGGAAGGACAAACCAAGGTAAAACATACTGGGTTAATGGTAAGGCACTGAGGAGTGCAGTAGAACAGAAGAATACAGATACAGATACAGATACAAAATTCCCTAAAAGTAGCGTCACAGGTAGATAGGGTCGTAAAGAGAGCTTTTGGTACATTGGCCTTTATTAATCAAAGTATTGAGTATAAGAGCTGGAATGTTATGATGAGGTTGTATAAGGCATTGGTGAGGCCGAATCTGGAGTATTGTGTTCAGTTTTGGTCACCAAATTACAGGAAGGACATAAATAAGGTTGAAAGAGTGCAGAGAAGGTTTACAAGGATGTTGCCGGAACTTGAGAAACTCAGTTACAGAGAAAGGTTGAATAGGTTAGGACTTTATTCCCTGGAGCGTAGAAGAATGAGGGGAGATTTGATAGAGGTATATAAAATTATGATGGGTATAGATAGAGTGAATGCAAGCAGGCTTTTTCCACTGAGGCAAGGGGAGAAAAAAACCAGAGGACATGGGTTAAGGGTGTGGGGGGAATAGTTTAAAAGGAACATTAGTGGGGGCTTCTTCACACAGAGAGTGGTGGGAGTATGGAATGAGCTGCCAGACGAGGTGGTAAATGCGGGTTTTTTTTAACATTTGAAAATAAATTGGACAGATACATGGATGGGAAGTGTATGGAGGGATATGGTCCGTGTGCAGGTCAGTGGGACTAGGCAGAAAATGGTTTGGCACAGCCAAGAAGGGCCAAAAGGCCTGTTTCTGTGCTGTAGTTTCTATGGTTTCTATGGCTTTACATCTTCGGAATGATGGAGGAAACGGGAGCACCAGGACGAAACCCACGCAGTCACAGGGAAAAAACACAACCCCTCATGCACAGCAGCGGGATTGAACCCGGACTGTTGGCGTTGTAATAGCTTTATGCCAAAGCTCCCCTACTGTGCTGTCCCAGTTTTCCCTTGTGTTGCCTCAATGAACTGATGTGATGAAATGATCTGTGGGGCTGTCATACAAAACAGGACTTTTTTCACGCGTAACAATAATAAACCAGTTAAGAAATATCAGTATCCTGGGAATCACCACTGACAGACGCTGGGGTAAGTGATGACAGACGCTGGGGTAAGTGGTGACAGACGCTGGGGTAAGTGATGACAGACGCTGGGGTAAGTGGTGACAGACGCTGGGGTAAGTGGTGACAGACGCTGGGGTAAGTAATGACAGACGCTGGGGTAAGTGGTGACAGACGCTGGTGTAAGTGGTGACAGATGATGGTGTAAGTGATGACAGACGCTGGGGTAAGTGGTGACAGATGATGGTGTAAGTTGTGACAGACGCTGGTGTAAGTGGTGACAGACGCTGGGGTAAGTGGTGACAGACGCTGAGGTAAGTTGTGACAGACGCTGGTGTAAGTGGTGACAGACGCTGGGGTAAGTGGTGACAGACGATGGTGTAAGTGATGACAGACGCTGGGGTAAGTGGTGACAGATGCTGGGGTAAGTGGTGACAGACGATGGTGTAAGTGGTGACAGATGCTGGGGTAAGTGGTGACAGACGCTGGGGTAAGTGATGACAGACGCTGGGGTAAGTGGTGACAGACCCTGGGGTAAGTGGTGACAGACGATGGTGTAAGTGGTGACAGACGCTGGGGTAAGTGGTGACAGACGATGGTGTAAGTGATGACAGACGCTGGGGTAAGTGGTGACAGACGCTGGGGTAAGTGGTGACAGACGCTGGGGTAAGTGGTGACAGACGCTGGGGTAAGTGATGAGAGACGCTGGGGTAAGTGGTGACAGACGCTGGGGTAAGTGATGACAGACACTGGGGTAAGTGGTGACAGACCCTGGGGTAAGTGGTGACAGACGATGGTGTAAGTGGTGACAGGCGATGGTGTAAGTGATGACAGACGCTGGGGTAAGTGGTGACAGACGATGGTGTAAGTTGTGACAGACGCTGGTGTAAGTGGTGACAGACGCTGGGGTAAGTGGTGACAGATGCTGAGGTAAGTTGTGACAGACGCTGGTGTAAGTGGTGACAGACGCTGGGGTAAGTGGTGACAGGCGATGGTGTAAGTGATGACAGACGCTGGGGTAAGTGATGACAGACGCTGGGGTAAGTTGTGACAGACGCTGGGGTAAGTGGTGACAGATGATGGTGTAAGTGGTGACAGACGCTGGGGTAAGTGGTGACAGACGCTGGGGTAAGTTGTGACAGACGCTGGTGTAAGTGGTGACAGATGCTGGGGTAAGTGGTGACAGACGATGGTGTAAGTGATGACAGACGCTGGGGTAAGTGGTGACAGACGATGGTGTAAGTGGTGACAGACGCTGGGGTAAGTGGTGACAGACGCTGGGGTAAGTGATGACAGATGCTGGGGTAAGTGGTGACAGACGCTGGGGTAAGTGGTGACAGACGATGGTGTAAGTGATGACAGACGCTGGGGTAAGTGGTGACAGACGCTGGGGTAAGTGATGACAGACGCTGGGGTAAGTGATGACAGACGATGGTGTAAGTGGTGACAGACGCTGGGGTAAGTGGTGACAGACGCTGCGGTAAGTGGTGACAGACGATGGTGTAAGTGGTGACACACCCTGGAGTAAGTGGTGACAGACCCTGGGGTAAGTGGTGACAGACGCTGGTGTAAGTGGTGACAGACGCTGGGGTAAGTGGTGACAGACGATGGTGTAAGTGATGACAGACGCTGCGGTAAGTGGTGACAGACGCTGGGGTAAGTGGTGACAGACGCTGGGGTAAGTGGTGACAGACGATGGTGTAAGTGGTGACAGACCCTGGAGTAAGTGGTGACAGACCCTGGGGTAAGTGGTGACAGACGCTGGTGTAAGTGGTGACAGACGCTGGGGTAAGTGGTGACAGACGATGGTGTAAGTGATGACAGACGCTGGGGTAAGTGGTGACAGACGATGGTGTAAGTGATGACAGACGCTGGGGTAAGTGGTGACAGACGATGGTGTAAGTGGTGACAGACGCTGGGGTAAGTGGTGACAGACGCTGGGGTAAGTGATGACAGATGCTGGGGTAAGTGGTGACAGACGCTGGGGTAAGTGGTGACAGACGATGGTGTAAGTGATGACAGACGCTGGGGTAAGTGGTGACAGACGCTGGGGTAAGTGATGACAGACGCTGGGGTAAGTGATGACAGACGATGGTGTAAGTGGTGACAGACGCTGGGGTAAGTGGTGACAGACGCTGCGGTAAGTGGTGACAGACGATGGTGTAAGTGGTGACACACCCTGGAGTAAGTGGTGACAGACCCTGGGGTAAGTGGTGACAGACGCTGGTGTAAGTGGTGACAGACGCTGGGGTAAGTGGTGACAGACGATGGTGTAAGTGATGACAGACGCTGCGGTAAGTGGTGACAGACGCTGGGGTAAGTGGTGACAGACGCTGGGGTAAGTGGTGACAGACGATGGTGTAAGTGGTGACAGACCCTGGAGTAAGTGGTGACAGACCCTGGGGTAAGTGGTGACAGACGCTGGTGTAAGTGGTGACAGACGCTGGGGTAAGTGGTGACAGACGATGGTGTAAGTGATGACAGACGCTGGGGTAAGTGGTGACAGACGCTGGGGTAAGTGGTGACAGACTCTGGGGTAAGTGGTGACAGACGCTGGTGTAAGTGGTGACAGACGCTGGGGTAAGTGGTGACAGACGATGGTGTAAGTGGTGACAGACCCTGGAGTAAGTGGTGACAGACCCTGGGGTAAGTGGTGACAGACGCTGGTGTAAGTGGTGACAGACGCTGGGGTAAGTGGTGACAGACGATGGTGTAAGTGATGACAGACGCTGGGGTAAGTGGTGACAGACGCTGGGGTAAGTGATGACAGACGCTGGGGTAAGTGGTGACAGACCCTGGGGTAAGTGGTGACAGACGATGGTGTAAGTGGTGACAGACGCTGGTGTAAGTGGTGACAGACGCTGGGGTAAGTGGTGACAGACGCTGCGGTAAGTGGTGACAGACGATGGGGTAAGTGGTGACAGACGCTGGTGTAAGTGGTGACAGACGCTGGGGTAAGTGGTGACAGACGATGGTGTAAGTGATGACAGACGCTGCGGTAAGTGGTGACAGACGCTGGGGTAAGTGGTGACAGACGATGGGGTAAGTGGTGACAGACGCTGGTGTAAGTGGTGACAGACGCTGCGGTAAGTGGTGACAGACGCTGGGGTAAGTGGTGACAGACGATGGTGTAAGTGATGACAGACGCTGCGGTAAGTGGTGACAGACGCTGGGGTAAGTGGTGACAGACGATGGTGTAAGTGGTGACAGACGATGGGGTAAGTGGTGACAGACGCTGGTGTAAGTGGTGACAGACGCTGCGGTAAGTGGTGACAGACGCTGGGGTAAGTGGTGACAGACGCTGCGGTAAGTGGTGACAGACGATGGGGTAAGTGGTGACAGACGCTGGTGTAAGTGGTGACAGACGCTGCGGTAAGTGGTGACAGACGCTGGGGTAAGTGGTGACAGACGCTGCGGTAAGTGGTGACAGATGATGGGGTAAGTGGTGACAGACGCTGGTGTAAGTGGTGACAGACGCTGCGGTAAGTGGTGACAGACGCTGGGGTAAGTGGTGACAGACGATGGTGTAAGTGGTAACAGACGCTGGGGTAAGTGGTGACAGATGCTGGGGTAAGTGGTGACAGACGATGGGGTAAGTGGTGACAGACGCTGCGGTAAGTGGTGAAGACTCAGTGGGTCATTCGTTTGACTGAGGTACTGGACTGGAGAAGCCACACAAAGACTGGCAGGCCCCGGCGTCAAAGTTCAACATCCAAGGCCCGAGGGCCAGACCCATGATGAGCAGACACTGGGGTCAAGGCCCGAAGGTCAAATCCATGATTACCGAGTCCTTGGCTCGAAGTCCTGAACACAGCTGGTCCAGAGGTTGAGACGTGAGGGTGTGCCCTCTTAGACCGGCTTGTCCGGAGGTTAGAGGCCTGATGTCTGCGACTCTGAGAGTCCTGGGCCTGGAAGTGGGCTATGCTGTGGTTGGAAGCCTGGCTGTGTGTGTGAGTGGGTTGTTGGGTGGGAGGGATGAAATGGGCTCCTTTGGTTGTTGTTGCTTGTATTGGGGTGCCACAGTAATGTAGCAGTTAGCACGGCATCCCAGCTTAGGGCATCGGAAGTCAACTCCAGCGCCATCTGTATGGAGCCTGTACATTCCCCCCGTGATTGCAAGAGTTTTCTTCGGATGCTCCAATTTCCTCCCACGTTCCAAAGTCATAGAGTAAGCTGTTTGGTTATCGTAAGTCGTCTCGTGATTACACTCGTATTAAATAAGTGGGTGGAGTGGCTTTTTGTGACCTGTATCTCTAAATAAGTAAATGTAACTGCTTGTTTTCTGTGCTGTTCAGCCCAGCTGTGTGGAGACACTTGCTGGCTGTGTTAAGTTGCGTTGGTTGTTAATACAAATGACACATTTCGCCAGTTGTACGGGTGATAAGGAAATCGGAATCTGAACGCTGCTTTCTCTCCCCTTCCAGATCTACCTGAGGGACACGTTCGGGCTAAAGACGCTGGACATGAGGGGGGCCATTGCGACGTTCGAGGTCCACAACGTGCACCACACAGACTGGCACTCCAACAGGACTGTGTTCGACCAGTGCATCGCCAAGTGGCTCACGTAAGCGCCTCCCGTGCCGCGGAGGGAGGTGAGGGTCTGGGAGCCGCGCTCACAGAGCGCCTCGCAGACCGAACCCGACTGCAACACCGCAGCCCCTCCCACAGGTGGACGGATAGAGGAGGGAGGGGAAACGAGACTAGGAGGATGGAGCCATAGTCAAGGAGACTGTTTACGGTTTGCCGGCTTAATTATAGAGACAGTGGAGCCTGGGGGCTGACCTCTGTGAAAGAGGAGGATGGCTCCTGGATTTGTGATGTGCGGGAGGAATGGAGGGGTGGGGGAGGGAAGGTGTGGGGAAGAGTGAGGTGCTGAGTAGAGGGGCACTGGTGGTCCAAGCACAAAGGTCCCACTCTGGGGGATGAATTGACAGCATCACCAGTAGCATTATAAATTTAATTATTTCATTAATCTCAAACAATTTTAATCTCATTTCTAAACTCTGCAATTCCCTTCTCTCCTCTGGGTGCACACACAGGAGATTCTTGTCCCTGCTCCAATGTCGGGAAGATCTCGCAGTCCAACATCTCAAACTATTTGGGGTCCTCCGACCGATGTTGGAGTCACCCTCTGATCACCAGAGTTTCTCTGTCGTTCTTGTCAGCGGCTCGTTGCAAACGCACCTCCGTCGCCTCACGGACGGTTAGCCTCCCTCAAGAGAGCTGTGGCCAGCCGAGTTTCCGTGGGCCGCATTGGCCGACTGCGTTCTTCCTCTTCACGTTCTCCCTCCATCACTCCCGTATCGCGCCAGTTGGGTTTGAGTTTGCCTCCCATTTTGTAATACAGTGTTTCATAACTTTGGTGGAAAATTTGTCCTTTTGAAGGGAAGGAAAAGATTTTCTATATTGGAAGCTTTTAAAATCATATCCAGAATAATAATTTTGAAGGAATGGATGTTTGTAAGCATTAAATATTTGAGATATTTTGCCTTTTATATGTAAAAAAATAGTATTAATGCAGGGACGATTTTAGGCAGTAAATGTTATTACATACCTCAGGAATACCAAGCACCAGGTATTGGAGGAAGGAGAGTCATCTCTGTTGAGACAGGGATAGGATTGGGAAACTTCCTCCTGTGTTTCCGCTTCCTTCCAATGTGGCAAACTTGTGGCTTTTGTAGGCCAGAGACTTCATTTGATGGGCTGAATGGCCTTATTCTGCTCCTACGTCTTATGGTCTATTCCCAATCTAAGCCATTATTTTCGAGTCCTGAAAAATCACATCTATTTTTAGAAGGGAAAAGTATTGTTTGAGTCTACCAAGAAAGTTTGTCCCATGTTTGTTTAGAGCAGCGGTTCCCTATCCTGAGGTCCATAGACCCTTCGGTTAATAGTCGGGGTCCATGGCATCAAAAGGGTTGGGAATCCCTGGTTTAGAGTGGATATCACTGAAAATAGTATGTATTGTACAGCCTTTGCCTTTTTTGACTGTATTTTCACCTTTTGGGTTCCACCAGATGGAGTTCTTTTGACGGCTTAGCTTTCACCGTTGAAATTATACTATTGAGGCAGGGAAATTGTATTGTTAAGTATTTCATGGGGTCTTCATCTTCACCCTGGGTCAGGTAGTGGTGTGGCACCAAGTTAAGATGACAGCGGTTGGACAGATAAGGGCTCGGAGGTTAACTGTGTCAAGGCCGAAGTGAGGTGTGTTCCAGGAAGAGTTAGCCGCTCAGTGTTTGTCAGGGTCTGTAATCGCAGCTGCTGGAATGAGAAATGAAAGAAAGGCGGCCGTGGGGAGACGTTACTGGAAGTTGGAGAGATCGATGTTCATGCCATTAGGTGGGACAGATGGAATGTGAGGTGTTGTTCCTTCTGACTGTTACTGTTACGCCACTGGTGTTTAGGGCAGCAATGACGGTCCGCCATCTCTGTCTGTCAATAGACAATAGGTGCAGGAGTAGTCCATTCAGCCCTTCGAGCCAGCACCGCCATTCACTGTGATCATCGCTGATCATCCACAATCAGTACCCTGTTCCTGCCTTCTCCCCATAACCTTTGACTCCGCTATCTTTAAGAGCTCTATCTAACTCTTTCTTGAAAGAATCCAGAGAATTGGGCTCCACTGCCTTCTGAGGCAGAGCATTCCACAGATCCACAACTCTCTGTGTGAAAAAGTTTTTCCTCAACTCCGTTATAAATTGTCTACCCCTTATTCTTAAACTGTGGCCTCTGGTTCTGGACTCCCCCAACATCGGGAACATGTTTCCTGCCTCTAGCATGTCCAATCCCTTAATAATCTTATATGTTTCAATCAGATCCCCTCTCATCCTTCTAAATTCCAGTGTATACAAGCCCAGTCGCTCCAATCTTTCAACATATGACAGTCCCGCCATCCCGGGAATTAACCTTGTGAACCTACGCTGCACTCCCTCAATAGCAAGAATGTCCTTCCTCAAATTTGGAGACCAAAACTGCACACAGTACTCCAGGTGTGGTCTCACCAGGGCCATGTACAACAGCAGAAGGACCTCTTTGCTCTTATACACAACTCCCCTTGTTATGAAGGCCAACATGCCATTAGCTTTCTTCACTGCCTGCCGTGCCTGCCTGCTTCCTTTCAGTGACTGATGAACAAGGACACCCAGAACTCGTTGTACTTCCCCTTTTCCTAACTTGACAGCATTCAGATAGTAATTTGCCTTCCTGTTCTTGTCACTTGGCCTCTTGGTCTTGACGGCGTTCAGGGCAACTCTCATCATGCCAGTAGCTTGCCCTACTGTCAGTCATGCAAGTCCCCGGTGGAGACTCAGGAATACTGTCACACTCGGATGTAAAGGGATTCCTCATCGCTCTTTCATTAACACATTTGTTTTACCAGTCAGGGTCGTCAGCTCCGAGCTGAACCCCGAGACTCGGAGGACCGGTGGACCACTCTTAGTCTGGCCACTAGCCTCTGACCTGTTTGGCACGGGTCACCCTTCCAAGAGCCAAAACATAAAGCCCTGACTCCAGCCAACATAACTCTTCGGATCATCGAGACGGGCAAGCCTCCAAACCGCGCCAAGGTTACTGTCTTTTTGGTGGTCCTGGCTTCCAGCTCTAGGAATTCCGGCCGATTACGAACAGCTTCCCCGCGTGAAAAAGAATTCTGTTTTCATTGCAAAATATTTCCTCAGCTTAGCTTTTAGGTCAAAACATTGGGAGAATGGCTGACTGTCTAATCCCATGGAGTCTGTCTATTAATCGATCAGAATATTACCTCATCTGTAACAAATTCAGTAATCTGCTGAGACCTTAGTCGTGATTTACCTTTGTGACATTAGATTTGATGAAATCAGTTCACTGTCAGCTTGTTGTGATGGAGAACCCAGAATTTACACTGGATTTTAATTATTATGACAGTCCAGTATCCTGACAATTTTCCCATTCCCCATCTTAACTGCTGCATTAACCTAGTGAGTTTAAACTGATTGCCCTCCCACTTTCCAAGTGAGATAATCTCTTACTGGAGTCCTCATTAGTTTACGCTGTTCGGGTGTAAATAAGTAAATAGTAGAAGGTTATTCTTCTACCAGAGGGGCAAAGGAGTCGTTTTAATTCTTGCCCCAGCTGATGCCAGGTTAGAGGGCTGAATATATGGTTTGTGTGGTGTCAGCAATGGATGATACTAGCAGGGCTATGGTCCAGGTTGTGATTTCAGTGTTCTGCGTTTTATCAAGAATTTCCATCATGCTAACACACGAGCTTGTTGTTTCTAGTTTGTCATACACGGTGTAGTGATTTGAAAACTGCGTTTTGTTGTCTAGTAGTTTCTGGTATCTGCGGAGATGAGAAGCTCACCTTATGCGAAATCCCTCGGGATTTCAGATCCAGATTACTCCTGCAGTATCTAATGAGATCAGAGTGTTTCCCTTGCACTTCAGAACAGAGGGATAAAGAAAACACATAAAACATTCAGGAATTAATTCTTAAAACCATAGAACACTAGAGCACAGAACCAGGCCCTTCAGCCCACCTAAATCCATGCTATCGACCTGCACCTGGACCGTAGCCACCATTCCCCTCCCATCCATGTTCCTATCCAAACTTCTCTTCAATGTAGCAATTAACCCCACTTCCACTGGCAGCTCGTTCCATACTTGCACGACCCTCCAAGGGAAGAAGTTCCACCTCAGGTTTCCCTTAAACACCTTATCATTCACCCTTAACCCAGGATGTCTGTTTGTAGTCAGTCTCACCCTCAGAGGGAAAAGTCTGTATGCATTTACCCTATCTAGGCCACTCATCATTTTGTATATCTCTGTCAAATCTGCCCTCATTCCCCTACACTCCAGGTATAATCTATTCTACCTTTCCCTATAACTCAAGTCCCAGTAACATCCTTGTAAATTTCCTCTGCATTCTTCAATCTCATTGACATCCCCGTAACTTTGACGTCCTGACTAATCAGGAACTTATCAACCTCCGTTTTAAGTACATTGAAAGATTTGGCCTCCACAACCACCTGCGGCAATGAATTCCTCAAATTCACTACCCACTGGCGAAAGAAATTCCCCCCTCATCCCTGTTCTAAACAGACATCCTTCTATTCTGAGGCTGTGCTTTCTGGTCCTAGACTCTCCCACTACAGGAAACACTGTCCGCACAGCCACTCTGTGTAGGCCTTTCAGTATTTGATCGGTTTCAATGAGATCCACACTCATTTTTCTTATCTCAAAGGCTTCTCATACATTAACCCATTCATTCCCAGAATCATTCTTGTGAATCTCCTCCAGACTCTTTCAAATGCCAGTCCATCTTTTATTAGATAAGAGACCCAGATCTGGCAATATTGATTACTCCTGGACAATACAGCCTATGGGAAAGTTGAAGGAGTGTCTGGTACTGGCTACCAGCTTGGCCCCTTGTTGCCCTGATCAATTTTGGGAAAAGGCCACAACCTCATCTTATCTGGCTCCTGGATCCTCACCTCTGGTCTCTGGGGGAAAGAGCCGCAGCCCCTGGAGCACGAGCCAGAACCCTGAGCATTGCTTCCAAACCTGACACCTCAGAATGCCAGTGACTGGCTGTCTGTGTACAATCTGCCATGCTGAACTGCTCCTGACTACCTCTCTGCACCAGTAAGACATACTCCAGGGAATTCTCTGCCATTTTCCTCATCTCCCCGCCAGAGCTAAAGGCAAAAGGAATACCTTTATTCAGGATATGGTAAAATGTTTTCAGCTAACAAAACTGCCATCTGCAAGTAAGGGACAGGAAATAATCCTTAGTTATATACTGTATTGAGTTTCAGTGCTGCTTAAGTCAATACCAATGCAATGTGTGTGTGTGGAGCTCTCGTTATCCACCACAGCAGAACCTTTGATGTTGACTCTGATGTTAAAGGGTCAACATGTTTCCCAGGCAGAGGGTTATTTCACCCCGTTCATGTTCAAGTTTATTGTCATCTGACTGTTCATGCATACAACCAAATGAAACAATGTTCCTCCAGACCATGGTAAACCCACACAGCACATAAAACAAAATAGTGCCATAAGTTCCTAAAGTATAATTCAAAAGGAATGCAGGTAAACAGAAAACAGTACAGAGCCAGCAGCTTGGTGATAGCTACATCTGTTGCTTCGAAGGGTGGTCTGCGGATGAGTGAACGCTGGGGTGAGTGAAGCTGACCATCAGATCCAATGGACAGTGGTTCTATGAGATATTCTGCACAGACAGGTATTGAACAATTTCCACTGTACATGATGATTACCTATGAAGCCATTTCCCTCAACTTGTTACCTTTTATTTTTAACTTTTTTTTTGAGGATTGTTTGTACATTATTTCTGCATTGCCTTGTTATTGTCCAATAAAATCATTTTGAAATACTAGAGTGTGACTGGTGCCAATGAAAAGTGCTTGACCGTGTGTCTCACTGGGTCTTGGCCCAAAACACCAACTGGATATGCCCCTCCGTAGATGCTGCCTGACCTGCAGAGTTCCTTCCTCTGGGATTTTGTGTGTTGCTCTGGATTTCCCACATTTATATATTCAGGGATAAATTGAGGAACGGCTCCTTCCGGCCCAATGAGCCACACAGCCCGGCGACCCCGAACTAATCACAGGACCGTTTACCTATTACCTGCCACGGCTTTGCACTTGGATTCTTTTCTCTGGAGCAGCAGACGCTGAATGGAGACCCAGAAGCGTAGAAAACCTACAGCACAATACAGGTCCTTCGGCCCACAAAGTCTCTTAAAAGACCCTATCGTATCCGCCTCCACCACCGTTGCTGGCAGCCCATTCCACGCACTCACCACTCTCTGAGTAAAAAACTTACCCCTGACATCTCCTCTGTACCTACTCCCCAGCACCTTAAACCTGTGTCCTCTTGTGGCAACCATTTCAGCCCTGGGAAAAAGCCTCTGACTATCCACACAATCAGTGCCTCTCATCATCTTACACACCACTATCAGATCACCTCTCATCTTCCGTCGCTCCAAGGAGAAAAGGCCGAGTTCACTCAACCTGTTTTCATAAGGCATGCTCCTCAATCCAGGCAACAACCTTGTATATCTCCTCTGCAGCCTTTCTACAGCTTCCACATCCTTCCTGCAGTGAGGCGACCACAACTGAGAACAATACTCCAAGTGGGGTCTGACCAGGGTCCTATATAGCTGCAACATTACCTCTCAGCTCCTAAATTCAATTCCACGATTGATGAAGGCCAATGCACCGTATGCCTTCTTAACCACAGAGTCAACCTGCATAGCAGCTTTCAGTGTCCTATGGACTTGGACCCCAAGATCCCTCTAATCCTCCACACTGCCAAGAGTCTTACCATTAATACTATATTCTGCCATCATATTTGACCTACCAAAATGAACTACTTCACACTTATCTGGGTTGAACTCCATCTGCCACTTCTCAGCCCAGTTTTGCATCCCATCAATGTCCCGCTGTAACCTCTGACAGCCCTCCACACTATCCACAACACCCCAACCTTTGTGTCATCAGCAAACTTACTAACCCATCCCTCCACTTCCTCATCCAGGTCATTTATAAAAATCACGAAGAGTAAGGGTCCCAGAACAGGGCCCTGAGGCACATCACTTGTCACCAACCTCCATGCAGAATATGACCCGTCTACAACCACTCTTTGCCTTCTGTGAGCAAGCCAGTTCTGGATCCCATGCCTCCTTACTTTCTCAATAAGCCTTGCATGGGATACCTTGTCAATTGCCTTTCTGAAATCCATATACACTACATCTACTGCTCTACCTTCATCAATATGTTTAGTCACATCCTCAAAATATTCAGGCAGGCATGTAAGGCACGACCGGCCTTTGAGAAAGCCATTCTGACTATTCCTAATGATACTATGCCTCCCCAAATGTTCATAAATCCTGCCTCTCAGGATCTTCTCTATCAACTTACCATCCACTGAAGTAAGACTCACTGGTCTATAATTTCCAGGGCTATCTCTACTCCCTTTCTTGAATAATGGAACAACTTGCGCAACCCACCAATGCTCCGGAACCTCTGCGGTCCCCATCGATGATGCAAAGATTATCGCCAGAGGCTCAGCAATCTCCTCCCTGGCCTCCCAAAATAGATAGATAGATATACTTTATTGATCCCGACGGAAATTGGGTTTCATTACAGCCGCACCAAATAGCCTGGGGTACATCTCGTCTGCGGTGAACGGAGCAGGGGGCTAAGCGCAGTTCCCCGTGGTGCTCCTGTGCTGATGGAGATTGTGGGGGAGATGTTTTTTATTTTGCCGATCCGAACTGACTGGAGCCTGCAAGTGAGGAAATCCAGGTTCCAACTGCACGGTGTAAAGTTACATAAAGTATCATTACCACAAACACGTTAACAAATAATAGGCGCAATTACAGCCCAAGTGTTAAAAAAATGGACTCAACACTCTGCGTAACCGAATCAATCACAGGAAAATTAACCTCCCACTCCGACAGCTGAACAACGTCGTGGGCGTGGAGGGCCGGTTCCTGGTCTGATTCATCCCCATCCTTCGCGGCCTATCCACTTCGCTGCAGGTTTCCACTCGTCCTTCCACTTACTATGTTGTTTTTGAAAAGTTTGCAACCTTCCTTCTGCACGTTACAAACTACCCCTCGAGGAGCGGGCAGGGAGTTCTGCTCGGAGGAGGCTCCGGCCGGAGTGGAAGCGGCCGCTCCCGGGATTGAGGGTGAGCGAGGTTCAGGAACATTTCACCGCGGGGCCAGTTTCCTATTTCCCAGCGGGGGTCCGTGAAAGGGAGACCCGCAGCCCCGGACCCGGTCCCCGAAGATGGCTCCGGCGGAGACTGCCTCGTCCTGGAGCCGGATCGGCAAGTCTATCCGCTCGGGAGAACGGGATGGGAGGGGAGAGGGGAAAGGGGGAGAGGAGGAGGGGGAAGGGGGAGAGGAGGAGGGGGAAGGGGAAGGGGAAGGGGAGAGGAGGAGGGGGAAGGGGAAGGGGAAGGGGAGAGGAGGAGGGGGAAGGGGAAGGGGAGAGGAGGAGGGGGAAGGGGGAGGGGGGAGAGGAGGAGGGGAAGGGGGAGGGGGGAGAGGAGGAGGGGGAAGGGGGAGGGGGGAGAGGAGGAAGGGGAAGGGGGAGGGGGGAGAGGAGGAGGGGGAAGGGGGAGGGGGAGAGGAGGAGGGGAAAGGGGGAGAGGAGGAGGGGGGAGGGGGAGAGGAGGAGGGGAGAGGAGGAGGGGGAAGGGGGAGAGGAGGAGGGGGAAGGGGGAGAGGGGGAGAGGAGGAGGGGGAAGGGGGAGAGGAGGAGGGGGAAGGGGAGAAGAGGAGGGGAGAGGGGGAGAGGAGGAGGGGAAGGGGAGAGGGGGAGAGAAGGAGGGGGAAAGGGGAGAGGGGGAGAGGAGGAGGGGAAGGGGAGAGGGGGAGAGGAGGAGGGGGAAGGGGAGAGGGGGAGAGGGGGAGAGGAGGAGGGGGAAGGGGAGAGGGGGAGAGGGGGAGAGGAGGAGGGGGAAGGGGAGAGGAGGAGGGGGAAGGGGAGAGGGGGAGAGGAGGAGGGGGAAGGGGAGAGGGGGAGAGGAGGGAGGAGGGGGAGGGGGAGGGGTAAGGGGGAGAGGAGGAGGGGTAAGGGGGAGAGGAGGAGGGGTAAGGGGGAGAGGAGGGGGAAGGGGGAGAGGAGGGGGGAATGGGGAAGGGGGAGAGGAGGGGGGAAGGGGGAAGGGGAGAGGAGGGGGGAAGGGGGAGAGGGGGAGAGGAGGGGGGGAGGGGAGAGGAGGAGGGGGAAGAGGAGGGGAGGAGAGGGAGGGGAAGGGGAGAGGAGGAGGGGGAGGGGGGAAGGGGGAGAGGGGGAGGGGGGAGGGGGGAGGGGGGAAGGGGGAGAGGGGAGGGGGAGGGGGGAAGGGGGAGAGGAGGAGGGGGAGAGGAGGGGGAGAGGTGGGGGAGGGGAAGGGGAGAGGAGGAAGGGGAAGGGGGAGGGGGAAGGGGGAGAGGAGGAGGGAAGGGGAGAGGAGGAGGGAAGGGGCAGAGGGGGAGAGGGGGAGGGGGAGAGGGGGAGAGGAGGAGGGGGAAGGGGAGAGGGGGAGGGGGAGAGGAGGGGGGAAGGGGAGAGGGGGAGAGGAGGAGGAGGGGGAAGGGGAGAGGAGGAGGAGGGGGAGGGGGAGAGGAGGAGGGGGAGGGGGAAGGGGGAGAGGAGGAGGGTAAGGGGGAGAGGAGGAGGAGGAGGGAAGGAGAGGGGAGGGGGAGAAGTAAGGGGCAGGCTGATACAGGTCAGGGAGATGGAAATCGAAAAGGCCATGGAAAAAAGAAAAAAAGGGATGAGGAGCATGAAATTTGTTGCACCGTGCAATATATAAAAATATAAATTACAATATGGAAAATAAATTAAAATTAAATAAGTCGTGCAAAAACAGAGCAAGAGTTCATGGACTTTTCAGAAATCTGATCACAAAATACTCTGCAGATGCTGGGGTCAAAGCAGCACTCACAACACGCTGGAGGAACTCAGCAGGTCAGGCAGCATCAGGACTGATGAAGGGTTCCGGCCGAAACGTTGACTGATCGTTTCCACAGGTGCTGCCCGACCTGCTGAGTTCCTCCAACGTGTTGAGAGTGTTGCCCAGAAATCTGATGGCGGGAGTGAAGAATCTGTTCCTAAAACATCTGAGTGTGTGTTTTCAGGCTCTTGTACCTCCTCCCTGATGTTTGTGATGAGAGGAGAGCATGTCCTGGGCGATGGGAATCCTTGATGCCACCCTTTTGTGGCATCGCCTGTCAAAGATGTCTTTGGAGCTGCGGAAGGCTGGTGCCCATGCGGGAGCTGGGCGAGTTTGCAACCCTCAGCACCCATTTCCAGTCCTGTGCAGTGGCTCCTCCCGACCAGACACTGATATAGCCAGTCAGAACGCTCTGCACTGTACTGTACACCTTAAGAAACTTGATGGAGTCCTTGGTGACTTAGCAAAACTCCCCAATCCCACCAGTCCCAGTGACAGTCTCATAAATCCGCTCTTATCACTTTCCAGATTAATTACATCTTTCCAAAACTGAACACGCTATTGCAAATGTGCAGGCTCGTTGTACAACTGCAACAGAAGCGGAAACTTTGAATTTTATTTAGTTCTCAATTACGTATATTTTACCACCTCCATTCTGGTAAGATTTTGCTTATGTGGTGTGCTTGATATATATTTTGTGGGTGCACCGGGGGCAGAGGAACATTGTTTTGTCGCATATATATTCAGTCAGATGACTATAAACTTGATCTTGAACTCGTTTGCTGATGTCATAAGCATTCTAATGCCTTGCCTTTACTTCTAGTAATTCTTTAACAATGCTCTTTTGAACAAAATGGTTCCAACTGACTTTGCTCGGTAAATGCCAACAATCTGTGCTTCTCTGTATTTAACCCTTTTGCTACATTGGCCAGAGTGAAACTGTTCAGATTTCTTTTTCGTGAAAATTCCTGATGTCCAGAATTATTTGTAGTTGTCTATTTTTTTCCCTCCTCTTCAGCTGTGAGTCAAATGTTATTTCCTTTTCCCACTGAAAAGTGCCCTGTACCTCAGCACCTCACTGGTTTTTAATTTCTAGTTTTGCACTGCTCATTTAATATATATACTCCCTGTAATTCACAGTTTTTCCTCTATTATTATGTATAACATTATATTGCTGCTGCAATGACAACAAATTTCATGGCCTGATTCTGAATTCAGCTCAGCCGACAATTTTACAGCTTTGTCTGCTGTATGTTTAAGACCATAAGATATAGGAGCAGAAGTAGGCCATTTGGCCCATCAAGTGGCTGTCTTCTCTTCCCTGTTCTCTGCAGTAACTGTGAGAGTAAATAAAGTTCTGATTTTTCTGACACTCAAATTTATAAACTGAATTTGGTTTAAGTCAAATATATGTTGGGAACAAACAGTTTAATAAAGACAGATAAAACTCCAGTTACACAGATGATACATGTGACAATAAAGCCGATCTTTAATAGAGTCATTGTGTACCACAGCACAGAATCAGGCCCTTTTCTCTTTCTTCGTAAGTCAGTCGTTTGGATGATGGAATTGTTGGCTTTGTGGCCACAGTTGTGGATGATATGAAGATAGGTGGAGGGGCAGGTAATGTTGAGGAAATGGGAAGGCTTAGATAGAATAGGGGAATGGACAAGGAAATGGCAGATGGAATACAGTTGTGGGGAGTGTATGGTCATGCACTTTGGTCAAAGGTATAAAAGCATTGACTGTTTTCTAAATAGGGAGAAAATTCAAAAAATCCAAGATGCAAAGGGTCTTGGAAGTTGTCTCGCAGGATTCCCTGAAGGTTAATTTGCAGGTTGAGTCAGTGGTGAAGAAAGCAAATGTAACATCAGCATTTATTTAAAGAGGACTGGAATATGAAAGCAAGGATGTAATTTTGAGGCTTTTTAAGGCACTGGTGGGTCTCATGGTGTATTGTGAGCAGTTTTGGGCTGCTTATCTTAGAAAGGATGTAGTGACATTGGAGAGGATTCAGAGGAAGTTCAAGAGAATAATTCCAGGAATGAAGGGCTTATCGTATGAGGAGTGGTTGATGAAACTGGGCCTATATTTGCTGGAACTTAGAGAATGGCGGGGGGGGGGGGGAGAAATCTCAAATGATGAAAGGTGAGGGAGTCTAGGTCCAATGGGCACAGCCCCAGAATAGAGGGATGTCCATTTGGAACAGAGACAAGGAGAAATTCCTTTAGCTAGAGTTTGGTGCATCTGTGTAATTTGTTGCCACAGGTGGGTGTGGAGGCCAAGTTATTGGCGTTTAACACAGAAGTTGATAGGATCTTGATTATTCAGGGAATGAAGGGACACAGGGGAAGGCAGGAGAATGGGGTTAAGAGGGAAATGGATCAGCATTAATGGAATGGTGGAGCAGACTCGATGTGCCAAATGGCCTAATTATGCACCTTTGTCTTACAGTCTTACACCCCAAATGTTCTGCTCTGAAATTTTGCTGGGTAAAAGTATTTGTCTAAAGTTCTGGATTCAGATTCAGATTGGTCTATTGTCATATACACCTGGGCAAAGTTAAATTTACTTTACAGGTGAAGTTCACAGAACAAACGGTATATATGGTGTTGTGTTTTGTTAGCTAATTGCAAGAAAAAGTCGGAGCTGGGAATGCGAGTCTAACTTTGGTTGTTACTTTAATCAAGGTGCGCATGTATGATGTGCTAGCGACATGATGTATCTGTTATCCTATTTATAGATATAACCTATAATGAATTATTAAAATTAACAAGAATGCTTGATTAAACAATATAAAGAAATGCTGAATCAACTATAACTGAAGAACTAAAATTAATGTTTCAAGAATGAGGCAGCAGCACCAGGAAGGGGATGTGAAAGAAGTGATTGGTTCAGAACACAGAATATCGAACATTATAGCTGAGTAGAGGCCCTTCAGCCAACAATGCTGTTCCAACACTTTAACCTTCTAACCCTTCCGTCCCACAAAACCCTCCATATCTCTATCAACCATGCTCCTATCTAAGAGTCTCCTATCTTAGAGAGGGTGCAGAGGAGATTTACCACGATGCTGCCTGGAGTAGAGAGCGAGGTGATGAGGTAAGGTTGAGCGAGTCAGATCTCTAATGTGTCTGCCTCTACCACCAACCCGGCAGGGCATTCCATGCATTCACTGCTCTCTCTGTAAAATAAAAACTTACCTCTGACATCTCCGTCCGCCCATCCTAGAGTAGAATCAGCTTTTTTAAAAATAAACTTTATTCATAATACTGTAAATATAACAGTGCTCTGGCGTGAATGAAATCACTGGAGAGACAGAGTTACTGGTAGATACAAAGCAGCTTCTTTATTCGACACAACAAAGTACAGCAGGCATCATACGGACAGAGACGCTTTCGGTAGAAAGGTCTGCTAGCCCAATGTGGGCTCGATATTTATATGCTAAACACAAATGCAATCGCTACTTAAAAAGTTATAGACAATGCTTCCTTTTGAAGCTACATACAAAACATCACACCTTCTTCCTTTCCTTCTGACGCCGACATGTCTGGGTTGGTATCCGCAGTTTTTAGGAATACAAGTTAAATCCACAATACATTTATTTGGCATTTCACGTGCTAACATAGAAGGCAATTCATATCTATGAAGTATAGATAATGCTGTCTTCCAAACTACCTGTAAACTTCACACTTCCACCCGCAGCGTCTGGCTAGTATCCCGATATTCACAGCTTTTAGGAAATGCGTTGTTGTGAACTCAGTCCACTGTACTTTGTCAAACAGAAGGCTGGTGGCCAGAGTTATTTAAGTGTAAATGAATCATCTACCCAAAAACTCACCCTAACAGCAGGAAGAAATAATGCAAGCCTTTGGCAACACAGGAAAAATACTGCAGGATCGCGGCAGGTCAGGAAGCATCTATAGAGCCGTGACCCTACATCAGGATTGGAAAGGAAGGGGGAAGAAGCCAGAATAGGAAGATACAATAGACAATAGGTGGAGAAGTAGACCATTCGGCCCTTCGAGCCTGCACTGCCATTCTGAGATCATGGCTGATCATCTACTATCAATACCCGGTTCCTGCCTTGTCCCCATAACCCTTGATTTCCCTATCCATAAGATACCTATCTAGCTCCTTCTTGAAAGCATCCAGAGAATTGGCCTCCACTGCCTTCTGAGGCAGCACATTCCACACCTCCACAACTCTCTGGGAGAAGAAGTTCTTCCTCAACTCTGTCCTAAATGACCTACCCCTTATTCTTAAACCATGCCCTCTGGTACTGGAGATGGGCAAAGTGAAGGAGTACATGTTGATACAAAGGACACGTTTCTCTGTTTTGATGTTTCAATGTATATTCAGTGGCTACTTTATTAGGTACAAGAGTGGAACCCAATGTGGGGTATTTTGTTTTGCTGCGAAAGCTCATCCACTTCAAGGTTTGACATTTTGTGCACCCAGAGATGCTCTGCTGCACATCACTGTTGTAACACGTGGTTATCGGAGTTACTGTCATCTTCCTGTCAGCTTAATCATTCCCCTCTGACCTCTCTTATTAACAACCACAAACAGGAGAAAATCTGCAGATGCTGGAAATCCAAGCAACACACACAAAATGCTGGAGGAACTAAGCCAGCCGGGCAGCATCCATGGAAAAGAGTACAGTCGACATTTTGGGCTGAAACCCTTCGGCAGGACTGGAGAATAAAAAAGGCTGGAGTAGGTTTAAAGGGTGGGGGAGGGGGAGAAGAAACACAAGGTGACAGGTGAAACCTGAAGGAGGAGGGACGAAGTAAAGAGCTGGGAAGTTGATTGGTGAAAGAGACAGAAGGCCATGCAGGAGCGCCAGAGGGAGTCGATGGGCTGGCAAGGATATAAAGTGAGAGAGGAAAAAGGGGATGGTGATAGGTGAAACCTGAAGGGGGAGGGATGAGGTAAATTAACAGGCAAGGAGAAGGAGCACAAGTCAGAAGGTGATAGGTGAAGCTGGGGGTGGGGGTGAAGTTCAAAGTACATTTACTATCAAAGTATGTATACGACACAACCTTGAGATTCGTCTCCTTACAGGCAACCACAAAACAAATGAAACCAAAGGAACCCATCACAAAAAGAAGAACATCATACATCCACGGCGTAGAGAAGGAAAAAAATCGTGCAAATAATGAAAGTAACATTCCGATCTCAAGTTCACGAAAGTGAGACCACAGCTATGAAGCCTTTCACAGCCGATCCATGAGCCAGTTAGTTGCCTCTGTTCAGCGCAGAGATGAGGAAACTTCTAGGAGCAGCGAGCTGAACACAGGCCTATCCCTGCCTCCGGCCCTCACACACTAACTTTTTCAATTTGGAAAGTAACAAATTGGGAAGTGATGTGGAAAAGGCAAACTAAATGGCTGGAGAAGAAGGAAACTGATAGGAAAGGAGAGTGGATCTTGGGAGAAAGGAAATGAGGAGGGCCACCCGAGGGTGGGGATAGGTAGGTGAGGAGAAGAGTTAAGAGCCAATGAAGAAGAAAGAATTGGGAGGGGAAAAATTGCCGAAAAATGGAGAAATTGATTTTCATGCTGTCAGTTTTGATGCAGAACTAGAGCAGATTCTCAGCCACTAGTTTTCAATCCAAGTCCAGAAGTAAGGATAAAGTTTCTCCGTGAATTTATTCCCAGTGAAGGTGTAGAGATAGGACTTGATTTCCGCATAGTGAAATGAAACTGTCCCGGACTCGGAACGGAGATAAACTCCTACCCTCCCGAGGATGGGAACAGCGGGGAGATGGGATTCAGGGACAGTGAGAACCCTGATTATTTGACTAAAATGCCAGATGATCCAGAATGCGGTCACTGGACTCAGGCTGAACCTTCATTTCCTCTCCACAGACTCTGCGGCAACTTCCAGCATCCAAGGCTGATTCCCCATCACCTCCACCTCCTAGTAATGTCTCCCCTCTGTAAATCCCTCCGATCCCAGCGCACAAAACCAGTCTGTGAACCTCTGCCTGGTGTCAGGGAGATTCCTCCGGGTCTCGGTCCATCTCACACTCTTCCGATCCTCAGACACCTCGAGCTCTGGATGCACCGTTTCCACATCCAGGGTGACAGAGACTGGGGGGAAAAGCAGAGAATTAGAGAGTCCCTCGGGATCGGTGGAGGGGAGGGGGCGGGGACAGGCAGTACGGTCCCTGGACCAGGGAGAGGCCGCTGAGTCTCAGGCACTGTGGTTAACTCAACTCCAGGGATGGACAACCCGTATCTCCCCCATGTTTTCCCTCCGGGATGGAGAATGGAGTTTTACTGATCAACACACAAAATGCAGCTTGAGTGGAGGGAGATGGACAGTCCACGTTTCAGGTTAAGTGGAGGGAGATAGACAGTCCGTGTTTCAGGTTGAGTGGAGGGAGATAGACAGTCCACGTTTCAGGTTGAGTGGAGGGAGATAGACAGTCCGTGTTTCAGGTTGAGTGGAGGGAGATGGACAGTCCGTGTTTCAGGTTGAGTGGAGGGAGATAGACAGTCCACGTTTCAGGTTGAGTGGAGGGAGATGGACAGTCCACGTTTCAGGTTGAGTGGAGGGAGATGGACAGTCCGTGTTTCAGGTTGAGTGGAGGGAGATGGACAGTCCACGTTTCAGGTTGAGTGGAGGGAGATGGACAGTCCGTGTTTCAGGTTGAGTGGAAGGAGATGGACAGTCCGTGTTTCATGTTGAGTGGAGGGAGATGGACAGTCCGTGTTTCAGGTTGAGTGGAGGGAGATGGACAGTCCGTGTTTCAGGTTGAGTGGAGGGAGATAGACAGTCCGTGTTTCAGGTTGAGTGGAGGGAGATGGACAGTCCGTGTTTCAGGTTGAGTGGAGGGAGATAGACAGTCCACGTTTCAGGTTGAGTGGAGGGAGATGGACAGTCCACGTTTCAGGTTGAGTGGAGGGAGATAGACAGTCCGTGTTTCAGGTTGAGTGGAGGGAGATAGACAGTCCACGTTTCAGGTTGAGTGGAGGGAGATAGACAGTCCACGTTTCATGTTGAGTGGAGGGAGATAGACAGTCCGTGTTTCGGGTTGAGTGGAGGGAGATAGACAGTCCACGTTTCAGGTTGAGTGGAGGAAGATAGACAGTCCACGTTTCATGTTGAGTGGAGGGAGATGGACAGTCCGTGTTTCAGGTTGAGTGGAGGGAGATGGACAGTCCGTGTTTCAGGTTGAGTGGAGGGAGATGGACAGTCCGTGTTTCAGGTTGAGTGGAGGGAGATGGACAGTCCGTGTTTCAGGTTGAGTGGAGGGAGATGGACAGTCCGTGTTTCAGGTTGAGTGGAGGGAGATGGACAGTCCGTGTTTCAGGTTGAGTGGAGGGAGATGGACAGTCCACGTTTCATGTTGAGTGGAAGGAGATGGACAGTCCGTGTTTCAGGTTGAGTGGAGGGAGATGGACAGTCCGTGTTTCAGGTTAAGTAGAGGGAGATGGACAGTCCGTGTTTCAGGTTGAGTGGAGGGAGATAGACAGTCCGTGTTTCGGGTTGAGATCTTTCCTCAGGGATGGTAAGAAAGAGGGTAGATATCCAGTAGAAACCTGTGTGGTGAAAGAGTCGAATGGGATACAGATGGGGATGAGGGTCACTGAATATTGGGGGAATTTAAAGAGGAGGTCAGAATGGCTCTTCGCCCAACTCGTTCCACCCGGCCAACTTGCTTTAAAATGCTAATCCCATTTGCCTGGTAGCATAGTGGTGAGCACCAAGATATTATTCCTCAGGGCATTTGGAGTTCGATGTCCCTTTCTGGCGCTGTGTGTACGTTCTCCCTGTCAACATGTGGGTTTCCTCCAAAGGACGTGTTAGGAGTTTGACTGGCCATTCTCAATTGTCCCGTGATTATGCTAATGTTAAACACCTGGGTCCCTGGGCGGTGCAGCTCACTGGACTGGGAGGGCCTATTCCACACTGCATCTCTAAATAAATAAATAACTGCTTACATACATTATTCCTTTACAACTTTCTCATCCAGGTACCTGCCCACATGGATTTTAAAACATTGTCACAATACCCACCTCTACAGCCTCCTCTGTCAGCCTCCAAGCTTCAGGAAGAAAATCCCAGCCTATTCCACTTCCACTTATAGCCCAAACTCTCCAGCCCCAGTAGCATCCTTATAAAAAAGAGAAAATCTGCAGATGCTGGAAATCCGAGCAACACGCACAAAATGCTGGAGGAACTCAGCAGGCCAAGCAGCATCTATGGAAAAGAAACAGTCAACATTTTGGGTCGAAACCCTTTGTAAAGGATTTACATCTTCGTAAATCAGGTTTGCACCCTCTCCAGTTGAATGACATCCCTCCTGTAGCAAGGTACCCAGAACCGTACACACTGCTCCAAATATGGCCGGACCAACACCTTGTACACATGGAACAGGAAGTCCCAGCTCCTGTACTAAGTATTCTGACCGATAAAGACAAGCACTCCTCCACTCCCCCCATCCTCCATCCCATTGCTCCATTCCTCAACACTCTCCAGAGTGGTACGATTGTTGTGTAAGCTGTGTTTGGCTTTGCAAATACAACACCACGCTTTTCTCTGAATTAAACTTCATTTGCCATTTCACAGCCCACTGTCCTAGTTGATTAAGGGCCCATTTTAACTTGAGATAACCCTCTACACTGTTCGCTATACCACCAATTTCAGTGTCATCCACAAATGTACAAGCCATGCCACCTACAATCTCATCATAATCACTAATATGAATGACACACAATAGTGGATCCCTAAGGCACACCTGCAAGGCACAGGCCTCCAGTCTAAAAACGAACCCTCCACCACAACACACTGCCTCCTCCCAGCCAGCCAATTATGCATCCAATTTGCTAGATCGTACTGGATCCCATGTGATCAAACTCACCGGAATACCATTCCAGGAACTACCTTGTCAAACACCTTGTTAAAGTCCCTGTAGACAATGGCTAGTCCAGTTACATCATCTGTATCAACCAAATTCATGAGACAATATATTCCAGCCAGAAAGCCATGCTAACTATCCCTCATCAGTCTTTGCCCTTCTAAATACACGTGGATCCTGTGTCTCTCAGAATCCCCTCCATTAACGCCCCCACCACCAATGTTAGGCTCACTGGTCTGTACTTCCCAGGCATTTCCCTGCTGTCATGGTCCGGTCCATGAAATCCACATTCCGGTTCACGGTCCGGTCCGTGGACTCAGGACTCCGGGTCTTCCAGCACATTTGATTGAGTTAAGCATAGGCACCTGATTCCCATCTTGGGGCTTGGGATATAAGTAGCCTTGGGGTTGAGTGTGGGTGGTTGGTTTGTCTTGTAAGTTCCCCTTGGAGCAGTCTGCTGATGGAAGGCTAGTGAAGCCATTTGTGATCTCTAGGCCTGGTTGGAGGACCACCGCTTCATAGAGCCTTGTTGCCACTCGTTGGAGTAGTCTTTTCAGTATGGATTCAGCTGTTTCCCGGGCCAGCTGAGTGGCCGTCAGCCACTCCAAGCTAGGTAGGGATACCGGTGACCCCTGTTTCCATCCAGGAGGTCAGTGTGGACATGGTGGAGGATTACAAATACCTGGGGATACGAATTGACAATAAACTGGACTGGTCAAAGAACACTGAGGCTGTCTACAAGAAGGGTCAGAGCCGTCTCTATTTCCTGAGGAGATTGAGGTCCTTTAACATCTGCCGGACGATGCTGAGGATGTTCTACGAGTCTGTGGTGGCCAGTGTGATCATGTTTGCTGCTGTGTGCTGGGGCAGCAGGCTGAGGGTAGCAGACACCAACAGGATCAACAAACTCATTCATAAGGCCAGTGATGTTGTGGGGATGTAACTGGATTCTCTCACGGTGGTGTCTCAAAAGAGGATGCTGTCCAAGTTGCATGCCATCTTGGTCAATGTCTCCCATCCACTACATAATGTACTGGGTGGGCACAGGAGTACATTCAGCCAGAGACTCATTCCTCCGAGATGCAACACAGAGCGTCATAGGAAGTCATTCCTGCCTGTGGCCATCAAACTTTACAACTCCTCCCTTGGAGGGTCAGACACCCTGAGCCGATAGGCTGGTTCTGGATTTATTTCATAATTTACTGGCATAATTTACATATTACTATTTAACTATTTATGGTTTTATTACTATTTATTATTTATGGTGCAACTGTAACAAAAACCAATTTCCCCCTTGGATCAATAAAGTATGACTATGACTATGGGGTGATCTGACAGAAATATATAAGGTTATGAGGGTGTAGATTGAGCAGATGGTTGAAATCTTCTTCCCACAGGAGGGGGGATCAAATACAAGAGGTCACATGTCTGAGGTGAGAGGAAGGAGTTCAAAGGTGAATTTATTTGAACAGTGAGTGGTTGATGTTGGAACTTGCTGCCAGAGGAGGTGAGGGAATCAGATACAATCACTCTGTTTAAGACACAAACGAGAGAAAATCTGCAGATTCTGGAATCCAAGGAGCCCCACACACAACATGCTGGAGGAACTCAGCAGGCCAAGCAGTATCTATAGAAAAGAGTACAGTCAGCGTTTCAGGCTGAGACCCTTCATCAGGACTCTTCAGTCTGATATCTAATCTTGCCTCTTTTACCATTTATATATTTGAAAAAAAAACAATGAAGGAACCATCAGCAGCTCTATGTTATGATCAGAGGAAATAATTTTTTCCTGAGATGTATGGAAGTTGTGGGAATCCAGTTTTGCCACAGCAGTGCTGAATAGTTGCATCACCTGTCTGGTAAAAAATCAGTTTACCACCATTTGTAAACTGTTCATTGATGCCCTTTGACAGAAACAAATTCAAACATAGTCCCTCACCTTGAGAAATATCACACTGTCTAGAAGGGCTGAGATGGCCTGTTTCCATGCTGTAATTGTTATATGGTCTTTTTGATCCACCTGTTCCTGTAACTTTGAAATTTCCTTATTCATAGAATTTAAATTCTCTTCAATCTCTCAAAGATTTTTCTCCATTGGATTTAGAATCCTCTCTTTTTCTTCCCTGAGATCTCGGAGTGCGTGCTGTTCTTTCTCAGTGAGAATCTGGTGCAATTCAGCAAAATGGGATGTGATGTGAAACTGACGGCTGTGTGACCCTTTCTGTCAAATCAAAGGTGAAGATTAATTTACTGTATTGCTGTGCTGTATTTCCTTATGACATCAGGTGACCATTCAGGCAATTTAAATCCATGCTAGTTCTAGGAGCAAACCCATTTGCTCACATTTCCTGAAACTTCATTGACTCATTAACTCCAAACCGATTCACATACACCCAACCCCACATCCACAGGGTTAATAGTAATTATCCAGCATGTCCTTGGAATGTGGCTAACACTGTTGTGGTCACAGGGAGAACATACAAATTCCACGCAGACAGCCTCAGAAGGTCAGAATTGGACCCAGGCCACTGGAACCGATACTCTGCTATTCTGCATCAAAAGGTGCAAAACTACACAGCAACATTGGAAATTCTGTGCAGAATGCCCCACCCGAACTCCGGATTTTTTCTCTTTCTGTTGCTGCTTCTTTCCCTGGAAGTCTGATTTCTTTTTTTGTGAGAGAGGCTAAGGAAGATTTAACCTGATCCTGGAAGTCAGAAAGTGAATGAAATAGAAAAAAAGCTACAAAACAAACAGGTGAAATAAAAGAATTATCGCACAACATGCTGGAGGAACTCAGTGAGTCGGGCAGCAGCGATGGAAGGGAAATAAACAGGTAACGTTTCAATATGAGACCTTCATTAGGACTGGGAAGGAATTGGGCAGAAGCCAGAATAAAAAGTCTGGCGATGAGTACCATCTGGCAGGTGACAGGTGAGACAACGTGAGTGGGAACGTGGGGGAGGGTGATAAAGTAAGAAGCTGAGAAGGGCAGGTTGAAGAGGTGAACAGCTGAAGAAGAGAGAATCGAGAGGACAATCGACTATGGAAGAAACAGAGGGAATCAAGGCTTGTTGGGGCCCTGAATCGTGACGAAGGAGGATGTTGTGGAGGCAGGTGTAGCACTTGTCCTGTTTGCAGGTATAAGTGTCAGGACGGGGATCAGGGAGCAGTAAATGAGTGAATAAAGGAGTTTTGTGGAGAGCGGTCCCTACAGAGAGCGGAGTGTTGTGTGTGTGTGTGGCTTCTATGAGGGGGTAGAATCGTTGAAGATGGCGGAAGTTGCAGAGAATGATATCTTGGTTGTGGAGGCTCATGTGGTGGTAGTTAGGACAAGGGATAATGGGCTGAGTATGAGTATCAAGTTTGAGTTATTTTGTAGATTTCTACAGCTTCTTGTAACGGCAGGAAGCGGTGCTCTCTGTGTTCCCGCGCACCTCTGCAGATCAGACAGAGCAGTTTCTTGTCGGTTTCACAAAACAGCCTCAGTTCTTCCTCATGTTCTTTGCAGTGAGGTTTACTTTCGTTCCCTTTCGGATTCAGGTTTAGTTCTTGAAACTTCTCTGACAGACTTGCTAAGGCCCGATTGATCCTAAGGGTGCGGTCTGCCTACTCCTCTCTACATTCCGGGCAGGAGTTTCTCTCCTCCTTTTCCTAATACAGGAGTGGCAGAAGTTGTGTCCACACCCCAAAAACATCGGATTGGTGAAGAAATCGAGGCAGATGGGACAAATTGCCACTCCGGTTAAACGTTCGACCTGGCCTTTCGAAGCCATGTTAACTCCTGAAGCGTCCTGACTCAGAAACCTTTCACTTTCGGGGAGCTGCTGGACCCCTGCAGTACCGCGGTTGTCCTCTAGGGGCGCTGCAGTCTCAGGGAATGATCGTTATCTTGTCAGAAGTGTTCAGTGGGCAGGGATCGCGGCCATTCCCACATCAGGGTGGGATTAGAAACACATTAAACAAGTCTGAATATAAATGAAGCCGGAGAGGACAGCCTGACTCAATCTAAAGTAGGACTGAAAGGGACAAGTTCTGAAAAGGGAGACTCAAGAGACTGCAGGGAGTGAAGAAACTGCACCAATCTCCCTCCAGGCACCTATCCCTCAAGTGGCCTGAATGCTACAGCTGCCCCTACACCTCCTCCCTCACCTCCACCTCCACTGAGGGCCCCAAGCAACTCTTTCCAGCTGCGAATATGCTGGTGTCGTCTGTTGTGTCCGGTGCTCCCGGTGCCGCCTCCTCTACCTTAGTAAGATTAGTCGTGAATTGGGGGACCACTTCGTCACGCAGCTCAGCACCATCTGGCGCAAGCGGGACTTCCCGTTGGCCAAACACTACTGCCTGACCTGCTGAGTTCCTTCAGCCCTTTGTGTGTGTGATTCTGCCAGTCGGCTGCCACCATGCCCATCCAGGGCATTCCGTGCTGACCACTCCCTGATGAAACTGTGGTCAAAGGTGTTGGTCTGGAAGAACTATGACCAAGTTCACGAATGCAGGGTTCATACGTAGAGGGCGATGAACAAAGCAGTTGCGGAGAAATTTCCGTGACACGCCGCTTCCATCAGATTGACCACTCCAGCTCCCGGAGGCAGTCACACTCATAGCCGATCAGCGATTGCTGTTCCATAGACCAGTGGGTGCGACGCAGGCCGGAGTTTGGAACAGAGAGCGAGCGGACTACGAGAGAAAACTGAGATCAGGAGCTACACCCCAGGAAAAAGCTGGAACACCAGCCGGGAAGACTGAAAATCTGGCTGAGTGGTGCCACAGTATCAACCGCTCATTCAATGTCAGCAAGACCAAGGAGCTGATTATTGACTTCAGGAGAGGAATCCAGGGGGCATGAAACAGTTCTCATCAGTGGATTAGGGCTGGGGAGAGTCAGCAGCTTTTAATTCCTCGGTGTTATTATATGGAAAGACCTGTGCGGGACCCAGCAAGTGCATACAATTGAGAGTTTATTTACCTCCTTAGGAGTTTGAGAAAATTGGACACGACACCTAAAACTTTGACAGGCTTCTAGTGGAGAGCTTATTGACAGCTGGTATGCAGACACCAAACGTCTGCAATGGAAAGTCCTACAAAAAGTACTGGATACGGCCCCAGTCCCACTCGGGTAAACCCCTCCCCTCCATTGAGCACATCTACGTGAAGCGTTGTCGTAGGAGAGCAGCATTCATCATCGGGGACCCCCACCACCCAGGATATGCTCTCTTCTGGCTGCTGTCATCAGAAGAAGGTACAGGATTCTCAGAGCTCACACCACCAGGTTCAGGAACAGTTATTACCCCTCAACCTTCTGAGCCTTGAACCGGGGGGATCAGTTCATTTGCTCCAACACTGAGCAATTCCGACAACCTACGGACTCAAATTCAAGGAATCTTCATCACATGTTCTCGATGGTTTGTTTATTATTACTGGTTCTCTCTCTTTGCATTTGCAGCTTCTTGTATTTTGCACTCTGGTTGATCAATTTGGTGCTGTCTTTCTTTGATTCTATTACAGGTTTTATTCTATTGTGGATTTATTGAGTATGCCCACAAGAAAATGAATCTCAGGGTAGTAGACGGTGATATATGGGTACTTTGATAATAAATTTATTTTGAACTTTGAACTGTTATACAATGGACAATCGCGGTACTGCAGGGCTTCAGCAGCTCCCGAAAGTGAAAGGATCCTGAACCAGGAAGTGGAGAGTTAATATGGCTTCGAAAGGCCAGGTCGAGAGTTTAACTGAGGAGGTAATTTGCTCCATCTGCCTGAATTTCTTCACCGACCCGGTTATACTGGAGTGTGGACACAACTTCTGCCGCTACTGTATCACACGGTATTGGGAAACTGCGGAGAGAAACTCCTGCCCGGAATGTAGAGAGGTGTTTGCGAGCCGCACCCTCAAGGTGAATCGGGCCTTAGCAAATCTGTCTGAGAAAGCTCGAAAACTAAACATGGATCCGAAAGAGAAGGAAAGTAAACTTCACTGCGAGGAACACGAGGAAGAACTGAAGCTGTTTTGTGAGACGGACAAGAAGCTGCTCTGTGTGATCTGTAGAGATGCGCAGGAACACAGAGACCACCGCTTCCTGCCGATTAAAGAAGCTGTGAAAATTTACAAGGTAAAAATCAACCGATTGATCGCCTGTTTACTTTGTCGCATCTTTATTGTCTAACATCTTTACTCTCTGTTTCCCAGGATAAGGTTAAATCTTCCTTAGACTCTCTCACAAAAAAGAAATCTGACATTCAGGAAATGGAGTGGCAACAGAAAGAGAAGATTTCTGGAGTTCGGGTGAGACTTTCCGATCCTTCATCGTATTAGAAACATAGAAAACCTTCAGCTCAGTACAGGCCCTTTGGCCCACAAAGCTGTGCCGGACATGTCCTTACCTAGGCTTACTCATACAAGGAGGAACTCAGCAGGTCGGGCAGCATCCGTGGAAAAGATCGGTCGACGTTTCGGGCCGGAACCCTTCGTCAGGACTGTAGAGGGAAGGGGCAGAGGCCCTATAAGAAGGTGGGGGAGGGTGGGAAGAAGAAGGCTGGTAGATTCCAGGTGAAAAACCAGTAAGGGGAAAGATAAAGGGTTGGAGAAGGGAGGCAGGGAGGTGATAGGCAGGAAAGGTGAAGAAAGAATAGGGGAAAACACAATGGGTAGTAGAAGGAGGCGGAACCAAGAGGGAGGTGATAGGCAGCTGGGGGAGGGACAGAGTGACATAGGGATAGGGGAAGGGAGGGGGAGGGAATTACCGGAAGTTGGAGAATTCTATGTCCATACCAGGGGCTGGAGATTACCTGGACAATATATGAGGTGTTGCTCCTCCAACCTGAGCTTAGCCTCATCATGGCAGTAGAAGAGGCCATGTATGGACACATCTGAATGGGAGTGGGAAGCAGAGCTGAAGTGGGTGGCTACTGGGAGATCCTGTCTGTTTTGGCAGACAGAGCAGAGGTGCTCGACGAAGCAGCCCCCAATCTGCATCGGGTTTCACCGATGTAGAAGAGGCCGCACCGGGAGTACCAGATGCAATAGATGACCCCAACAGACTCAGAAGTGAAGTGTTGCCTCACTTGGAAGTACTGTTTGGGGCCCTGAATGGTGGCAAGAGAGGAGGTGTAGGGACAGGTGTAGCACTTACACTTACAGGGATAAGTGTCATGTGGGAGATCCGTGGGGAGGGACCTGTGGACCAGGGAGTCGCGGAGGAACCGATCCCTGTGGAAGGTGGAGAGGGACGGAGAGGGAAAGATGTGCTTAGTGGTGGAATCCTGTTGAAGGTGGTGGAAGTTGTGGAGGATAATGTGCTGGATCCAGAGGCTGGTGGGGTGGTAGGTGAGGACAAGGAGAACTCTGTCCCTGTTGTGGTTGTGGGAGGATGGGGTGAGAGCCAAAGTGTGGGAAATGGAGGAGATGCAGGTGAGGGCATCATTGATGACAGCAGAAGGGAAACCACGATCCTTAAAGAAAGAGGACATTTGAGATGTCCTGGAACAGAAAACCTCATCCTCGGAGCAGATGCGGCGGAGACGGAGGAACTGGGAATAGGGAATGGCATTTTTGCATGTGGCGGGGTGGGAAATACAACTTAGTAACATAACATGTTAACCCTCGCCTTTGATTTGACAGGAACAGTCACACGGCCTTCAGTCAGAGATCACGTCCCAGTTTGCTGAACTGCACCAGATTCTCACCCAGAAAGAGCAACAGGTACTCCAAAATGTCAGGGAAGAAGAGGCGAGGATTCTACACCCGATGGAGAAAAATCTTCACAAGATTCAAGAGGATTTAAAGTTAATTCAGGAGGAAATCTCAAAGTTACAGGAACAGTTGGATCAAGAAGACAGTATAACATTTCTGAAGGTGTGGAATTACATGTAAAATTTGAATCAATAGAAGTGCACTGTCACAAAATGGGGAGTAGCATATTTGAGATAAATACAGTATTTCTGCAATTAAACTGATTTCAACTAGATGTTTTCACTGTTCAGGACTGTTGTCTCCAAATGGGCCTTGTACAACATCTGTACATCACAGGACAGTCTGCAACCTTCTCAGGAATGAGTTACTCTGATCATAGTCCTGAGCTGGTGATCGTTTCTGTGATTCCCACATATAGTATCCCTGAAAACTCGTATTAAAATCCAATTAAAATCACACACTCTGAGTGTGACTGGTGCTGTGCATTGTCCCCTCTTAGCTGCACAGCTGTGCATAAACTGAAATGCTCCCGTGCACGTAGTCTTTGTTACTACGCAGCTAGTACTTTCTTTTATATACCACATGATTAATTACAAGATATTTTACAATGATATTAACATAGATTTCAAATTATGAAGGAAAATACCAGCTGTATTGGAGTTTGAGAGTGGGAGCATTTCAGTTCCTGCGCGGCTATAGTGAGGGAACAGCAGCGGTGGGTATGAAGGTCTTTTAATCGACCAGTAGGAATGAGGATAAATTCCAGAAGATAAACATATTCTGTCAGATATGTTCCTCGTGGGATTCCATCCCTTACCATATCACAGCAGGCTATTTAGTCCATCATCTCTCATCAGTTTTCCTACCCTGCACAAGCCTCCTCCCACCTGGTCAGCACACCCATCAACCATCTCCCCAACTCAATGTCTTCATTCACCTTCCACATTATATTTCATCTCTGCTGTCTGCTTCAGCAACAATGGCGGCAAATTTCACATTTTCATTGCTGAATATCTCATAGGATTTATTAAAGTCCATCTTACATTTTATATTTGCCTTATGCTGTCCTCTCTGAAGGAGATACTGTACTTTACCAGATATATTCTCCACACCACCCCTATCATGTCCATTGATAATGTTAAACTCTTCAATCTCATCATTACTGACATTTTATCAAAATGTTGATCCTTTTCAAACTTTCTTGAACTTTTCACCCACTCAGTAGAAGTATAATTTTCAGAAACATTCCTTGTACTTTCTCCTGTTGTTCTTTGTCAAATCTGTAATGTTATCATTTGGTCCCTGTGCCTGTAGGAGTGAGAGTTGGAACTTTTTTAGCATCTGTAATCACTTGGATGAAATGCCTGCTCTCGGGCTGCATGCAGATGGTCAATCTCAGCTAATTCGTATCTGTGTTTTATTTATTTCAGGACAACGCTGATCGGAAGAGGAGGTAGGACCCACTCTTTGCTGAAACTCTGCTGGTTTTTATAAAATGTGTCATGGATTGTTGCTGTTTGGTTAATAACCAACTGTTTAAAATTTGCAGGATTAGTGATGAGAATCAGTTATTGTCCGTGACAGGCGGCACGCTGCCAATTGAGAAATTCGATCAACCTGTATTGTACACAGTGTGGAGTGAAATGTTTGATGCCATAAAGCGGGGTAAGTCTCATACAGAGTCCTTTTAAACTGAGCCAAAAATTGAATTCACTGATGGGGGAATTGAAGCTTTTTCCCTGGGCAGCATCAATTTCATATAGTCAGCTGCTGAAGTCAGATCCCTGAGCTCACCAACCGAGCAGCAGAATAAACCAAGTACACGGGCTTTTAGGTGAACCACTACATCCTGAAGCCACACACACTGCAAAATACCCCATGAAGTGGGGTTGAAACGAGCCACAGCCACTGAGGAATTAAAATTTGTTTATTTAAATGACAGGGACAAAAAAAAAAATAAGCCAATGACAATGTAGTGACTCGGGTTGTTCTAAAATACCATTGTTTCGTTCAGGAAAGGAAATTAGCTCGACTCACCTTCTGCGGCTTGCCATGACTGCAGACGCTGGTTAACTCAGGTCTGCCCCCTGCTGGATCGGCAAGCCTCTTAGTTGTTCATTCAAATTACTGTAGTTCATTTCAACCAAGATATCTTCCTGAGCTAGTCCAATTGCCCATGTTTGCACCGCATACCTCTAACCCTTTCCTATTTATGTACCTGTCTAACTATATTTTTAAATATTGTAATTTTACTTGCCTCTACAACTTCTTCTAACAGCTCTTTCCACTGTGTGATAAAGTTGTCTCCAACTCCATTTTAAAATTTCCCCTCTCACCTTTAGTCTATATCTCTTCTGGTTTTACACTCACCCATTCTAGGAAAAAGACTGAACATTGGACAGGCTAGATGCGGGAAGATTGTTCCCGATGTTGGGGAGGTCCAGAACGAGGGGTCACAGTTTGAGGATAGAGGGGAAGCCTTTTAGGACCGAGATTAGGAAAAACTTCTACACACAGAGGGTGGTGAATCTGTGGAATTCTCTGCCACAGCAAACTGTTGAGGCCAGTTCATTGGCTATGTTTAAGAGGGAGTTAGATATGGCCCTTGTGGCTATAGGGGTCA
Organism: Mobula hypostoma; assembly: GCF_963921235.1. Classification (NCBI taxonomy): domain Eukaryota; kingdom Metazoa; phylum Chordata; class Chondrichthyes; order Myliobatiformes; family Myliobatidae; genus Mobula; species Mobula hypostoma. The sequence goes on along the minus strand of NC_086101.1, from coordinate 6,364,082 downwards.
GGGGGTATTGGAGGGAAGGCTGGGTTCTGAGTTGGATGATCAGCCACGATCATAATAAATGGCGGTGCAGGCTCGAAGGGCCGAATGGCCTACTCCTGCACCTATTTTCTATGTTTCTATGTTTCTATGTTTCTCCCCACTCCTCGTGGTTTTATACGGTGCCTTGTAAAAGTATTCAACCCCCAACACTTTGTTCACATGAATGAGTGTTACAAGCAGGGATTTTGATCAATTTAACTGAGAATTCTTATTTGTGAATCGCATGCTCCTTTTTTCACAGTAGAGCCCAAAAACAGGGAAAATTGTAAAGCATGGAAAGCTAAAAATTCAAAAACTGAAATGATAGCAGTTCAAAAGTATTCATCCCCTTTGTTCAGTACTTACGTAGTTGGACCACCTCTTGCAGCTATTACAGAGAGTAGTCTATTTGGACGAATCTCTACTAGCTTTGCACAACATTATGGAGCAAGATTTGCCCATTCCTCCTTGCAAAATTGCTCAAGCTGTGCCAGGTTATCTGGGGAGCGGCAGTGGACAGCCATCTTGTCAGGGGTGTCTGATTGGGCCTCTCAAATACATCAGTTTTCTTCATTTGAACTCCATGGTTGCTCTGGCAGTTGTGCTTTGGGTCTTTGTCCTGCTGAAGGACAAACTTCCTCCCCAGTTTAAACTTTTTGGCACAGGCCAGCAGATTTTTTTCCAGGATCTCTCTAATTCAGCAACATTCATTTTCCCATCAATCCTGACCAATTTTCTGTCCCTGCTACTGAAAAGCATCACCATATCTCACAGTCATGAGAACATCTGCAAATGCTGGAAATCAGAGCAATGCACACAAAATGCTGGAGGAACTCAGCAGGCCAGGCAGCATCTATGAAAAAAGTAAATAGTCGATGTTTCAGGCAGAGTCCTGATTTTGGTTGTTCCCATAGCTTGCTGTTACCTCTACCATGCTTTACAGTAGCGATGGTGTTACCTACCTGTTGCACAATATTAGATTTATGCCACACTTAGTGTTGAGGCCAAGAAGTTCCACTTTAGTCTCATCAGTCCACAAGATCTTCTTACACATCTTCTAAATGATGCTTTGCAAAGTCTTTATGGGCAAGGATATGCTTCTGTTTTAGCCAGGCCTTTCTCCTTGCCACTCTTCAATGAACACGCTTTTGGTGCAAGGCCTTAGAGGTTGTAGAGCCATGAATTTCATTTCCAGTTGCAGACTCTGACTGCTGCAGCTCACTCAGAGTGACTGTTGGTGTCACAGTAGCTTCCTTTACAAATACAGTTCTTTTCCGGTTTTGAGGGGCGGCCTGACCTAGATAGTATGGCTGTGGTTTCATATTTTTCCACTTTTTCACAATGGACTGCACTGAGCTCCAAGGTATGTTCCATGCCTCTCAGATTGTCTGTACCCTTCTCCAGATCTGCGCTTCTCTATTAGTATTCCTCTTCCTTGTCTTGAATGCTCTTTTGTCTTCATTTTGGTTCGGTCTGTTGAAAATCTACCATACTGTTGGACCTCTTAGAGGGATGGAGGTATTTATTCTTATGAATTCAATGAAAGCAGGTGATCTTCTAATTTTCTACATCAACAAGCTGGGTGGGTTGATACTTAATATATTGCACCTGAGGAAAGTTACTGTTATAATGACAAAGGGGCTGAATATTTCTCAGCCTCACAGTTTTGGTTTTTAATAATTGACAGGTTTTGGAATTTTTTTTTCACTTGACATGATGCACAATGCTTTGCAGATAAGCTCCAAAACTCCTACAATATATTTTAAATTTGGAAAATAAGACAGTGCAATGTGAAAGTTGTTGTGGGGCTGAATACTTTTTTAGGCACTGTGGTGTTACCCCTCAACCTCCTATACTGAAGGGAAATGGACCCATCTATATTGTAAGCACAGTCCTCCAGATCTGGTAAAGTTCTTCTGAATCTTTTGTGCACACTTTCCAGCTTAATGACATCCTTCTGATAGTTGGGCGACCAGAAATGTGCACAGTTCTCCATGTGCAGTCTGATCAACGATTTCTACAGTGACTTTCCTACTGCTGAGCTCAATGCCATGTCCAAGGGAACCATGGGTGCCAAATGCCTTCCTGACCACCCTGTCTACCTGTGTTGCCACCTGCAGGGAGGTCATGTACCTGTATCCTTTGGTCTCTATTTTGGAATTATTTCTGTAATTTACTGTCTGAGTCCTGTGCCAGTTTAACAGACCAGAATGTAACATGTCACAACTGTCCAAGTCAAATTGCATCTATTGTTCTTTGATCCCTGTTCCCAGTTGATCTCAATAAGCTGGAAACTAGACAGCTTTCCCCACTGTCCACTTTATCACCAATTTTGCTGTCAACCACCAACTTACTAACCATACAATCTACATTGTTTTCCAAATTGTTAATACTGATGGCCAATAACCCTAGTAACCCCTGTGGCTGTGGCTGTGCCCCTTAACAATAAGTACCGCTGTTTGAGTACTGTTGGGGGGGACAGCTTACCTGGGGGAAGCGACACTGGCCGTGCCTCCGGCACAGAGTCCGGCCCTGTAGCTAAGAAGGGTAGGGAAAGGAAGAGGAGGGCAGTAGTAATAGGGGACTCAATAGTTAGGGGGTCAGATAGATGATTCTGTGGATGAAGTCCGGAGACCCGGATGCTAGTTTGCCTCCCTGGTGCCAGGGACCGGGATGTTTCTGATCATGTCCAAGAGATCCTTAAGTGGGAGGGAGAGGAGCCAGAGGTCGTGGTACATATAGGTACCAATGACATAGGTTGGAAAAGGGAAGAGGTCCTGAAAGAAGAACATAGGGAATTTGGAAGGGAGTTGAGAAACGGACCGCAAAGGTAATAATCTCGGGATTACTGCCTGTGCTACGCGACAGTGAGAGTAGGAATGCAATGAGATGTAGGATAAATGCGTGGCTGAGGGATTGGAGCAGGGGCAGGATTCAGGTTTTTGGATCATTGGGACTACTATTGGCGCAGGCGTGACCCTGTATAAAGGGGACAGGTTGCACTTGAATCCTAGGGGGACCAATATCCTGACGGGGAGATTTGCGAGGGCTACTGAGATGACTTTAAACTAGAATGGTTGGGGGGAGGGAATCAAATTAAGGAGACTAGGAGAGGGGCGGTTGAACTAGGGAAAATGGAGGAAAAAGATAACAAAGTTGTTTGCTCCATTAAGGATAAACAGAGAGTAGGAGGTGGAGAGTTTCTTAAATGCATCTATTTTAATGCTGGGAGCATTGTAAGAAAGGTGGGTGAGCTTAGAGCATGGATTGATACCTGGAAATATGATGTTGCAGCTATTAGTGAAACATGGTTGCAGGAGGGGTATGATTGGCAACTAAATATTCGAGGATTTCGTTGCTTCAGGTGTGATAGAATAGGAGGGGCAAGAGGGGGAGGTGTTGCATTGCTTGTCAGAGAAAATATAACAGCGGTGCTCTGGCAGGATAGATTAGTGGACTCACCTAGGGAGGCTATTTGGGTGGAACTGAGGAATGGGAAAGGTGTTGTGATGCTTATAGGGGTGTATTGTGGTCACCTAATGGGAACCGAGAAGTGGAGGAGCAAATTTGTAAGGAGGTAGCATATATCTGTAGTAAGCACAAGGTTGTGATTGTGGGAGATTTTAATTTTCCACACATAGAATGGGAAGCACATTCTGTAAAAGGGCTGGATGGTTTGGTGTTTGTCAAATGTGTGCAAGGTAGTTTTTTGGAGCAATACAAAGAGGTACCAACTAGAGAAGAGGCAGTGTTGGATCTCCTGTTAGGGAATGAGACAGGGCAGGTGAGAGAGGTATATGTTGGGGAGCACTTCGGGACCAGTGATCACAATACCATTAGTTTCAGTGTAATTATGGAGAAGGATAGGACTGGACCTAGGATTGAGATTTTTGATTGGAGAAAGGCTAGCTTTGTGGAGGTGCAAAAGGATTTAGAAGGAGTGGATTGGGACAATTTGTTTTATGGGAAGGATGTAATAGAGAAATGGAGGTCATTTAAAGGTGAAATTTTGAGGGTTCAGAATCGTTATGTTCCTGTTAGGTTGAAAGGAAAGGTTAGAAGTTTGAGAGAGCCATGGTTTTCAAGGGATATTGGAAACTTGGTTCAGAAAAAGAGAGAGATATTCAATAAATATAGGCAGCTTGAAGTTAATGAGATACTTGAGGAATATAAAAAATGTAAAAAGAATCTTAAGAAAGAAATTAGAAAAGCTAAAAGAAGATTTGAGGCTGCTTTGGCAAGTAAGGTGAAAATAAATCCAAAGGGTTTTTGCAGTTATGTTAGTGGCAAAAGGATAGTGAAGGATAAAGTTGGTCACTTGGAGAATCGGAGTGGATGGCTATGTGCGGAGCCAAAAGAGATGGGGGAGATTTTGAACGGTTTCTTTTCTTCGGTAGTCACTAAGGAGAAGGATATTGAATTGTGTAAGGTAAAGGAAACAAGAAGGGTAGTTATGGAAAGTATGACAATTAAAGAAGAGGAAGTACTGGAGCTTTTAAGGAATATAAAAGTGGATAAGTCTCCGGGTCTGGACAAGATATTCCCTAGGACCTTGAGGGAAGTTAATGTAGAAATAGCAGGGGCTCTGACAGAAATATTTCAAATGTCATTAGAAACGGGGATGGTGCCGGAGGATTGGCATATTGCTCATGTGGTTCCATTGTTTAAAATGGGTTCTAAGAGTAAACCTGGCAATTATCGACCTGTGAGTTTGATGTCAGTGGTGGGTAAATTGATGGAACAGTCAACATGGATTTGTGTGTGGAAGGTCATGTTTGACAAATCTTATGGAATTTTTTGATGAGGTTACTAAGAAAGTTGATGAGGGCAAAGCGGTGGATGTGGTCTATATGGACTTCAGTAAGGCCTTTGACAAGGTTCCACACGGATGGTTGGTTAGGAAGGTTCAATCATTAGGCATTAATATGGAAGTAGTAAAATAGATTCAGCAGTGGCTAGATGGTAGACGCCAGAGAGTAGTGGTGGATAACTGTGTGTCATATTGGAGGACGCTGTGTCGCAGAGTGCGTCAGGGATCTGTACTGGGTCCAATGTTGTCTGTTGTATATATTAATGATCTGGTTGATGGGATGGTAAATTGGATTAGTAAACATGCAGATGATACTAAGATAGGTGGCGTTGTGGATGATAAGGTAGGTTTTCAAAGCTTGCAGAGAGATTTAGGCCAGTTAGAAGAGTGGGCTGAAAGATGGCAGATGGAGTTTAATGCTGAAAAATGTGAGATGCTACATTTTGATAGGACTAATCAAAATAGGACATACATGGCAAATGGTAGGGCATTGAAGAATGCTGTAGAACAGAGGGATCCAGGAATAATGGTGCATAGTTCCCTGAAGGTGAATCTCATGTGGATAGGGTGGTGAAGAAAGCTTTTGGTATGCTGGCCTTTATTAATCAGAACATTGAGTATATGAGTTGGGATGTAATTGTGTAGGGCATTGGTAAGGCCAAATTTGGAGCTTTGTGTACAGTTCTGGTCACCGAATTATAGGAAAGATGTCAATAAAATTGAGAGAGTACAGAGGAGGTTTACTGAAATGTTGCCTGGGTTTCATCTCCTAAGTTACAGAGAAAGGTTGAACAAGTTAGGTCTTTATTCTTTGGAGCGTAGAAGGTTGAGGGGGGACTTGATAGAGGTGTTTAAAATTGAGGGGGATTGATAGAGTTGACATGGATAGGCTTTTTCCATTGAGAGTGGGGAAGATTCAAACAAGAGGATATGGAGTTGAGAGTTAAAGGACAAAAGTTTATGGGTAACATGAGGGGGAACTTCTTTGCTCAGAGAGTGGGAGCTGTGTGGAACAAGCTTCCAGCAGAAGTGGTTGAGGCAGGTTCGATGTTGTCGTTTAAAGTTAAATTCGATAGATATATGGATAGGAAAGGAATGGAGGGTTATGCGCTGAGTGCAGGTTGGTGGGACTAGGTGAGAGTAAGAGTTCAGCACGGACTAGAAGGGTCGAGATGGCCTGTTTCTGTGCTGTAATTGTTATATGGTTATATGATTAACAGTGGACCCAGCATCGACCTCTGAGGTCACAGGGCTCCAGCCTGTAGAACAAACTTTCACCAGCAGTCTGTCTCCTATCGCAAAAGTAGTTTTGTATCCAATTAGATGTGTCATCTGCAACTTTACTGAATAACATGCAACAACAGTGGTCCCAACACTGTCCCCTATGGAACATCACTGGTCATAGACCTCCAGGCAGATTAACACCCCTCTAACATAACCCTTGGTTTCCTATAATGACGCCATCTGAATCCAATCTACACTCGTCTTTTGTAAAATGTGTATGTTCCAAGGCAGAACTATGCATATTCCTCACATTCCCAGTCTCCATGGGAAATACTTTAAAGGCCTCTCCCATCTCCTCTGGGTCCAGATATCAATGACCACATTGGTCCTTAATGAATCAAAACCCTGTATCAGGATGAGAGTGGGGGGGGGGGTCGGTGATGGGGTCAGGGTGGGTTTGTGTGAAAGAGGACAAAAGGACCCTCATCACCCATATTTATCCCCCTTCACCTTCTGTTTCCATCTACACACACACCGTTCACCCACAGGCTTTCCACCCCCTTCCCATCTGGTTCTGATTCCATTTGCCATTCATCTCTCCCCTCACGGTTCCCATTATCACCTCCATTACTGAGAAGATTCTAAGCCAGATCAGTTTTTGTGTTTCTGTTTTCACCTTCCTCCAGTTGACTCCTCCATAACCTCGGTTTTTTACCCAGAGAGTGGTTGGTGTGTGGAATGCACTGCCTGAGTCAGTGGTGGAGGCAGATACACTAGTGAAGTTTAAGAGACTACTCGACAGGTATATGGAGGAATTTAAGGTGGGGGGTTATATGGGAGGCAGAGTTTGAGGGTCGGCACAAAATTGTGGGCCGAAGGGCCTGTACTGTGCTGTACTATTCTATGTTCTATGTTCCCTGTTTAGAAGAATGACAGGAAACGTTGTTAGTAGGTTTGTAGGTGACATGGACCTTGATCAAATGGGCCAGTGCGACTGTAGAATGTCCGATGGAGTTTAATTTAGAGAAATAGGAGTCATTGCATTTTGGGGAGCTAAATGCTTCACATAAGTTGGTGGGCCACTGGCCAGACAGAGCGGGTGGTGGGCGGATTCGTCAGTCAGAGTATTGCGTACAGGAGCTGGGACTTCTATTTCCGTGTGTACAAGACGTTGGTTGGGTCATGTTTGGATAACTGTGTACAGTCTGGTCACCGTGCTGTAGGAGGGATGTCATTCAACCAGAGAGGGGGCAAAGCAGATTTACAAGAATGTTCTGGGCCTGGAGGGCTTGGGCATAAAGAGAGGCGGGATAGGCTGGGACTTTCTCCCTGAAGCTGAGGAGGCTGCCAGAGGAAGCTGTGGAGCTCACAATGGTTTAAGACAACACTCACAACACGCTGGAGGAACTCAGCAGGTCAGGCAGCATCCATGGAAATGATCAGTTGACATTTCGGGCCGGAAACCTTCGTCAGGATTGAAGAGGGATGGGGCAGAGGCCCTATAAAGAAGGTAGGGAGAGGGTGGGAAGGAGAAGGCTGGTAGGTTGCAGGTGAAAAACCAGCAAGGGGAAAGATAAAGGGGTGGGGGAGGGGAGGCAGGGAGGTGATAGGCAGGAAAGGTGAAGAAGGAATAGGGGAAAACTCAATGGGTAGTAGAAGGAGGCAGAATCATGAGGGAGCTGATAGGCAGCTGGGGGAGGGGGCAGTGTGAAATAGGGATACGGAAGGGAGGGGGAGGGAATTACCGGAAGTTGGAGAATTCTATGTTCATACCAAGGAACTGGAGACTACCTAGACGGTATATGAGGTGTTGCTCCTCCAACCTAAGTTTAGCCTCTTCATGGCAGTAGAGGAGGCCATGTATGGACATATCCGAATGGGAATGGGAAGCAGAGGTGCAGTGGGAGGCTACCGGGTGATCCTGTCTGTTGTGGCGGTCAGAACGGAGGTGGTTTAAGACATGTTGTCAAGTACGTGGACACGAAAGATGTGAAGGATTTGTTTCTTTAGCGACACAGCACAGAACGGGCCATTGTAAGCTTAACGACTCGCACAGCGCAGCAACCCACCTTCTTTAAACACTGACCTAATCACAGGACAATCTACAATCATCAATTGACCCACTAACCAGTACGTCTGTGCCTGGGTCGGCGCTGCCCGAGTCTCTCCCGCCCCTCGCCCCCCGCCACCTCACGATCTTCGATGACTCTAATTCTCTGCTTCTCTCCACAGTCTCTGTCACCCTGGATGTGGAAACGGCGCACCCGGGTCTCGAGGTGTCTGAGGATCGGAAGAGTGTGAGATGGACCGAGACCCGGAGGATTCTCCCTGACACCGGGAAGAGGTTCACAGGCCGGGGTTGTGTGCTGGGATCGGAGGGGTTCACATCGCGGAGACATTACTGGGAGGTGGAGGTGACAGGGAATCGGTGGTGGTATCTGGGAGTCGCCGCAGAGTCTGTGGAGAGGAAGAGACTGGTCGGACTGAGTCCGAAGACTGGATTCTGGATCATCGGGCGGGATGATCACGTAATCAATGTTTTCACCTCCCCTGTGTCCCGTCTCCCTGCCGGTCCCATCCCCGGGAGGGTGGGAGTTTATCTCAGTTACGAGTCCGGGACAGTTTCATTTTACAACGCGGAAACCAAGTTCCATCTCCACACCTTCACTGGGAACAAATTCACGGGGAAACTTTATCCTTTTTTCTGGACTTGGCATAAAAAACAGTGGCTGAGAATCTGCTCCGGTTCCTCTCCGGGTCTGTAAACTGGTCGGGTTCCGGGACTGGCGTCAGGAGTAAATCAGTGTAAATATAAATGTGCGCAGAGTGAATTAAACACGGTGTGAGAATTATCGATCCGTTAATTTTAACTCGTTCACCGCATCCGTCAACGGAACAGAAACACCGCGGATTCAGCAGCAGCCGCGGGCGGCGGGTCCGGAGCTCCCCCGCTCCCCCGGGTCCTAATGTCCACTCACACTGGGCCAGGTTAAGTGGGACAAGTTGTAGTGGTTAGCGAAGTCAAGGTGAATCTTGGGTAGGCGGGACATACGATGGAGGTAATATGGCACGAGGAGAGAGAAAATTGAAAAGTGACAGAGGGGGAGCAACAATCGGCTGTTTGAGAATTTGATGTTCACGCCACAAGGCCGCCGGCTGCACAGGCGGAACATGGAGTTGGGATCCTGACGGATTTCCACGTAGAATCAGTTATTCTGTTTTGGACACATTTATCCCCAGGACCTGCAGGAAACTTGCAGGTCAGTCAGGATCAGTGGAAAGAGTAACGGAGTTGGCGATCCACGTCGATGACATCTCACCGAACTGATTCAAACCTGCAACACACACAAAAATTGCTGGTGAACGCAGCAGGCCAGGCAGCATCTATAGGAAAAGATACAGTCGACGTTTCGGGCCGAGACCCTTCGTCAGGTCTAACAGAAAGAAGAGATAGTAAGAGATTTGAAAGTGGGAGGGGGAGGGGGAGATCCGAAATGATAGAAGAAGACAGGAGAGGGAGGGATGGATCTAAAAGCTGAATAGTTGATTGGCAAAAGGGTTACAGACATAAAGAAGGGAAAAGATCATGGGACGGGAAGCCTGGGGAGAGAGAGAGAAGGGGGGAGGGGAGCCCGGTGGGTGGAGAGCAGGCAAGGAGTTATAGTGAGAGGGACAGAGGGAGAAAAAGAGAGAGAGAAAAGGAGGAAAATAAAAAATATATTAAATACATAAATAAGAGATAGGGTGTGAAGGGGAGGAGGGGCATTAACGGAAGTTAGAGAAGTCAATGTTCATGCCATCAGGTTGGAGGCTACCCAGACGGAATATAAGGTGTTGTTCCTCCAACCTGAGTGTGGCTTCATCTTTACAGTACAGGAGGCCGTGGATAGACATATCAGAATGGGAATGGGACGTGGAATTAAAATGTGTGGCCACTGGGAGATCCTGCTTTCTCTGGTGGTCAGAGCGTAGGTGTTCAGCGAAACGGTCTCCCAGCCTGCGTCGGGTCTCGCCAATATATAAGAGGCCACATCGGGAGCACCGGACGCAATATATCACCCCAGCCGACTCACAGGTGAAGTGTCGCCTCACCTGGACGGACTGCCTGGGGCCCTGAATGGTGGTGAGGGAGGAAGTGTAAGGGCATGTGTAGCACTTGGTCCGCTTACAAGGATAAGTGCCAGGAGGGAGATCAGTGGGGAGGGATGGGGGGACGAATGGATAAGGGAGTCGCGTAGGGAGCGATCCCTACAGAAAGCGGGGGGGGGGGGAGATGTGCTTGGTGGTGGGATCCCGTTGGAGGTGGAGGAAGTGATGGAGAATTATAGTTGGACCCGGAGGCTGGTGGGGTGGTAGGTGAGGACAAGGGGAACCCTGTCCCTGGTGGGGTGGCGGGAGGATGGGGTGAGATGTGTGTGAAATGGGAGAGATGCGTTTGAGAGCAGATTTGATGGTGGAGGAAGGGAAGCCCGTTTCTTTAAAAAAAAAGGAAGTCATCTCCTTCGTCCTGGAATGAAAAACCTCATCCTGAGAGCAGATGCGGCGGAGACGGAGGAATTGCGAGAAGGGGATGGCGTTTTTGCAAGAAACAGGGTGAGAAGAGGAATAGTCCAGGTAGCTGTGAGAGACCGTAGGCTTATAGTAGACATCAGTAGATAAGCTGTCTCCAGAGATAGAGACAGAAAGATGAAGAAAGGGAAAGGAGGTGTCGGAAATAGACCAGGTAAACTTGAGGGCAGGGTGAAAGTTGGAGGCAAAGTTAATGTAGTCAACGAGAACAGCATGCGTGCAGGAAGCAGCGTCAATGCAGTCGTCGATGTAGCGAAGGAAAAGTGGGGGACAAATAGCAGTATTTTAAAATTTCAAAATATACTTTATTCAAAAATAAAATTATATACCATAAACCATTCAATGACTCTCAATCCTTTACAGATGTTTCCATTATGGTCTGTACATTTCCACACTTTTAGCCACCCACGTGGCGCTCTGTTGTTTCATCTTTCCACACCCTTGTTAAGGGGTATACTCCTCGCCACCCGACCCCTCCCAGTCCCGCGGGTGAAGAAACCTATACCGTGGTCCTTCCCCACCGGGCCCTTGCAGTGGCTGCACCAAGTTTCAGTGCGTCCCTCAGCACGTACTCCTGCAGCCGAGAATGTGCCAGTCGGCAGCATTCTCCCACGGACATCTCCATGTGCTGGTAGATCATCAAGTTTTGGGCCGACCAAAGAGCCTCTTTCACCGAGTTGATGATCTGCCAGCAGCACCGGATGTTGGTCTCCGTGTGCGTCCCCGGGAACAGCCCGTAGATCAGAGAGTCCTCTGTTAAGCCGCTGCTGGGGATAAAACGTGACACTAGCCCGTCCATCTTTCTCCACACCTTCTTTGCGAACTGGCAGTGTGCAAAGAGGGGGGTCACAGACTCCTCCTCACTGCAGTCCTCCCGTGGGCAGTGGGGTGTGGAGGCGACGTTCCGGGCATACAGGAGGGATCTGACTGGGAGGGCCCCTCTCACTGCCAGCCAGGCGAGGTCCTGGTGTCTGTTGGTGAGATCTGGCGATGAGGCATTTTGCCAGATGAACTGGACGGTCTGCTCCGGGAACCACCCCACTGTGTCCATCACGTCCTTCTCCTGCAGTGCCTGCAGGACATTACGTGCCTGATGGCCCTGTGGTCAAAGACGTTGACCTGGAAGAACTTTACTACGAAGGACAGGTATGGCGGCAAGGACCAGCTGACTGGGGCGTTGCGCGGGAGTGGGGCCAGACCCATCGTTCATAGCCAGGGCGATAGGTAGAACCTGGGCACATAGTGGTACTTGGTGCCCACATACCTGGGTTCTACACACAACCTGATGCAGTCACACACGAAGCTGGCCATCAGGCTGAGGGCGACATTGGGGACATTTTTGCCCCCATTGTCCAGGGACGTGTGCATGACGGTCCGTCTGACCCGCTCCATCTTGGATCCCCAGACGATTCTGAAGATTGCTCGGGTGATTTCCGAGCTGTAGGACCGGGGGACGGGCCACACCTTCGCCAAGTACAGCAGCCCTGAGAGCACCTCACGCCTGACGACCAGGTTCTTGCCCGTTATCGACAGGGAGCGCCGTCCCCACAGTCCCAGTTTCTGTTTCACCTTGGCAGTCCGCTCCTGCCAGTTCTTGTTGCACGCCTCGGCCCCTCCGAACCAGATCCCCAACACTTTCACGTGATCTGACCTGATGGTGAAGGGGACGCTGGATCGGTCGGGCCAGTTGCCGAAGAGCATGGCTTCGCTCTTCGTGCGGTTGACCCTGGCCCCCGACGCCAGCTCGAACTGTTCGCAGGTGCCAATCAACCTGCGAACTGACCTCGGATCAGAGCAGAAGACGGTGACGTCGTCCATGTACAGGGAGGTTTTCACTTGGGACCCTCCACTGCCTGGCAGAGTCACCCCTCTTATGCCCTCATCCTTCCTGATGGCTTCGGCGAAGAGTTCAATGCAGCACACAAACAAGACAGGGGAGAGGGGACAGCCCTGCCTGACTCCAGACCTGATGGGGAAGCTGTCTGTTTCCCATCCGTTGACCTGGACTGCACTATGGATGTCTGTATAGAGCAGTCTAATCCAATTCCGGATTCCCTCCCCAAATCCCATTTTGGAGAGCACGTCCGCCATGTACGTGTGCGATATCCTGTCGAAGGCTTTCTCCTGGTCCAAGCTGACCAGGCAGGCGTTCACCCCCCTGTCCTGCACGTAGGCGATGGTGTCCCTCAGCAGCGCAAGGCTGTCTGAGATCTTCTGGCCCGGTACAGCACAGGTTTGGTCCGGGTGGATCACATGTCCCAGAGCAGACTTGACCCTCTTGGAGATAGCCTTGCACAGAATCTTGTAATCCACATTCAGGAGAGAGATGGGTCTCCAATTCCTAATGTTCTCCCTTTCCCCCTTCTGCTTGTGGATGAGGGTGATGATGCCCTTCCTTATGGACTCTGACATGCTGCCGGCCAGAAGCATAGCGTTGTACACTTCCAGCAGGTCTGGGCTCATCCAGTTCCACAGAGCTGAGCACAACTCAGCCGGTAAGCCGTCGCTTCCGGGAGTCTTACCCGACCCAAAGGAACGGATGGAGCCTGTCAGCTCGTCCAGGGTCAGTGGCTGATCCAGACTCTCCCGCTTGCCGTCGTCTAAGACCTGCGTGATAGACGACAGGAGTTGTGGGAGGCTGTGGAGTCTGTGGCCTTTTCGTCGTACAGAGCGGCATGGAAGGACTTGCAGATCCTCAGTATGTCGGTCTTCGAGGACGCGACTGAGCCGTCCTCTTCCTTAAGGTTGTGGATCACAGAGCTCCCCCTGTGCACCTTTTGGAAGAAGAAGCGTGAGCACGTCTCGTCCTGCTCCACGGTTCGGACCCTTGATCGGAAGATGATCTTGGAGGATTCGGCGGCGAGGTGCTGGGCTTGCCAGCCCTTCACCTCTCGCAACTCCTCCCTGACTTTCACCCCCTTCGACTGCAGAAGGAGAAATTGCTGCAACTCTCTCTGGAGTTTACGCAGTTCCCTCTGCTCCTGCCTTGCTTTCTGGATACCTTTGCGAATGAAGAACCTCTTGATGTTCTCCTTGGTGGCTTCCCACCAGTGAACAGGGGAATCAAATAAGGCTTTCAGGGTTCTCCAACCTGTGTACTCCTTCTCTAGTTCCTCGGTGTTCTCTGGGGTCAGCAGCTTAACATTCAGCTTCCAAGTCCCCCTGCCTGCCTTCTGGTCCTCCCGTAAGTGACAGGTGGCTCTCAGAAGGCAGTGGTCAGAGAAGAACACCGGCGTGACGTCGGTGGACCTGACCGTGAGGGACTCTGACAGGAAGAGGAAGTCGATCCGGGAGCGGGCTGAGCCATCCGATCGTGTCCAGGTGGCTTGTGGCTGTGCTCCACCTGTGGGGATGCCAAAGGCGTCGCGCAGCTTGGCTGTCTTCACGGTTTCCATCAGGAGTCTGGAGGTACTGTCCAGCCTGCCATCGGCACTGCTGGATCTTCCAGCCGCACCAATGGTGCAGTTGAACATTTATTTATATTTCCCCATATTTTCACCCTCCTGCTCTACACCTCTATTTATTCGCTAGCGCCTTCTACGCTCCCTCAGTTCAGTCGATCCACGGCTCTGAAGAACATGGAAAATCGAATCAAGGGGAGGCAGTTCAGCCCCTCACCTGACAAACTCCCCTTCCCTGTGCTGATGCCATTTCCACTGACTCCGCTCCGCATCCAAACCTCCACCCAGTCAGCTCAGATTGGCAGCAACATCTCCACAGTCTCCATCAGCACAGGTCACCCCAGGGCAGTGTGCCTATCTCCCCACCCCTCCATTCTACTCTTTGGATACCTGTGACTGTGAGGATCAGCACAGCTCCAATGCCGTGTTTACATTTGTTGACGACACCACTGCTGTTGGCCGCATTAAAGGTGGTGACCAATCTGCATACAGGAGGGAGGGTGAAAATCTGGCTGAGCCTTGTCACAATAACAACCTCTCATTCAATGTCAGCAAGAGCAAGGAGCTGATCAGTGACTTCAGGAGGTTCATGAGCCAGTCCGCCTCGGGGATCAGAGGTGGAGAGGGTCGGCAACCTGAAATTCCTCCGTGTTATCATTTCAGAGCATCTGTCCGGGGCCTGGGACACCAGTGCGATTGCGATGAAAGCATGGCTGTAACTCTACTTCCTCAAAAGTTTGTGAAGATTCCGCAAGACATCTAAAACCTCAACAAACTTCCTCAGATGTGTGGTGGAGAGTATACTGCGTGGTTATATCATGGCCTGGTATGGAAAAAGCCTGGGAATGGAAAATCCAGCCGGGAAGTAGCGACAATCATAAGGCCTTCATCCTCCCTTGCTTTCCGTGAGTTGCAGCCTTTGCTTCCACTGTCACTGGACGGCACAGGTGACCATGTCCGACCTTTGCGCCGCCTTCTCCCCTGGCCTTCAGCCTCTGCGGTGCTGCTTCCGTCACCCAGAAGCAGGTGACGGGTTTAGGAGGCAGCAGCAGACAAAACGCCCCGATCTCGTGGTCTATGAAAGGATGGGACCCACTGCGGCAGAGGAGTGGAACGACTGACACCTTCCAGGCTGCAGAGTACGTGCTGATGGGACAGGGTTCCTCTGCTACTGGACAGGGAGAGACCGGGTTGGCTGAGGAAGTCTCTCTGTTATTGTCGTAGTGAACCACCTCGGGGGCAACATGAGCAGCAACAGTCGGATCGGTTTCAATGAATGTAAAGGGACACTAAGTACCGCATTGACTCTGAATGTAAATTCATTGGCTAAGGGCATTACACACTTTATATTTGTGAATATTTTTATGGTAGACAAAATCTGTAATGATTTTCTAAAAAATCAACTTGTTGGGTGTGTCCAGAGTGAGGGAGACCGGACCTGCCATTGGAGCCGGGACGGACAGAGTGAAGTGAGGAAGCCTGTTCATATGAACGGCAGTGGAAATCAGATCTTCACTGAAAAACCGAATACTTTCCACCCTGTGACGTATATGTGCTTTTTCCTGCAGCCACAAGTCATCATCGCAACTGCATCTGTCTCCTCACAGCAGAATATTCTCTCCACACACCCAGTTTTATGGCATGAACTAATTTAACAGTTGCTTTAAATGTTTACTCAACCACAGTTTTAAACTCCAGTCTGGCTCTCTTTAGACCTCAATAAAAATTAAACGAGCTGCTGGAGGAACTCAGCGGATAGGCAGCATCTGTGGAGGGAAATGTAAAATCGACATTTCGGGTTAACTCCCGCTCAGTTCCTCCAGCATCTCGATTCTTGCTCGAGATTCCAGCATCTGCAGTGTCCAGTGTCTCTATTTTCAGAACTTGTCCCTTTCAGTCCTGCTTCAGACTGAACCAGGCTCTTCTCTCCGGCTTCACTTATGTTCTGCATCTTCTTATGCCAATCACGCCTGCTGGGGCACAGGCTGCCAACAGCAGCTCGGCAGAGGCCTCCGTCCTGGGCCGAACGCCGATCGGCCCTCTGGGGCCTCCTTACACCAGGCGACCAATCATCTTGCAGGCGAAGGTCCTTCCTATCCCAGGGGTGAGGCCTTTGGGGATTCAGTTGACGTATCTGTCACACTGGGATTTTGCGGGACGGGTAGATAAACCCATGCCCAATACTCCTCTTTTCACAGTCGGGCATGGGACTGTCCATGGCTGAGGCGTTAGTTATGTTCCCACCTGTTTAATGTGCTCCTGATCCCACCTTGTTGTGCAAACGGCCCCTTTGAACACTTGTAGGAACAGAACGATCATTCCCCGACACTTCGGCGCCCCTAGAGGACAATCGCGGTATTGCAGGCATTCAGCGGCTCCCCGGAAGGATCCTGAACCAGGAAGTACCGGGAGTTAAAATGGCTTCGAAAGGACAGGTCGAGAGTTGGACCGACGAGGTAATTTGTCCCATCTGCCTGGATTTCTTCACCGATTCGGTTATGCTGGACTGCGGACACAACTTCTGTCGCTCCTGTATCACACAGTGTTGGGAAAGGGAGGAGAGAAACTCCTGCCCGGAATGTAGAGAGGAGTTTGCGGACCGCACCCTAACGATCAATCGGGCTTTAGCAAATCTGTCTGAGAAAGCTCGAAAACTAAACCTGAATCCGAAAGGGAAGGAAAGTAAACTTCACTGCAAGGAACATGATGAAGAACTGAAGCTGTTTTGTAAAACGGACAGGAAACTGCTCCTGTGATCTGTAGACATACGCGGGAACACAGAGAGCACCGCTTCCTGTCGATTAAAGAAGCTGTTGAAGTATATAGGGAAAGACAAATCAATTTTGATCACCTGATGTTTTTTTCATTGCATATTTATTTTCTAAGCCCTGGTGTATATGACAATAAACTGGCCCGAATTGGCACTGCAGCTTTATTGTCTAATTCCTTCACTCTCTGCTTCCCAGGACCGGGTTAAATCTGCGTTGGAATCTCTCACAGAAAAGAAATCCGAGCTGGAGGAAATGGAGCGGCAACAGAAAGAGAAGATTTCCGGAGTTCGGGTGAGGCTTATGGGGGAGAATTTCCAATGTTGTTGTGTAGTTTTGTTCCCTTTAATACAGAATATCAGCTTTGGTGATTATTTTCGATCCTGGTCTTTTGTGCTGTCTGCGGGGAGTTTGCATGTACTCCTTGTGAACTCGATGGGCCGACATTGCCAGGAAATCCCGGTTGAATGTTTAATTCGCTCCTTTAATTAACCCTGTGAAGGCGGGTGGTCTGTGAATCAAGTGTAAATGAATGGGTCAATGAGGAACAATCGGTTTCAGGGAAAGTGAGGGAGTGGGATTGAAGCTCTGTGAATTCCCATATAATTTAATGGACTGAATGGTCACTTTCCATGTCAGGAGGAAATATTTCATGGCCAAACAATAAACTAGCCTCTCCTTTCATTTGACAGGAACAGTCACACAGCGTTCAGTCCCGCATCACATCCCAGTTTGCTGAACTGCGCCGGATTATGACCGAGAAAGAGAAGCATGCACTCCGAGATCTCAGGGAAGAAGGGGAGAGGATTCTAAATCCAATGGAGAAAAATCTTCGACAGATTCAAGAGAATATAAATTCCATTCAGGAGGAAATCTCCAAGTTACAGGAACAGATGGATCACCAAGAAAATGTGATGTTTCTCATGGTGAGAGTTTTGAGTTGGTTTCTGTAGATATGTACAGTTACAGAATAATGTATTTTGAATCAATGTGTTCTTTACAAATATTGTAGTTGTAAACTGATTTAAACCTGACAGATGTTTTGACTGTTCCAGATTGTTGCATTCCCCAAGCCGGCCTCTCACAACATCTGTACCTCACAGGACAGTCTGCAACCTTCATGGGAATGAGTTACTGTGATCAGAGCACTGAGCTGGGGATCGTCGTCTGTGATTCCCACGTATAATATCCCCCGATACTCAGAGTAACACCCAGTTACAGTCACAGGCTGTGAGTGTGTCTGGTGTGGTGGGTGTGAGGGTCTCTCTGTCGATCAGTGGGAACCGAGGCTGAATTTCAGAATGTGACCCACACATCACACTTACCATCTATACCATCTATATCCAGATTGTATCAGATTAACTGTTTTAGAGAATTTTGCACTGTCTGTTTTCTTTTTCACATATATTCTTCATTGGATTATATCCCAATTTACATCATAGACAGGTCTGTCAGTCCATTTTCTCCTATCAATTTCCCTGTTTAACAAGCCTCATCCCACCTCCTCACCACACCCAGCAACAGTGCCCTAAACTCCATGGTCCCTCGTATTTAACCAACTTCCCCATTACATTCAATCTCTGCTGTTCCACTTCTACCACTCTTGTGGCAGTGACTTCCACGTTCTTTTGCTAAACCACCTGGCATTTTATGTTTAATTTAAGGTCTCCCCATAAATAGAGACGGTTTCTCCAACAGCACCCAATTTAATCCATCACTCATCTTATATTCCTCCATTTTATCATCCTGTCATCATATCCAGATAAAAAATACACAACCTGCTCAGCCTTTCCTGTTAGTTGCATCCATTCATTTGTGGTATAATTTTCAGAAACATTCTCTGTAATTTTCCCTGTGATTCTGAACTGTTTGTGTGTGTGAGTGACTGAGGAGTGGGAACTTGTAACACCTTGTAATGACTTGGATGAAATTCAGGATGTGGACAGTAAGCCTAAATCTTCTCAGATTTGTGTTTTATTTATTCCAGGAGGAAGCTCGTCGGGAGCGGAGGTAGGACACACTCTTTACTGAAACTCTTTATGGAGTTGTGAAACAATTCAAAATTGCAGAATGTGACCATCAGTTTAATATTTACAGGATTAGTGATGATGTCCATGAATTGTCAGTGACAGATGGAGCCCTACCAGTTGAAAGATTCTATCACCCCTATTTTTTGAACACAGCATTGAGAGAAACTCTTGATGCCGTAAATCAAGGTAAAAGTTACGAGGATTCATTTGTCCTTCTTTATGATACACAATTGCAGAATGCCAATGAGGTGGCTTTTTAGAGCAGCTTGTGGTTGAGCCCGCTAGTAGCTCTTATGGATTTGGTGTTGTGCAATAACAACTGAGAGAGCTTAAGGAAAAGGAACCCTTAGGGGCCAGTGATATAATTGACCCTCCAGTCTGAGAGGGATAAGATAAAACCAAAGGTGTCAGTATTACAGTTGACTAAAGGGAATTACAGAGGCATGAGAGAGGAGATGGCAAATTTGATTGGAGGTGGATACTGGCAGGGATGACTGCAGAGCAGCAAAGGCTGAAGTTTCTGGAAGCAATTCGGAAGGCGCAGCTTAGATAATCCCAAAGAGAAAGAAGTTTACTAAAGGGACGATGAGGCAACCATGGCCGACAAGGGAAATGAAGGACAGCATAAAAGCAAAAGAGACAGCATACAACATAGTAAAAATTAGTAGGAAGTCTGAGGATTGGGAAAACTTGGTATATGGAAATCGTGTCGGTAGGTGTATGATCATGCACTTTGGTCGAAAGAAGAAATGTGTAGACTGTTTTCTAAATGGGGAGAAATTTGAAAGGTCAGGGTGCAAGGTGATTTGGGAGACCTTGTGTAAGATTCCCTGAAGGTTAACTTGCTGGTTGGGTTGGTAAGGAGGACAAATTAAATATTTGCATTCATTTTGAGAGGGATGGAATATAAAAGCAGGGGCTTTATAAGACATTGGTCTGGCTGCACTTGGACTATTGTGAGCAGGTTTGAGCCCCATGACTAAGAAAGGATGTGCTGGCATTGGAGAGGGGCCAGAGGAGGTTCACAAGAAAGATCCCAGAAATGAAAGGGTTAACATATGAGGAGTGTTTGATGGCTCTAAGCCTGTACTCACTGGAGTTTAGAAGAGTGGGGGAGGATTGCTCTCAAACCTATTGAATATTGAAAGGTCTGGATAGGGTCAATGAAGGGAGGATGTTTGATACAGTGGGTGAGTCAAGGACCAGGGGGCACAGACTCAGACAAGATCAGCCTTTCTCACCATTTTGCCCTGGAGGATCCCTTGAAATAATTTTCAGGTCTCAAGGAACCCCTGTGTAAGAAATATTCTATCTACAGCTCATGGTACATTAGCTTGATCAGTAAGTTGCAGATATAATAATCTAAAAATAATTGTTAGTATTGTTTTAAGTAGAGAATCAATTTGTAGCCAACCATTCTTGAAAAAAATCAGGTAGTTAAGATTAACTTTAGTTTCTTGAAATTAATCTTTCTTTCCTGTTCATAAATTTTAAAAACTCATAGAACATAGAACATAGAATTGTACAGCACAGTACAGGCCCTTCGGCCCACAATGTTGTGCCCACCCTCAAACCCTGCCTCCCATATAAGCCCCCACCTTAAATTCCTCCATATACCTGTCTAGTAGTCTCTTAAACTTCACTAGTGTATCTGCCTCCACCACTGACTCAGGCAGTGCATTCCACGCACCAACCACTCTCTGAGTGAAAAACCTTCCTCTAATATCCCCCTTGAACTTCCCACCCATTACCTTAAAGCCATGTCCTCTTGTATTGAGCAGTGGTGCCCTGGGGAAGAGGCGCTGGCTGTCCACCCTATCTACTCCTCTTATTATTTTGTACAACTCTGTCATGTCTCCTCTCATCCTCCTACTCTCCAAAGAGTAAAACCCTAGCTCCCTTAATCTCTGATCATAATGCATACTCTCTAAACCAGGATAAATCTCCTTTGTACCCTTTCCAATGCTTCTACATCTTTCCAATCGTGAGGCGACCTGAACTGGACACAATACTCCAAGTGTGGTCTAACCGGAGTTTTATAGAGCTGCGTCATTACATTGCGACTCATAAACTCTATCCCTCGACTTATGAAAGCTAACACCCCATAAGCTTTCTTAACTACCCTATCCACCTGTGAGGCAACTTTCAGGGATCTGTGGACATGTACCCCGAGATCCCTCTGCTCCTCCACACTACCAAGTATCCTGCCATTTACTTTGTACTCTGCCTTGGAGTTTGTCCTTCCAAAGTGTACCACCTCACACTTCTCTGGGTTGAACTCCACCTGCCACTTCTCAGGCCATTTCTGCATCCTATCAATGTCTCTCTGCAATCTTTGACACTCCTCTACACTATCTACAACACCACCAACCTTTGTGTCGTCTGCAAACTTGCCAACCCACCAATCTACCCCCACATCCAGGTCATTAATAAAAATCACGAAAAGTAGACATCCCAGAACAGATCCTTGTGGGACACCACTAGTCACAATCCTCCAATCTGAATGTACTCCCTCCACCATGACCCTCTGCCTTCAGCAGGCAAGCCAATTCTGAATCCACCTGGCCAAACTTCCCTGGATCCCATGCCTTCTGACTTTCTGAATAAGCCTACCGTGTGGAACCTGGTTGAATGCCTTACTAAAATCCATATAGGTCACATCCACTGCACTACCCTCATCTATATGCCTGGTCACCTCCTCAAAGAACTCTATCAGGCTTGTTAGACACGATCTGCCCTTCACAAAGCCATGCTGATTGTCCCTGATCAGACCATAATTCTCTAAATGCCCAGAGATCCTAACTCTAAGAATCTTTTCCAACAGCTTTCCCACCACAGACGCAAGGCTCACTGGTCTATAATTACCTGGACTATCCCTACTACCTTTTTTGAACAAGGGGACAACATTCGCCTCCCTCCATTCCTCCGGTACCATTCCCGTGGACAATGAGGACATAAAGATCCTAGCCAGAGGCTCAGCAATCTCTTCCCTCGCCTCGTGGAGCAGCCTGGGGAATATTCTGCCAAGCCCCGGGGACTTATCCGTCCTAATGTATGTTAACAACTCCAACACCTCCTCTCCCTTAATATCAACATGTTCCAGAACATCACCCTCACTCATATTGTCCTCCCCTTCATCAAGTTCCCTCTCATTGGTGAATGCCGATGAGAAGTATTAGAAACATAGAAAACATAGAAAATAGGTGCAGGAGTAGGCCATTCGGCCCTTCGAGCCTGCACCGCCATTTATTATGATAATGGCTGATCATCCAACTCAGAACCCAGCCTTCCCTCCATACCCCCTGACCCCTGTAGCCACAAGGGCCATATCTAACTTCCTTTTAAACATAGCTAATGAACTGGCCTCAACAGTTTGCTGTGGCAGAGAATTCCACAGATTCACCACTCTCTGTGTGAAGAAGTTTTTCCTAACCTCGGTCCTAAAAGGCTTCCCCTCTATCCTCAAACTGTGACCCCTCGTTCTAGACCTCCCCAACATCGGGAACAATCTTCCCGCATCTAGCCTGTCCAATCCCTTTAGGATCTTATACGTTTCAATCAGATCCCCCCTCAATCTTCTAAATTCCAACGAGTACAAGCCCAGTTCATCCAGTCTTTCTTCATATGAAAGACCTGCCATCCCAGGAATCAATCTGGTGAACCTTCTTTGTACTCCCTCTATGGCAAAGATGTCTTTCCTCAGATTAGGGGACCAAAACTGCACACAATACTCCAGGTGTGGTCTCACCAAGGCCTTGTACAACTGCAGTAGTACCTCCCTGCTCCTGTACTCGAATCCTCTCGCTATAAATGCCAGCATACCGTTCGCCTTTTTCACCGCCTGCTGTACCTGCATGCCCACTTTCAATGACTGGTGTATAATGACACCCAGGTCTCGTTGCACCTCCCCTTTTCCTAATCGGCCACCATTCAGATAATAATCTGTTTTCCTATTTTTGCCACCAAAGTGGATAACTTCACATTTATCCACATTAAATTGCATCTTCCATGAGTTTGCCCACTCACCCAACCTATCCAAGTCACCCTGCATCCTCTTAGCATCCTCCTCACTGCTAACACTGCCACCCAGCTTCGTGTCATCCGCAAACTTGGAGATGCTGTATTTAATTCCCTCATCCAAGTCATTAATATATATTGTAAACAACTGGGGTCCCAGCACTGAGCCTTGCGGTACCCCACTAGTCACCGCCTGCCATTCTGAAAAGGTCCCGTTTATTCCCACTCTTTGCTTCCTGTCTGCTAACCAATTCTCCACCCACACCAATACCTTACCCCCAATACCGTGTGCTTTAAGTTTGCACACTAATCTCCTGTGTGGGATCTTGTCAAAAGCCTTTTGAAAATCCAAATATACCACATCCACTGGTTCTCCCCTATCCACTCTACTAGTTACATCCTCAAAAAATTCTATGAGATTCGTCAGACATGATTTTCCTTTCACAAATCCATGCTGACTTTGTCCGATGATTTCACCGCTTTCCAAATGTGCTGTTATCACATCCTTGATAACTGACTCCAGCAGTTTCCCCACCACCGACGTTAGGCTAACTGGCCTATAATTCCCCGGTTTCTCTCTCCCTCCTTTTTTAAAAAGTGGGGTTACATTAGCCACCCTCCAATCCTCAGGAACTAGTCCAGAATCTAACGAGTTTTGAAAAATTATCACTAATGCATCCACTATTTCTTGGGCCACTTCCTTAAGCACTCTGGGATGCAGACCATCTGGCCCTGGGGATTTATCTGCCTTCAATCCCTTCAATTTACCTAACACCACTTCCCTACTAACATGTATTTCGCTCAGTTCCTCCATCTCACTGGACCCTCTGTCCCTTACTATTTCTGGAAGATTATTTATGTCCTCCTTAGTGAAGACAGAACCAAAGTAATTATTCAATTGGTCTGCCATGTCCTTGCTCCCCATAATCAATTCACCTGTTTCTGTTTGCAGGGGACCTACATTTGTCTTTATCAGTCTTTTCCTTTTTACATTGAGGACCTCGCTCACTTCCACGGCCTCCAGGCACATCTTCCCACCTTTATCTCTAATCGGTCCTACCTTCACGCCACTCATCCTTTTTTTCTTCACATAATTGAAGAATGCCTGGTGGTTTTCCTTTACCCTACTCCCCAAGGTCTTCTCATGCCCCCTTCTTGCTCTTCTCAGCCCCTTCTTAAGCTCCTTTCTTGCTTCCCTATATTCCTTAATAGACCCACCTGATCCTAAACCTCATGTATGCTGCCTTCTTCCACCTGACTAGATTTTCCACCTCACTTGTCAGCCATGGTTCCTTTACCCTACCATTCTTTATCTTCCTCACGGGACAAATTTATCCCTATCATCCTGCAAGAGATCCCCAAACATTGGCCACATGTCCATAGTACATTTCCCTGCAAAGACATCATCCCAATTCACACCCGCAAGTTCTAGCTATAGCCTGATAATTTGCCCTCATAAGGCAAACATAATACATTTCTGTTAAATAACTGGCTCTGCAATTCTTTGAGGTGGTTTTGTTTTATAACACTCGAGACTCTTTGATATCCTTCCTCACTCACAAGTCCAAGTAGCAGTGGAAACATTTCATATTTCCTGTTGCAATATGATTTTTCCAAAGATTCTCTTTTGTTTAAAGTCCAAGAATCTTGTCACTTGAAGTCAAAACATTTTCTCTGTGGCCTTGGGGAGACTTGTTCAACTGGTTCGTATGATAAAAAAGGTCTGTTAAGTAGACTAGTTTCTACAGCCTTATTCTTCATCTTCAAAGCACTCAGCAAAATCTGGCCTACTATTTTATTGATAGTACTCCTGCAATTCAACTTTTAGCTCAAATACCCTGTTGAGAACTCTTCCTCTGCTGAGCCACCAGATTTTTGTATGTGCACTTTGTCCAGGTTTTCACACAGTTTTTTAAACATTTGCAAGTGAACTGGTTTTTGTTTAATAAAGTCAACCAGTTTCGTCGCATCATCCAGAATTTTTTTCATTTCATCTCCAAGAGTTTTTGACATCAGCACCCCTCTGCGAAGAGAGCACTGTGTTGTGACAACATCAGGATTTTCTTTAACAGGAGGAACAAAACTTTTCATGGAGCCAGCCATTGATGGTCACCATCAGCAGAGATGTCTACACAGTTCCTCCAAGATGGACCTTTTGCTTTCAGCTATGAAACAAAACATGTACAAATGTTTGTAGATATATCTTGGCTTCTGCCTGTTTCAGGCAGGTCTTTGCAATAGAAAAAATATTCCTGAATTTCACCATCATTTACAAATCTTACAAATGCTACAACATGACAATTATTGGTGAAATCTGTTGACTCATCAACCTGCATAGAGAAGCTGTTGTTTTTCAGTTTATCACACAAAGCCTTTTCAGTATCATGTGACACGTCTTCAAACATTGACTGTTTGAGAGTGAAACATTTTCAATTTCTCGTACTGTATCTTGTCCCAGCATTTTACCCACAATAGTTTTACATGCTGGCATTATTAGGTTCTCAGCAACTGTGTGACTTTTCCTTTCCTGGGTAATAAGTTCTGCTACTAAAAAAATTGTGTCCTGAAGCCTTTCTCTGATTGTGACTTTATTAACAAAAGCTTTACTCTGTTTCTTTTGATATTCCAGTAGCCGTTTAAAAGTATCAACTCTTTTACGTGTCATGTGACTGATTTATAGTTAAGTGCCTTTTCAATTATGCTTGAGCCATTGCTACAGTTGCTGGTTGTGCTGCAGATTAGGCTCCATGTCTCACCAGTCCGTGTAAAACAAACTGATAAGTAGCTTTCCTTGCAAAGACGGACCTTTTTGTGTCCCTGTTGCATTAGTGCAGTGAAATGACTCAGAAGATTGTAGTTCCTCATCCTTCAGCTTATCAAAATTGTCTGTAGGCCTAGAATCCTCCTCTTCAATCTCACATTTCCTCATCAAAAAATTGCCACAGTACTGTATTTAGAGTGAAATTTTTGATGCAGTTTCCTGTTATACTTAATCAGATTTGTGAGCCATGAGTTTTTTCATGCTCAATGCCATGCTGACTGTCCTTGCCTTTCCAAGTGCTGTCAATCCTGTCTTTCAGAAACTTTATCACTACTGATATTAGGCTCAGTGGCCTGGAGTTCCCCAGCTTGCTCATCCGGTCCTTCCTAACCAGAGGCACCACCTGAGCCACCCTCCAGTCTTCCAGCAGCTCACCTGTGGTGAATTGTCAAGCAAATATGTCTGCCAGGGTCTCTGCAAATTCATCCCGTGTTCTAATGAGGGACTATGGGGGTGGGATCATAGGCAAGAGATCCTCATCACCCATCTTCATCCCCTCCACCTTGTAGTTCCATCTATACACACTGCTACATGGATCTTCCCCTTAGTAATAATGGTCAGCAAGGCACAGAAAGAATCTGTAATTCCCAACAAGTACCTTTATTGTCTCCATGAAAGCACACATGAATTTATACAGCCGATTACCTGTGTGCTCACCTACTGAGTTTTCCAGATCCTCCATGAACAGTCACAGAATAGAAAAGGTAATCCCAGTAAAAAAGAGTCTCTGCTGGCCCTGTGTTCCTCATAGTCCCGTTTTGAATCTCAACATCGGTGAGGCATTTCAGATCCATGATGGTGACTCTCAGAGAGTCAATGTAGCCAGCACACTTGAATCGTCTGCTTTTGTACTCACTTCTTACCAATTCAAATGTTGCATTTCAGTGTTATGGGCTGTGAGTCATAAGACTGACCTTTAACACATTCGTATTGGTTCTACTCCAAACCAGCATTCATTCATTCTTTGCCCTCTCACCAGCAAATGACAACTGGTAATTTATGGCTCTTTACACAAACAACAGGAATTCTGCAGATGCTGGAAATTCAAGCAACACACATCGAAGATGCTGGTGAACGCAGCAGGTCAGGCAGCATCTCTGGGAAGAGGTACAGTCGATGTTTCAGGCCGAGGCCCTTCGTCAGGACTAACTGAAGGAAGAGTTAGTAAGAGATTTGAAAGTTGGAGGGGGAGGGGGAGATGCAAAATGATAGGAGAAGACAGGAGGGGGAGGGATGGAGCCAAGAGCTGGACAGGTGATTGGCAAAGGGGATATGAGAGGGTCATGGAACAGGAGGCCCAGGGAGAAAGACAAGGGGGTGGGGAACCAGAGGATGGGCAAGGGGTATAGACAGAGGGAGAAAAAGGAGAGTGAGAGAAAGAATGTGTGTATAAAAATAAATAACGGATGGGGTATGAGGGGGAGGTGGGGCATTAGCGGAAGTTAGAGAAATCAATGTTCATGCCGTCAGGTTGGAGGCTACCCAGACGGAATATAAGGTGTTGTTCCTCCAACCTGAGTGTGGCTTCATCTTTACAGTAGAGGAGGCAGTGGATAGACATATCAGAATGGGAATGGGATGTGGAATTAAAATGTGTGGCCACTGGGAGATCCTGCTTTCTCTAGCAGACAGAGCGTAGGTGTTCAGCAAAGTGGTCTCCCAATCTGCGTCGGGTCTCGCCAATATATAGAAGGCCACATTGGGAGCACCAGATGCAGTATATCACCCCAGCCGACACACAGGTGAAGTGTCGCCTCACCTGAAAGGACTGTCTGGGGCCCCGTGAGGGCATGTGTAGCACTTGTTCCGCTTACAAGGATAAGTGCCAGGAGGGAGATCAGTGGGGAGAGATGGAGGGGGGGACAAATAGACAAGGGAGTCACGTAGGGAGTGATCCCATGGCTCTTTGTTCCCTTCAGTAACCATCGCGAATCATGCAGAACAGATACAGACTCCAGCAGTCACAAACCTTCAACCAAAGAACATGTCAGAAATAACTTCTTATTTGAAAACGAGCCTTGGCCCAGCAGTTTACCAGAAGCATTGAGTCTACTTCAAAACACTTATCAAGCAAAGCAACTTGAGTTCTCAAAATGGAGGACAGATTTTTATGGCAGGTTCTATCTCCTTCCACCTCATGGCAACAGGAAAGACAATCGGTCTGTCTGCTTCCACTGTCCTTGATTCATTCAAATTCACTCATTTGTAGCCTGTAGTTCCTCCTGGCTAGAAAGACTGTTCACTCACAGGCTTTCCACCCCTCTCCCATCCGGTTCTGTTCCATCTGCCATTCATCTCTCCCCGAATGGTTCCCATTATCACCTCCGTTACTGAGAAGATTACAAAACAAGGCAGCCTTTGGATTCCTGTTTTTCACTTTCTCACGCTCTCCATCACTCAATCCTGCAACCTCGCTCCATCGTCCTCTCACTTGTTTCTCTGTGTCAATCGCCATCTGTCATTCACCTCCCGGTGTCCCCCAACTGGAGACCAGACTCCCCGACCCTTCCCCGACCCGGTGTAACCTGCCCACCATTTTTTACCACTCCTCAGTCCACAGTCACTCCTGTCTCATCACTCGCCTTCTCCTCTGTATACCGGCCATCTCCCATCTCCACTCTCAGTCCTGATGTAGGGTTTTGACATGAAACGTCGACAGTCCCTCTCCCCGACAGATACTGCTCGACCCACTGACTTCCTCCAGCAGTTTGTGTGATGCCTGATTATTGGATATAGTTGAGGTGAAGGGAGAGAAATTTTTGAAAGATCGAGGGATGGAGGTTTTGGGGATCTGACATAGAAGAGGAGTTGATGCCGGAATCGATCAGTCACTGTCACATTGAATGAAGTGTCTGTTCCTGTGCTGTACTGTTCTATGTTCTCTGTTCCCAGTGTAGAAGAATGAGAGGAGATCTCCGGGAGACACAAAACTCTTCCCAGTCTCAACAGACAGGATGCAGGGAGGATGTTACCCCTGTCTGAGGCGTCGAGGGTCAGTGGTCACTACCTCAGGGTGGTTATACCCTTGAGAGGATGGTGTATCTTTGGAATTCTTCACACCGGAGGGCTGTGGGGTCCCAGTCATTCAGTTCATTCAAAGTCACAGAATCATCTTTGTACAGTACAGAAATGGGCCTTTCAACCTATCACCTGTGTGCTGACCTATTTACCCATCTACACTCATCCCATTGGCTGGTATTAGGTGACACTCCTTCTGTGCCTTGTCCATTGAAATGACCGTCCAAGTGAATCTTAAACACAGTGGACTGGAGGCCTGTGACCTGCAGGGGTCGCTGCTGGGTCCGTAGTTGTTTGTTATTCATTTTAATAATTTGGATGAGAATGTAGGTGACATTGTTAGTAGGTTTATGGATGACACTAAAATTCATGGTATAGTGGACAGTGAAGAGGGTTATCCATGTTTACAACAGGCCCTTGATCAACTGGGCCAGTGGGTTGAGGAATGGCAGGTGGAGTTCAATTCAGGGAAATGTAGGGTGTTGTATTTTTTGAAAACAAACCAGGACAGGACTTACACAGCAATTGTACCACTCTGGAGAATGTTGTCCAATGGAGAGACCAAGTGGCACAGGTACATAGTTCCTTCAAAACCGTGACACAGTTTATAGTGCTTACCTTTATCGGTCAGAATACTGAGTACAGGAGCTGGGACTTCCTGTTCCGTGTGTACAAGACGTTGGTCCGGCCACATTTGGAGCAGTGTGTACAGTTCTGGTCACCTTGCTATAAGAGGGATGTAACTCACCTAGAGAGGGTGTAAACAGATTTACAAGGATGTTACGGAGGCTGGAGAGCTTGGTTTATAAGGAGAGGCTGGACAGGCTGGGACTTTCTCTCTGGAACTGAAGAGGTTGCCAGAAGAAGCTGTTGGGGTGGGTAGAGCAACTCAAGTATTTATCATTAGCCTAATCACAAGACAATTTACAATAATCAATTAACCTAGTAACTGGTACACCTTTGGAGCAAACCAGAGCATCTGGGGGAAATCCACGCAGTCACGGGGGTGGGGGACGTAGAAAACTCCTTCCAGACAGCACCGGAATTTAACTCCAAACTGCAAGAGTGGATGCAAGTTGTAATGACCTTGCACAAACCAGTATGATGCCAAGCAAATGGGACTAGCTCATTAAAGCAAGTTGGTTGGCACAAACGTGTTGGGCCGAAGAGGCCCTCTGACTTCCTGTTTAAACCCCTCCAGTATTCACTTGCCCCATCCCCATCTGGATCCAGTTGTTGTTCCAGCACCTACCCACACCGGTTTCTACTGGTCATCTCCCCTCTTTCCTTCCATTCTTGAGGAAAGATCTGGAATTGAAAAGTGGCCTGGCCACTTCCCTCCACACTCGCTGCTAGACCCACTCAGAATTTTCTGTGTGTTGATTGGGAAAACTCCGCTCTCTGTCCCGAGTAAAGTCTTGGGCATATACTGGTTGTCCATCCGCTGTAGTTCAGTAAAATGTTAAGAACAGTTTCTGTCGGCCTCCCAACTGCGGCTGAGGCCCAACGGCCTCTCCCCCGGTCCCGGGGCAGCGAAGCCCGAGTCTCCCCCGATCCCCGGGGACTCTCTAATTCTCTGCTTCTCCCCCCAGTCTCTGTCACCCTGGATGTGGAAACGGCGCATCCGCTGCTCGAGGTGTCTGGGGATCGGAAGAGTGTAAGACTGACCGGAACCCGAAGGAATCTTCCTGACACCGGGAAGAGGTTCACAGACCGGCGTTGTGTGCTGGGATCGGAGGGATTCACATCGGGGAGACATTACTGGGAGGTGGAGGTGACGGGGAATCGGTGGTGGAGTCTGGGAGTCACCGCAGAGTCTGTGAAGAGGAAGGGAGGGGTCACACTGAGTCCGGAGACCGGATTCTGGAGAATCGGGCGGCGTGATGACGAGATGTGGGTTCACACCTTCCCTGAAACTCATCTCCCTGCCGATCCCATCCCCGGGAGGGTGGGAGTTTATCTCAGTTACGACTCCGGGACAGTTTCATTTTACAACGCGGAGACCAAGTCCCATCTCCACACCTTCACTGGGAATAAATTCATGGAGAAGCTTCATCCTTTCTTCTGGATTGGGAATAAAAACCAGTGGTTGAGAATCTGCGCCGGTTCCGCTCCGGGTCTGTAAACGGGTCGGGTCCGGGACCGGCGTCAGGAGTAAGTCAGTGTAAATATAAATGTGCCGAGAGTGAATTAAACACGATGTGAGAATTATTGATCCGTTAATTTTAAGTCGTTCACCGCATCCGTCAACGGAACAGAAACACTGCGGATTCAGCAGCAGCCGCGGGCGGCGGGTCCTGAGCTCCCCGGCTCCTGCAGTCCACCGGGACTGAGCCGGCAGAAGGGGGACAAGTGGTGGGGGTGCTGACTGGAGGGAGGAAGTCAAGCTGAACCTCAGGGAGGTGGGACATGTTGAATATGGATCAGAATGAGGTTTAATATAACCAGCAGAAGTCGTGAAATAACCAAATTCTGGTAAGTATGTACATTAAATAGTGAAATTAAATAATTAGTGCAAAACTGGAAATAAAAAGTAGTGAGCGAGTGTTCATGAATTCAATGTTCATTCAGAAATCGTTTGGCTGAGGGGAAGAAGCTGTTGCTTAATTGCTGAGTTTCTGTCCCTCCTTCCTGATGGTAACAATGAGAACAAGGCATGACCTGGGTGATGGAGTTTATAACCCTCTGCAGCTTACTTCGATCTTTTGCAGTAGCCTCCACCCCACTATAGTAGCCAGTGATGCAGGCAGTGTGAATGCTCTCCACAATACACATGCAGAAATTTTCAAGTGTGTTTGGTGACGTACCAACTCTTCTCAAACTCCTAATGAAATATAACCGCTGCAGTGCCGCCTTCGTAGCTGCATCGATACATTGGATCCAGGCTGATCCTCAGAGATATTGACAAACAGGAACTTGTAATTGCTCACTGTCTCCACTTCTGATCCCTCTATGAGGATCAGTTGGTGTTCCCTCGTCCTACCCTTTCTGAAGATAAATAGAGGGATAACTCAAGCGAAGCAGCCTGTGGAAAGTGGCCAGTGAGTGAGTGGGCCAGTGAAGGAGTGGAGCTTTGAGGCTTTGACGAGAAGAGGCGGAGGACAAGCTTGCTCGCAGTTAGTCTTTACAATGCCTCCTGAGACGGTGATGTGCCTCTCATGTGAGATGTGGCAGTCTTGGTGGAACTCCCCTCTCCCGCAGAGTCACATCTGCCAGAAGTGCATACGGCTGGGCGATCTGGAAGACCATGTAAGGAACCTGGAGCAGCAGCTGGATGACCTTCGACTCATAAGGGAGAATGAGGCAGTCATAGATGAGAGCTACAGGGAGGTAGTCATACCTAGGCTGTCGGAAGCAGATAGTTGGGTGACAATCAGAGGGTGGGAAAGCGAAGGTGAGCAGACAGGTAGTGCAGAGCACCCCTGTAGCCATTCCCCTGAATAATAAGTTTACCATCCTGGATACTGTTGGTGGGGATGATCGACCAGGTGTGAGCCACTGTGGCAGGACCTCCGGCACTGAGTCCCACCCGGTGATGCAGAAGAGATTTTGTGGACGTGAGAAGGACACCCGCATGGTTTGTTGCCTCCCGGGTGCCAGGGTCCGGGATGTCTCTGACCGGGTGCACGACATCCTGGTACGAGAGGGAAAGCAACCAGAAGTCGTGATACATGTTGGGACCAACGACATAGGCAGGAAGAGGGATGAGGTCCTGAAGTGTGAGTTTCGGGAACTAGGCAGAAGGCTGAAGAACAGGACCTCAAGGGTAGCGTTCTCAGGATTGCTGCCAGTGCTACGTGACAGAGATGGTAAGAATTGGAGGAGATGTCAGTTGAATGCGTGGCTGAGGAGTTGGTGCAGGGAGCAGGGTTTTAGATTTTTAGATCATTGGGATCTCTTCTGGGGAAGGTGGGACTTGTACAGATTGGATGGGTTGCACCTGAACTCGAGGGGGAGCAATATCCTTGCAGGTAGGTTTGCTAGCATGGTTCGGGAGGGTTTAAACTAATTTGCAAAGGGGATGGGACCCACAGTGATAGAGCAGTGAAAGAAGTGCATGGAGTAAAGCCAGATATAACATATCGAGAGGCTTTGAGGAAAGAGAAGCAGAATAAAGGGTGTAAAGGTAGTAAGGTAGAAGGGCTGAAGTGTGTGTACCTCAATGCAAGAAGCATCAGGAACAAAGGTGATGAACTGAGAGCTTGGATACATACATGGAATTATGATGTACTGGCCATTACAGAGACTTGGCTGGCACCAGGGCAGGAATGGATTCTCAATATTCCTGGATTTCAGTGCTTTAAAAGGGATAGAGAGGGCAGAAAAAGGGGAGGAGGGGTGGCATTACTGGTCAAGGATACCATTACAGCTACAGAAAGGGTGGGTAATGTAGCAGGATCCTCTTTTGAGTCAGTATGGGTGGAAGTCAGGAACAGGAAGGGAGCAGTTACTCTATTGGGAGTATTCTATAGGCCCCCTGGTATCATCAGAGATACAGAGGAGCGGATTGGGTGGCAGATTTAGGAAAGGTGCAAAAATAACAGAGTTGTTATCATGGGTGACTTTCACTTCCCTAATATTGATTGGCACCTGATTAGTTCCAAGGGTTTAGATGGGGCAGAGTTTGTTAAGTGTATCCAGGACGGATTCCTGTCACCGTATGTGGACAGCCCGAATAGGGGGAATGCCATACTAGATCTAGTACTAGGTAATGAAACGGGTCAGGTCACAGATCTCTCAGTGGGGGAGCATCTGGGCGAGAGTGACCACTGCTCCCTGGACTTTAGCATTATCATGGAAAAGGATAGAATCAGAGAAGACAGGAAAATTTTTAATTGGGGAAGGACAAATTATGAGGCTATAAGGCTAGAACTTGCGTGTGTGAATTGGGATGATTTTTTTGCAGGGAAATGTACTATGGACATGTGGTCGATGTTTAGAGATCTCTTGCAGGATGTTAGGGATAAATTTGTCCCGTGAGGAAGATAAAGAATGGTAGGGTGAAGGAACCATGGGTGACAAGTGAGGTGGAAAATCTAGTCAGGTGGAAGGCGGCAGCATACGTGAGGTTTAGGAAGCAAGGATCAGATGGGTCTATTGAGGAATACAGGGAAGCAAGAAAGGAGCTTAAGAAGGGGCTGAAAAGAGCAAGAAGGGGGCATGAGAAGGCCTTGGCGAGTAGGGTAAAGGAAAACCACCAGGCATTCTTCAATTATGTGAAGAAAAAATGGATGGCAGGAGTGAAGGTAGGACCGATTAGAGATAAAGGTGGGAAGATGTGCCTGGAGGCTGTGGAAATGAGCGAGGTCCTCAATGAATACTTCTCTTGGGTATTCACCAATGAGAAGGAACTTGATGATGGTGAGGACAATATGAGTGAGATTGATGTTCTGGAGCATGTTGATATTAAGGGAGAGGAGGTGTTGGAGTTGCTAAAATACATTAGGATGGATAAGTCCCCGGGGCCTGATGGAATATTCCCCAGGCTGCTCCACGAGGCGAGGGAAGAGATTGCTGAGCCTCTGGCTAGGATCTTTATGTTCTCATTGTCCACCAGAATGGTACCGGAGGATTGGAGGGAAGCGAATGTTGTCCCCTTGTTCTAAAAAGGTAGTAGGGATAGTCCAGTTAATTATAGACCGGTGAGCCTTACGTCTGTGGTGGGAAAGCTGTTGGAAAAGATTCTTAGAGTTAGGATCTCTGGGCATTTAGAGAATCATGGTCTGATCAGGGACAGTCAGCATGGCTTTGTGAAGGGCAGATCGTGTCTAACAAGCCTGATAGAGTTCTTTGAGGAGGTGACCAGGCATATAGATGAGGGTAGTGCAGTGGATGTGACCTATATGGATTTTAGTAAGGCATTTGACAAGGTTCCACACAGTAGGCTTATTCAGAAAGTCAGAAGGCATGGGACCCGGGACGTTTGGCCAGGTGGATTCAGAATTGGCTTCCCTGCAGAAGGCAGAGGGTCATTGTGGAGGGAGTACATTCAGATTGGAGGATTGTGACTAGTGGTATCCCACAAGGATCTGTTCTGGGACCTGTTTTGTGGTTTTTATCAATGACCTGGATGTGGGGGTAGAAGGGTGGGTTGGCAAGTTTGCAGATGACATAAAGGTTGGTGGTGTTGTAGATAATGTAGAGGATTGTCGATGGTTGCAGAGAGATATTGATAGGATGCAGAAGTGGGCTGAGATGTGGCAGATGGAGTACAACCCAGAGAAGTGTGAGGTGGTACACTTTGGAAGGACAAACTCCAAGGCAGAGTACAAAGTAAATGGCAGGATACTTGGTAGTGTGGAGGAGCAGAGGGCTCTGGGGGTACATGTCCACAGATCCCTGAAAGCTGCCTCACAGCTGGATGGAGTAGTTAAGAAAGCTTATGGGGTGTTAGCTTTCATAAGTCGAGGGTTGGAGTTTAAGAGTCGCGATCTAATGATGCAGCTCTATAAAACTCTGGTTAGGCCACACTTGGAGTACTGTGTCCAGTTCTGGTCACCTCACTATAGGAAGGATGTGGAAGCATTGGAAAGGGTACAGAGGAGATTTACCAGGATGCTGCCTGGTTTGGAGAGTATTATGATCGGAGATTAAGGGAGCTAGGGCTTTACTCTTTGGAGAGAAGGAGGATGAGAAGAGACATGATAGAGGTGTACAAGATAATAAGAGGAATATATAGAGTGGATAGCCAGTGCCTCTTCCCCAGGGCACCACTGCTCAATACAAGAGGACATGGCTTTAAGGTAAGGGGTGAGAAGTTCAAGGGGGATATTACAGGAAGGTTTTTTATTCAGAGAGTGGTTGGTGCGTGGAATGCACTGCCTGAGTCGGTGGTGAAGGCAGATACACTAGTGAAGTTTAAGAGACTACTGGACAGGTATATGGAAGAATTTAAGGTGGAGGCTTATATGGGAGGCAGGGTTTAAGGGTCGGCACAACATTGCGGGCCGAAGGGCCTGTACTGTGCTGTACTATTCTTAAAAAAAAGTCCACATTCGGTTCTTCGGTTTTACTGACGTTGAGTGCAAGTTTGTGACTGCAATACCACTCGATGAGCTGGTATATCTCACTCCTGTACGCCCTGTCATCACCGTCTGAAATTCTGCCAGCAATGGTTGTATTAGCTGCAAATTTATAGATGGCATTTGAGCTCTGCCTAGCCACAGTCAGTGGTGTAGAGTCTGTAGAACAGAGGGCAAAGCACGCATCCCTGAGGTGCACCAGTGTTGATTGTCAGCGAGGTGAAGTTGTTTACATTCCACACTGATTGTGGTCTTCTAGTTTGGAAGTTGAGGATCCAATTGCAGAGGGAGAGAAGAGGCCCAGTTTCTGGAGCTTTTTGATCAGAACTGTAGGAATGATGGTGTGAAACATGGAGCTGTATTCAATATCCAGCATCCTGACATAAGTATTTGCATTTTCCAGGTGATTCACGCCGCATGGAGAGACAATGTGATCGCTTCCACCATAGTCCTATTGTGGAGATAGCAAATGCTGTTCTGTTGTTTAGGAATGCTCTGGAAGTAAATGAGGAAAATATAGGCCTGTGATTCTGACATCAGTAGTGGGAAAGTTACTGGAGAGGTATTCTAATGGACTGGATATGCAAGTATTTGGAAGACGGACTGATTAGGGATAGTTAGCATGGCTTTGTGCGTGGTAAGTCATGTCTAATCAATCTTGTGGCATTTTTTTTTCGCAAATGTACAAAGAAAATTAATGAAGGTAAGGCAGTCAATGTTGTCTACATGAACTTTTGCAAGGTCTTGAATTGGAGGTTGGTCAAAAAGGCTGGATTGTTTTGCATTCAGGATGAGGCAATAAATTGGATGAAAATCAGGTTTGATACCACCTGCTTATGTCGTGAAATTTGTTGATATGCACTCAACATTGCAGTACATGATAAAATCTGAATTACAGTGAGAAGTATATAAATATATAAAGTTAAATTCAATAAGTATTGAGAAAAAGAAAGTAGTGAGGTAGTGTTATTGGGTTTGATACCCATTCAGAAATCTGATGACAGAGAGGAAGAAGCAATTCTTGAATTGTTGAGTGTGTGTCTTCAGGCTCCTGTACCTCAACCCTGATGGTACCAAGGAAAAGTGGGCCTGTCCTGGGTGTTGGGGGTCGTGAGTGATGGATGCCCCCTTTTTCAGGCAGCGTTTCTTGAGGGTCCTGGATGCTGGGGAGCCGAGTGCCCGTGATGAAGCTGATAAGTTTACAACTTTCTGCAGCTTATTTTGATGCTATGCGGTGTCCCACCCCCATAGCAGATGGTGATGCAGCCAGTTAGAATGCTCTCCTTGGTCCATCTATAGAAATTTACTGGTGTCGTTGGTATCATACCAAATGTCCTGCATCTCCAAATGAAGTATAGCCGATGATGTGCCTTCTTTGTAGCTGTAGGGATATGTTGGGCCCAGGATAGATCTTCAGAGATGTTGACACCCAAGAACTTGAAATTGCTCATTATTTCCACTTCTGATCCCTCTGTGAGGATTGGTTCATCACAAGTAGTGCCAAAATAGTTGTGTCATCAGCAAATTTACAGATGACATTTGAGCTGTGTCCAGCCACACAGTCATGGGTGGAGAGAGAGTAGAGCAGTGGGCTAAGCACACATCCCTGAGGTCCACCAGTGTTGATTACCGGAAAGGTGGAGATGTTATTTCTGATTCATACAGGCTGTAGTCTTCTGGTGGGAAAGTCGAGGATCCAGTGGCAGAGAAAGGTACAGAGCCCCAGATTTTGAAACTTTTTTTTTATCAGAACTGTAGAATGATTGTGTTAATTGCTGAGCTGTAGTCAATAATGTTTTTGAAGAGCCACCAGTTAGTTGGCACAGGTTCTCAGAGCCGTACCAGGTACTCCATCGAGCCCTGTCAACTTGCAAGGATTCTCACTCCTGACAGACAGCCTGATGCCAGCCTCAGACAGAGATCACGTAGTCACCGGGTGCTGTAGGGATCCTGACTGCCGTTTTATTCTCCCTTTCAAAGCAAATAAAAGGTGTTGAGCTCACCTGGGAGTGACCATCACTGCTGTTCATGGTGTTAGGTTTCACTTTGTAGGAAGCAATGGCTTGCAAACATTGCCAGAGTTGATATGCATCCAATTTTGCCTCCAGCCTTGTTCGGATTTGTTCCTTAGCTCTTGAAATAACCTTCTCAGGTCCTGGTTGTCTTGTACAGACTTAGGTCAGCAGACTTGAATGCCACAGACTATGAACCTCCTGGGTCATCCGTGGCTGTTAGTTTGAGAATGTACAGTAAGTTTTTACAGGCACACTGTCATCCACATTGCTTAGTTCACACAGAGCCTGTTTTACACTGGCCTGTGGTGGGATGTACACCACTACCAAGATAATTACTGAAATCTTGAAATCTCCCACAGCAGAGGAAGGGATGGGTCAAACTGACACCAGATGCTCAACACTGGTTCAAGTTCCTGGATGTCAGTATCTCAGTGGATGTATAATATTGATGCATTTACAAAGAAGGTGTCAGTACCTCCAGTTGAACTCTATCTTTTTGCGTGTTTCCCCCTCGCTGTCAGCATGTGGTTTTGAATTGCCATGTGCTCCTGTCCCCACTCCTGCTCTACTCCGGCCCCTCTATTACTGAGTACTCCGTCTCTCACCTGTTTCTCATTATTACCTGTATTGCTGCCACCTGTGTCTCATTGTGCTCCACCTATCATCTGCCTCTCTGTTTATTGCTCAGTGTATTTCAGTCCTGTATTATCACCTGTTTGTTGCCAGATTGTGCCAGTGAATTTTCCGGAGCCTTTGCAGCATTTGTACCTGTGTTCTGTCCGTCTGAGTATTGACTCTGCCTGTTTCCCGATTCTGGGTTTTGGATTTCTCTGGATGTTTTGATCTCTGCCTGAACTTTGACGCCAACTTTGTTTGTACCTCGGGATTTGTTACTCAATTAATATCACTGTGTGCACAGTACTGGGTCAGCGACTGGATACCTGCTCGCTTGTCCTGACAGAAGGCATAACAATGGCTACTTTTCATTCGGAATCTGAAGAGACTTCGTATGTCACCAAAGA
Organism: Mobula hypostoma; assembly: GCF_963921235.1. Taxonomy (NCBI): domain Eukaryota; kingdom Metazoa; phylum Chordata; class Chondrichthyes; order Myliobatiformes; family Myliobatidae; genus Mobula; species Mobula hypostoma. The sequence goes on along the minus strand of NC_086101.1, from coordinate 6,325,347 downwards.
CACTCGCAATGTACTGCTGCCGCAAAACAACAAATTTCATGACATCTGCCAGTGATATGAAACCACATTCCAATTCTGATTCTGGGTCACCGAGGGGGATGGTGACGTGTTCGATGTGAACTCCTACTCTGAATCCAATCTCTCTGCCATCGCAACCTTAAGACACCCTCATTGGAATAAATTCCCAGAGGAGCATTATCCTTTCTCCTGACTCCTGACTGAGAAGCTTAATGAGATACAGCCTGGAATTGGTCCTTCGAGTCACACTGCCCAGCAATCGCCCAATTTCATCCCAAGCCTAATTACAGGACAATGAGCAATTAACTTACAACCAATACATTTTTAGACTGTGGGAGGGAACCAGAGAACCTGGAGGAAACCCACGTGGTCATGGGGAGAACGTAGAAACACCTTGTAACCAGCGGCAGGAAATGAATTGGGGTAACTGGCACTGTAAAGTGCTGTGCCAACCAATACACGACTGTGCCATGACGGACTCGTGGCCCAGTCTGCGTACGATATGAAGATAGGTGGAGGGGTTGTAGTTCTGAGGAAGAAGGGGAGCTACAGAATAACTTAGGCAGATTAGGAGAATGGGCAAATAAGTGGCAGTTGGAATAAAGTGTTCAAGAGTATAGTCATGCACTTTGGCAGAAGGAATAAAAGCATAGGCTATTTTCTAAATGGAGAGAAAATTCAAAACTCTAAAGTGCACGGGCACTTGTGCAGTATTCTCTGAGGGTTAATTTGCAATTCGAGTCGGGGGTGATGAACGATAATGGAATGTTAGCATTTGTTTCAAGAAGACTAAAATATAAAAGGATGTAATTTTGAGGCTGTATAACGCACCAGTGAGGCCTCACGGAGTATTCGGAGCAGTTTTCGGTCCCTTATCTAAGAAAGGGGAGAATATGGGACAGTACAACAGAGGGACTGGTCAGTTGACCCATAATGTTGAGTGAACCAGCTGAAAAGGAAATCAAAAACACACAAACACTAATCCCTCTGACCATGTCCATATCCTCCGATCTTCCTTACAATCATATGCCTATCCACACATCTCTAAAAAGCCTCTGGTGTATTGACCTCTACCACCATAGTAGGCAGCGCATCCCAGGCATCCATGACTCTCTGAGTTAAAAAAAACTTACCCCAAACATCCCCCTGGAACCTACCTCCTCTCACCTTCAATGCATGCCCTCTGGTATGAGAGGATGTGCTCACGTTGGAGAGATTTCAAAGGAGGTTCTCGAAAATGATTCTGGAATTGAAAGACTTATGAAATGAGGAGTGTTTGATGGCTCTGGATCTGTATTCATTGGAATTAAGAGAATGTGGCGAGGGGGTGAGGTGGGATCTCCTCGAGACCTTCCGAATGTTAAAAGGCCTTGGTAGAGTGGATGGTGAGGCAGTCAAAGACGAGAGGAGTCAGACTCAGAATAGAGGGATGTCCATTTTGAATGGAGATGAGGGGGAATTTCTTTTGGCAATGAGTGGTGAATCTCGGAATTTGTTGCCGCAGGCAGCTGTGGAGGCAAAGTCTTTATGTATATTTAAGGCAGAGGTTGATAGATTCTTGATTAGTCAGCACATAAAGGGAAGAGATTGGAGCTGAGAGGAAAATGGATCGTGCATGATGAAATGGCAGAGCAGACTCAATGGGCAAAATGGCCTAATTCTTCTCCTGTATTTTATGGTCTTCTGGTCAATGTGTCTGGGCCAGAGGTGAGGGTTGGGCCATTGTTCAGCTCACTGCTCTGTAAGGTGAACTTGTCATTATGCTGATTGAGACTGTGGCCTGCCAGTAACAGGCTGCTGGAAGAGCTGTGACTGGCTTCGTGGCTGTGAACGTACCTTCGTGAACTTCAGTTCTGAATATTATTTGATGTTAGTATTCAGCAGACCCAACAGAAGCCATCCCGCGCAGGTCCGGCGAAGAGCTTCAGAATCCCAGTCTCTATAAAAGAGAGGTCCCGCCCAGCAGAGTGTTCATCACGGGAGCGGTCGTCGTCGGAGTAATCTTGAGTCAGAGTGGAAAGGCTTTGGCTTGACAGGGCTTCAGTGAGAACAGGCGGAGGCAAGGTAAGTAGGTGAGTTCATTACTTGTTTCAAGATCGGTGGAGGGGCAGGTAATGTTGAGGACAGGCTGCAGAAGGACTTAGACAGATTTGGAGAATGGGGAAGAGAGTAGCAAATGAAATACAATGGTGGGAAATGCACGGTCATACATTTTGGTAGTAGAAATAAATGTGCAGACTATTTTCTAAACGGAGAGAAAATCCGAAAGTATGAGATGCAAGTCTTGTATCTGAGATGGGAGTCCTTGTGCAGAACACCCTAAAGGTTAACTTGCTGTCATAAGGTGGTGGCTGGGAACGGACCCAAGTGCAAGACACAGACACTGAAGTACTAGGGACAGGACTAGAATACAGGGCGATAGCAAGGACATGGACAGGAAAATCAGGAACCTGGAACAGGACTGAACAAGAGAGCTAGGAGCCCGGGCTTGGACTCCGAGCCAGAGATTGGACAAGGACCCAGTACCTGGGTCTTGCCTCTGGCTCGGACCCCAGAATTAGGCAAGGACGAGGCTTGGCAGGCAGAACGAGGCTGGAGGCTCGAGGCCCGAGACCTGAGGTGAGGCGAGGCTGGGCTCCACCTGGGCAGGGCACGGGTCACCACCCGACAGAGGCAAGGGACAGGGAGGGACAGAACCAACCCCAGGTAATGGCAAGACAGCCTGGCTTACCTGGGCGGAGTCAAGGGACAGGAAAGGAGCGAGGTACAGGGTGGCTCCAGAACCAGACAGCAAGACAAGGCAAGGCTACTGGCAAAGCAGGACAAGACGAGAACTTCTGGTGAGGCGAGAGTTACCGGCAAGACAAGGCAAGGCTACTGGCAAAGCAAGGCGAGACAGACCTTCAGGCGAGGCGAGAGTTACTGGCAAGAGAAGGCAGGGCTTCAGGTGAGGAAACAGAAGGCAGAGGAAGGGATCCAAGGAGTAAGGACGAGTACAATCCTGGTCTCTGGAGGTATTTATGCAGCCAGCCCCAACTAGCATCAGCTGCCTCAATTAGAGCTCAACAAGACAGGAACAGGGTAGATAGGAAAACCTGGAGCAAGGGTCGATGGACTGGACCGTGAACCGGAATACGGACTTCACGGACCGGACTATGACATTTGCAGGTAGAGTCGATGGTGAGGAAGGCAAACGCAATGTTAGCATTCATTTGAAGAGGTCTACAATACAAGAACAGGGATGTGATGCTGAGGCTTTATAAGTCACTGGTGAGGCCTCACCTTGAATATTGTGAACAGTTTTGGGCACCTCATCTGAGAAAGATGTGCTGGCATTGGAGAGGTTCCAGAGGAGGTTCACAAGGATAATTCCGGGAATGAAAGGCTTATCATACAAGGAACATTTCATGGCTCTGGGTCTGCACTCACTGAAATTTAGAAGTATGGTGGGGCGGGATGACATTGAAACCTTTCATATGTTGAACGGCTCAGACAGAGTTGATGTGGAAAGGATGTTTCCCATGGTGAGAGAGTCAAGGCTAAGAGGGCACAGCCTCAGATAGAACGGCGCCCATTTAAAACAGAGCCACTGTGTACAAGCAACATACATCAAAGTTGCTGGTGAACGCAGCAGGCCAAGCAGCATCTGTAGGAAGAGGTGCAGTCGACGTTTCAGGCCGAGACCCTTCGTCAGGACTAACTGAAGGAAGAGTGAGTAAGGGATTTGAAAGCTGGAGGGGGAGGGGGAGATGCAAAATGATAGGAGAAGACAGGAGGGGGAGGGATAGAGCCGAGAGCTGGACAGGTGATAGGCAAAAGGGGATACGAGAGGATCATGGGACAGGAGGTCCGGGAAGAAAGACGGGGGGGGGGGTGACCCAGAGGATGGGCAAGAGGTATATTCAGAGGGACAGAGGGAGAAAAAGGAGAGTGAGAGAAAGAATGTGTGCATAAAAATGAGTAACAGCTGGGGTACGAGGGGGAGGTGGGGCCTAGCGGAAGTTAGAGAAGTCAATGTTCATGCCATCAGGTTGGAGGCTACCCAGACGGAATATAAGGTGTTGTTCCTCCAACCTGAGTGTGGCTTCATTTTTACAGTAGAGGAGGCCGTGGATAGACATGTCAGAATGGGAATGGGATGTGGAATTAAAATGTGTGGCCACTGGGAGATCCTGCTTTCTCTGGCGAACAGAGCGTAGATGTTCAGCAAAGCGGTCTCCCAGTCTGCGTCGGGTCTCACCAATATATAAAAGGCCACATCGGGAGCACCGGACGCAGTGTATCACCCCAGTTGACTCACAGGTGAAGTGATGCCTCACCTGGAAGGACTGTTTGGGGCCCTGAATGGTGGTAAGGGAGGAAGTGTAAGGGCATGTGTAGCACTTGTTCCGCTTACACGGATAAGTGCCAGGAGGGAGATCAGTGGGGAGGGATGGGGGGGGGACGAATGGACAAGGGAGTTGTGTAGGGAACGATCCCTGCGGAATGCAGAGAGAGGGGGGAGGGAAAGATGTGCTTAGTGGTGGGATCCCGTTGGAGGTGGCGGAAGTTACGGAGAATAATATGTTGGACCCGGAGGCTGGTGGGGTGGTAGGTGAGGACCAGGGGAACCCTATTCCTAGTGGGGTGGTGGGAGGATGGAGTGAGAGCAGATGTACGTGAAATGGAGGAGATGCGTTTAAGAGCAGAGTTGATAGTGGAGGAAGGGAAGCCCCTTTCTTTAAAAAATGAAGACATCTCTCTTGTCCTAGAATGAAAAGCCTCATCCTGAGAGCAGATGCGGCGGAGACGGAGGAATTGCGAGAAGGGGATGGCGTTTTTGCAAGAGACAGGATGAGAAGAGGAGTATAGCTCCAGATAGCTGTGAGAGTCAGTCGGCTTATAGTAGACATCAGTGGATAAGCTGTCTCCAGAGACAGAGACAGAAAGATCTAGAAAGGGGAGGGAGGTGTCGGAAATGGACTAGGTAAACTTGAGGGCAGGGTGAAAGTTGGAGGCAAAGTTAAAAAGTCAACGAGTTCTGCATGCGTGCAGGAAGCAGCGCCAATGCAGTCGTCGATATAGCGAAGGAAAAGTGGGGGACAGATACCAGAATAGGCACGGAACATAGATTGTTCCACAAAGCCAACAAAAAGGCAGGCATAGCTAGGACCCATACGGGTGCCCATAGTTACACCTTTAGTTTGGAGGAAATGGGAGGAACAAAAGGAGAAATTATTAAGAGTAAGGACTAATTCCGCTAGACAGAGCAGAGTGGTGGTAGAGGGGAACTGATTAGGTCTGGAATCCAAAAAGAAGCGTAGAGCTTTGAGACCACTGTGTACAAACAAATTTCACAACCCACCCCGGTGATAATAAACCTGATTTTGATTTCTTTAGCCAAAGGGTGGGGAATTTGTGGAATTTATTACCACAGGCGGCTGTGGAGGACAGATCCTTGGGGGTATTTAAGGCAGAGCTTGACCGGATCTTGCTTGGACACGGCATCTCAGATAGCAGGGCGAGGCAACCGTGGCTGACAAGGAAAGTTAAGGACTGCATAAAAGCCAAGGAAAGGGCATGTAAGGTAGCAAAAGTGAGTGGGGTTGGATGATTGGGAAGTTTTTAAAATGCAAAAAGGCATAAGATGGGAAAGATTAAATATGTTCGCAAACTAGCCAATAATATAAGGAGGATACTAATTTTTTTTTCAGTTGCATAAATGAAAGGGAGGTGAAAGTTGATATTGGATCACTGGAAAATGATGCTGGTCAGGTAGTAATGGTACCTGAGTCCCAGCGGGCTCTCCCCACACCGCCGCCCCACGCCCCCGGTCCTGGGACCGCGCTGCGCGAGTCTCCCGGCGATTTTCGGGGGCGCTAATTCTCTGCTTCTCTCCCCCCCCCCCCCCCACCACAGTCTCTGTCACCCTGGATGTAGAAACGGCGCATCCGGAGCTCGAGGTGTCTGAGGATCGGAAGAGTGTGAGACGGACCGGGACCCGGAGGAATCTCCCTGACACTGGGAAGAGGTTCACAGTCCGGCTTTGCGTGCTGGGATCGGAGGGATTCACGTCGGGGAGACATTACTGGGAGGTGGAGGTGACGGGGAATCGGGGCTGGGGTCTTGGAGTTGCCGCAGAGTCTGTGGGGAGGAAGGGAGGGGTCGGAACGAGTCCGGAGACTGGATTCTGGATCATGTAATCAAATTTTTAACCTCCCCTGAATCCCGTCTCCCTGCCGGTCCCATCCCAGGGAGGGTGGGACTTTATCTCAGTTATGAGTCCGGGACAGTTTCATTTTAAAACGCGGAGACCAAGTCCCATCTACACACCTTCACTGGGAATAAATTCACGGAGAAACTTCATCCTTTCTTCTGGATTTGGCATGAAAACCAGTGGCTGAGAATCTGCTCTGGTTCTGCTCCGGGTCTGTAAACGGGTCGGGTCCAGGGACGCGTCAGGAGTAAGTCAGTGTATATATAAATGTGCGGAGACTGAAAAAAGCACAATATGGGAATTATCGATCCATTAATTTTAACTCGATCACCGCATCCGTCAACGGAACCGAAACACCGCGGATTCAGCAGCAGCCGCGGGCGGCGGGTCCTGAGCTCGCCGGCTCCTTCAGGTCCTAAAGTCCACACACACCGAAAACAGATGAAGTGGGACAAGTTGTGCTGGTTAGCGAAGTGAAAGTGAATCTTGGGGAGGCGGGACATACGATGGAGGTAATATGTCACGGGGAGAGAGGAAAAGTGACAAAGGGGGAGTAACAGTCGGCTGTTTGAGAATTTGATGTTCACGCCGCAAGACTGCCGGCTGTACAGGCGGAACATGGGGTTGGGATCCTGAGAGATTCCCACGTGGAATCAGTTATTCTGTTTTGGACACATTTATCCCCCGGGACCTGCAGGTCAGTCTGGATCAGTGGAAGGAGTAACGGAGTTGGCGATACACGTCGATGACATCTCACCGAACTGATTCAAAGCTGTTGCGGATTTCAGGAGTGTTCCGTTTATTTTTAGTTCTCCGAGCATCGGGTTGAAGCAAAAGAAAAGTAGATCTGACATCTGCTCTCACTCCATCCTCCCACCACCCCACTAGGAATAGGGTTCCCCTTGTCCTCACCTACCACCCCACCAGCCTCCGGGCCCAACATGTTATTCTCCGTAACTTCCGCCACCTCCAACGGGATCCCACCACTAAGCACATCTTTCCCTCCCCCTCTCTCTCTGCTTTCCACAGAGATCGCTCCCTACGCGACTCCCTTGTCTATTCGTCACTCCCCATCCTTCCCCACTGATCTCCCTCCTGGCACTTATCCGTGTAAGCGGAACAAGTGCTACACATGCCCTTACACTTCCTCCTTCACCACCATTCAGGGCCCCAGACAGTCCTTCCAGGTGAGGCGACACTTCACCTGTGAGTCTGCTGGGGTGATATACTGTGTCCGGTGCTCCCGATGTGGCCTTCTATATATTTGCGAGACCCGACGCAGACTGGGAGACCGCTTTGCTGAACACCTACGCTCTGTCCGCCAGAGAAAGCAGGATCTCCCAGTGGCCACACATTTTAATTCCACATCCCATTCCCATTCTGACATGTCTATCCACGGCCTCCTCTACTGTAAAGATGAAGCCACACTCAGGTTGGAGGAACAACACCTTATATTCCGTCTGGGTAGCCTCCAACCTGATGGCATGAACATTGACTTCTCAAACTTCCGCTAATGTATCACCTCCCCCTCGTACCCCATCCATTATTTATTTATATACACACATTCTTTCTCTCACTCTCCTTTTTCTCCCTCTGTCCCTCTGACTATACCCCTCGCCCATCCTCTGGGATCCCCCCCCCCTTGTCTTTCTCCCTGGGCCTCCTGTCCCATGATCCTCTCATATCTCCTTTGCCGATCACCTGTCCAGATCTTGGCTCGATCCCTCCCATTCCTGTCCTCTCTTATCAATTTGGATCTCCCCCTCCCCTCCTACTTTCAAATCTCTTACTAGCTCTTCCTTCAGTTAGTCCTGACGAAGGAGTTCGGCCTGAAACGTCGATTGTACCTCTTCCTAGAGATGCTGCCTGGCCTGCTGCGTACACCAGCAACTTTGATGTGTGTTGACCGTAAAATGTCAGTTTCATGGTGCAGTGTCGCCTCCTGCTGGTGGAACGAGGAACGACGGTTTTACAAAGCAGCAGAACATCAGATAGGACGGAAATGTAGATGTTTGAAAATTCAACAAATTCCCCAGCTTCCACACCCATCTTCACTTCAAACACAGGAAAGTTATCAAAACTCACCAATCCCCTCTCCCCTCTCCCCCTCCCCTCCCCCTCTCCCCTCCCCCTCTCTCCTCTCCCCCTCCCCCTCCCTTCCCCTCCCCTTCCCCTCCCCTTCCCCTCTCCCCTCCCCCCTCTCCCCTCCCCTCTTCCTCTCCCATCTTCCCTCTCCTCTCTCCCCCTCCCTTCCCCTCCCCTTCCCCTCTCCCCTCTCCCCTCTCCCCTCTCCCCTCCCCCCTCCCCCCTCCCCTCTTCCTCTCCCATCTTCCCTCTCCTCTCTCCCCCTCCCTTCCCCTCCCCTTCCCCTCTCCCCTCTCCCCTCTCCCCTCTCCCCAATCCCCTCCCCCTCTCCCCTCCCCCTCTTCCCTCTCCCATCTTCCCTCTCCCCTCTCCCCAATCCCCTCCCCCTCTCCCCTCTCCCCATCCCTTCCCCTCTCTCCCCCTCCCCCTCTCCCCTCTCCCCTCTCCCCTCTCCCCCTCCCCGCTCCTGTGTAGACGCATCTAGACGTATTACTGCCCTCCGCAGGATGTATAATTACTTATATAATTTCAAGAAGCTCAGATTCTCCAATAGAATGTAGTCACACGTATAAACTGAATAATAGACTCTTCAATCAGATGTTGGTTCTCCTGGTGGTCAAACAAAGATTTAATAGAAAACCAAAATACATTTAAGTCAACACTTTCAGTACGCTGGATGAACTCAGCAGGTCGGGCAGCATCAGTTAGAAATGATGAGTCGACGTTTCGGGCCGGAACTCTTCGTCAGGACTGAAGAAAGAAAGATGGGGAAGGATTTGAAGAATGCTTGTAGCTTTAGTTGAAAGGGTTTTTTTTTTCTTTTGCAATGCCATCCACAATTTAATTACCCTCCACCCCAGCATGCCCAGGTATCCATGAAAATCCGACTGCACAACCCATCTTCCCTACTCTAAACAACTCTAAGAGAATCTCAATAACTATGTCAGGATGAGCTTCTGATTAATTCCCTTTTATAGACTCTAAGGCAGCAGCAGAATCCAAACAGATGATAACCCTACGTGGTTGAGAGTCTTCTATCCACCATAAGGCCCAGAGGATTGCTGATAATTCTGTTGCAAAGACAGAAACACCATCTGAAACCCGGTGACCAATCTTAACACATATATCCCAAATCCTGCCCTACTGCTCTCTGGGTCCACTGAGCCACCAGTAAAAATCTTCAGATAAGATCCCCATTTATTATTTAAATATTCATTTATGATCGAAGCTGTTGAAGTTGCTCTGCTTCCTAGAGGCTGAAGAAGGAGGAATAAGTCTGCTTCTGGTTCTGGCAAGAGCCAAAAAGGAACGGGTGGCAAGCAAATTTGGTCAGCTATGTCTTCCTCAGTCAGTTTCAATTTCATAGCCCAGTTATTAACCACATCTAAAAATGGATATCTTTTAATTTTACTTTGGCGTTCCGACTTCCCTGCAAAAGACATTTTGATGGACAGCTGTGATTGAAGCCATTTAGTTTTGCCCAATACTGCAGGCCCAGCTGAACTCGTCTTAAATGGAGAGGCACTTATTCCATCTCCACACATAATGCCAGGACTGATGTTGTTCTAAAAGCTCCACAACAGAGTCTAAATGCTTTGGACTGCACAGTGTCTAGTTTTTCAAGCACTGCCGTAGCAGCGGAACCATAAGCAATACAACCATAATCAAGAAGTGATCTAATCATAGCTAGATCTATTAATTACATAGTGTGCCGCCCTGCTCCCCAGTCACATCTAGCAATACTTCTCATAACGTTTAAAACTTTCTCACACTTTCCAATTGTTTTATCTATATGATCCCTCCAAGTATAAACGTTTTTAAGTCTTTCATGAAACCAGACACCTAAAAACTTGAATATCTTGTCTTTTTCTAATGGAGAATTATATAGACACAATTCACAATCAGGAATCTTCCTTCTAAAGCCAAAAATCATATATTTGGACTTAGAAGCAGAAATCCTGAAACCCCATTTATTCGCCCAGTTTTCAACTGATCTTAAAGCCTTTGTACCTGCTTTAATATATAGTTGACGTTTCTTCCTCTTTTCCAGATTGCACCATCGTCTGCAAACAACGATTTGCCAAATCCTGTCCCTACCTGATCAAAGATATCATTTATCATGATATTAAAAAGAACTGGACTAATGACACTTCCTTGAGGGGTACCATTACCTATCTTAACTCACTTGGAGCTTGTTCCGCCTATTCTTTCTTGAATTGTCCTTTCCTTAAGAAAATCTTTGATCCAATTAAACATTCTACCTCTAATTCCCGCATCATAGAGTTTAATTAATAAACCGTCCTTCTATACTGAGTCATATGCTCTTTCAATATCTAGAAATACACTTACCATTACTTCTCTATTTTGAAACGCTTTTTAATATCATGATCTGAAAGGGCAACAGATTCCATTGTTGATCTTCCAGTTCTAAAACCATTTTGATAGGCAGCAAAATGTCCCTTATTTTCTAAAAAAAATAAACAAGTCCGTTGGTGACCATTCGTTCCATAGTTTTACAAAGCACTGATGTTAAAGCTATAGGCTGATTCGAGTTAGGACTCGACGCGTCTTTACCTGGCTTTAAAACTGGAACTACCACCGCATGCTTCCATTCTACTGGTAATTTTGCTTCCTTCCACCCTGAATTAAACAATGCTAGCATTTCTATCAATACTGAGTCATCTAAATGCTTAAGCAATTCATAACACAGTCCATCCCTACCAGAGAACTGTTTGAACCTGATTGGACAGATTCCTGCAATTACTGAAGGGCAGAAAACAAATTTATGGAGCTATTATCATCCAAACTCCTGTCCAATTTCCAACTTTCCTTTGACATAATTTCCTTTCTCAAATCACCTAACTCTCCGGAACTGTGTAACGCTTGGAACACCTCTATAAACATATCAGCCTTTTCCTTATTGGTTACAGCTTCAATATCTGCTTCCAGCAAAGCTGGGATAGATGGTTTCCTATATATCCTTGACATTCTGTGAATGATCGTCAATAGCTGCTTTATAGGTGTCTCAGGGCCCAGGGTTCCATAACATCTTCTCCAACTATCCCTCTTTGCATTTTTAATTCCTCTCCTTGCTACTGCTCTTTCCTTTTTATACTCCATAACATTATCTAACACTGGGTACTTTCTTAATTTCCTGTAAGCTCTATTTCTGTTTCTTACTGCTATATCACAATTTTTATTCTACCATGGAACCAATGCTCGAGCCTTAGGAACATTCTGTAGCGGAATAGTCAACTGAGCAACTTTATCAATTATAGAACAGAGGGACTTTTCCAATCGTCTATGGAGTCCTCTGTATCAATCTCTTCAATGATATCCACAACTTTCTCAGGGACCCAACGGGCAAAAGAATAATTATACCTCGCAGCATTCTCCTCAACTTCTACTAGCAAAATTCTACCAAATCCACATAATATAGGATAGTGATCACTTCCCAGTGTGTATCTGTCCATAACATCCCATTCCCCAACACTGGCTAAGTTTGAGGAAGTGATTGATAAGTCTAAATGACTACAAGTATTCTTTACAATATTCAATCTTGTAGGCCTTCCTTCGTTTAGAAGTACCATGGTGTATTTATCTTTAAACTCCTCTACTACCTCTCCATTAATATCTTTACTTTCACTACTAGTCCATATAGGATTATGGGCATTGAAATCTCCAACCCAGATTACCGGGGATCTTACCTTATTCATAGTTCCATCAAAATCTGATAACATCATCATATTACATGGATTATAAAAGTTAATCGAAGCTGTTTGACCTCGAGAGCTCCAAACCTCCACAGCCACAATTTCAAGGTTAGATTTAAAATCAAGATTTCTAAACTGTAGTCCTGTTCTTAGGAAAGTTGCACACCCTCCACCAGATTTACCCGTTCTGTCAGCTCTCAAACTTTCATATCTAGGGAATACAAAATCTAAATGAGGCTTTAACCATGTCTCCTGTATACAGATCAAATCAGGCTTGTCTTTAAAAGTTCCAACAAATCCTATTAATTCTTGACTATTTGCAATTAAACTTCTTGCATTCCATTGTCATATTAAAAACATCCAAATACTAATTATCGGACTTTTCATCCACATAAAGCTCCCCCATACTCTCTAACCCCGACAACTGGGAAGTATTCAGTGATTATTTGTCTGTCATATACTCATGTAATGTTTCCGGTAAAGCCTGTTTCATATCAGGGAATCTCTCTGCAGCTCCTTTTATCGTACTTCTTTTATCGTATCCGACCTCTTGGTTGTAGTTTTAGCCCCGACCAATACATCAACAACAAACGCCAAAAAAGGCTCTTTAGTCATCAACAACATGTCTGAAGGAACCATAGTTGGAGCACACGGAATGCGCTGACTCCCCATCCTTCCAATCTTTTCTTTACTTATCCTGTGCTCTTTAGCAACTTTCTTTATTGCCTCAGCATATGACATTTCTTGTTGGTTACTAACAACCTGCATCTGCTTTGCCTTGATAAAATACTCACATCCTCTGAACGCCGCTGCGTGGTCACACAGACACAGAGACTTAAGCGGGCATTTTATTTCCCTCGTTATACTTTGCTCTCAAGCCAATTCGAGGAGACTCCTGGAGAAGAAGGTGCATTTCCCGGTGCGGCCAGGGGTGGCGGGTTTGCTCCAGTTATTCGCTCTCTCACTCTGCTTTCACCCAGTCGGGACGGATTCTGCCCACTGATCCCAAGTGCACACTCGCTGCTCCCCACTGTCCAGCAGGAGTTGTGGAGAATTACTCTGGTCCACACCCACGTCTCCTTACCAGGGAGGGGGGCATTACAGACTGAGGGAATCACAAGCTGCAGAAATCTGGGAACACGGTGCTTCAGCAGCTGTCGACGAAATAGTCAACAACAACTGACACATGATTGACAGTCGGAGCCTATTTATCCTCAGTGTGAGAATGTCAAATACTACAGGGAGTAAATATAAGGAGAGGAGAAGGTTTAAAGGAGATTGAGACAAGTTTTTTCTACACAGAGAATGGTCGGTGCCCGGAACGTGCTGTCAGGGGAGGAGGTGGAAACAGATACAAAAACATCATTTCAGTGACATTTGGACAGACACATGAACAGACAGGGAATGGAGGGTTGTGGACCATGTACAGGCAGATGGGATGAAATTGAATTGGCACAATGTTCAGCACAGACTTGTGGGCCGAATGGCCTGTTCCTGTGCTGTATTGTCCAATGTTCTATGTTCAGCAGTTGTGGACGCAGCAGTCAACAACAACAACTGGTATTCAGGAACGGTCGCTGTGTAAATGCAGTAAAGTGTCCCGGGCGCTTACACAGACGTGTTTCTCACTGGATACAAAAACAATGAACACAACAAACTCTGCAGACTGTTACATGCATTGGGGACAGTGGAGTGAATACAGTCAACACGGGGTACAGAGGATGCTCTACACAGAGTGCACGGGTTACCGCTCCCCTGTGTAACCCAACAGACTGAAGACAAAAAAATTAAACGACACAAAGATCGATTTCTGTTTGAAGAAAATGAGAAACAGGAGCAGGAGTGGCCATTCGGCCCCTTGCTCCTGCTCTGCCCTTCACTCGGAACATGGCTGATCATTGACCTCAGTGCCAATTTCCTGCACCATCCCATCATCACTGTTCCCCTTAAATCCAGAAATCTTTTGTAAAGAATTCCAAATACTCACCGCACACTGGGAGAGGAAATTCTTCCTCATCGCAGTCCTGCTGAGGCGACCTCTGATTGTCAGTCTGTGCCCCTGGTTCCACACCCAATCCAGGGGAAATATCATTCCTGCCTCTACCCTGTCAATACCCAGTGAGACTGTGTCTGTGCCAGTGAGACCACCTCTTATTCTTCTAATTATGAGACAGTCTCAGTCAGTCTAATCTCCCTGAGGACACGACGTGAAGGGTAAAGCTTTAAAGTAAGATCGTCAAAGTCGAAACGGGATGTTCAAGGAATGTTTTTGGACACAATGAGTGGTATCTTCCTGGAATGCGCAGCCGGGATGGGGAGTGGTGGAAGCAGATACGATCGGGATGTTAAACAGACATTTAAACAGGGAATTGAACAGACAGGGAATGGAGGAAATGGATGATTTGCAGGCAAACGGGGTTACATCATGGTCAGCATAGACAGCGTGGCCAGAATGGCCTGTTCCTGTGCTGTACTGTTCTGTGTTCAGAGTTTGAAATATCACAGACAAGGACACAGCAATTTCTTCCCTGGATTCCCACCATGACAGAGAATGCACTGGGTCAGACCCTGGGATTTATTCAGCTTTATGTGTTTAAGCTGGCCAGCCTCCTTTGTAATGTCGGTATGTTTTAGGACATTCATATTCTCCTTCTTAAATTCCCCAGCTCCATCACCTTCTCACAGTAAATACAGATGAGAAGTATTTATTTCAGACCTCACCCATCTGCTGTGTCTCCACACAGAGATGACCACCCTGATCCTCAAGGGACATAATACCTCACTCGTTACCCTCTTTGATTCAGAGACTCGTAGAATCATTTGTAGAATCTCCTTCATCTTGCCTGCTAAAGCTAGCTCACACTCCTTTTTGGCCTCCTGATATTTTTCCCTCCTCGGTGTTTTTCTGCATCCCTTTTACTCCTTGAGGGATTCATCTGATCCCAGCTGCTTTCATCTGACACACAACTCCATCCTGACCACAGCCTCAATGACCCTCGTCAGCCAGGGTTCCCTCATCCCTCCAGTCTCGCCATTCACTCTGACAAGGACAGGCTGATCCTGAACCTTTACAAACTCAGTTTTAAAGCCACTCACTTGCCAGGTGTCTGTTTACTTGGGACCACACTCCTGTTCTACACCTCTATTCATTCCCCGACCCCTTCTATCCTCCCTCAGTTCAGTCTGTTCACTGCTCTGAACATCAGAAATAGCAGCAAGAGGAGGCTGTTCGGCCCCTCACACCTGCTGTCCCATTGAATAAGATCAAAACCACCTCACTGTGCCACAGATGCAAAGGACGTGACAGAAGTGGAGGTCAGAGAGGAGGGGGAGTTGTGACGTTGATTAGGGAGAACATCACCACAGCACTTAGAGAGATCCTTGTGGGGAACGGCCAGTGAGAGTATATTGGTTGGAGTTAGAACTATGGAGATGGTCACTTTGCTGGGATTGTACTATTGGATCCCAAATGTCAGTGAGAATCAGAAGAGCCCATGTGTAGGGAGAATGCTGTTGGAATATCAGGGTTGTAATGGTCAGAGACTAGTGACTGGGACAGACAAAGTACTGATCGATTGGACAGGGTAGACTTTGTGAAGTGTGGTCTGGAATGGTTTCACAAGCAACCTGTAGATACCTGACCAGAGAAGGTTCTTGGTCTGAAACATCAACTGTACATTTTTTGATAGCTGCTGCTTGGCCTGCTGAGCTCCGTCAGCATTTTGTGTGTTAACTGGATAAAACAATTGCTTGTGGTAGGAGGCCGAGGGTGGTGGTGGAGGATTGCTTTGCAGATGGTTCAAAGGTTCCAAGTTACGTTTAATGTCGGAGAAATGCATACAATACACAACCTGAAATGCTTTTCCTTTGTAACCATCCAGGAAAACAGAGGAGTTGCCCAAGAATGAACGAGTTAAATGTTAGAACCCCAAAATCCCCCAACTCCCTCCCTCCCTCGCGTAAGCGGCAGTGAGCAACAATCCCCCCTCCCCCCACCGGCAAAAAAACGCACCCGCTAACAGCAGTTAAGCGTGATCAAGGCAATAGCAAACACACAGACCTGCAGTGACCCACAAAGACTATATTGTTCAGCCGGTAATTCAACATTCTGCAGGCTCTCTCCCTCCCTAATAAGGAAGAAAGAGATGACTCCATTTTCCAGCGAGCGGGAGAGACATAACGTGGAGGCCTGTGATAAGTGGTGTGCTATGGGGATTGATGCTGGGTCCCTATAATTTGTCATTAATATTAATGATTTGCATGAGAGGTTGGTGCCATAGTGAGTAATTTTGTGGATGTGAGGTGAGAGCAGAAAAATATTTAAGAAGCGCTGAAAGGAAACATTTTCCACAGACAAAATGAAAACAAGCTGCAAGTGGAGGTGGATTTGAATAGAAGTCTTGCTGCAATCGTGTTCATCTAATTATCAAATAATCAATCACATAAACTTATTTCCTTTATCTTCTGATACATAGAGAACGAATGATCTGGATGAGAATGTGGGTGAGCTGATCAGTCAACTTGCAGATGACACCAACATTGGAGGTGTGGTGGGCAGTGAAGATGGTAACAACAGAATGTAGAATTACGTTTAGATCAACTGGGAAAGTGGACAAGGAACCACAGAAGGAATTCAACTCAGACAAGTTTGGGAAGTTAAGCCAGTGAATGGCAGGGCCCTGGGGAGAGTTGAAGAACACAGATACTGATGGAAACACGTATTTTATTGCCAGAATGAAGATGTACAGTGCTGCTAGAAAGTTTGTGAACCTTGTAGAATTGTCTCTATTTCTGCATACGTATGACCAAAAATGTGATCATTTCTTCATGCAAGTCCTAAAATTAGATAATGCAAGCCCAATTAAATAAATAACACAATAACATGATACTTGTTCATTTATTTATTGAGAAAAAAAGATCCAACATTACATGTATTTGTTGGAAAAAGTATGTGACATTCTGGGCTAATGCCTTCTACAAAAAACATTTGGAGTCAGTTGTTCCATTCAATGAGATGAGATGAGCTGTGGGTTGTAGAGGTGCCCCGCCCTATAAAAAAGACACACAAAGTCAGGTTACTGACAGGGCCTGCTCTTCTCAAGAATGATCTGTTTATGTACACCATGCCTTAATCAAAACAACTCTGAGACGGCCTCAGAAGAAGGAATATAGAGATGCACGAAGCTGGAAAAGGCTACAAAAGCATTTCTGAAGACCTGAGTGTTCATCAGTCCACAGTAAGAGAATTTGTCTAGAAATGGAGGAAACTCAGTACGGTATCAGCAAAAGACCTGCAGAAATCTCTGGAACTTGCTAAAGACTCTATTCATGTGTCCACTGTAAGAGAAACACTGAACAAGCCTGGTGTTCATGGAAGGACACCACAGAGGAAAGTCCACAGAAAAAGAAGTTGCTGGATGTCTGAAGTCTGCCAAAGACCACCTGGACGTTCCACAATGCTTCTGGGACAATGTTCTGTGTACAGATGAGGCAAAACATAGAATCATAGAAATCCTACAGCACAATACAGGCCCTTCGGCCCACAGAGTTGTGCGGCACATGTCGCTACCTTAGAAATTACTAGGTTTACCCATAGTCCTCTATTTTACTAAGCTCCATGTACCTATCTCTTAAAAGACCCTAGCGTATCCGCCTCCACCATCATTGCCGGCAGCCCATTCCAGGCACTCACCACTCTCTGAGTAAAAAACTTACCACTTTTGGGGAGAAAAGCACATTGCTACGTTTGGAGGGAAAAGGATACTGCACAGCAACACCAAAACCTCATACCAACAGTGAAGCATGGTGGAAGGAGCATCATGGTTTGGGGCTGCTTTGATGACTCAGCTTGCAATCATTAAGAGAACAATGAATTCAAGACATTTTACACGAGAATGTCAGGGTAGCAGTCTGTCACCTGAAGCTTAATAGAAGTTGGATAATGCAACAATTCAATCACCAAAAGACAAGACTAAATCAATAACAGAATGGTTTAACAAGAAAAATCATGTTTTGGAATGGTCAAGTCAAAGTCCTGACCTTAATCCAAGAGAAATGTTGTGGAAAGACCTGAAGTAAGCAGTTCATGCCAGGAAGCTCACAAACATCCCAGAGTTGAGCAGTTTTGCAAGGAGGAATGGCCTAAAATTCCTCCGAGCTGATGTGCATGACTGATCAACAATTAGCAGAAATGTTTGGTTGAAGTTATTACTGTACAAGGGGGTCACACCAGTTACTGAAAGCAAAGGTTTGCGTACCTTTTCCAACAAATACATTTAATATTGGATCATTTCTCTCAATAAATGAATGAACAAGTATAATTTTTGTGTTATTAATTTAATTGGGTTCTCTTTATGTAGTTTAGGACTTGTGTGATGATCTGCTCACACTTTAGCCCATACTTAAGCAGAAATTCTACAGGGTTCACAAACTTGTTAGCACCGCTGTAGGGAGGCAAAGTGGTGAAGAAGGAGTTTGATACCCTTGTCTTCATCAATCAGAGTGTTAAGTGCAAGAGTTGTCATGAGATGGTACAACTGTACAAGAGATTGGTGAAAATGCTCAGAGTATTGTACACAATTCTGGTTACCTGGTGATAGCAAGGATGACGTGAAGCTGGAAATAGTGCAGAAATATTTCCGTCTGATGTTGTCAGAACTACTCCTTGAGTGATGAGAAGAAACAGGATCAGCCTGGACTGTTTTCCCTGGAGCGAATGAGGCTGAGAGCTGAGCTTATTGAGGTTTACAAAATACACAGATAAGGTGGATGGTTACAATCCTTTTCCAAGGGTCACGGAGTCTAAACCCCGTGGACAGAGGATTCAGGTGAGGGGCAAGTGTGATGAGTTTGTGGAATGAGCTGCCAGAGGGAAGGGTGGAGGTGGGTCTAATTAAAACATTTTAAAGACACCAAATTATAATATTGATGTGCTTGATAGGAGGTGTTTGGAGGGATGAGGGCAAAATGTCGGTAAATGGGATGTGTTCAGGAAAACAGCTCGGATTGCAGGGACGTGTTGGGCCGAAGGGCCTCGGTCCATACTGTCTGTCTCTCTGCATCTAATTCGGCAGAGCAGGACCTGACAGCACAACAGGTCTGCACGGGGTGAAGTCAGGAAGTTTTCATGCAGCTGTGTCAGTAATCCCATTGTACTCGACACCTCGCCATATCATGTTGCATCGAAGTCCCCATCTCACTGAGAAAGTTGTTTATATTTCACCACAGGACAGAACATAAAGCAATAGGAGCAGGAACAGTCCCTTCAGCCCAACATCTCTGTGCTGACCATTTATTTATACTTCCCCATATTTTCACCCTCCTAGTCTACACCTCTATTTATTCGCTGGCACCTTCTACGCTCCCTCAGTTCAGTCGATCCACGGCTCTGAAGAACATGGAAAATCGAATCAAGGGGAGGCAGTTCAGCCCCTCACCTGACAAACTCCCCTTCCCTGTGCTGATGCCATTTCCACTGACTCCGCTCCGCATCCAAGCCTCCACCCAGTCAGCTCAGATTGGCAGCAACATCTCCACAGTCTCCATCAGCACAGGTCACCCCAGGGCAGTGTGCCTATCTCCCCACCCCTCCATTCTACTCTTTGGATACCTGTGACTGTGAGGATCAGCACAGCTCCAATGCCGTGTTTACATTTGTTGACGACACCACTGCTGTTGGCCGCATTAAAGGTGGTGACGAATCTGCATACAGGAGGGAGGGTGAAAATCTGGCTGAGCCTTGTCACAATAACAACCTCTCATTCAATGTCAGCAAGAGCAAGGAGCTGATCAGTGACTTCAGGAGGTTCATGAGCCAGTCCTCCTCGGGGGATCAGAGGTGGAGAGGGTCGGCAACCTTAAATTCCTCCGTGTTATCATTTCAGAGCATCTGTCCGGGGCCTGGGACACCAGTGCGATTGCGATGAAAGCATGGCTGTAACTCTACTTCCTCAAAAGTTTGTGAAGATTCCGCAAGACATCTAAAACCTCAACAAACTTCCTCAGATGTGTGGTGGAGAGTATACTGCGTGGTTATATCATGGCCTGGTATGGAAAAAGCCTGGGAATGGAAAATCCAGCCGGGAAGTAGCGACAATCATAAGGACTTCATCCTCCCTTGCTTTCCGTGAGTTGCAGCCTTTGCTTCCACTGTCACTGGACGGCACAGGTGACCATGTCCGACCTTTGCGCCGCCTTCTCCCCTGGCCTTCAGCCTCTGCGGTGCTGCTTCCGTCACCCAGCAGCGGGTGACGGGTTTAGGAGGCAGCAGCAGACAAAACGCCCCGATCCCGTGGTCTATGAAAGGATGGGACCCACTGCGGCAGAGGAGTGGAACGACTGACACCTTCCAGGCTGCAGAGTACGTGCTGATGGGACAGGGTTCCTCTGCTACTGGACAGGGAGAGACCGGGTTGGCTGAGGAAGTCTCTCTGTTATTGTCGTAGTGAACCACCTCGGGGGCAACATGAGCAGCAACAGTCGGATCGGTTTCAATGAATGTAAAGGGACACTAAGTACCGCATTGACTCTGAATGTAAATTCATTGGCTAAGGGCATTACACACTTTATATTTGTGAATATTTTTATGGTAAACAAAATCTGTAATGATTTTCTAAAAAATCAACTTGTTAAGTGTGTCCAGATTGAGGGAGACCGGACCTGCCATTGGAGCCGGGACGGACAGAGTGAAGTGAGGAAGCCTGTTCATATGAACGGCAGTGGAAATCAGATCTTCACTGAAAAACCGAATACTTTCCGCCCTGTGACGTATATGTGCTTTTTCCTGCAGCCACAAGTCATCATCACAACTGCATCTGTCTCCTCACAGCAGAATATTCTCTCCACACCCCCAGTTTTATGGCATGAACTAATTTAACAGTTGCTTTAAATGTTTACTCAACCACAGTTTTAAACTCCAGTCTGGCTCTCTTTAGACCTCAATAAAAATTAAACGAGCTGCTGGAGGAACTCAGCGGATAGGCAGCATCTGTGGAGGGAAATGTAAAATCGACATTTCGGGTTAACTCCCGCTCAGTTCCTCCAGCATCTCAATTCTTGCTCGAGATTCCAGCATCTGCAGTGTCCAGTGTCTCTATTTTCAGAACTTGTCCCTTTCAGTCCTGCCTCAGACTGAACCAGGCTCTTCTCTCCAGCATCACTTATGTTCTGCATCTTCTTATGCCAATCACGCCTGCTGGGGCACAGGCTGCCAACAGCAGCTCGGCAGAGGCCTCCGTCCTGGGCCGAACGCCGATCGGCCCTCTGGGGCCTCCTTACACCAGGCGACCGATCATCTTGCAGGCGAAGGTCCTTCCTATCCCAGGGGTGAGGCCTTTGGGGATTCAGTTGACGTATCTGTCACACTGGGATTTTGCGGGACGGGTAGATAAACCCATGCCCAATACTCCTCTTTTCACAGCCGGGCATGGGACTGTCCATGGCTGAGGCGTTAGTTATGTTCCCACCTGTTTAATGTGCTCCTGATCCCATCTTGTTTTGGAAACGGCCCCTTTGAACACTTGTAGGAACAGAACGATCATTCCCCGACACTTCGGCGCCCCTAGAGGACAATCGCGGTACTGCAGACATTCCCCGGCTCCACGTAAGGATCCTGAACCAGGAAGTACCGGGAGTTAAAATGGCTTCGAAAGGACAGGTCGAGAGTTGGACCGACGAGGTAATTTGTCCCATCTGCCTGGATTTCTTCACCGATCCGGTTATACTGGACTGTGGACACAACTTCTGTCGCTCCTGTATCACACGGTGTTGGGAAAGGGAGGAGAGAAACTCCTGCCCGGAATGTAGAGAGGAGTTTGCGGACCGCACCCTCAGGGTCAATCGGGCCTTAGCAAATCTGTCTGAGAAAGCTCGAAAACTAAACCTGAATCCGAAAGAGAAGGAAAGTAAACTTCACTGCGAGGAACATGATGAAGAAATGAAGCTGTTTTGTGAAAACGACAGGAAACTGCTCTGTGTGATCTGTAGAGATACGCGGGAACACAGAGAGCACCGCTTCCTGCCGATTATAGAAGCTGCTGAAGTCCACAGGGTAAAACAAATCGATTTTAATCACCTGGTTTTTTTTTCATTACATATTTATTTTCTATCCCTGGGTGACTTTGAAATAAACTGGCCCGAATTGGCACTGCATCTTTATTGTCTAATTCCTTCACTCTCTGCTTCCCAGGACCGGGTTAAATCTGCGTTCGAATCTCTCACAGAAAAGAAATCCGAGCTGGAGGAAATGGAGCGGCAACAGAAGGAGAAGATTTCCGGAGTTCGGGTGAGGCTTCTTGGGGAGAATTTCCAATGTTGTGTAGTTTTGTTCCCTTTCGTGCAGAATATCAGCTTTGGTGATTATTTTCGATCCTGGCCTTTTGTGCTGTCTGCGGGGAGTTTGCATGTACTCCTTGTGAACTCGATGGGCCGACATTGCCAAGAAATCCTGGTTGAATGTTTAATTCTCTCCTTAATTAACCCTATGAAGGTGGGTGGTCTGTGAATCAAGTGTAAATGAATGGGTCAGTGAGGAACAATTGTGAGGAATGTGGTCCACGTGGGGACCAATGACATAGATAGGAATAGGGATGAGGTCCTGAAGAAGGAATATAGGGAGTTAGGAAAGGTTAAAAAGCAGGACCTCAAGGGTGGTAACCTCGGGATTGCCGCCTGTGCTGCGAGACAGAGAGGGTAGGAACAGGAAGTCATGGCAGTTGAATGTGTGGCTGAAGAGTTGGTGCAGGGGGCAGGGGTTCAGATTTCTGGATCATTGGGATCTCTTCTGGGGAAGGTCTGACCTGTACAAAAAGGACGGGCTGCACCTGAAGTGGAAAGGGACCAATATCCTGGCGGGCAGGTTTGCTAGAGCTGTTGGGGAGGGTTTAAGCTAGTTTGGCGGGGGGGGGGTGGGAATCAGAATGTGAGTGCAGAGATTAGGGTAGAAGGACAAGGGCATGATGCTGTGTGCTCTGAGTTGGTGAGGAGGGCCAGGCAGGGGACAAAACATAAATGTAGCCAGTTAGAGGAGTTGAAATGTGTCTATTTCAATGCTAGGAGTATTTGGAATAAAGGGGATGAACTTAGAGTATGGATCAGTATGTGGAACTACGATGTTGTGGCCATTACTGAAACTTGGCTGGAGGAAGGGCAGGATTGGCTGATGCAGGTGCGGGGGTTTGGGTGTTTTAAAAGGAAGAGGATGGGAGGTAGAAAAGGGGAGGAGTAGCATTACTGGTCAGGGATAGTATCACAGCCATAGAAAGGGAGGACGCTGCAGAGGGAGTGTCCACTCAGTCGGTGTGGGTGGAAGTCAGAAATAGGAAGGGATCAATCACTGTGCTGGGAGTAGTCTATAGGCCCCCAAATAGCCCTCAGAACACCGAGGTGCAGATAAGCAGGCAGATTTTAGAATGGTGCAGGAAATACAGGGTTGTAGTTATGGGTGATTTCGACTTCCCTCATATTGACTGGCACCTCCTGACTACAAGGGGCTGAATTTGTCAGGTGTGTTTCAGAAGGATTCCTGACACAGTACGTTGACCAGACAACGAGAGGAGAGGCCATACTGGATCTAGTTCTGGGTAATGAACCTGGTCAGCTGGCAGACCTCTTGGTGGGGGAGCATTTTGGTGAGAGTGACCACAACTCCCTTAGCTTCAGCATAGCTATGGAAAAAGATAAAAACAGACAAAATAGGAAAGGGCTTAACTGGGGAAGGGCTAACTATGACGGAATGAGGCAAGAAGTAGCGAGAGTAAATTGGAAACAGATGTTCGAGGGTGATAGCACAGAAGTAATGTGGAGGAAGTTTAGGGACTACTTGTGCTGGGTTCAGGATAGGTTTGTCCCACTGAGACAAGGAGAAAATGGTAGGAAAAGGGAACCGTGGCTGACGAAACACGTGAGGCAACTCGTCAAGAGGAACAGGAACCATATGTTAGATATAAGAAGCAGGAAGCAGGAGGGGCTCATGAGAAATATAGGGTAGCCAGGAAGGAGCTTAAGAAAGGGCTTAGGAAAGCTGGAAGGGGGCATGAAAAGGCCTTGGCATGTAGGATTAAGGGGAACCCCAAGGTGTTCTATGTGTATGTGAAGAACAGAAGGATGACAAGAATGAAGGTGGGGCCGCTAAAGGATAAAGAAGGCAACATGTGCCTAGGGGCGGAGGGGGTTGCGGAGGTCCTAAATGAATACTTTGCTTCAGTATTCACAAGAGAAAAGGACCCTGATCACGGTGAGGTCGAAATAGAACAGGCCTGTGTGCTGGACACTGTGGAGATGAAGGAAGAAGAAGTGTTGGATCTTAAAAACATCAAGATTGATAAGTCACATACATCAAAGTTGCTGGTGAACGCAGCAGGCCAAGCAGCATCTATAGGAAGAGGCGCAGTCGATGTTTCAGGCCGAGACCCTTTGTCAGGACTAACTGAAGGAAGAATGAGTAAGGGATTTGAAAGTTGGAGGGAGGGGGGAGATGCAAAATGATAGGAGAAGACAGGAGGGGGAGGGATAGAGCCGAGAGCTGGACAGGTGATAGGCAAAAGGGGATACGAGAGGATCATGGGACAGGAGGTCCGGGAAGAAAGACAAGGTGGGGGGGGGGGTGACCCAGAGGATGGGCAAGAGGTATATTCAGAGGGACAGAGGGAGAAAAAGGAGAGTGAGAGAAAGAATGTGTGCATAAAAATGAGTAACAGATGGGGTACGAGGGGGAGGTGGGGCCTAGCCTCACTTCTCTAACTTCCGCTAGGCCCCACCTCCCCCTCGTACCCCATCTGTTACTCATTTTTATGCACACATTCTTTCTCTCACTCTCCTTTTTCTCCCTCTGTCCCTCTGAATATACCTCTTGGCCATCCTCTGGGTCGCCCCCCCCCCTGTCTTTCTTCCCGGACCTCCTGTCCCATGATCCTCTCGTATCCCCTTTTGCCTATCACCTGTCCAGCTCTCGGCTCTATCCCTCCCCCTCCTGTCTTCTCCTGTCATTTTGCATCTCCCCCTCCCCCTCCAGCTTTCAAATCCCTTACTCACTCTTCCTTCAGTTAGTCCTGACGAAGGGTCTCGGCCTGAAACGTCGACTGCGCCTCTTCCTATAGATGCTGCTTGGCCTGCTGCGTTCACCAGCAACTTTGATGTATGTTGCTTGAATTTCCAGCATCTGCAGAATTCCTGTTGTTTAAGATTGATAAGTCCCCAGGGCCGGACATGATATACTCCAGGTTGCTGTGGGAAGTGAGAGAAGAGATCACCGGAACAGTAGCTATGATCTTTGAATCCTCTTTGGCTGTAGGAGAGGTGCCAGAGGACTGGAGAATGGCAAATGTAGTTCCCTTGTTTAAAAAAGGTAATAGTGAGAATCCTGGGAATTATAGACCGGTGACTCTTACGTCGGTGGTCTGCAAACTATTGGAAAGGATTCTTAAGGATAGGATCTACGAGCATTTGGAGAAATACAGTCTACTCAAGGATAGTCAACATGGCTTTGTGAAGGGAAGGTCATGCCTCACGAGCCTCATTGAGTTTTTTTAAGAGGTAACAAAAGAAATTGATGAGGGTAGGGCAGTAGATTTGGTCTACATGGATTTTAGCAAGGCATTTGAGAAGGTCCCCCACGAGAGACTCATCCAGAAAGTCATGAGGCATGGGATCAGTGGAACCTTGGCTGTTTGGATAAAAAATTGGCTTACAGGAGGAAAGCAGAGGGTAGTAGTGGAAGGAATGTATTCTGCCTGGAGGTTGGTGTCCAGTGGAGTGCCGGAAGGATCTGTCCTGGGACCCCTGTGATTTTTTGCAATGACCTGGATGAAGAGGCGGAAGGATGGGTGAGTATGTTTGCGGATGACATGAAGATTGGAGCTGGAGTTGTGGATTGAGCTGTAGGTTGTCGAAGGTTACAAGAGGACATAGGATGCAGAGTTGGGCAGAAAGGTGGCAGATGGAGTTCAATCCGGATAAGTGAGAGGTGATGCATCTTGGAAGGACAAACCAGAAGGCTGAGTACAGGGTTAATGGTCAGTTACTTAAGAGTGTTGATGAACAGAGGGACCTTGGGGTTCAAACCCATACATCCCTCAAAGTCGCTGCACAGGTTGATAGGATAGTTAAGAAGGCCTATGGGATGCTAGGCTTCATTAATAGGGGGATTGAGTTCAAGAGCAGAGCGGTCATGTTGCAACTCTACAAATCTCTGGTGAGACCACACTTAGAGTATTGTGTTCAATTCTGCTCACCTTATTACAGGAAGGATGTGGAAGCTATTTTTGAGGGTGCAGAGGAGATTTACCAGGATGTTGCCTGTATTGGAAAACAAGTCTTATGAGTCAAGGTCAGCAGAGCTGGGAATTTTCTCTTTGGAGCATAGAAGGATGAGAGGGGACTTGATAGAGGTCCACAAGATTATGAGAGGCATAGATAGGGTGGATAGCCAGTACCTGTTTCCCAGGGCATGAATAGCAAACACCAGAGGGCGTATGTACAAAGTTAAGGGAGGGAAGTTCAGGGGAGACATCAGGGGTAAGTTTTTTACACAGTGGGTTGTGGGTGCCTGGAATGACTTGCCAGGGATGGTGGTGGAGGCTAAAACATTAGGAGTATTTCAGAGCCTCTTGGACAGGCACATAGATGAAAGAAAAATAGAGGGTTATGGAGTAGAGTGGGTTTAGTACTTTTATTTTAGGAATATATGGGTCGGCACAACATCGAGGGCTGAAGGGCCTGTGCTGTGGTGTTCTAGTGCTCTAGTGTTCTCCTGTTTCAGGGAAAGTGAGTGAGTGGGACTGAAGCTCTGTGAACTCACATATAATTTAATGGACTGAATGGTCACTTTCCATGTCATAAGGAAATACTTTACAGCCAAATAATAAACTAGCCTCTCCCTTCATTCGACAGGAACAGTCACACAACGTTCAGGCCCGCATCACATCCCAGTTTGCCGAACTGCGCCGGATTATCACCGAAAAAGAGCAGCACACACTCCGAGATCTCAGGGAAGAAGAGGAGAGGATTCTTAATCCAATGGAGAAAAATCTTCGAGAGATTCAAGAGAATTTAGATTCTATCCAGCAGGAAATTACCAAGTTACAAGAACAGATGGATGAACAAGAAAATGTGATGTTTCTCATGGTGAGAGTTTTGAGTTGGTTTCTGTAGACAGTGACAGAGTGCACAGTGACAGAATAATGTATTTTGAATCAACGTGGTCTTTACAAATATTGTAGTTGTAAACTGATTTGTGTTGGCGCATGGCCAAGTGGTTAAGGCATCAGACTAGTGATCCGAAGGTCGCTAGTTTGAGCCTCAGCTGAGGAAGCGTGTTGTGTCCTTGAGCAAGGCACTTAACCACACACTGCTCTGCGATGACACTGGTGCCAAACTGCATCGGCCCTTGTGCCTTTCCCTTGGACAACATCGGTGGCGTGGAGGGTGCCGGTCTTCCATACAACTTTGCCTAGGCCTGCGCCCTGGAAACCTTCCAAGGTGCAAATTCATGGTCTCACGAGACTAACGGATGCCTGTTAAACTGATTTAAAGCAGACAGATGTTTTGACTGTTCCAGATTGTTGTCCCCAAACCGGCCTCTCACAACATCTGTACATCACAGGACAGTCTGCAACCTTCTCGGGAATGAGTTACTCTGACCATTGCACTGAGCTGGTGATCGTTTCTGTGATTCCCACGTATAATATCCCCTGATACTCAGAGTAACACCCAGTTACAGTCACAGGCTGTGAGTGTGTCTGGTGTGGTGGTTGTGTCGATCAGTGGGAACTGAGGTTGAATTTCAGAATGTGACCCACACATCAAACTTACCATGTATACCATCTATATCCAGATTGTATCAGATTAACTGTTTTAGAGAATTTTGCACTGTCTGTTTTCTTTTTCATATATACTGTTCATCGGATTATATCCCAATTTACATCATAGACAGGTCTTTCAATCCATTTTCTCCTATCAGTTTCCCTGTTTAACAAGCCTCATCCCACCTCCTCACCACGCCCAGAAACAGTGTCCCAAACTCCATGTGTTTATCGAACTTCCCCACTCAGGTTCAAAGGTACAATTTACTGTCAGAGACATGTATACAGTATAAATCCTGAAATGCTTTTTCTTCACAACCATCCACGAAAACAGAGAAGTGCCCCAAAGAATGAACGACAGTCAAATGTTAGAAGCCCAAAGTTCTCCCCCGCTCCCCTCCCTCCCATGCGTAAGCGACAGCGAGCAACAATCCCCCCCACCCCCCACCGGCGAAAATAAAGCGAGCCCACAACCAGCACTCAGCGTGAGCTAAGTGATAACAAAGTCACAGACTTGCAGTCACCCCGTAGTTCGACACACTGCAGGCTCTCTTTCTCCTAATAAGGGAGAAAGAGGTGACTCCATTTTGTTTCCAGCCAGCGGGGAGATAATGAACAACTCGCTGGATGATGATGTTAAAAGTTCGTTACATCACTTTTTCCGAGCTCTGTGCCTGGAGATTACAAGCTTCTCAGATCCCCAGGTGTACAGCAGATGTTCCGACTCCCCCAACGACACACGGGTTTCCGTTGGTGACACCGACCCTTGATTTGCCCGTCTCCAGTTGCTTGAGAGCTGAGGCTGCTGGAGACGTGCCAAAACCGTAGGCCGAGGCTCCGACACGTCAAATAGTGGCTGATTGTGGAATCCCGAGAGCGGGATCCATTCTCGCAAAGAACTGTAGTCAGCGTCTAACTCCAGTTCAGGGTCTCCAAAAGAACCCTGAAAGAGAAAAATAGAGATATTAAAGATGGAAATAAGACTGTTTTCGAAGATGCAAGCAAACATTCGCCATTAGGCGCCATTGTTCAATCTCTGCTGTTCCACTTCTACCACTCTTGTGGCAGTGACTTCCACGTTCTTTTGCTAAACCACCTGGCACTTTATGTTTAATTTAAGGTCTCCCCATAAATAGAGATGGTTTCTCCAACAGCACCCAATTTAATCCATCACTCATCCTATATTCCTCCATCTTATCATCCTGCCATCATATCCAGATAAAAAATACACAACCTGTCCAGCCTTTCCTGTCAGTTGCATCTGTTCATTTGTGGTATAATTTTCAGAAACATTCTCTGTAGTTTTCTCTGTGGTTCTGAACTGTTTGTGTGTGTGAGTGACTGCGGAAGTGGGAACTTGTAACACCTTGTAATGACTTGGATGAAATTCAGGATGTGGACAATAAGCCTAAGTCTTCTCAGATTTGTGTTTTATTTATTCCAGGAGGAAGCTCGCCGGGAGAGGAGGTAGGACACGCTCTTTACTGAAACTCTTTATGGAGTTGTGAAACAATTCAAAATTGCAGAATGTGACCATGGGTTTAATATTTACAGGATTAGTGACGATGTCTATGAATTGTCACTGACAGATGGAGCCCTACCAGTTGAAAGATTCTATCACCCCTATTTTTTGAACACAGTATTGAGAGAAACACTTGATGCCGTTATTCAAGGTAAAAGATACGAAGATTCATTTGTCCTTCTTTATGATACACAATTGCAGAATGCCAATGAGGTGGCTTTTTAGAGCAGCTTGTGGTTGAGCCCACCAGTAGGTATTACGGATTTGGTGTTGTGCAATTATTCAGAGAGTTTAAGGAAAAGGAACCCTTAGGTGCCAGAGATGTAATTGACCCTTCAGTTTGAGAGGGATAAGATAAAGCCAGTTGTATCAGTATTGCAGTGGACTAAAGGGAATTACAGAGGCATGAGAGAGGAGATGGCAAAGTTGATTGGAGGTGGATACTGGCAGAGATGACTGCAAAGCAGCAAAGGCTGAAGTTTCTGGAAGCAATTCGGAAGGCGCAGTTTAGATAAATCCCAAAGACAATGAAGTTTACAAAAGGGATGATGAGGCAATCATGGCTGACAAGGGAAATGAAGGACAGCATAAAAGCAAAAGAGAGCGATATTGAGGAGCAGATACGGAAACAGATCCTGGAGAGGTGTAATAATAACAGATTTGTTGTGATAGGAGACTTTAATTTCCCAAATATTGATTGGCATCTCCATGGAGTGAGGGGTTTAGATGGGGTGGAGTTTGTTAGGTGTGTTCAGGAAGGTTTCTTGACACAATATGTAGATAAGCCTACAAGAGGAGAAGCTGTACCTGATTTGGTAATTTGAAATGAACTTGGTCAGGTGTCAGATCTCTCAGTGGGAGAGCGTTTTGGAGATAGTGATCATAATACTTTATACTTCATTGTCACCAAACAATTGATACTAGAACGTACAATCATCACAGCGGTATTTGATTCTGTACTTTCTGCTCCCTGGATTAACAATATTAAATATTAAAAATAAAGTTAGTAAATATTAAAATTTAAAGTTAAATCATAAATAGAAAATAGAAAAATGGAAAGTAAGTTAGTGCAAAAAAACCAAGAGGCAGGTCTTCCTTAATTCTATCTTCTTTACAATAGCATTGGAGAGAGATAGGAACAGACAAGTTGGAAAAGTGTTTAATTGGAGTAAGGGGAATTATGAGGCTATCAAGCAGGAGATTGGAATCTTAAATTGGGAACAGATGTTCTCAGGGGAACGTATGGAAGAAATGTGGCAAATGTTCAGGGGATATTTGTGTGGAGTTCTGCATAGGTACATTCCAATGAGACAGGGAAGTTATGGTAGGGTACAGGAACCGAGGTGCACAAAGGCTATAATAAATCTCGTCAAGAAGAAAAGAAAAGCTTACAAAAGGATCAGAGCTAGGTAATGTTCGAGATCTGAAAGATTACAAGGTTAACAGGAAGGAGCTTAAAAAGGAAATTGGGGAACCAGAAGGGGCAATAAGAAGGTCTTGGTGGGCAGGATTAAGAAAACCCCAAGGCATTCTACAAGTATGTGAAGAGCAAGAGGATAAGACATGAAAGAACAGGACCTATCAAGTGTGACAGTGGGAAAGTGTGCATGGAACTGGAGGAAATAGCAGAGGTAGTTAATGAATATTTTACTTCAGTATTCACTATGGAAAAGGATCTTGGTGATTGTAGTGCTGACTTGCAGCAGACTGAAAAGCTTGAGCATGTAGATATTAAGAAAGAGGATGTGCTGGAGCTTTTGGAAAACATCAAGTTGGATAAGTCGTTGGGACCGGATGAGATGTACACCAGGCTACTGTGGGAGGCTAGGGAGAAGATTGCTGAGCCTCTGGCGATGATCTTTGCATCATCAATGAGGACAGGGGAGGTTCCGGAGGATGGGAGGGTTGCGGATGTTGTTTCTTTATTCAAGAAAGGGAGTAGAGATAGCCCAGGAAATTATAGGCCAGTGAGTCTTATCTCAGTGGTTGGTAAGTTGATGGAGAAGATCCTGAGAGGCAGGATTTATGAACATTTGGAGTGGTATAATATGAGTAGGATAGTCAGCATGGCTTTGTCAAGGGCAGGTTGTGCCTTACGAGCCTGATCGATTTTTTTGAGGATGTGACTAAATGCACGGATGAAGTAAGAGCAGTAGATGTAGCGTATAAGGATTTCAGCAAGGTATTTCATAAGGTGCCCCATGCAAGGCTTATTGAGAAAGTAAGGAGGCATGGGATCCAAGGGAACATTGCTTCGTGGATCCAGAACTGGCTTGCCCACAGGAGGCAAAGAGTGGTTGTAGACAAGTCATATTCTGCTTGGAGGTCGGTGACCCAGTGGAGTGCCTCAGGGATCTGTTCTGGGACCCTTACTCTTCGTGATTTTTATAAATGATCTGGATGAGGAAGTGGAGGGATAGGTTAGTAAGTTCACTGATGACATCAAGGTTGGGGGTGTGGTGGATAGTGTGGAGGGCTGTCAGAGGTTACAGCGGGCCATTGATAGGATGCAAAACTGGGCTGAGAAGTGGCAGATGGAGTTCATCCAGATAATTGTGAAGTGGTTCATTTTAGTAGGTCAAATATGATGGCAGAATATAGTATTAAAGGTAAGACTCTTGGCAGTGTGGAGGATCAGAAGGATCTTGTGGTCCAAGTCCATAGGACGCTCAAAGCAGCTGCGCAGGTGAACCCTGTGGTTAAGAAGGCATGGGGTGTATTTGCTTTCATTAATCGTGGAATTGAATTTAGGAGCCGAGAGGTAATGTTGCAGCTATATAGGACCCTGGTCAGACCCCACTTGGAGTACTGTGCTCAGTTCTGGTCGCCTCACTACAGGAAGGATGTGGAAGCTGTGGAAAGGGTGCAGAGGAGATATACAAGGATGTTGCCTGGATTGAGGAGCATGCCTTATGAAAACAGGTTGAGTGAACTCGGCCTTTTCTCCTTGGAGCAACGGAAGATGAGAGGTGATCTGATAGTGGTGTGTAAGATGATGAGAGGCACTGATCGTGTGGATAGCCAGAGGCTTTTTCCCAGGGCTGAAATGGTTGCCACAAGAGGACACAGGTTTAAGGTGCTGGGGAGTAGAAACAGAGGAGGGGTCAGGGTTAAGTTTTTTACTCGGAGAGTAGTGAGTGCGTGGAATGGGCTGCTGGCAATGGTGGTGGAGGCGGATACAATAGGATCTTTTAAGAGACTTTTGGATTGGTACATGGAGGTAAGAAAAATAGAGGGCTATGTGTAAGCCTGGTAATTTCTAAGGTTAGGACAAGTTCGGCCCAACTTTGAGGGCCGAAGAGCCTGTATTGTGCTGTAGGTTTTCTGTGTTTCTAGATGGCATACAACATTGCAAAAATTTGTAGAAAGGCTGAGGACTGGGAAAAACTGGCATATGGAAATCATGTCGGTAGGTGTATGATTATGCACTTTGGTCGAAAGAAGAAATGTGTAGACTATTTTCTAAATGGGGAGAAAATTCAAAAGTCAGAGTGCAAGGGAATTTGGGAGACCTTGTGTAAGATTTCCTAAAGGTTAACTTGCTGGTTGGGTTGGTAAGGAGGACAAATGCAGTGTTAGCATTAATTTTGAGAGGGATGGAATATAAAAGCAGGGGCTTTATAAGACATTGGTCTGGCTGCACTTGGACTATCGTGAGCAGGTTTGAGCCCCATGACTAAGAAAGGATGTGCTGGCATTGGAGAGGGGCCAGAGGAGGTTCACAAGATTGATCCCAGAAATGAAAGGGTTAACATATGAGGAGTGTTTGATGGCTCTAAGCCTGTACTCACTGGAGTTTAGAAGAGTGGGGGAGGATTGCTCTCAAACCTATTGAATATTGAAAGGTCTGGATAGTGTCAATGAAGGGAGGATGTTTGATACAGTGGGTGAGTCAAGGACCAGGGGGCATAGACTCAGACAAGATCAGCCTTTCTCATCATTTTGCCCTGGAGGAACCCTTGAAATAATTTTCAGCTCTCGAGGAACCCTTGTGTAAAAAATATTATATCTGCAGCTCATGGTACATTAGCTTGATCAGTTGTAGATATAATAATCTGAAAATAATTCAGTATTGTTTTAAGTAGAGAATCAATTTGTAGCCAACCATTCTTGGAAAGAAAACAGGTAGTCCAGATTAGCTTCAGTTTCTTGAAATTAATCTCTTTCTTTCCCTTTCATAAGTTTAAAAAAATCAAAAGGCAATCATAATAAATTTCTGTTAAATAACTGGTTCTGGAATTCTCCGAGGTGGTTTTCTTTAAGACTTGAGACTTTTTGGTTTCCTTCCTCACTCTCAAGTCCAAGTAGCAGTGGAAACATTTCAAGATTTCCTTTTGCAACATGATTTTTCCAAAGATTCAGTTTTCTTTTAAATCCAAGAAGATTGTCACTTAAGTCAAAACATTTTCTCCATGGCCTTGCAGAGACTTGTTCAACTGGTTCTTATGATGAAAAATGTCTGCTAAGTGGGCCAGTTTCTGCAGCTATTCTTCATCTTCAAAGCACTCAGCAAAATCTGGCCGACTATTTTCTTGAAAGTACTCCTGCAATTCACCTTTCAGCTCAAATACCCTGTTGAGAACTCTTCCTCTGCTAAGCCACCAGATTTCTGTATGTGAACCTTGTTCAAGTTTTCACACTGTTTTTTAAACATTCTCGAGTGAACTGGTCTTTCTTTAATAAAGTTAACCATTTTTGTAGCATCATCCGGAACTTTTTTCATTTAATCTCCAAGAGTTTTTGATATCAGCACCTCTCTGTGAAGAGATTTTCTTTAACAGGAGAAATGAAACTTCTCATGGAGCCAACCATTGATGGTCACCATCAGCGCAGATGTCTACACAGCTCCTCCGGGTCAGACCTTTGGCTTTCAGCTATGAAACAAAACAAAATACCATAAGGCAAAGGAGAAGAAATTGGCCATTCGGCCCATCGAGTCTGCTTCGCCATTTTATCATGAGCTGATCCATTCTCCCATTTAGTCCCACTCCCCCGCCTTCTCACCATAACCTTTGACGCCCTGGCTACCTAGATACCTATCAATCTCTGCCTTAAATACACCCAATGACTTGGCCTCCACTGCCGCCTGTGGCAACAAATTTCATAGATTCACCACCCTCTCGCTAAAAAAATTCCTTCACTTCTCTGTTCTGAATGGGTGCCCTTCAATCCTTAAGTCATGCCCTCTCGTACTAGACTCCCCCATCATGGCAAACAACCTTGCCACATCCACTCTGTCCATGCCTTTCAACATTCGAAATGTTTCTATGAGGTCCCCCCTCATTCTTCTAAACTCCAAGGAATACAGTCCAAGAGCGGACAAACGTTCCTCATATGTTAACCCTCTCATTCCCGGAATCATTCTAGTGAATCTTCTCTGTACCCTCTCCAACGTCAGCACATCCTTTCTTAAATAAGGAGACTGAAACTGCCCCCTGTACTCCAAGTGAGGTCTCACCAGCGCCGTATAGAGCCTCAACATCACATCCCTGCTCCTATGCTCTATTCCTCTAGAAATGAATGCCAGCATTGCATTCGCCTTCTTCACCACTGACTCAACCTGGAGGTTAACCTTAAGGGTATCCTGTACGAGGACTCCCAAGTCCCGTTGCATTTCAGAACTTTGAATTCTCTCACAATTTAAATAATAGTCTGCTCGTTTATTTCTTCTGCCAAAGTGCATAACAATACACTTTCCAACATTGTATTTCATTTGCCACTTCTTTGCCCATTCTTCCAATCTATCCAAGTCTCTGCAGACTCTCTGTTTCCTTAGCACTACCAGCCCCTCCAACTACCTTTGTATCATGAGCAAACTTAGCCACAAAGCCATCTATTCCATAATCCAAATTGTTGATGTACAACGTAAAAAGAAGCGGCCCCAACACGAAGCGACCCCTGTGGAACACCACTGGTAACCGGCAGCCAACCAGAATAGGATCCCTTTATTCCCACTCTCTGTTTCCTGCCAATCAGCCAACGCTCTATCCACGTATGTAACTTTCCCGTAATTCCATGGGCTCTTATCTTGTCAAGTAGCCTCATGTGTGGCACCTTGTCAAAGGCCTTCTGAAAATCCAAATATACAACATCCACTGCATCTCCCTTATCTAGCCTACTTGTAATTTCCTCAAAAAATTGTAATAGGTTTGTAAGGCAGGATTTTCCTTTAAGGAAACCATGCTGAGTTCTGCCTATCATGTCATATGCCTCCAGGTACTCTGTAACCTCATCCTTCACAACCGACTCCAACAAGTTCCCAACGACCAATGTCAAGCTAACAGGTCTATAATTTCCTTTTTGCTTCCTTGCCCCCTTCTTAAATAGTGGAGTGACATTTGCAATCTTCCAGTCCTCCGGAACCATGCCAGAATCTATCGACTTTTGAAAGATCATCGCTAATGCCTCTGCAATCTCCACAGCTACTTCCTTCAGAACATGAGGGTGCATTCCATCTGGTCCTGGAGATTTATCTACCTTTAGACCAATCTGCTTCCTGAGTATTTTCTCTGTCGTAATTGTGACTGCGCAAACTTCTCTTCCCTGCCACCCTTGAGTGTCCGGTACACTGCTGATGTCTTCCTCAGTGAAGACTGATGCAAAATACTCGTTCAGTTCCTCCGCCATCTCCTTATCTCCCATTACAATTTCTCCAGCATCATTTGCTATCAGTCCTATATCTACTCTCACCTGTCTTTTACTCTTTATATACTTGAAAAAGCTTTTAGTATCCTCTTTGATATTATTTGCTGGCTTCCTTTCATAGTTCATCTTTTCCCTCTTAATGACCTTCTTAGTTTCCTTTAGCAAGCTTTTAAAAACTTCCCGATCATCTGTCTTCCCACTAATTTTTTGCTTCCTTGTATGCCCTCTCCTTTGCTTTAACTTTGGCTTTGACTTCTCTTGTCAGCCACAGTTGCATCCTCTTCACATTCAAAAATTTCTTCTTTTTTGGAATATACCTGTCTTGCACCCTCGTCACTTCTCGCATAAACTCCAGCCACTGCGGCTCTGCCGTCCTTCCCAGCAGTGTCCCTGTCCAGTCAACTTTGGCCAGTTCCTCTCTCATGCCACTGTAATTTCCTTTACTCCACTGAAGTACCGACACATCAGATTTCGGCTTCTCTTTTTCAAATTTCACAGTGAACTCAATCATGTTATGATCACTGACTCCTAAGGGTTCCTTCACCTCAATCTCTCTAATCACCTCTGGTTCATTACACAATACCCAATTCAGTACAGCCGATCCCCTAGTGGGCTCAAGAACAAGCTGTTCTAAAAAGCCATCTCGCAGACATTCTACAAATTCTCTCTCTTGAGATCCAGTACCGACCTGATTTTCCCAATCCACTCGCATCTTAAAATCCTCCACAATTATCATAACACTGCCCTTCTGACAAGCCTTTTCTATTTCCTCTTGTAACTTGTAGTCCACATCACTGTAGCTGTTTGGAAGCCTGTATATAACTGCCATCAGGGTACTTTTACCCCTGCGATTTCTTAGCTCAATCCATAAAGATTCTGCACCTTCTGATCCTATGTCACCTCTTTCTAATGATTTAATATCACTTCTTACCAATAAAGCCACGCCTCCCCCTCTGCCTACCTTCCTATCCTTCCGATACACCGTGTATCCTTGGACGTACAGCTCCCAGAGACATGCATCCTTTAGCCACGTCTGAGTGATGGCCACAATATCATACCCGCCAATCTGTAGCTGTACGACAAGATCATCCACCTTATTCCTTATGCTGCGTGCATTTAAGTATAACACCTTAAGACCAGTATTTGCTGCTGCAACTTTATTGCACTGCAACTCACCCCAATGGCTACAAATTTGTCCCATCACCTGCCTGTCTTTCCTGATATCCTTACTGTTCACTATCTTAGAATCATTTTTGTTTTCCCCTCCTCAACTCCGTCATTCCGGTTCCCATCCCCCTGCCAAATTAGTTTAAACCCTCCCTTAGAGCTCTATTAAACCCTCCCGCCATATACATGTAGATATATCTTGGCCTTTGCTTCTTTCAGGCAGCTCTTTGCAACAGAAAAAATATTCTTGAATTTCACCATCATTTACAAATCTTACAAAAGCTGGAACATGACATTTATTGGTGAAATCTGTTGACTCATCAGCCTGGATAGAGAAGATGTTGTTTTTCAGTTTATCTCACAAAACCTTTTCAGTATCATGTGACATGTCGTCAATATGTTGACTGTTTGAGAGTGAAACGTTTTCAATTTCTTGTACTGTATCTTGTCCTAGCATTTTACCCACAATAGTTTTACATGTTGGCATTATTAGGTTTTCAGCAACTGTGTGACTTTTCCTTTTCTGCTACTATATGACTCGTGTCCTGAATCCTTTCACTGACTGTGACTATATTAACAAAAGCTTTACTCTGTTTCTTTTGCTATTCCAGTCTTTTACTTTCAACTCTTTTACGTGTCAGATGACTGATTTATTGTTAAGTGCCTTTTCAATTCTGTTTGAGCCATTGCTACATTTGTACGTTTTGTACCACAGATTAGTCTCAATGGATCACCAGTCTGTGTAAGAGCAATTGAAAAGTAGCTTTCATTGTAAAGACGGACTTTTTTGTGTCCCTGTTGCATTAGTGCAGTGAAATGACTCAGAAGATTGTAGTTCCTCATCCTTCAGCTTATCAAAATTGTCCACAAGCCTAGAATCCTCCTCTTCAATCTCACATTTCCTCATCAATAAATTGCCATGTTACTGTCTTTAGAGTGAAAATTTTGATCCAGTTTTCTGCTATACTTAATTCGATTTGTGAGCCATGATTTTTTTCTTTTTTCTTTTCTTTAAATTTTATTTTTATTTGGATAAGGTATTTACAAGTAATACACAAACTTTTCTTTTACATATATAACCTTTTCCATTTTTTATGTGAGTAAATCTATATTAATTTGTACATTCACAAGTGCACATTGAGATAATATAGAAAATAATTAGGTAGATGTTTAAGTGCAATTGTAATTCCACTCTATTAAACTAAATAATGATAATAGTTGTTATAAAAATATGAATAATAGTGGCTAGATGCTAATTTCCATGTATCTCTTCTGGTCCATTTCTTTTTTGTCCAAAATTTCCTCAGATCCTTTCTTCACTTGTGTTAATTCCACATTTTCCAAAAAAAGAACAGTAAACTTCGACTCATAAGGGAGAATGAGGCAGTCATAGATGAGAGCTACAGGGAGGTAGTCATACCTAGGCTGTCGGAAGCAGGTCGTTGGGTGACAGTCAGAGGGGGGAAAGCGAAAGTGAGCAGACAGGTAGTGCAGAGCACCCCTGTAGCTATTCCCCTGAATAATAAGTTTACCGTCCTGGATACTGTTGGTGAGGACGACCGACCAGGTGTAAGCCACAGTGGCAGGGCCTCCGGCACTGAGTCTGACCCAGTGGTGCAGAAGGGTGGGATGGAAAAGAGGATAACTGTCATCAGGAGATTTTGTGGATGCGAGAAGGATACCCGCATGGTTTGTTGCCTCCTGGGTGCAGGGTCTGGGATGTCTCTGACCGGGTGCATGACATCCTGGTACGAGAGGGAAAGCAACCAGAAGTCGTGATACATGTTGGGACCAACGACATAAGCAGGAAGAGGGATGAGGTCCTGAAGTGTGGGTTTTGGGAACTAGGCAGAAGGCTGAAGAACAGGACCTCAAGGGTGACGTTCTCAGGATTGCTGCCAGTGCTACGTGACAGAGATGGTAAGAATTGGAGGAGGTGGTAGTTGAATATGTGGCTGAGAAGTTGGTGTAGGGAGCAGGGTTTTAGATTTTTAGATCATTGGGATCTCTTCTGGGGAAGGTGGGATGTGTACAGATTGGATGGGTTGCACCTGAACTCGAGGGGGAGCAATATCCTTGCAGGTAGGTTTACTAGCATGGTTCAGGAGGGTTTAAATTAATTTGCAAGGGGGATGGGACCCAGAGCGATAGAGCAGTGAAAGAAGTGCATGGAGTAAAGCCAGATCTAACATATTGAGAGGCTTTGAGGAAAGAGAAGCAGAATAAACGGTGTAAAGACAGTAAGGTAGAAGGGCTGAAATGTGTGTACCTCAATGCAAGAAGCATCAGGAACAAAGGTGATGAACTGAGAGCTTGGATACATACATGGAATTATGATGTAGTGGCCATTACAGAGACTTGTCTGGCACCAGGGCAGGAATGTATTCTCAATATTCTTGGATTTCAGTGCTTTAAAAGGGATAGAGAGGGCGGGAAAAGGGGAGGAGGGGTGGCAGGGATACTATTACAGCTACAGAAAGGGTGGGTAATGTAGCAGGATCCTCTTTTGAGTCAATATGGGTGGAAGTCAGGAACAGGAAGGGAGCAGTTACTCTACTGGGTGTATTCTATAGGCCCCCTGGTAGCAGCAGAGATACAGAGGAGCAGATTGGGAGGCAGATTTTGGAAAGGTGCAAAAAACAGAGTTGTTATCATGGGTGACTTTAACTTCCCTAATATTGATTGGCACCTGATTAGTTCCAAGGGTTTAGATGGGGCGGAGTTTGTTAAGTGTGTCCAGGACGGATTCCTGTCACAGTATGTGGACAGGCCGAGCAGGGGGAATGCCATACTAGATCTAGTACTAGGTAACGAACCGGGTCAGGTCACAGATCTCTCAGTGGGTGAGCATCTGGGGGACAGTGACCACTCCTCCCTGGCCTTTATAATTATCATGGAAAAGGATAGAATCAAAGAGGACAGGAAAATTTTTAATTGGGGAAAGGCAAATTATGAGGCTGTAAGGCTAGAAGTTGCGGGTGTGAATTGGGATGATGTTTTTGCAGCGAAATGTACTATGGACATGTGGTCGATGTTTAGAGATCTCTTGCAGGATGTTAGGGATAAATTTGTCCCAGTGAGGAAGATAAAGAATGGTAGGGTGAAGGAACCATGGGTGACAAGTGAGGTGGAAAATCTAGTCAGGTGGAAGAAGGCAGCATACATGAGGTTTAGGAAGCAAGGATCAGATGGGTCTATTGTGGAATTTAGGGAAGCAAGAAAGGAGCTTAAGAAGGGGCTGAGAAGAGCAAGAAGGGGGCATGACAAGGCCTTGGCGAGTAAGGTAAAGGAAAACTCCAAGGCATTCTTCAATTATGTGAAGCAAAAAAGGATGACAGGAGTGAAGGTAGGACCAATTAGAGATAAAGGTGGGAAGATGTGCCTGGAGGCTGTGGAAGTGAGTGAGGTCCTCAATGAATACTTCTCTTCGGTATTCACCAATGAGAGGAAACTTGATGATGGTGAGGACAATATGAGTGAGGTTGATGTTCTGGACCATGTTGATATTAAGGGAAAGGATGTGTTGGAGTTGTTAAAAATACATTAGGACGGATAAGTCCCCGGGGCCTGACGGAATATTCCCAGGCTGCTCCCTGAGGTGAGAGAAGAGATTGCTGAGCCTCTGGCCAGGATTTTTATGGCCTCGTTGTCCACGGGAATGGTACCGGAGGATTGGAGGGAGGCGAATGTTGTCCCCTTGTTCAAAAAAGGTAGTAGGGACAGTCCGGGTAATTATAGACCAGTGAGCCTTACGTCTGTTGTGGGAAAGCTGTTAGAAAAGATTCTTAGAGATAGGATCTATGGTTATATAGAGAATCATGGTCTGATCAGGGACAGTCAGCATAGCTTTGTGAAGGGCAGATCGTGTCTAACAAGACAGAGTTCTTTGAGGAGGTGACCAGGTATAGAGATGAGGGTAGTGCAGTGGATGTGATCTATATGGATTTTAGTAAGGCATTAGACAAGGTTCCACACGGTAGGCTTATTCAGAAAGTCGGAAGGCATGGGATCCAGGGAAGTTTGGCCAGGTGGATTCAGAGTTGGCTTGCCTGCAGAAGGCAGAGGGTCATGGTGGAGGGAGTACATTCGGACTGGAGGATTGTGACTAGTGGTCTCCCACAAGGATCTGTTTTGGGACCTCTACTTCTCGTGATTTTTATTAATGACCTGGATGTGGGGGTAGAAGGGTGGGTTGGCAAGTTTGCAGACGACACAGAGGTTGGTGGTGTTGTAGATAGTGTAGAGCATTGTCAAAGATTGCGGAGAGACATTGATAGGATGCAGAAGTGGGCTGAGAAGTGGCAGATGGAGTTCAACCCAGAGAAGTATGAGGAGGTACACTTTGGAAGGACAAACTCCAAGGCAGAGTACAAAGTAAATGGCAGGATACTTGGTAGTGTGGAGGAGCATAGGGATCTCGGGGTACATGTCCACAGATCCCTGAAAGTTGCCTCACGGGTAGATAGGGTACTTAAGAAAGCTTATGGGGTGTTAGCTTACATAAGTCAAGGGATAGAGTTTAAGAGTTGCGATGTAATGATGCAGCTCTGTAAAACTCTGGTTAGGCCACACTTGGAGTACTGTGTCCAGTTCTGGTCGCCTCACTATAGGAAGGATATGGAAGCATTGGAAAGGGTACAGAGGAGATTTACCAGGATGCTGCCTGGTTTAGAAAGTATACATTATGATCAGAGATTAAGGGAGCGAGGGCTTTATACTTTGGAGAGAAGGAGGATGAGAGGAGACATGATAGAGGTGTACAAGATAATAAGAGGAATAGATAGAGTGGATAGCCAGCGCCTCTTCCCCAGGGCACCACTGCTCAATACAAGAGGACATGGCTTTAAGGTAAGGGGTGGGAAGTTCAAGGGGGATATTACAGGAAGGTTTTTTACTCGGAGAGTGGTTGGTGCGTGGAATGCACTGCCTGAGTCAGTGGTGGAGGTAGATACACTAGTGAAGTTTAAGAGACTACTAGACAGGTATATGGAGGAATTTAAGGTGAGGGCTTATATGGGAGGCAGGGTTTGATGGTTGGCACAACATTGTGGGCCAAAGGGCCTGTACTGTGCTGTACTATTCTATGTTCTTTGTTCTATGTTAAATATTCGAGCCAAGGGTGCTGACATTAACACTATTACTATGTTGGTGAGACGAACAGTATAAACCATTCGGAGAGTCATCTAAAGTCTGCTCACTCTGGGGTTATAAATTCAATCCATTTATTCCAAATTTGACAAAATTTTTTCCTTTTGAATTCTCAGAGAATAGGTCATCTCTTCCATTTTAAATATTTGCAAAATGATTTCATGCCAATCTTCTAATGTCGGTGATGTTGGATTTAACCACTTTCTGGTGATTGATTTCTTACTTGCTGCTGAAAGGGCCAGCAGCAGCTTTATATCTATCTTCTGTTCCAGAAACAATACATCCCCCAAGTAGAGAGTTTCAAATTTCAGAGTTATCTGAGTCTTGAATACCTTAACTAATGTTTGTGAATACCTTCCCAATATGAACTTAATTTAGGGCAATCCCAAAAAATGTGGAAATGTTTTGCCTCCTTGGAGCCACACCTTCTCCAACATGCCACGTTTGTGTCTTTATATTTTTCCTGATATGGGGTCTCGAAGTATCTTATAATATTTTTCCAACAATGTTCTCTCCAAATCAAAGAGTTAGTCGAAGAGCACTGGAAGCTGCATATTTTCCCCTAAGCTTCCTCTGAAAGTACCAACCCCGCTTCTTTCTCCCACTTCTCTTTAATATACGTTTTCATTTTTGGTGTGAGAGAGGGCATTATATAATCGAGAAATTGATTTACTTGGTATTGAGCTGTAAGCCGAATTCAGAATCTGGAAAAACTCTAATTCTACTGTTGATATGTCTGTATATCTACAACTCTGGTTAACATGATGTCGTACTCGAAGGTACCTAAAAAAAAAAAAGTCATTGTGTTCTAGGCCATGTTTGACCTGCAGGGATTGAAAACTTTGTGTGTGAATGTGAGATAAGTTGTCAGACCTTTCTTTATCCACGGTTCAAATCTTTTTATCTCCTCTGCTGGGAAGAAATTTGGCTTCATAAGCACACCATCTGAAAAGTTTTAACATGTTGTTAATTCCACATGAATTCGCCACCTTCTACCATACTTTTAATGTGAGATTTATCCAGCTGTTTTTAGTCTTTTCCAATTGGGCCATCAGTCCTTTGTCCACTATTGAGGCCTGGAGAAGAAAACTGTCAATCAATCCAAATTCAATTTCCTTCCGTCTAGCCTTATATTCCCTATTACACCAATATAACAGAGGGGTTGTCTGTGAAGCATAAAAATAATTTCTCAAACAAGGAAGTGCCATACCTCCTCCTTCCTTTCCTAACTGTAAGGTGTTAAATCGGATTCTAGGTTTCTTTCCTTGCCAGATAAAGCGGGAAATCAATTTGTCCCATTCCCTGAATTGATTATCATCCACCTCCACAGGTAAAGTCCGGAAAAGATAAAGTAACCAAGGGAGAATATTCATTTGTATGGTATTTATCCTTGAATTCAAACTTAAAAAAGGGATAAGATTTCACTTCTGTATACAGTAGCTGCTTTTATCTCTGAAATTAATGGCCCATAATTTACCTGTGACAATGTTGAAAGATCTTTTGGCAGGGTTATTCCTAAATATTTTAATGATTCAGCTTCCCGCTCAAGATCATATGTAT
Source organism: Mobula hypostoma (assembly GCF_963921235.1). Taxonomy (NCBI): domain Eukaryota; kingdom Metazoa; phylum Chordata; class Chondrichthyes; order Myliobatiformes; family Myliobatidae; genus Mobula; species Mobula hypostoma. Next base: position 6,281,496 of record NC_086101.1, on the reverse strand, counting down.
CCTGCAGTTTTTTGGATGCAGTATATTTTTAGGACAAAACCTGCGTTTTCTTTACATTAATTTTATAACCTAATATTTTCCTGAACTCATCCAACAGTGTAAACAATCCTATAAGTGCTTTTTCTGGTTCACTCAAATAGACTAAGACGTCATCTGCGAATAGCGCCACCTTTCTGTTCAATCCCTGCCACCTTGATACCTTTTACAATTCTGCTCTTTCTTATTAGTTGGGCAAGAGGTTCAATATATAGTGCAAAAGGGAGAGGGGAAATTGGGCATCCCGGTCTAGTTCCCCTCTCCAAAATAAAAGAGTCAGAGAGGCCCCCATTGATCTTAATTCGAGCTGTAGGGCTGTCATATAAGTTCTGGAATACCTTAATAAACTTTTCTTGAAAGCCGAATCTTTCTAACACTCTGTATAGGAATACCCAACCATAGAAACCATAGAAAAACTACAGCACAGAAACAGGCCTTTAGGCCCTTCTTGGCTGTGCCAAACCATTTTCTGCCTAGTCCCACTGACCTGCACACGGACCATATCCCTCCATACACCTCCCATCCATGTACCTGTCCACCTGTCCAATTTATTCTTAAACGTTAAAAAGGAACCCGCATTTACCACCTCGTCTGGCAGCTCATTCCACACTCCCACCACTCTCTGTGTGAAGATGCCCCCCACTAATGTTCCCTTTAAACTTTTCCCCCTTCACCCTTAACCCATGTCCTGTGTTTTTTTTTCTCCTCTTGCCTCAGTGGAAAAAGCCTGCTTGCATTCACTCTATCTATACCCATCATAATTTTATATACCTCTATCAAATCTCCCCTCATTCTTCTACGCTCCAGGGAATAAAGTCCTAATCTATTCAACCTTTCTCTGTAACTGAGTTTCTCAGGTCCCGGCAACATCCTTGTAAACCTTCTCTGCACTCTTTCAACCTTATTTATATCCTTCCTGTAATTTGGTGACCAAAACTGAACACAATACTCCAGATTCAGACTCACCAATGCCTTATACAACCTCATCATAAAATTTCCAGCTCTTATACTCAATACTTTGATTAATAAAGGCCAATGTACCAAAAGCTCTCTTTACGACCCTATCTACCTGTGGCGCCACTTTTAGGGAATTTTGTATCTGTATTCCCAGATCCCTCTGTTCTACTGGACTCCTCAGTGCCTTACCATTAATCTTGTATGTTCTACCTTGCTCTTCCTAGAGATGCTGCCTGGCCTGCTGCATTCACCAGCAACTTTTATGTGTGTTGTTCTACCTTGGTTTGTCCTTCCAACATGCAATACCTCACACTTGTCTGTATTAAACTCTATCTGCCATTTTTCAGCCCATTTTTCCAGCTGGTCCAAGTCCCTCTTCAGACTCTGAAAACCTTCCTCACTGTCTACTACATCTCCAATCTTTGTATCATCAGCAAATTTGCTGATTCAATTTACCACATTATCATCCAGATCATTGATATAGGTGACAAATAACAATGGACCCAGCACTGATCCCTGTGGCACACCACTGGTCACATGCCTCTACTCGGAGAAGCAATTCTCTACCACCATTCTCTGGCTTCTTCCATCGAACCAATGTCTAATCTAATTTACCACCTCTCCATGTATACCTAGCAACTGAATTTTCCTAACTAACCTCCCATGTGGGACCTTGTCAAAGGCCTTACTGAAGTCCATGTAGACAATATCCACTGCCTTCCCTTCATCCACTTTCCTGGTAACCTCGTCGAAAAACTCCAAGAGATTGGTCAAACATGACCTACTACGCACAAAGCCATGTTGACTCTCCCTAATAAGTCCCTGTCTATCCAAATGCTCGTAGATTCTGTCTCTTAGTACTCCCTCCAATAACGTACCTACTACCGACGTTAAACTTACCGGCCTATAATTTCCCGGATTACTTTTCGATCCTTTTTTAAACAACAGAACAACATGAGCCACTCTCCAATCCTCCGGCACCTCACCGGTAGACAGCGACATGTTAAATATTTCTGCCAGGGCCCCTGCAATTTCAACACTAGTCTCCTTCAAGGTCCGAGGGAACACCCTGTCAGGTCCCGGGGATTTATCCACTTTAATTTTCCTCAAGACAGCAAGCACCTCCTCCTTTTCAATCTGTACAGTTTCCATGATCTCACTACTTGTTTCCCTTAATTCCATAGAATTCATGCCAGTTTCCTTAGTAAATACAGATGCAAAAAACCTATTTAAGATCTCCCCATTTCCTTTGGTTCCGCACATAGCCGACCACTCTGATCTTCAAGAGGACCAATTTTATCCCTTACAATCCTTTTGCTCTTAATATACCTGTAAAAGCTCTTTCGATTATCCTTCACTTTGACTGCCAAGGCAACCTCATGTCTTTTAGCCTTCCTGATTACTTTCTTAAGTATTTTCTTGCACTTCTTATACTCCTCAAGCACCTTATTTACTCCCTGTTTCCTATACATGTCATACAACTCCCTCTTCTTATTTATCAGAGTTGCAATATCCCTTGAGCACCAAGGTTCCTTATTCCTATTCACCTTGCCTTTAATCCTGACAGGAACATACAAGCTCTGCACTCTCAAAATTTCTCCTTTGAAGGCTTTCCACCTACCGATCACACCTTTGCCAGAGAACAACCTGTCCCAATCCACGCTTTTTAGATCCTTTCTCATTTCTTCAAATTTGGCCTCCTTCCAGTTCAGAACCTCGACCCTAGGATCAGATCTATCCTTGTCCATGATCAAGTTGAAACTAATGGTGTTATGATCACTGGAACCAAAGTGCTCCCCTACACAGACTTCCGTCACTTGTCCTAACTCGTTTCCCTAACAGGAGATCCAATATTGCATCCGCTCTAGTTGGTCCCTCTATATATTGATTTAGAAAGCTTTTCTGAACACCAACCAACTGAGTCAAAAGCTTTCTCAGCGTCTAATCCCACTACCGTTGTCTCTGTCCCGTTCTTAATAACCTGTTCTAATATGTGTAAAGTTCTCCTTATGTTGTCCTGAGTTTGCCTTTGCTGAATGAATCCAGTCTGGTCTAAGTGGATGAGGCCAGGTAGAAGCTTTTCCAGTCTACGAGCTAGTATAGATGTAAATAATTTGTAGTCCAAATTAAGAACACTGATTGGCCAGTAATTACCACATTCTAGTTTATCTTTACCCTCTTTAGGAATAACTCAGATAATCGCCTCTCTCCAGGAAGGTGGAGTTTCTCCTCTCTGTAAGATCCAATTAAAGTTGTTAAGTAATAATGGAACTGACAGTGACTTCAGCGATTTGTACCACTCTGAGGTAAACCCATCAGAGCCTGGAGACCTTCCGACCTTTCATCTAGAGATGGCCGCGTTCAGTCCTTTAGCATTTACTGGTTCTAATAGGCATTCATTTTGTAAATCTGTAAGCTTGGGTAGATCTAAAGTATTCAGGAAAGTGTCTATATAGGGCTCGTTGGAGGCCCGGGGTTGAGAGTACGGCTCTCGATAATATGTTTCTTTCAAAACTCTCTTGTATTTTCCCAATTGTATTCTCCACAAGCTTTGTTTTTGGATTCTTTATTTTATGAATTATATTATCTGCTTATTGTTTACGTAACTTATGTGCTAATAATCTAGCTGATTTTCCTCCTACTTCATAATTCTTTTGTCTCAGGGAAAGAAAGTTTCTTTGAGTTTCCAATCTGTATATATCATCAGTTTCACTTTGCACTTTCTTAATTTCCTGTTTTAAATTAGAACTAATTTTGTTGCTATCTACAACTTGAAGTTGTTTCAATTTTCCTTGAAGTTCTGCTAGTTTTTGTTCATTGAATTTTCACATGTGAGTAGTAATGGAAATAATTTTCCCTCTCAGTACAGCTTTCAATGTATCCCATGAGATCACTGGTGATGTTTCTCCCGTGTCATTATGGTCCAAGTATTCGTTGATTTCTCCCCTTAATTTCTCCATTACTTTTGGGTTATTGAGTATATGTGAATTTAACCTCCATAGTCTTTTCTTCATTTTCCTTTCCAGAATTAGAGATATAGAGACTGGACTATGGTCCGACAGATCAGTTGTTGCAATATTACACTCTTTTATCCTGAATCTATCTATGTTAAATATATATATAAAAAAAGTCTATCCTTGAATAAGCTGAATGAGGGAAAGAATAATGTGTATAGTCTTTACTAGTGGGATGTAATTCCCTCCACACATCTATAATTCCCAGCTCCTCCATCAATGAATTCACTTTCCTAGTCAGAGGTTTATTCTGAATACCTGTTCTTGAAGAATCAAATGCAGGGTTTAACCTAATATTACAATCCCCTCCGCAGATTACTGCCCTTGAGGACTGACCATTATGTCAAAAATGTGTCTATAGAATGACCATTCACAACCTGGTGGAGCATAAACATTTAACAATGTTATTTCAGTACCTTCTATTCTTCCTGTAATTTTTACAAATCGCCCATCCCTGTCTTTAGTCTCTGAAATATGTTCATAATTATGAGCACTTGATATTAAAGTAGCTACTCTTCTTTTGTGGCCCAATTTATATGATCAATAAAGTACATGCTTAAAGCCCATTCTTTTTAATTTTGCATGTTCGGATTGGCTCATGTGCGTTTCCTGGAGGAAAGCTATTTGTGCCCTCTCTTTTTTTCAATTTAGACATAATCTTATTTCTCTTAATTGGATTCAAAATGCCATTTACATTATAGGAAATTATTTTTACCAGTTCAATTTGCATTTTTCTCTATTAGAAAAAAAACACTCTACTAAACGAACAGTAAGCAATCCCTCCTCAAGAATAAACCAGAACATAAAACCAAACCCTAGGCATTTTTGAACATAGAGCATTTGAAAAATTTTCCCGACTTCCAACAGTGAGGCCTGAACACTGACCCGCTTCAGTTCAGAGGGATCACCCCTATCTCCAGTCTGTGTTAGAGGGCCCTCCGCAGTGTGAACCGTCATTGAGAATCCTCTCCTTTTCATGTCTTGACCATATTGCTATCATTCAAGTTATTCCGTCTAGATTATTTTCAATTATCAGTTTTCATTTTACCTTAAGTACAATTTACTCTTTTCAGACATTTCTCAATTATTCTGCACTCTCTGTATCTTCTCCAGTAACGACTCCGCCTGGGTGATAACTTTAATGGGTAGTCCCCGAATCGCCAGATCCAACGTTGCCTCCTCCAATGTAGCAACACACATCAAAGTTGCTGGTGAACGCAGGAAGCCAGGCAGCATCTCTAGGGAGAGGTACAGTCGACGTTTCAGGCCGAGACCCTTTGTCCTGAAATGTCGACTGTACCTCTTCCTAGAGATGCTGCCTGGCCTGCTGCATTCACCAGCAACATTGATGTGTGTTGCTTGAATTTCCGGCTTCTGCAGAATTCCTGTTGTTTGCGTTTCCTCCACTGTAGCGTAGGTTTTTGTCCCTTCATCGTAAAAGACTCGTAGCCGAGCTGGATACAGGGTTCGAAATCTGATGTTGTTTTCCTTCAGGACCCTCTGTGTTTCTGCGTATTCCTTCCATCTGGCAAGGATCCCCGGTGCGTAATCGTGGTCCAAACTGATTTTACAGTTGTTCCACATAAGGCCTTTCTTTTCCGATTCCAGTTTAAGCATTTCTTCCTCGTTCTGTAACTGAGAAATCTGACTAGAATTGATCTGGGCTGGGCATCTGCCGGGGGCTGTGGTGCTAATGCGTGGTGGGCCCTTTCTATCTGTCGGTCTTTTGCGTCTGGTATTTCAAGGTTCTGTCTAAGCAGATTCTCCACGAAGGGAATTACCAATCCAGGTTTACCTTCAGCTCCTTCAGGAACTCCATGGATCCTCACATTTTGCCTTCTTGGTCTGTTAGCTTCCACTGGAGCTGCTCTTGTAGCTTTAGCATTTCTCCTGTCACTTCCTCTGCGTTTTGCAGCCTCTTCTCAGTCCCTACAATCCTCGCTTCGGCTTCATCTAACCTCAGATCAGTTTTTCCTATTTCTCCTTTAATGTCTTCCAGCTGTTTGTTGATACCCGGTCGGCAATTACGAAAATCTCTCCAAGAATCAAAGTCAGTTTCACCGATTCTTCCACATTATCTCTGTCCTGGCTAGCTGTGGGGGAGCTAGGCCCCTCTTCTTGCTGCGTCTTTTTATATTAATCAGCCTTCTGAGCGGACTTTTTGTTCTTGTACTCAGACTCCATCCTTGCCCTTTTCATTGAAAAAGTGATACAATACTAAATATTTGTCTAATTTCGAGTTTGGGGCAGTTTACATTCCTTTTTGTCAACAGACCTTTTCCTATGATGCCATCCTCTTGGTGACCCGGAAGTCCTCCCCCGAGCCATGATTTTTTTTTCATGCACAATGCCGTGCTGACGATCCTTGCCTTTCCAAGTGCTGTCAATCCTGTCTTTCAGAAGCTTTATCACTACTGATATTAGGCTCAGGGGCCTGGAGTTCCCCAGCTTGCTCATCCGGTCTTTCCCAACCAAAGGCACCACCTGAGCCACCCTCCAGTCTTCCAGCAGCTCACCTGTGGTGAATTGTCAAGCAAATATGTTTGCCAGGGTCTCTGCAAATTTATCCCATGTTCTAATGAGATGGGGGTGGGATCGTAGGCAAGAAAACAAAGAGATCCTCGTCGCCCATTTTCATCCCCTCCACCTTGTAGTTCCATCTATTCACACTGCTACATGGATCTTCCCCTTAGTAATAATGATCAGGGAGGCACAGAAAGAATCTGTAATTCGCAACAAGTACCTTTATTGTCTCCACGAAAGCACACGTGAATGCACACAACCGATTACCTGTGTGCTCACCTGCTGAGTTTTCCAGATCCTCCATGAACAGTCACAGAATAGAAAAGGTAATCCCAGTAAAAAAGAGTCTCTGCTGGCCCTGTGTTCCTCATAGTCCCGTTTTGAATCTCAACATCGGTGGGGCATTTCAAATCCACAATGGTGACTCTCAGAGAGTCAATGCAGCCAGCACACTCGAATCGTCTGCTTTTGTATTCACTGCTTACCCAATTCAAATGTTGCATTTCAGTGTTATTGGCTGTGGGTCATGTGACTGACCTTTAACACATTCATTTTGGTTCTACTCCAACCAGCATTCATTCTTTCACAACAAGCTGGAGGAACTCAGCGGGTCGGGCAGCATCCGTGGAAAAGATTGGTCAATGTTTTGGGCCAGAACCCTCCGTCAGGATGCTGCCCGACCTGCTGAGTTCCTCCAGCTTGTTGTGAGTGTTGCTTTGGCCCTAGCATCTGCAGATTATTTTGTGTTTAGCATTCATTCTTTGCCCTCTCGCCAGTAAATGACAACTGGTAATTTATGGCTCTATTGTTCTCTTCAGTAACCATCACGAATCATGCAGAACAGATACAGGCCCCAGCAGTCACAAACCTCCAACCAAAGAGCATATCAGAAATAACTTCTTTTTCGGAAATGAGCCTTAGCCCAGCAGATGACCCGATGCATTGTTTCTGCTTTAAAACATTTATGAAGACAAGCAACTTAAGTTCTCAAAATGGAGGACAGATTGTTCATAAAATGGCAGCCTCTGTCTCCTTCCACCTCATGGCAAGAGCAAAGACACTTGGTCTGTCTGCTTCCACTGTCCTTGATTCATTCAAATTCACTCATTTGTAGCCTGTAGTTCCTCCTGGCCAGAAACACTGTTCACTCACAGGCTTTCCAGCCCTCTCCCATCCGGTTCTGGTTCCATCTGCCATTCGTCTCTCCCCGAATGGTTCCCATTATCACCTCCGTTACTGAGAAGATTACAAAACAAGGCAGCCTTTGGTTTCCTGTTTTCCACTTTCTCACGCTCTCCATCACCCAATCCTGCAACCTCGCTCCATCGTCCTCTCATTTGTTTCTCTGTCAATCTCCATCTGTCATTCATCTCCTGGTGTCCCCCAACTGGAGACCAGACTACCCCACCCCTCCCCAACCTGGGGTAACCTGCCCACCATTTATCACCACTCCTCAGTCCACAGTCACTCCTGCCTCATCACTCCCCTTGTCCTCTGTATACCGGCCATCTCCCCTCTCCACTCTCAGTCCTGATGTACGGTTTTGACATGAAACGTCGACAGTCCCTCTCCCCGACAGATACTGCTCGACCCATTGACTTCCTCCAGCAGTTTGTGTGAGGCCTGATTATTGCATATAGTTAAGGTGGAGGGAAAGAAATTTTTGAACGATCGGGGGATGGAGGTTTTGGATATCTGACATAGAAGAGGAATTGATGCCGGGACCGATCAGTCACTGTCACTTTGAATGAAGGACCTGTTCCTGTGCTGTACTGTTCTATGTTCTCCGTTCTCTGTTTAAAGTAATGAGAGGAGATCTCAGGGAACACAGGGAGGATGTTTCCGCTGTCAAGCAGTCGAGGGTCAGAGCTGACTACCTCAGGGTGGTTATACCCTCGAGCGGATGGTGTATCTTTGGAATTCTCTGCACCAGAGAACTGTGTGGTCTCAGTCATTCAGTTGATTGAAAGTCACAGGATCATCGTCTTACATCACAGAAATGGACCTTTCAACCCATCACCTGTGTGCTGACCTATTTACCCATCTACACTCATCCCACTGGCTGATATTAGGTGACACTCCTTCTGTGCCTTGTCCATTGAAATGTCCGTCCAAGTGAATCTTAAACCCGGTGGGCTGGTGGGCTGGAGGGCTGGAGGCCTGTGACCTGCAGGCGTTGCTGCTGGGTCTGCAGTTGTTTGTTATTCATTTTAATAATTTGGATGAGAATGCAGGTGACATAGTTAGTAGGTTTATGATTGACACTAAGATTCGTGGTACAGTGGGCAGTGAAGAGGGTTATCTATGTTTACAATGGGCCATTGATCAACTGGGCCAGTGGGTCGAGGAATGGCAGGTGGGGTTTAATTCAGGGAAATGTGGGGTGTTGTACTTTGGGAAACAAACCAGGACAGGACTTACACAGCAATTGTACCACTCTGGAGAATGTTGTCCAACGGAGAGACCAAGTGGCACAGGTACATCGTTCCTTCAAAACCATGACACAGTTTAGAGTGCTTGCCTTTATCAGTCAGAATACTGAGTACAGGAGCTGGGACTTCCTGTTCCGTGTGTACAAGACGTTGGTCCGGCCACATTTGGAGCAGTGTGTACAGTTCTGGTCACCTTGCTATAAGAGGGATGTAACTCACCTGGAGAGGGTGTATACAGATTTACAAGGATGTTACGGAGGCTGGAGAGCTTGGGTTATAAGGAGAGGCTGGACAGGCTGGGACTTTCTCTCTGGAACTGAAGAGGTTGCCAGAAGAAGCTGCAGAGGTGGGTAGAGCAACTCAAGTATTTATCATTAGCCTAATCACAAGAAAATTTACAATAATCAATTAACCTAGTAACTGGTACACCTTTGGAGGAAACCAGAGCATCTGGGGGAAACCCACGCAGTCATGGGGGTGGGGGATGTAGAAAACTCCTTCCAGACAGCACCAGAATTTAACTCCAAACTCCAAGAGTGGATGCAAGTTGTAATGACCTCGCACAAACCGGTATGATGCCAAGCAAATAGGACTATGTCATTAAAGCAAGTTGGTTGGCACAAACGTGTTGGGCCGAACAGGCTCTCTGACCTCCTGTTTAAACCCCTCCTGTATTCACTCGCCCCATCCCCATCTGGATCCAGTTGTTGTCCCAGCACCTACCCACACCGGTTTTTACTGGTCATCTCCCCTCGTTCCCTTCATTCTTCATGAAAGATCTGGACTTGAAACGTGGCCTGGCCACTTCCCGCCACACACGTTGATCCGTTAAGTTCCTGCAGAATTTTGCCTATGCTGATCGGGAAAACTCAGCTCTTTATCCCAGAGGAAAAACCTCGGGAAGCTGCTGGTTGTCCATCCGCTGTAGTTTGTTTAAAACCCCGGGAAAGGGTCCTGTTGGCCACCCGACTGAGCCTGAGGCCCAGCGGCCTCTCCCCCGGTCCGGTCCCGGGGCCGCGCTGCCCGGGGGTCCCCCGATCCCCGGGGACTCTCTAATTCTCTGCTTCTCCCCCCAGTCTCTGTCACCCTGGATGTGGAAACGGCGAATCCGCTGCTCGAGGTGTCTGAGGATCGGAAGAGTGTGAGACGGACCCGGACCCGGAGGATTCTCCCTGACACCGGGAAGAGGTTCACAGTCTGGGGTTGTGTGCTGGGATCGGAGGGGTTCACATCGGGGAGACATTACTGGGAGGTGGAGGTGACGGGGAATCGGTGCTGGTGTCTGGGAGTCGCCGCAGAGTCTGTGAAGAGGAAGGGATCGGTCACACGGAGTCCGGAGACCGGATTCTGGACCATCGGGCGGGATGGTGACGAGATGAAGGTTCTCACCTCCCCTGAGTCCCGTCTCCCTGCCGGTCCCATCCCCGGGAGGGTGGGAGTTTATCTCAGTTACCAGTCCGGGACAGTTTCATTTTACAACGCGGAGACCAAGTCCCATCTCCACACCTTCACTGGGAATAAATTCACGGGGAAACTTTATCCTTTCTTCTGGACTTGGGATGGAAACCAGTGGCTGAGAATCTGCTCCGGTTCCGCTGCGGGTCTGTAAACGGGTCGGGTCCGGGACCGGCGTCAGGAGTAAGTCAGTGTAAATATAAATGTGCGGAGAGTGAAATAAACACGATGTGAGAATTATCGATCCACTTATTTTAACTCGTTCACCGCATCGGTCAACGGGACAGAAACACCGCGGATTCAGCAGCAGCCGCGGGTGGCGGGTCCTGAGCTCCCCGGCTCCTGCAGTCCACCGGCACTGAGCCGGGAGAATCGGGACAAGTGGCGGGGGTGCTGACTGGAGGGAGGAAGTCAAGCTGAACCTCAGGGAGGTGGGACATGTTGAATGTGGATCAGAATGAGGTTTAATATAACCAGCAGAAGTCGTGACATTTGTTGACTCTGCGCCAGCAGAGCGATGGAATGCGTAATGATGGAGAAAAAACCTAATTCTGGTAAGGATATATATTAAATAGTGAAATTAAATAATTAGAGCAAAAATAGAAATAAAAAGTAGTGAGCTAGTGTTCATGGATTCAATGTTCATTCAGAAATCGTTTGGCTGAGGGGAAGAAGCTGTTGCTTAATTGTTGAGTTTCTGTCCCTTGGTAACAATGAGAACAAGGCATGACCTGGGTGATGGAGTTTATAACCCTCTGCAGCTTACTTTGATCTTGTTCAGTAGCCCCCACCCCAGCATAGCAGCCAGTGATGCAGCCAGTGTGAATGCTCTCCACAATTCACCGCATAAATTTTCAAGTGTGTTTGGTGACATACCAACTCTTCTCAAACTCCTAATGAAATATAACCACTACAGTGCCTTCTTCGTAGCTGCATCGATACATTGGGTCCAGGCTGATCCTCAGAGATATTGACAAACAGGAACTTGTAATTGCTCACTGTCTCCACTTCTGATCCCTCTATGAGGACTGGTGTGTCTTCCCTCGTCTTACCCTTTCTGAAGATCACAATCGGTTCTTTGGTTTTACTGATGTTGAGTGCAAGGTTGTCGCTGCATCACCACTCAATGAGCTGGTATATCTCACTCCTGTACGCCCTGTCATCACCGTCTGAAATTCTGCCAACAATCGTATTAGCTGCAAATTTATAGATGGCATTTGAGCCTTGCCTAGCCATTGTCAGGGGCTGTAGAGAGAGTAGCCATTGTCAGGGGCTGTAGAGAGAGTAGCCATTGTCAGGGGCTGTAGAGAGAGTAGCCATTGTCAGGGGCTGTAGAGAGAGTAGCCATTGTCAGGGGCTGTAGAGAGAGTAGCCATTGTCAGGGGCTGTAGAGAGAGTAGCCATTGTCAGGGGCTGTAGAGAGAGTAGCCATTGTCAGGGGCTGTAGAGAGAGTAGCCATTGTCAGGGGCTGTAGAGTCTGTAGAACAGAGGGCAAAGCACACATCCCTGAGGTGCACCAGTGTTGATTGTCAGTGAGGTGGAGACGTTGTTTCCATTCCACACAGATTGTGGTCTTCCAGTTTGGGAGTTGAGATTCAATTGCAGAGGGAGAGAAGAGGCCCAGTTTCTGGATCTTTTTGATCAGAACTGTAGGAATGATGGTGTGAAACGTGGAGCTGTGGTCAATAACCAGCATCCTGACATAAGTATTTGTATTGTCCAGGTGATTCATATCGCATGGAGAGACAATGAGATTGCTTCCACCACAGACCTGTTATGGAGATAGCAAATGCTGTTCTGTTATTTAGGAATACTCTGAAAATAAATGAGGAAAATATAGGCCGGTGAGTCTGACCTCAGTAGTGAGAAAGTTTGGAAGTTTGGAAGACAGGGACTGATTAGGGATAGTTAGCATAGCTTTGTGCATGGTAAATCATATCTAATCAATCTTGTAGATTTTTTTAGGAAGTTTCCAAAGAAAATTAATGAAGGCAAGGCAGTGAATGTTGTCTCCATGAACTTTTGCAAGGTCTCGAATTGGAGGTTGGTCAAAAAGGCTGGATTGTTTTGCATTCAGGATGAGGCAATAAATTGGATGAAAATCAGGTTTGATACCACCTGCTTATGTACGTGAAATTTGTTGATATGCACTCAACATTGCAGTACATGATAAAATCTGAATTACGGTGAGAAGTATATAAATATATAAAGTTAAATTCAATAAGTATTGAGAAAAAGATAGTAGTGAGGTAGTGTTATTGGGTTTGATACCCATTCAGAAATCTGATGACAGAGAGGAAGAAGCAATTCTTGAATTGTTGAGTGTGTGTCTCCAGGCTCCTGTACCTCAACCCTGATGGTACCAAGGAGAAGTGGGCATGTCCTGGGTGATGGGGGTCGTGAGTGATGGATGTCCCCCTTTTTCAGGCAGCGTTTCTTGAGGGTCCTGGATGCTGGGGAGCCGAATGCCCGTGATGAAGCTGGTAAGTTTACAACTTTCTGCAGCTTATTTTGGTGCTATGCAGTGTCCCACCCCCAGAGCAGATGGTGATGCAGCCAGTTAGAATGCTCTCCTTGGTGCATCTATGGAAATTTAATGTTGTCTTTGGTGTCATACCAAATCTCCTCAATCTCCAAATGAAGTATAGCCGATGAGATGGGTCAAACTGACACCAGCTGCTGAACACCAGTTCAAGTTCCTGGATGTCAGTATCTCAGTGGATGTATAATATTGATGCATTTACAAAGAAGGTGTCAGTACCTCCAGTTGAACTCTGTCTTTTTGTGTGTTTCCCCCTAGCTGTCAGTTTTGTATTTTGCATGTGCTCCTGTCCCTGCTCCTGCTCTACTCCGGCCCCTGTATCACTGAGTGCTGCCTCTTTTATCTGTTTCTCATTATTACCTGTATTGCTGCCACCCGTGTCTCATTGTGCTCCACCTATCATCTGCCTCTCTGTTTATTGCTCAGTGTATTTCAGTCCTGTATTATCACCTGTTTGTTGCCAGATTGTGCCAGTAAATTTTCCTGAGCCTTTCCAGCATTTGTATCTGTGTTCTGTCCATCTGAATATCGACTCTGCCTGTTTCCCGATTCTGAGTTTTGGATTTCTCTGGATGTTTTGATCTCTGCCTGAACTTTGACTCCAACTTTGTTTGCACTTCGGGATTTGTTACTCAATTAATATCACAATGTGCACAGTACTGGGTCAGCGACTGGGTACCTGCTCCAGCGTCCTGACAGAAGGCATGACAGTGGCCAGATTTCATTAGGAATCTGAAGAGACTTCGTATGTCACCAAAGACGCTGGCAAATTTCTACAGATGTAATGTGGAGAGTATTCTCACTGGCTGCATCACTGTCTGGTTTGGGGGGAGCAGGATCGGAAAAAATCTGCAGAAAGCTGTCAACTCAGCCAGCTCCATCGTGGCACTAGTCTGCCCAGTGTCCAAAACACCTTCCAAAGGCAACATCTCAAAAAGGTGACATCCATAATTAAGGAATCCATCACCCAGGACGTGTCCTTCTCTCATTGCTACCATCAAGGAGACAGGAGCCTGAGGCACACTCAACATTTCAGAAACAGCTTCTTCTCCTCTGCTATCAGAATTCTGAATGAACAATGAACCCATACTTAGTATTTTATTTTATTATTAGTATTTTAATAATTTATTTTACTACGAATTGCAAAGTACTGCTGCAACAAAACAACAAATTTCATGACATCTGCCAGTGATATGAAACCTCATTCCAATTCTGATTCTGGGTCACCGAGGGGGATGGTGACGTGTTCGATGTGAACTCCTACTCTGAATCCAATCTCTCTGCCATCGCAACCTTAAGACACCCTCATTGGAATAAATTCCCAGAGGAGCATTATCCTTTCTCCTGACTCCTGAGTGAGAAGCTTTATGAGATACAGCCTGGAACTGGTCCTTCGAGTCACACTGCCAGCAATCGCCCGATTTCATCCCAAGCCTAATTACAGGACAATGTACAGTGAGCAATTAACTTACAACCAGTACGTTTTTAGACTGTGGGAGGGAACCAGAGAACCTGGAGGAAACCCACGTGGTCATGGGGAGAACCTAGAAACACCTTGCAGCCAGCAGCGGGAAATGAATCGGGGTAACTGGCACTGTAAAGTGCTGTGCCAACCAATACACAACTGTGCCATGACGGACTCGTGGCCCAGTCTGCGTACGATACGAAGATAGGTGGAGGGGTTGTAGTTCTGAGGAAGAAGGGGAGCTACAGAATAACTTAGGCAGATTAGGAGAATCGGCAAATAAGTGGCAGATGGAATAAAGTGTTGGAGTGTCTCATCATGCATTTTGGCAGAAGAAGTTAAAACATAGACTATTTTCTAAATGGAGAGAAAATTCAAAACTCTAAAGTGCACGGGCACTTGTGCAGTATTCCCTGAAGGTTAATTTGCAATTCGAGTCGGGGGTGATGAAGGATAATGGAATGTTAGCATTCGTTTCAAGAAGACTAGAATATAAAAGGATGTAACGTTGAGGCTATATAACACACCAGTGAGGCCTCACGGAGTATTCGCAGCAGTTTTTGGTCCCTTATCTAAGAAAGGGGAGAATACAGAACAGTACAACAGAGGGACTGGTCATTTGGCCTACAATGTTGTGTGAACCAGCTGAAAAGGAAATCAAAAACACACAAACACTTATCCCTCCAACCATGTCCATATCCTCCGATCTTCCTTACATCCATGTGCCTATCCAAACGTCTCTAAAAAGCCTCTGGTGTGTTGGCTTCTACCACCATGGTAGGCAGCACATCCCAGGCATCTATGACTCTCTGAGTTAAAAAAAAAACTCACCCCAAACATCCCCCTGGAACCTACCTCCTCTCACCTTCAATGCATGCCCTCTGGTATGAGAGGATGTGCTCACGTTGGAGACATTTCAAAGGAGGTTCTGGAAAACTATTCTGGAATTGAAAGGCTTATGAAATGAGGAGCGTTTGATGACTCTGGATCTGTATTCATTGGAATTGAGAGAATGTGGTGAGGGGGTGAGGTGGGATCTCCTCGAAACCTTCCGAATGTTAAAAGGCCTTGGTAGAGTGGATGGTGAGGCAGTCAAAGACAAGAGGAGTCAGACTCAGAATAGAGGGACGTCCATTTTGAATGGAGACGAGGGGGAATTTCTTTAGGCAATGAGTGGTTAATCTCGGAATTTGTTGCCACAGGCAGCTGTGGAGGCAAAATCTTTATGTATATTTAAGGCAGAGGTTGATAGATTCTTGATTAGTCAGCACATAAAGGGAAGAGATTGGAGCTGAGAGGAAAATGGATCGTGCATGATGAAATGGTGGAACAGACTCAATGGGCCAAATGGCCTAATTCTTCTCCTGTATTTTATGGTCTTCTGGTCAATGTGTCCGGGCCAGAGGTGAGGGACGGGCCATTGTTCAGCTCAGTGCTCTGCAAGGTGAACTTGTGATTATGCTGAATTGAGACTGTGGCCTGCCAGTAACAGGCTGCTGGAAGAGCTGTGACTGGCTTCGTGGCTGTGAACGTACCTTCGTGAACTTCAGTTCTGAATATTATTTGATGTTAGTATTGAGCAGACACAACAGAAGCCGTCCGGCGAAGAGCTTTAGAATCCCAGTCTCTATAAAAGAGAGGTCCCGCCCAGCAGAGTGTTCATCACCGGAACGGTCGTCATCGGAGTAGTCTTGAGTCAGAGTGGAAAGGCGTTGGCTCGACAGGGCTTCAGTGAGAACAGGCGGAGGCAAGGTAAGCAGGTGAGTTCATTACTTATTTCAAGACCAGTGGAGGGGCAGGTAGTGTTGAGGACAGGCTGCAGAAGGACTTGGACAGATTAGGAGAATGGGGAAGAGAGTGGCAAATGAAATACAATGGTGGGAAATGCACGGTCATACATTTTGGTAGTAGAAATAAATGTGCAGACTATTTTCTAAACGGGGAGAAAATCCAAGAATATGAGATGCAAGTCTTGTATCTGAGATGGGAGTCCTTGTGTAGAACACCCTAAAGATTAACTTGCTGTCATAAGGTGGTGGCTGGGAACGGACTCAAGTTCAAGACACAGACACTGAAGTACTAGGAACAGGACTAGGATACAGGGCGATGGCAAGGACATGGACAGGAAAATCAGGAACCTGGAACAGGACTGAACAAGAGAGCTAGGAGCCCGGGCTTGGACTCCGAGCCACAGACTGGACAAGGACCCAGTACCTGGGTCTTGCCTCTGGCTCGGACCCCAGAACTAGGCAAGGACGAGGCTTGGCAGGCAGGCAGGACGAGGCTGGAGTCTTCAGGCTGGAAGCACGAGGCCCGAGACCTGAGGCGAGGCTGGGCTCCACCTGGGCAGGGCACGGGTCACCACCCGACAGAGGCAAGGGACAGGGAGGGACAGAACCAACCGCAGGTAATGACAAGACGGCCTGGCTTACCTGGGCGGAGGCGAGGGACAGGAAAGGAGCGAGGTACAGGGTGGCTCCAGAACCAGACAGCAAGACAAGGCAAGGCTACTGGCAAAGCAAGGTGAGACAGACCTTCAGACGAGGTGAGAGTTACTGGCAAGAGAAGGCAGGGCTTCAGGTGAGGAAACAGAAGGCAGAGGAAGGGATCCAAGGAGTAAGGACAAGAACAATCCTGGTCTCTGGAGATATTTATGCAGCCAGCCCCAACTAGCATCAGCTGCCTCAATTAGAGCTCAACACGACAGAAACAGGTTAGATAGGAAAACCTGGAGCAAGGGTCGATGGACTGGACTGTGAACCGGAATACGGACTTCACGGACCGGACTATGACACTTGCAGGCAGAGTCGATGGAGAGGAGGGCAAATGCAATGTTAGCATTCATTTGAAGTGGTCTAGAATACAAGAGCAGGGATGTGATACTGAGGCTTTATAAGGCACTGGTGAGGCCTCACCTTGAATAATGTGAACAGGTTTTGGCCCCTCATCTTAGAAAAGACATGCTGCCATTGGAGAGAGTCCAAAGCAAGTTCACAAGGATGACTCCGTGAATGAAAGGGTTATCATATGAGGAACATTTGATAGCTCTGGGTCTGTACTCGCTGGAATTTAGAAGTATGGTGGGGCGGGATGACATTGAAACCTTTCATATATTGAACGGCTCAGACAGAGTTGATGTGGAAAGGATGTTTCCCATGGTGAGAGAGTCAAGGCTAAGAGGGCACAGCCTCAGATAGAACGGCGCCCATTTAAAACAGAGCCACTGTGTACAAGCAAATTTCACAACCCACCCCGGTGATAATAAACCTGATTCTGATTTCTTTAGCCAAAGGGTGGGGAATTTGTAGAAGTTATTACCACAGGCAGCTGTGGAGGACAGATCCTTGGGGGTATTTAAGGCAGAGCTTGACAGGATCTTGCTTGGACATGGCATCAACAGTTATGGGGAGAAGGCGCAGGAGAGATATGTCCCACAGAAGTAGTTCTCAGATAGCAGGGCGAGCCAACCGTGGCAGACAAGGGAAGTTAAGGACGGCATGAAAGCCAAGGAAAGGGCATGTAAGGTAGCAAAAGTGAGTGGGGTTGGATGATTGGGAAGTTTTTAAAATGCAAAAAGGCATAAGATGGGAAAAGATTAAATATGTTCGCAAACTAGCCAATAATATAAGGAGGATACTAAATTTTTTTTCAGTTGCATAAATGAAAGGGAGGTGAGAGTTGATATTGGATCACTGGAAAATGATGCTGGTCAGGTAGTAATGGTACCTGAGTCCCAGCGGGCTCTCCCCACACCCCCCCGGTAATGGGACCGCGCTGCCCGTGTCTCCCTCCGATTTTCGGGGGCGCTAATTCTCTGCTTCTTCCCCCCCCCCCCCCCCGCCCCACCACAGTCTCTGTCACCCTGGTTGTAGAAACAGCGAATCCGGGGCTCGAGGTGTCTGAGGACCGGAAGATTGTGAGACGGACCGAGACCTGTAGGAATCTCCCTGACACCGGGAAGAGGTTCACAGTCCAGCTAATGAATCACCTCCCCCTCGTACCCCATCCATTATTTATTTATATACACACATTCTTTCTCTCACTCTCCTTTTTCTCCCTCTGTCCCTCTGACTATACCCCTCGCCCATCCTCTGGGATCCCCCCCCCCCTTGTCTTTCTCCCTGGGCCTCCTGTCCCATGATCCTCTCATATCTCCTTTGCCGATCACCTGTCCAGCTCTTGGCTCCATCCCTCCCATTCCTGTTCTCTCTTATCAATTTGGATCTCCCCCTCCCCTCCTACTTTCAAATCTCTTACTAGCTCTTCCTTCAGTTCGTCCTGACGAAGGATCTCGGCCTGAAACGTCGACTGTACCTCTTCCGAGAGATGCTCCCTGGCCTGCTGCGTTCACCAGCAACTTTGATGTGTGTTGACCGTAAAATGTCAGTTTCATGGTGCAGGGTCGCCTCCTGCTGGTGAAAACGGGTACAGCAGAACAGGCACAAAATGCTGCAACTCTCGACTGGAACTGAGCCAAAAATTTATTGTTTACAGAATCTCGGCATCGCCAGGAGATGAACATTTGCTGTATAGTAAAGGAGTTCCCAAATTGTTGCCAGGCAGCGAGATTTGGACTCCACGATCATGAAGGAACGGCCAATCTATTAATCAGCTGGACCTGTTTTCTGGGGTGAAGGGAAATTGGAGCAGAGGGAGTGAACAGATTCCGATGTTAGATACCTTCACCGACCTGGGAGGAGCGGTGACAGCAGCACAATCCAGGATTCCGAGGGAAAGGGACAGGAGAGGCAGCAAGCTGATGGGTCGATGGTGCTTTTCACTTTGACTTGGTGTAGAAGTTGGGATAGTAAATTGCACTAATTAATGACAGTGGTTCATTATCCAATCACTTCATCTACTAATAGAATACTGACCATTTTATGTCATTGTTAAGGAAGTGATTTAAGTGCATGACGGCACACGGATTGCAGCAGCTGAGGTCGCTCATTTCAACCTTTTCAAGGACAGTTAGTGGGCAGACAATGTTGGTCCGGCTGTCAATGTTCACGTTGCGTAAAAATAAATTCTTACTCCTGTTCTTCATATTTTGATGATAAATTTACCCTGCCTCCTGATTCAGCGCGGATAACTTCACTCACCACAACTCTGAACTAATTCCACGAGTGACAGACCAGCTTTCAAGGACGGCACAATTTATTTCTTTTCGTTTGGTTGCGTCTCTGACAGGACGCCTGTGACCGGTGGGGTGCTGCAGGGATCGATGCTGGGACATTTGTTTGTCTTCAATTTCAACGATTTGGATGATACTCTGGTAAACGGAATCAGCAAATTTGCAGATGACAAGTTTGGAGCGTAGTGGACAACCAGGCAGACTTTCCAAGCATTCAGCTGGATTTTGGACCAGCCGGACAGATGGGCTGAAAGTGGCAGATGGAACTTAACCCAGATAAGTGAGGTGCTGCACATTGTGGAGGACAACCCAGGGTAGGATTTACACGGTGAATGTTAGTGCACTGAGGAGTGCAGTACGACAGAGGGACAAAACATAGGTGAGGACTAATTTGTAGTATTGTGTGCAGTTCCGGTCACCTTCCTGCAGGAAAGATGTCGGTAAAATTGAAAGAGTACAGGGAAACTTCACAAGGACGTCGAGGACCTGAGTTATAGGCATAATTCCCTGGAGCTTAGGTGAATGAGGAACGATTTGATAGAGATATACACAATTATGAGTGGTACAGTATATACAGGGGAAATACATGCAGGCTTTCCCACTGTGTTTGAATCAGACTACAAGTAGAGTTCAGAGCTTAAGGGTGAAGGATGAAATATCAAGGGGGAACGTGTCACTGAGAGAGTGGTGCAAGTGCAGAAGAAGATTCTTGCAGAAGTTGTTCAATTTCAATGTTTAAGTTTGGATAAGTACATGCATGGGTGCGCTATTGTCCAGGTGCAGTTTGATGGGACGAGACAGAATAAGAGTTTGGCACAGATGGGCCGAAGGGTTTGTTTCTGTGCTGTAGTGCTCTATTATTCGATGCCTATTTGCAGAAATTTTCCCCTTTTGCACATTGATTGCTTGTTTTAGTTTACGGTTATCTTCACAAAATTCGATTATATTTGCTGTAAACGCTGCTAAGAAAATGAATTTCATTGTCCTGCATCTTGACAGATGCGTACTTTGGTAATAAATTCACTTTGAATTTGCTCCAGCTGAAAGTTACAGTTTACAGCAGCGGGTGGCGGTATTGCGTCGCGAAGCTGCGCAGATATTCAGGCTCAAACAAGAGAAAATCTGCAGATGCTGGCTATCCGAGCCACTCACACAAAATACTGGAGGAACTCAGCAGGCCAGGCTGAGTCCAGTAGACAGTTCGCGCCGAGACCCTTTGGCAGGATGAGGAATAGAGTTAAAAGGTGTGTGGGGAGGGGCGAAAGAAACACGAGGTGATAGAAACCGAGAGGGCAGAGCGCTGCCAAGTTATTTAGTGAAGGAGATATAGGGCTGGAGAACAGGGAGTCTGATAGAAGAGGACAGAAGGCCATGGAAAAAAATAATAAGGCGGAGGAGCACCAAAAGGTGGCGATGGACAGGCAAGGAGATGAGGTGGAGAGTGAAAAGGGGATGGGAATCGCGACGGAGATATTCAGGCTGTTCGGTATCCCTATCCGTAGATTGAATTTTCTTACATCTATCATCAGGATTGGCAGAGCACTGAATTCAGGATATGAACAACGATGAACGACGGTTTTACAAAGCAGCAGTACATCAGATAGGACGGAAATGTAGATGTTTGAAAATTCAACAAATTCCCCAGCTTCCACACCCATCTTCACTTCAAACACAGGAAAGTTATCAAAACTCACCAATCCCCTCTCCCCCTCCTCTCTCCCCCCTCTCCCCCTCTCCCCTCTCTCCTCCCCCTCCCCTCTCCCCCTCCCCTCTCCCCCTCCCCTCTCCCCCTCCCCCTCTCCCCTCTCCCCACTCCCCCTCCCCTCCCCTCTCCCCTCCCCCTCTTCCCTCTCCCATCTTCCCTCTCCCCTCTCCCCTTCCCTTCCCCTCCCCTTCCCCTCTCCCCTCTCCTACTTCCCCCTCCCCCCTCTCCCCCTCTCCCCTCCTCCTCTCTCTTCCCCTCTCCCCCCTCCCCGTCTCCCTCTCTGCCCCCTCTGCCCTCTCTCCTCTCCCCTCTCCCCGCTCCTGTGTAGTCGCATCTAGACGTATTACTGCCCTCCGCAGGATGTATAATTACTTATATAATTTCAAGAAACTCAGATTCCCGAATAGAAACAAGTCGCACGTATAAACTGAATAATAGATTCTTCAATCATATGTTGGTTCTCCTGGTGGTCAAACAAAGATTTAATAGAAAACCAAAATACATTTAAGTCAACACTTTCAGTACGCTGGATGAACTCAGCAGGTCGGGCAGCATCAGTCAGAAACGATGAGTCGACGTTTCGGGCCGGAACTCTTCGTCAGGACTGAAGAATGAAGGATGAGGAAGGATTTGAAGAATGTTGTAGCTTTAGTTAAAAGGGTTTTTTTCTTTTGCAATGCCATCCACAATTTAATTACCCTCCACCCCAGCATGCCCAGGTATCCATGAAAATCCGACTGCACAACCCATCTTCCCTACTCTAAACAACACTAAGAGAATCTCAATAACTATGTCAGGATGAGCTTCTGATTAATTCCCTTTTATAGACTCTATGGCAGCAGCAGAATCCGAACAGATGATAACCCTACGTGGTTGAGAGTCTTCTATCCACCATAAGGCCCAGAGGATTGCTGATAATTCTGTTGCAAAGACAGAACACCATCTGAAACCCGGTGACCAATCTTAGCTCCAAGTTGAGACACATACATCCCAAATCCTGCCCTACTGCTCTCTGGGTCCGCTGAGCCATCAGTAAAAATCTTCAGATAAGATCCCCATTTATTATTTAAATATTCATTTATGATCGATGCTGTTGAAATTGCTCTGCTTCCTTGAGGCTGAAGAAGGAGGAATAGGTCTACTTCTGGTTCTGGCAAGAGCCAAAAAGGAACGGGTGGCAAGCAAATTTGGTCAGCTATGTCTTCCTCAATCAGTTTCAATTTCATAGCCCAGTTATTAACCACATCTAAAAATGGCTACCTTTTAATTTTACTTTGGCGTTCCGACTTCCCCTGCAAAAGACATTTTGATGGACAGCTGTGATTGAAGCCATTTAGTTTTGCCCAAGACTGCAGGCCCAACTGAACTCGTCTCAAACGTAGAGGCACTTCTCCCATCTCCACACATAACACAGGGACTGATGTTGTTCTAAAAGCTCCACAACAGAGTCTAAGTGCTTTGCACTGCACAGTGTCTAATTTTTCTGGCACCGCCGTAGCAGCAGAACCATAAGCAATACAACCTTAATCAAGAACTGATCTAATCATAGCTAGATCTATTAATTACATAGTGTGCTGCCCTGCTCCCCAGTCACATCTAGCAATACTTCTCATAACGTTTAAAACTTTCTCACACTTTCCAATTGTTTTATCTATATGATCCCTCCAAGTACAAACGTTTTTAAGTCTTTCATGAAACCAGACACCTAAAAACTTGAATATCTTGTCTTTTTCTAATGGAGAATTATATAGACACAATTCACAATCAGGAATCTTCCTTCTAAAGCCAAAAATCATATATTTGGACTTAGAAGCATAATTCCTGAAACCCCATTTATCTGGCCAGTTTTCAACTGATCTTAAAGCCTTTGTACCTGCTTTAATATATAGTTGTCGTTTCCTCCTCTTTTCCAGATTGCATCATCGTCTGCAAACAACGATTTGCCAAATCCTGTCGCTACCTGATCAAAGATATCATTTATCATGATATTAAAAAGAACTGGACTAATGACACTTCCTTGAGGGGTACCATTACCTATTTTAACTCACTTGGAGCTTGTTCCGCCTATTCTTTCTTGAATTGTCCTTTCCTTTAGAAAATCTTTGATCCAATTAAACATTCTACCTCTAATTCCCGCATCATAGAGTTTAATTAATAAACCATCCT
Organism: Mobula hypostoma; assembly: GCF_963921235.1. Taxonomy (NCBI): domain Eukaryota; kingdom Metazoa; phylum Chordata; class Chondrichthyes; order Myliobatiformes; family Myliobatidae; genus Mobula; species Mobula hypostoma. Next base: position 6,258,069 of record NC_086101.1, on the reverse strand, counting down.
TCTATAGTGAGTCATATGCTCTTTCAATATCTAGAAATACACTTACCATTGCTTCTCTATTTTGAAACGCTTTTTAATATCATGATCTGAAAGGGCAACAGCTTCCATTGTTGATCTTCCAGTTCTAAAACCATTTGGATAGGCAGCAAAATGTCCCTTATTTTCTAAAAAAATAAACAAGTCCATTGGTGACCATTCGTTCCATAGTTTTACAAAGCACTGATGTTAAAGCCAGAGGCCGATACGAGTTAGGACTCGACGCGTCTTTACCTGGCTTTAAAACTGGAACTACCACCGCATGCTTCCATTCTACTGGTAATTTTGCTTCCTTCCACACTGAATTAAACAATGCTAGCATTTCTATTAATACTGAGTCATCTAAATGCTTAAGCAATTCATAACACAGTCCATCCCTACCAGAGAACTGTTTGAACCTGATTGGACAGATTCCTGCAATTCCTGAAGGGCAGAAAACAAATTTATGGAGCTATTATCATCCAAACTCCTGTCCAATTTCCAACTTTCCTTTGACATAATTTCCTTTCTCAAATCACCTAACTCTCCAGAACTGTGTAACGCTTGGAACACCTCTACAAACATATCAGCCTTTTCCTTATTGGTTACAGCTTCAATATCTGCTTCCAGCAAAGCTGGGATAGATGGTTTCCTATATATCCTTGACATTCTGTGAATGATCGTCAATAGCTGCTTTATAGGTGTCTCAGGGCCCAGGGTTCCATAACATCTTCTCCAACTATCCCTCTTTGCATTTTTAATTCCAATCGTCTATGGACTCCTCTGTATCAATCTCTTCAATGATATCCACAACTTTCTCAGGGACCCAACAGGCAAAAGAATAATTATACGTCACAGCATTCTACTCAACTTCTACCATCAAATTTCTAGCAAATCTACATAATATAGGATAGTGATCACTTCCCAGTGTGTATCTGTCTATAACATCCCATTCCCCAACACTGGCTAAGTTTGAGGAAGTGATTGATAAGTCTAAGTGACTACAAGTATTCTTTACAATATTCAATCTTGTAGGCCTTCCTTCGTTTAGAAGAACCATGTTGTATTTATCTTTAAACTCCTCTACTACCTCTCCATTAATATCTTTACTTTTACTACTAGTCCATATAGGATTATGGGCATTGAAATCTCCAACACAGATTACCGGGGATCTTACCTTATTCATAGTTCCATCAAAATCTGATAACATCATCATATTACATGGATTATAAAAGTTAATCGAAGCTGTTTGACCTCGAGAGCTCCAAACCTCCACGGTCACAAATTCAAGGTTAGATTTAAAATCAAGACTTCTAAACTGGAGTCCTGTTCTTAGGAAAGTTGCACACCCTCCACCAGATTTACCCGTTCTATCAGCTCTCAAACTATCATATCTAGGGATTACAAAATCTAAATGAGGCTTTAACCATGTCTCCTGTATACAGATCAAATCAGGCTTGTCTTTAAAAGTTCCAACAAATCTTATTAATTCTTGACTATTTGCAATTAAACTTCTTGCATTCCATTGTCATATTAAAAACATCCAAATACTAATTATCGGACTTTTCATCCACATAAAGCTCCTCCATACTCTCTAACCCCGACAACTGGGAAGTATTCAGAGATTATTTGTCTGTCATATACTCATGTAATGTTTCCGGTAAAGCCTGTTTCATATCCAGGAATCTCTCTGCAGCTCCTTTTATCGTACTTCTTTTATCGTTTCCGACCTCTTGGTTGTAGTTTTAGCCCCGACCAATACATCAACAACAAACGCCAAAAAAGACTCTTTAGTCATCAACAGCATGTCTGAAGGAACCATAGTTGGAGCCCACGGAATGCGCTGACTCCCCATCCTTCCAATCTTTTCTTTACTTATCCTGTGCTCTTTATCAACTTTCTTTACTGCCTCAGCATATGACATTTCTTGTTGGTTACTAACAACCTGCATCTGCTTTGCCTTGATAAAATACTCACATCCTCTGAACGCCGCTACGTGGTCACACAGACACAGAGACTTAAGCGGGCATTTTATACTTTGCTCTCAAGCCAATTCGAGGAGACGGCTGGAGAAGGTGCATTTCCCGGTGCGGCCAGCAGGTGGCGGATTTGCTCCAGTTATTCGCTCTCACACTCTGCTTTCACCCAGTCGGGACGGATTCTGCCAACAGATGTCAAGTGCACACTCGCTGCTCCCCACTGTCCAGCAGGAGTTGTGGAGAATTACTCTGGTCCACACCCCCTCTCCTTACCAGGGAGGGGGCATTACAGACTGAGGGAATCACAGGCTGCAGAAATCTGGGAACACGGTGCTTCAGCAGCTGTCGAGGAAATAGTCAACAACAACAACTGACACATGATAGACAGTCGGAGCCTATTTATCCTCAGTGTGAGAATGTCAAATACAACAGGGAGTAAATATAAGGAGAAGAGAAGGTTTAAAGGAGATTGAGACAAGTTTGTTTTACACGGAGAATGGTCGGTGCCTGGAACGCGCTGTCAGGGGAGGTAGTGGAAACAGATACAACAACAACATTTCAGTGATATTTAGACAGACACATGAACAGACAGGGAATGGAGGGTTCTGGACCATGTACAGGCAGATGGGATGAAATTGAACTTGCAGATGTTCAGCACAGACCTGTGGGCCGAATGGCCTGTTCCTGAGCTGTATTGTCCAATGTTCTATGTTCAGCAGTTGTGGACGCAGCAGTCAACAACAACAACTGGTATTCAAGTACAGTCGCTGTGTAAATGCAGTAAAGTATCCCGGGCGCTTCCACAGACGTGTTTCTCACTGGATACAAAACAATGAATACAACAAACTCTGCATACTGTTACATGCATTGGAGACAGTGGAGTGAATACAGTCAATACGGGGTACAGAGGATGCTCTACACAGAGTGCATTGGTTACCGCTCCCCTGTGTAATCCAACAGACTGAAGACAAAAAAATTAAACGACACAAAGATCGATTTGTGTTTGAAGAAAATGAGAAATAGGAGCAGGAGTGGCCATTCGGCCCCTTGCTCCTGCTCTGCCCTTCACTCAGAACATGGCTGATCATTGACCTCAGTGCCAATTTCCTGCACCATCCCATCATCACTGTTCCCCTTAAATCCAGAAATCTTTTGTAAAGAATTCCAAATACTCACCGCACACTGGGAGAGGAAATTCTTCCTCATCTCAGTCCTGCTTAGGCGACCTCTGATTGTGAGTCTGTGACCCCTGGTTCCACACCCCATCCAGGGGAAACATCATTCCTGCCTCTACCCTGTCAATACGCAGTGAGACTGTGTCTGTGCCAGTGAGACCATCTCTTATTCTTCTAATTATGAGACAGTCTCAGTCAGTCTAATCTCCCTGAGGACACGACGTGAAGGGTAAAGCTTTAAAGTAAGATCGTCAAAGTTGAACCGGGATGTTCAAGGAATGTTTTTGGACACAATGAGTGGTATCTTCCTGGAATGCGCGGCCGGGCTGGGGAGTGGTGGAAGCAGATACGATCATGATGTTAAACAGACATTTAAACAGGGAAATGAACAGACAGGGAATGGAGGAAATGGATGATTTGCAGGCAAACGGGGTGACATCATGGTCAGCATAGACAGCGTGGCCAGAATGGCCTGTTCCTGTGCTGTACTGTTCTGTGTTCAGTGTTTGAAATATCACAGCCAGGGACACAGCAATTTTTTCCCTGGATTCCCACCATGACAGAGAATGCACTGGGTCAGACCCTGGGATTTATTCAGCTTTATGTGTTTAAGCTGGCCAGCCTCCTTTCTAATGTCGGTATGTTTTAGGACATTCATATTCTCCTCCCTAAATTCCCCAGCTCCATCACCTTCTCCACAGTAAATACAGATGAGAAGTATTTATTTCAGACCTCACCCATCTGCTGTGTCTCCACACAGAGATGACCACCCTGATCCTTCAAGGGACATAATACCTCACTCCTTACCCTCTTTGATTCAGAGACTCGTAGAATCATTTGTAGAATCTCCTTCATCTTACCTGCTAAAGCTAGCTCAAACTCCCTTTTGGCCTCCTGATATTTTTCCCTCCTCAGTGTTTTTCTGCATCCCTTCTGCTCCTTGAGGGATTCATCTGATCCCAGCTGCTTTCATCTGACACACAACTCCATCCTTACCAGAGCCTCAATAACCCTCGTCAGCCAGGGTTCCCTCATCCCTACAGTCTCGCCATTCACTCTGACAAGGACAGGCTGATCCTGAACCTTTACAAACTCAGTTTTAAAGCCGCTCACTTGCCAGGTGTCTGTTTACTTGGGACCACCCTCCTGTTCTACACCTCTATTCATTCCCCGACCCCTTCTATCCTCCCTCAGTTCAGTCTGTTCACAGCTCTGAACATCAGAAATAGCAGCAAGAGGAGGCTGTTCAGCCCCACACACCTGCTGTCCCATTGAAGATCAAAACCACCTCACTGTGCCACAGATGCAAAGGACGTGACAGAAGTGGAGGTCAGAGAGGAGGGGGAGTTGTGATGTTGATTAGGGAGAACATCACCACAGCACTTAGAGAGATCCTTGTGGGGAACGGCCAGTGAGAGTATATTGGTAGGAGTTAGAAATATGGAGATGGTCACTTTGTTGGGATTGTACTATAGGATCCAAAATGTCAGTGAGAATCAGAAGAGCCCATGTGTACGGAGAATGCTGTTGGAATATCAGGGTTGTAATGGTCAGAGACTAGTGACTGGGACAGACAAAGTACTGATCGATTGGACAGGGTAGACTTTGTGAAGTGTGGTCTGGAATGGTTTCACAAGCAACCTGTAGATACCTGACCAGAGAAGGTTCTTGGCCTGAAACATGAACTGTACATTTTTTGATAGCTGCTGCCTGGCCTGCTGAGCTCCGTCAGCATTTTGTGTGTTAACTGGATGAAACATTTGCTTGTGGTAGGAGGCAGAGGGTGGTAGTGGAGGATTGCTTTGCAAATGTTTCAAAGGTTCAAAGTTACGTTTAATGTCGGAGAAATGCATACAATACACAACCTGAAATGCTTTTCCTTTGTAACCATCCACGAAAACAGAGGAGTGCTCCAAGAGTGAAGGGGTTAAATGTTAGAACCCCCAAATCCCCCAACTCCCTCCCTCCCTCGCGTAAGCGGCAGTGAGCAACAATCCCCCCTCCCCCCACCGGCAAAAAAACGCACCCGCTACCCGCACTTAAGCGTGATCAAGGCAATAGCAAACACACAGACCTGCAGTGACCCACAAAGACTATATTGTTCAGCCGGTAATTCAACATTCTGCAGGCTCTCTCCCTCCCTAATAAGGAAGAAAGAGGTGACTCCATTTTCCAGCGAGCGGGAGAGACATAACGTGGAGGCCTGTGATAAGTGGTGTGCTACGGGGATCGATACTGGGTCCCCATTATTTGTCATTTATATTAATAATTTGCATGAGAGTTTGGTGCCATAGTGAGTAATTTTGTGGATGTGAAGTGAGAGCAGAAAAATATTTAAGAAGAGCTGAAAGGAAACATTTTCCACAGACAAAATGAAAACAAGCTGCAAGTGGAGGTGGATTTGAATTGAAGTCTTGCTGTAATCGTGTTCATCTAATTATCAAATAATCAATCACCTAAACTTATTTCCTTTATCTTCTGATACATAGAGAACGAATGATCTGGATGAGAATGTGGGTGAGCTGATCAGTAAACTTGCAGATGACACCAACATTGTAGGTGTGGTGGGCAGTGAAGATGGTAACAACAGAATGTAGAATTACGTTTAGATCAACTGGGAAAGTGGACAAGGAACCACAGAAGGAATTCAACTCAGACAAGTTTGGGAAGTTAAGCCAGTGAATGGCAGGGCCCTGGGGAGAGTTGAAGAACACAGATACTGATGGAAACACGTATTTTATTGCCGGAATGAAGATGTACAGTGCTGCTAGAAAGTTTGTGAACCTTGTAGAATTGTCTCTATTTCTGCATACGTATGACCAAAAATGTGATCATTTCTTCATGCAAGTCCTAAAATTAGATAATGAGAGCCCAATTAAATAAATAACACAATAACATGATACTTGTTCATTTATTTATTGAGAAAAAAAGATCCAACATTACATGTATTTGTTGGAAAAAGTATGTGACATTCTGGGCTAATGCCTTCTACAAAAACCATTTGGAGTCAGTTGTTCCATTCAATGAGATGAGATGAGCTGTGGGTTGTAGAATTGCCCTGCCCTATAAAAAAGACACACAAAGTCAGGTTACTGACAGAGCCTGCTCTTCTCAAGAATGATCTGTTTATGTACACCATGCCTTAATCAAAATAACTCTGAGATGGCCTCAGAAGAAGGAATATAGAGACGCACGAAGCTGGAAAAGGCTACAAAAGCATTTCTGAAGACCTGAGTGTTCATCAGTCCACAGTAAGAGAATTTGTCTAGAAATGGAGGAAACTCAGTACGGTATCAGCAAAAGACCTGCAGAAATCTCTGGAACTTGCTAAAGACTCTATTCATGTGTCCACTGTAAGAGAAACACTGAACAAGCCTGGTGTTCATGGAAGGACACCACAGAGGAAAGTCCACAGAAAAAGAAGTTGCTGGATGTCTGAAGTCTGCCAAAGACCACCTGGACGTTCCACAATGCTTCTGGGACAATGTTCTGTGTACAGATGAGGCAAAACATAGAATCATAGAAATCCTACAGCACAATATAGGCCCTTCGGCCCACAGAGTTGTGCGGCACATGTCCCTACCTTAGAAATTACTAGGTTTACCCATAGTCCTCTATTTTACTAAGCTCCATGTACCTATCTCTTAAAAGACCCTAGCGTATCCACCTCCACCATCATTGCCGGCAGCCCATTCCAGGCACTCACCACTCTCTGAGTAAAAAACTTACCACTTTTGGGGAGAAAAGCACATTGCTACGTTTGGAGGGAAAAGGATACTGCACAGCAACACCAAAACCTCATACCAACAGTGAAGCATGGTGGAAGGAGCATCATGGTTTGGGGCTGCTTTGATGACTCAGCTTGCAATCATTAAGAGAACAATGAATTCAAGACATTTTACACGAGAATGTCAGGGTAGCAGTCTGTCACCTGAAGCTTAATAGAAGTTGGATAATGCAACAATTCAATCACCAAAAGACAAGACTAAATCAATAACAGAATGGTTTAACAAGAAAAATCATGTTTTGGAGTGGTCAAGTCAAAGTCCTGACCTTAATCCAAGAGAAATGTTGTGGAAAGACCTGAAGTAAGCAGTTCATGCCAGGAAGCTCACAAACATCCCAGAGTTGAGCAGTTTTGCAAGGAGGAATGGCCTAAAATTCCTCCGAGCTGATGTGCATGACTGATCAACAATTAGCAGAAATGTTTGGTTGAAGTTATTACTGTACAAGGGGGTCACACCAGTTACTGAAAGCAAAGGTTTGCGTACCTTTTCCAACAAATACATTTAATATTGGATCATTTCTCTCAATAAATGAATGAACAAGTATAATTTTTGTGTTATTAATTTAATTGGGTTCTCTTTATGTAGTTTAGGACTTGTGTGATGATCTGCTCACACTTTAGCCCATACTTAAGCAGAAATTCTACAGGGTTCACAAACTTGTTAGCACCGCTGTAGGGAGGCAAAGTGGTGAAGAAGGAGTTTGATACCCTTGTCTTCATCAATCAGAGTGTTAAGTGCAAGAGTTGTCATGAGATGGTACAACTGTACAAGAGATTGGTGAAAATGCTCAGAGTATTGTACACAATTTTGGCTACCTGGTGATAGCAAGGATAACATGAAGCTGGAAATGGTGCAGAAATATTTCAGACTGGTGTTGTCAGAACTACTCCTGAAGTGATGAGGAGAAACTGGATCAGCCTGGACTGTTTTCCCTGGAGCGAATGAGGCTGAGAGCTGAGCTTATTGAGGTTTACAAAATACACAGATAAGGTGGATGGTTACAATCCTATTCCAAGGGTCACGGAGTCTAAACCCCGTGGAAAGAGGTTTCAGGTGAGGGGAAAGTGTGGTGAGTTTGTGGAATGAGCTGCCAGAGGGAAGGGTGGAGGTGGGTCTAATTAAAGCATTTTAAAGACACCAAATTATAATATTGATGTGCTTGATAGGAGATGTTTGGAGGGATGAGGGCAAAATGTCGGTAAATGGGATGTGTTCAGGAAAACAGCTCGGATTGCAGGGACGTGTTGGGCCGAAGGGCCTCGGTCCATACTGTCTGTCTCTCTGCATCTAATTCGGCAGAGCAGGACCTGACAGCACAACAGGTCTGCACGGGGTGAAGTCAGGAAGTTTTCATGCAGCTGTGTCAGTAATCCCAGTGTACTCGACACCTCGCCATATCATGTTGCATCGAAGTCCCCATCTCACTGAGAAAGTTGTTTATATTTCACCACAGGACAGAACATAAAGCAATAGGAGCAGGAACAGTCCCTTCAGCCCAACATCTCTGTGCTGACCATTTATTTATACTTCCCCATATTTTCACCCTCCTAGTCTACACCTCTATTTATTCGCTAGCACCTTCTACGCTCCCTCAGTTCAGTCGATCCACGGCTCTGAAGAACATGGAGAATCGAATCAAGGGGAGGCAGTTCAGCCCCTCACCTGACAAACTCCCCTTCACTGTGCTGATGCCATTTCCACTGACTCCGCTCCGCATCCAAACCTCCACCCAGTCATCTCAGATTGGCAGCAACATCTCCACAGTCTCCATCAGCACAGGTCACCCCAGGGCAGTGTGCCTATCTCCCCACCCCTCCACTCTACTCTTTGGATACCTGTGACTGTGAGGATCAGCACAGCTCCAATGCCGTGTTTACATTTAGAAACATAGAAACATAGAAAATAGGTGCAGGAGTAGGCCATTCGGCCCTTCGAGCCTGCACCGCCATTTATTATGATCATGGCTGATCATCCAACTCAGAACCCAGCCTTCCCTCCATACCCCCTGACCCCTGTAGCCACAAGGGCCATATCTAACTTCCTTTTAAACATAGCTAATGAACTGGCCTCAACAGTTTGCTGTGGCAGAGAATTCCACAGATTCACCACTCTCTGTGTGAAGAAGTTTTTCCTAACCTCGGTCCTAAAAGGCTTCCCCTCTATCCTCAAACTGTGACCCCTCGTTCTAGACCTCCCCAACATCGGGAACAATCTTCCCGCATCTAGCCTGTCCAATCCCTTTAGGATCTTATACGTTTCAATCAGATCCCCCCTCAATCTTCTAAATTCCAACGAGTACAAGCCCAGTTCATCCAGTCTTTCTTCATATGAAAGACCTGCCATCCCAAGAATCAATCTGGTGAACCTTCTTTGTACTCCCTCTATGGCAAGGATGTCTTTCCTCAGATTAGGGGACCAAAACTGCACACAATACTCCAGGTGTGGTCTCACCAAGGCCTTGTACAACTGCAGTAGTACCTCCCTGCTCCTGTACTCGAATCCTCTCGCTATAAATGCCAGCATACCGTTCGCCTTTTTCACCGCCTGCTGTACCTGCATGCCCACTTTCAATGACTGGTGTATAATGACACCCAGGTCTCGTTGCACATCCCCTTTTCCTAATCGGCCACCATTCAGATAATAATCTGTTTTCCTATTTTTGCCACCAAAGTGGATAACTTCACATTTATCCACATTAAATTGCATCTGCCATGAGTTTGCCCACTCACCCAACCTATCCAAGTCACCCTGCATCCTCTTAGCATCCTCCTCACTGCTAACACTGCCACCCAGCTTCGTGTCATCCGCAAACTTGGAGATGCTGCATTTAATTCCCTCATCCAAGTCATTAATATATATTGTAAACAACTGGGGTCCCAGCACTGAGCCTTGCGGTACCCCACTAGTCACCGCCTGCCATTCTGAAAAGGTCCCGTTTATTCCCACTCTTTGCTTCCTGTCTGCTAACCAATTCTCCACCCACACCAATACCTTACCCCCAATACCATGTGCTTTAAGTTTGCACACTAATCTCCTGTGTGGGACCTTGTCAAAAGCCTTTTGAAAATCCAAATATACCACATCCACTGGTTCTCCCCTATCCACTCTACTAGTTACATCCTCAAAAAATTCTATGAGATTCGTCAGACATGATTTTCCTTTCACAAATCCATGCTGACTTTGTCCGATCATTTCACCGCTTTCCAAATGTGCTGTTATCACATCCTTGATAACTGACTCCAGCAGTTTCCCCACCACCGACGTTAGGCTAACCGGCCTATAATTCCCCGGTTTCTCTCTCCCTCCTTTTTTAAAAAGTGGGGTTACATTAGCCACCCTCCAATCCTCAGGAACTAGTCCAGAATCTAACGAGTTTTGAAAAATTATCACTAATGCATCCACTATTTCTTGGGCCACTTCCTTAAGCACTCTGGGATGCAGACCATCTGGCCCTGGGGATTTATCTGCCTTCAATCCCTTCAATTTACCTAACACCACTTCCCTACTAACATGTATTTCGCTCAGTTCCTCCATCTCACTGGACCCTCTGTCCCTTACTATTTCTGGAAGATTATTTATGTCCTCCTTAGTGAAGACAGAACCAACGTAATTATTCAATTGGTCTGCCATGTCCTTGCTCCCCATAATCAATTCACCTGTTTCTGTTTGCAGGGGACCTACATTTGTCTTTATCAGTCTTTTCCTTTTTACATATCTATAAAAGCTTTT